>NC_139607.1:72782147-73382147 GCF_964270895.1 Podarcis filfolensis
CAATAATTCTCAAATATCATAGATAAAGGGCTCTGAGGTTATATCCACAAGCTCCTTTAATACCCTTGGATGGAGCTCATCAGGACCTGGTGATGTGGATTCATTTAATAAGTAGGTAGGTGTTCCCTTACTAACTATTTTCTTAGCTTGGGCTGCAGCTCCCTCCTTAACATCATTTATTCTGTTATCACCAGATCCTTTCCTTTTGGTTGAAAACAGGGGCAAAGTAGGTGTTGAAAAGTTCCACCTTCTATCTGTCTTCTCTACACAGAGGACCCACCACTTGTTTGTTCTTTCTCTTGCTTCAGACATAGCCAAAGAAACCCTTTATCATTATTTTTAACCTCTCTTGCAAGCCTGAGCTCATTCTGAGCTCTAGTTAGTCTGACCTTCACTTTGCAACTGTTGGCTATTCATGCATGCTCCTCCTTTGTGATCCCCCTTTTCTTCCATTTCTTATACATGCCCTTCTTAACTCTCAGCTTGTGAACAAAATCTTTTATAACAATGGAGATCAATGCACATAATTAACAAATGCATCAGCACGATGGTGAATGTTTCTAATACTAATAGGTAATCAAAAAGTTATATTAAAAAAGAGGCCAACACAAAACTTTGCACCTAGAAACAAGAGTATAATGGCTGCCCTAGAACCTTTTACTGCTTGGAACAGGGAAACAAGTAATGCTCTTCACCAGTAGCATAAGCCAAGTTGTATAGTTCTGTATTCAAGGCCAACCAAGATATTTTGGCACCTGCCCTGTCATGAATCCCAATATCCACTGCCTAGAATCGTAGTCTCACTCTGCCTAATGATATGGTTGGCCCTGAGGACTCTTGAAGTGAAGAAAATGATGATTCATCTCCTATTAAAATCATGCAACAGAAAGAGACACAAGGTCAAATTCAATACTCCTATTTGTCGACAACATTATGGACTTCATTTTAACAAAGAATAGGATTTGACCCATTAAAATGCTAGGATGTAACTTTGAAAAAAATCATACAGCACTGTTTCCACCAGAGACATACTTAACCTAATTACATTGCATTAACATGGTAGATAACTCCAGGACACACTGCTATTGTATAATATGCACAAAAATTAAAATCTATGAAAATTGAACTTCTTTCCAGTACTTCATGCAATAAGTGGAATAATCATCTGACTTGTATGATACACCTCCCTTTGCTCTTATGTCATATATTTTCAGTTTGAAATTAATGTAAAATGCTTCGTGAAGCCAAAACAGAGAGAGATCCAATTAAACTTGACAATGTTATTTATTTTTTAAGCATCTTTTAGTAGCTGAATAATTGAACCTAAACACAAGTTCCCAAATGTAAAAACACAGTATTTGTTTTCGATATAGTAATTAATAGTGAATGTGTGAACCGCTGAAACCTTACTCAAAAGTTATCGGCAAAAAGAAACAAGAGATATATATAAATGGGGCTGCAAGGCCCATGCATTTTGTCCCACTCCAAGGTCATACTGTTCTATTGGCCCCTCACATATGGAGCAGCAGCTTTTGAAACCGCAAATCTGTGTAGATTCACCACCTGATTTACAACTCAAATCCTTCCAGGGTCCTAATTTGTGTAGGTAGCACTCATTGATAGAAAAGGCTCCTACTTCAGTTAGCAGGTACAATGTGCATTCAGGTTTTTCAGTGCTTTAGAAAGATGGGTTGTTTTTAAATTTTCTCTGTCCACAAGAGCAAGGGCTCTTATGCTAATGGATGGGTGAGTTTTAATGTTGCACAACAGAGGAGTCCAATGAAACAGATGTGAAGCTTCTTGCACAACAGACTCGACTGTCTATTGTACTATTGTTGTTGTTGTTAAAATTTATATACCTCCCTATCCCCACAGGTTTCAGGGCAGTTCAGAAGATATCAGGGTGGTTCACAAAAAGGAAGTTACCAGCAACCTACTCATGCATTCTCTTCCATGTCAGTGTTCTGCTGGTGGAAAACATTTCCCAAGGACAAGTATAACATGAAGTGATTTTACTTACTGCTACATTGGATACAGTCCTATGAACTGATGTCTGTGTGTGTGTGTGTGTGTGTGTGTGTGTGTGTGTGTGTCCCCTATATAGTTAAGAAAGAGAGATGGCAATTTTTTTTAAAAAAGGTACTAGATTTTTCCAATCTGAAATAAAAAGAAAGCCCTAAAAAATATTTTGATTATGGAAAGAAAAATGTCACTGTGTGTTTGACACAGTCAGAAACAATTACAACAAAATTAAATTGAGGATTTTAGTGGATAAAATTGTTACCTCCGTAGATTAATGAACAATAATAATTCATGCTTCTGAATTGACCATGTGGGCTAACATTTAATGTGCTATCCATAAAAGTTACTATTTATCTTACCCCATGATTGAATTATAAGCTAACCTATAATTTAGGAAAGCCAAGGATTCCTTTATGTAGGTTTATATTGCTGTGAAGGAATCAGGACAAAGGAAGACCCCAACTGAAATAAGAAAACCAAAGAGACTCGCTATAGATAAAATGAAACTATCACAGTCAATATTCACTATTATATTGTTATATAATATTATATATTGGGACGCGGGTGGCGCTGTGGGTAAAACCTCAGTGCCTAGGACCTGCTGATCGTAAGGTCGGCGGTTCAAATCCCCGCGGCGGGGTGAGCTCCCGTCGTTCGGTCCCAGCTCCTGCCCACCTAGCAGTTCGAAAGCACCCCTAAGTGCAAGTAGATAAATAGGTACCGCTTTATAGCGGGAAGGTAACGGCGTTTCCGTGCGCTGCGCTGGTGCTGGCTCGCCAGAGCAGCTTCGTCACGCTGGCCACGTGACCCGGAAGTATCTTCGGACGGTGCCGGCTCCTGGCCTCTTGAGCGAGATGAGCGCGCAACCCTAGAGTCGGACACGACTGGCCCGTACGGGCAGGGGTACCTTTACCTTTAATATTATATATTATATAATATTATATAATATTCACTGTTATATTAGCCAGGATCCTACTGAACTGTCCTGCGTGACTCATAAGAAACTGCATAGGCAGCTTAACCTGTTAAATGTTACAAAGTATCGTGACCTAGGGACCTGGCTATGCGTGGTAGTGGAGTTTGTTTGTTTGTTTAGACTTATATACTGCCCTTCATCCTAAGAGCTCAAAGCGATGCACAAGATAAAAATAAAAGGCAAAAACACAAATAGTTAAAATGAAAACAACAAAACAACAAACCCCTCCCACAAACACATTTAAAAGGCCGTAGACTATTAATCAGCCCCAAGGCCTGGTTGAAGAGGACCGTTTTCACCTGACAACTTAAGATATATCATGAAGGCGCCAGACGAACCTCCCTGGGGAGGGCATTCTGCAAACAGGGAGCCACTGCAGAAATGGCTTGTCCTCATGTTGCCACCCTCAGGACTTCACATGGAAGAGGCACATGAAGGAGAGCCTCAGATGATGAACTGCCTGTAGCTCAGTCAGGCTTGCAGCACACACCCCTGCCACCATCCTATAATTCGGGAGATGAGTCCCTTGCAGTACCTCTTTCTCTTCAGTCTGGCAGAACCCACAGACTACAAAGTGAAGTGTGAGCCAGCTTCTACCACACTCCAGGTCTGGATAGCATGCGTAAGACTTCAGTTGGCTCTAGCTCCCTGAAGACAGTATCTATACTCGCTGCTTTGGCAGGAACTGCTGAAGGTCCTGTATGCTCTCTAACTGAGCTAGATACTATCTGCTTCCCTTGTGAGCCTCAAGAACCAACAGAACTGGACAAGATTCACTTGCCATTCTGCGATAGAAAGATTATGCAAAATATACAAAAGAGTGTGACACAAAGGCTAGTTTAAAATGTTTTTTTTCTTCCCTGTAGCAATTATGCATTATGAGACTTCCTTCCTGTTACAACGGCAAGGTAAAAATTTGGTCGTCTGTCACTGACTGCTGTTAACATGTCACAGTGCAATTACATGCCTCATGTGTATTAATAGTAATATTGACTAAAATAGACTAATGAAATATCTGAACAGCAGTGATTAACATTTTAAATTATCCGGTCATTTCTGTGAGACCAATCTACTCTAGCTGAAATCTGTAAAAATATAATAATAATATTCATTTCTGTGCAAGTAGGATCAATCAGAAAAAGGGATAAAAGGAAACTCTTCTTTACCCTATCACTCCTCTTTTCTTTACTACAGACAGTTTGAACTGTGTCAGTGAACTCATCTAGAAGATGTTTCTCTCGAATCTCCGCAGTAAAATTGCCTGACTGTTTTTTCAGAATCAGGCTGCTAAGAGTTTGATTCACACTGTTTTGAATGCTGTAGGTCTGCTGATTTTAACGGTGGTGGATTCTTTAATCAGGTGTGGTGAGTTCTACATAACACTACATGCTAAGATTTAGACAGATTGCCTAGGGGTCAAGGATCAAATTTTCAAAAGGGGTTGTTGTCCCCATCTTCAAAAGGATGGGGTTGAGAGAAGATGCCCGGTAACTACTGACTGGATAGCTTGAAATCAATACCAGGAAAAGTCCTAAAACAGATAATTAAATAGTCAGTCTGTGGGTACTTAGAAAAGGATGCTTTGATTGTTGAGACCCAGCATAGATTTTTGATTATTATTTTTTTAATAGCCTTACAAGCTTGGTGGATTAGGGGAATGCAGTGCACATAGTGTATCTTGATTTCAGTATGGCTTTTGGCAAAGTCCCCCATGATATTCTTGAGGAGAAGCTGATTAAATGTGGACTAGGCAAGGTGATTGCTAGGTGGGTTTGTAGCTGGTTGACAGCCCAAAGAATGCTCACTTCAAATATCTAAAGGGCTATCACATGGAGAATGGAGCAAACTTCAAATATCTAAAGGGCTATCACATGGAGAATGGAGCAAACTTCAAATATCTA
The DNA here is from genome assembly GCF_964270895.1 of Podarcis filfolensis. Taxonomy (NCBI): domain Eukaryota; kingdom Metazoa; phylum Chordata; class Lepidosauria; order Squamata; family Lacertidae; genus Podarcis; species Podarcis filfolensis. The sequence goes on from NC_139607.1 coordinate 72,787,047, forward strand.
AAGGGCTATCACATGGAGAATGGAGCAAACTTGTTTTATCCTGCTCTGGAGAGTAGGACTCGAACCAATGGCTCCAAGTTACAAGAAAGGAGATTCTGACTGAACATCATGAAGAACTTTCTGACAATAAGATCTGTTCAACAGTGGAACAGGCTCTCATGAAAGCTGGTGGACTCCCCTTCCTTGGAGGTTTTTAAGCAGAGGTTGGATGGTCATCTGTAAGATATGATCCAGTTGAGAGACCTGCAGTGCTAGGGGTTGGACTAGATCAGAGGTGGCCAACTCCCAAAAGACTGTGATCTACATTCAGAATTAAAATCTGGCAGTGATCTACCCCCATTTTGGGGGGTTCAGCTCATCGTTGTTGACCTTTTCTTGGGAGCAGGAAAAGTGGGTGACTAATTTTGGTAACCTTTTTGGGGGGAGCACTGTCAAAATACTTTTCTTACGGTGGACAACAGAAACTTTTAGAGATTTCTTGGGAGAGAGTTGCATAAAAGCACTCACAAAACTGTACGCCACACAAACTCCTTTGCTCACTCCTTTAACCTACCTATCAAGATTTCTTAAAAAATACATCTGAGTCACCATTTTGGTAACCAAAGCTGCACACAAGCCAAAGCTGCACACAAACCACCTTGAAATCAAACCTTGCTGCAAAACAATGCCACCCCCAATGGAGGCTGGGACCTGCCCCACATAAGGAAGCTGAAGCACCAATGGCTCAATTACCTTCTTTGTTAACTTAAAATGTACAATGTTTATTTTTTAAAAAATATTTATTTATTCCTTTTAATTAATTTTCCTTTATTATTTAAAGCAGTAGCACTGGAAACTTTAGCAAGAGCATGCCCACCCAGAAGGCAGAGGAAAATAACAACCCAACCAGTGCCTGACTCCTGGCCCCAAGTGGCTTCAGTTTTAAAATGCACCAACAATCAATGAAGGGCCCAATAGTGCTGGTATCCAATTCCTGAATTCTTTGATTACTGAAGGCCACGTTATGTAAGCAGCAAACAAAACCAGCCTCAAAAAACAGCTTTTTAGCCAACAGAAAAACTTTTCCCCACACAAACACAGAAAGAAGAAGAGTTTGGATTTGATATCCCGCTTTATCACTACCCGAAGGAGTCTCAAAGCTAACATTCTCCTTTCCCTTCCTCCCCCACAACAAACACTCTGTGAGGTGAGTGGGGCTGAGAGACTTCAAAGAAGTGTGACTAGCCCAAGGTCACCCAGCAGCTGCATGTGGAGGAGCAGAGACGCGAACCCGGTTCCCCAGATTATGAGTCTTCCGCTCTTAACCACTACACCACACTGGCTCTCAGTCAAGCCAAATGGCTGAAAAACTGAGTTTCCCAGGATCCTCAGCCCTTGCAAAGGAACTACTCACCATACCAGGGAACTCAGTTTCCCAAGCTCCCTCGCAACGACGAAGCCCGGCAAATGCAGAAACTGGGACAGACGCCTGTTCCTCTCTTGTGGGCACGATGCAGTGTGGATACAAGCGGGCAGACGAGGAAGGATGAGATCCCAGGCAAGGTCTAAGACCTTCCTAGTCACAATGCTGGAGACCTACAGAGATCCACACTGGAAACTGGAAAGGGAAGGAAGAGGGATTGTCCCAGGTGTGGGCTGCTTAAATGGGCAAGGGGCGGATCCAGGGAAGCCCATGGTCAGCCCTCGGATTCGCCCCCTGGCTCTGCCCAAGTCTCAGCCTGCATCCCCATTTGACCAAGCAGGGTGCAGGCTAGGATCCGGTCTCTGATAGGCACAGGGCAGCATCCCTGTTACGTCCTCGAGGGAAGGGGAGCCATCCCATGCAAACTCACACACATACTGGTGAGCTCTCTGTCGGCAAGAAGGAAGGAGCTCTCTGTGCAATTGCCCATTGTTATTGAGCTTTTAAGAGTTGTTGAGCTTTTTTTAGGGGGAGAGCTTCTTTAGGCTGGCGATCACTGAGGAACCCACAATCTACCTGCGATCAACCAGAAACTTCTTGGCAATATCAACCAGTAGATGGCCATCAACCTGTTGGACATGCCTGGACTAGATGAACCTTGGGATCCTTTACAACTCTACGATTCTAAGCATCCTTTCTAAGTTATGTGACTTCCCCTATTTATTCTAGGTTAAGACTTAATGCTGTATCAAATTGATTTAATAAGTTTATGAATTCAAATAGTTAAATAAATTATTTTTGTGCTTGATACCTGTATCTGAACATCTTTAAGTTTTCTTCCTTAACAATAGGTGACCAAAAAGAATTTCAGCTGTTTTGTTATCTTCTTACTAAGCACAAGATAAATATTTATTAAGAATCTAAAGTGACTGTATGAGGATTCAGTAGAACATAATTCAAATGTACACATGATTCCACACAGAGGCAAAGTGTGAAAGAATCCACATTCTCAATAAAACTGACTGATACAGCTTTAAGAAAAACAAAGGAAAATAAAGTCCATCTTTTAAATGGATAAAGGCACTGAACTGAAACATTCCATGGATATCTCCACCCACAAAAAAGTCTAATTATGGTTTTCACAGAAATCAATGAAAGACAGATGCAATAAAAGCAGTTCTGTATCTTCAAACTGAACTCCAATTAACATCCATCAGGAATTTCCAGCTGTCTAAAAAGAATCCTCAATCAAGAGAAAGGCTCTGTGCAAAGCACCTTTGAGAAAAGCATCTTCAAAGAAAGAGCTGGAGAGTACTCTTGTAGAAGCATCATATCACTGCTTGTGCAGGCAAGAAGGTTGAAATAACTGTGAATGAAGAAAGTTTGAAGAAAGCACCACAAGGAGTTAAGTTTATCTTTACTCATAAGTCAGCTACCTGATTTGGTGAAAGTATTTTGATTTAACAGTGACAGGATATAGTATTAATTATAATTTGTAATGACACTAGCTGCAAAAAAACCCCAAAACCCTTTGTAAAGAAATTTGGAAGGAAGAGCTATTATCTATTGAAACTGGTATGCCTCTTTTCTATTGTTAGCCATTAATAAATCAATCAGTTTTATTTACAATTTTATGAGGGGTTTAACACTCCAAACAAAGATATATATTAAAACAAATAATCCTGTTATATGAGGAACAATATTGCACAATATACCCCACGGAATAGAAGCCAGCCCATATAAATAGGTACACAAAAAGGGATTTCAGTGAAACAATGAAATGGCTCAGAACCACAATACCACAAGGACTGCCTCTCTCTATGTTAACCAACCCGGACCCTGTGATCAGCATCTGAGGTTCTTCTTTGTGTGCTTCCTCTGTGAGAGGTCTCGAGAGTGGCAACACAAGAACGGGCCTTTTCTGGAGTGGCTCCCTGCTAATGGAATGCTCTCTCCAGGAAGGCTCGTCTCGCGCCTTCACTACATACGTTTAAGAGGAAAAAATATTCCTCTTCTGCCAGGCCTTTGACTGATTAAACAATCTATGACCTTTTGAACTGTGGGGGCCTTGTTTTTGATTGCTATTATGCTCTCTCTCTCTCTCTCTCTGTGTGTGTATAGCAAATCGCCATGTCATCTTGAGATGAAGGGTTGTATGGAAATTTTAACAACAGCAGCAGCAACCACAATGTGGCCGTGTTTCTAGGGCCGCTGCGGGTGTGGTCATTTCTGTCTTGTTTTTGTCTTTTTTAGTTGTTCTCTACCTCCCTTTCTAGGATGAGTACACATTGGGTATGGCAGCTGATCCACCAGCCTAGTAGAGCCATATCTCCAGTCCAAGTGTAGTGTAAGAATAGGATTGCTCGTTTGAAGCAAGCTGGATATATGACTAATAGGAGCACTAAGTACTGAAAAGTTGGCACACAAAGTACTAATGAGCACATTTGCTGATAGTTAATAAAAGCAATTATTGAAATGTTGCTTGTTATTTATTATTAATAATAAGGTAATTACATTAAAGGTCCAGTAATTCATATAAATAGGTTACTAATGTGAGGAAATGACCCTGGGAGATATATTAAGTCATTAGTTGATTGGTTCTTATTGGTAATTATACTTTCCTTTGGGAAAGTAAAGATTCCCCATGAGGGAACCAGTAAAACCAGTGTACTTTGATAATTTTCTTATAAGAATGCTTTTTGGGGGTGGAGGGGCAGAGGACTGCTTGCATGACTATAGGAAGGTGAGATGGAACTAAGTTAATATCACACAATGAGAAAGTGTCCAACCTTTTCAGTAGAAATTTTTGATCTAAAATTTCCTGGACACAAAACTTTTACCTCATTCTGTTCCTGTTTATACCTCTCGGGTAGAAAACAAGATACAAAACAAATATCACTATTAAAATAATTTTGCTCTTATTTGTCTTTATTTTGAAAGACTACAGTGTTGAGCAAAAGTAGGGTCAGTGGAGTGCATGCGAATGCTGTGATGCCTTTGTAATTTGTCCTAATATATGCAACAATTCCCTTGATTCTACAAGTAACTCACCACTGTTATTAGCTTCTATATGTAATCCAGTGCAAGAGAGGTTAGCAGTAGTAAAACAATGCAACAATGACAAAACTCCAAAAAGGGAAATACACTAGACAGCTGCAGAAAAAGACAAAAGCCAAGACCACATATAGTGCCACCTTAAAGACTTAAAAAACATTATTGTGGCATAATCTTTCATAGGATACATCCCATTTTATCAGATGTACCCTACTCTAAGTGTGTAGGTTTATATACCCTGAGACAGAAGTAAAAAAATGTATGATGATTTTTACAAAGAACCAAACAGTGAAAATGACAGCAATGGACATGTCACAGAGCATAAATGAATGCAAAATCCAATCGAATGACTAGAAGATGAAGTCAGTATGGGTGGATCCACTCCTGAGTAACTGCCACTAGGGTGATGAATAGGAAGCAAGACTAATAGTGTAAACAAACACCAAAAGAGGGATAATTTATCTCTGAAGCAAGCTAGCCATCCCAAGGATTTAAAATGAGATTCCACAGAACCAAATATGCTAATGAATTCCAGGCCTGAGCTTTTCCGCTCAAGCCTCCCTCTTCGTTGGATAACAGTGACTCTTAGGTCTGCTACAGGAAGTCATGGAAGAGTGAAATGTTCTCCTGCTGCTTTCTGAATGTTACCATTTTTAATACCTAATTTGTAATGCCTGATGTAGGTGGTGACAAGTTTTTCCTCCTGGGCCTGCCCTGTAGTGGATCTTGTCTGACTTTTTGTTTCTGCAATCTTCTACCAGTCTAGAAGTCATGGAGTATCCTGGGAACTGTGGTTTGTTAAGGGTGATGGAAATCAAAGATCTGTGAGGTTAGCACCCTTAACAAACTACAGTTCCCAGGATTCTTTGGGGAAAGTCATACCTGTTAAAGCGTTTGAAGAGTGCTTTAAATGTGTGGTGTGTATAATGTATAAAAGATGCTCATGAAGAAAATCACCATACATACATGTTGCTCAGAAGCATCTCTGACTGACTGACCATACCTGTTTACCTGTCACCTGTACCCCTCACAGTGATCAACTCCTGCCCAGAAACCTATGCCCCCACCGTGGAAGGACGTGTGGATCCAGAGTTGGCCTTCACAGTCACTTACGGACTCACTGTTAAAACTGTGTTCATGGAAGATAATCCTACTCGGCTACAAGTGATCACCAAAGAAAGAAGAAGATCTGTTTACCTGTCACAGGTATTGCATTATAATTGGAATGACCACTTTTACAGAAGCATGTCTACAACTAGTGCCTTTGTTTACTATTGGTTGTATACCGGAAGCAATAACTTTCCTGCTGCAGAATGATGATTCCACTCAGTGACTCCTCTGGAAGCTTACACAATAACCAAAGAAAAGATACTCGGTTACCACTGGTAGAATTCTGCCACATTATTCATTGGTGAAGGAAAGAAAATTGAATTTAATCATAGAACCGTTTATGTAGCTTCCGTGAAGAATCTAGGCACTCACTGGCATCGGAGAGGGCTTTGGCATGCCTGCGTTAGTTTCTCAACACAACAACCCATCTCCAACTTAGAACGTATGAATTTTGTAGATGGAATATTGTCTAACAAAGTGTTTCTGCCCAATATCTGAGGGGAAAATATCAACATAGCTTGTCAAGATTTTGTATGGTATAAGAAAAACACCAACATTATTTCACAACCCATTATTTTCACAAGAATATGAATCGAGGAGATAAACAATGTCAATTTCCTCAGAGCACACTTATTATAGGATATTGTTTGAACCCACACTAATGACTCCTCGAGGTTAGTTATTACAGTGATTAGAAGCTAGGAGGATATTTTCTGTGGTGCTACAGAACAGAAAGTCAGCATTAAGAAAACCTTAACAACCCAGTGAAAGTAATGGCCTGAGTGCGCAGTCAGTGCTTCTGCTGTTTTAAACAAGGGAAATAAACCGAGCAGAAGCTGAAGCAGTGAACTAACTAGATCTTTGGTTCTCCAAATCAATAAGCTGTTTTATTTATGAAAAGTAAATGCTGTATAGATGGCCTTCACTCACTTTTCACCCCATTCAGGCTCCTTTTTTTATTTTTATAAGTAAGCTATATGGTAACAAAGGTATTTGTTGCAAAGCTCGTCAATTCAATAGAAATCCTGTATTTCAAATGATGAAAATGCCCACATTGGGGGAGAGATGTATAAAACCTCCTCAATTATTTCTGCAGATATTTCTGCTTAACTAAACAGCAGCACTGTACATTTGGAGCCCTTTTTCACAGAAGCAGGTATTTCATTTTTATGGGTAGAAAATTCCGAAGTATTACTTTGCAGGTTGTCTTATATCATTTGCCATTTACATTTGAAGAGATTCAACATATGGTACAACATATGGTTCCCTGTTAAGAAAGTACAGACCTGGCTTAATCACAGAGCAGTCCTGACTCAGAAGGCAACCCACAAGCCTGCCTGGAGCCACAACTCTAAGCCTCTCTATATATCCCTTGGAACTTGCCCCAAGCCACACCCTTCCCCTTGCTTCAAACCCAAGTGTTTTTGCTGGGCTGGAACATGATAACAACCACTTTCCCTGCTCTGGGTGGGCAGTGGTTGCAGGCCCTTGCAGACTGCCCTCAATTCCCAGGGCAGCCAGGAGTTACATCCCTGCAGCTGGCCACAGAGCTTCCAGCAGTGGCCCGGGGATGGCCACCTACATAGATTAGCACCTTGGGGGTGGCCAGAATCCTTGGCATGGCGCTGTTCAAAATTTCAGCCCTCTAGCGGAAGGCTGGAATGGAATTACATTCGAAGCCTGAAGTTGTGGCTAATTTTTATCCCAGATTGTTGTCTTGTCAAGTCTGTTCCTTTACACCTAGAAAATTGTCTATGGGGAAATGTGCTCCTTGTGTTGCAAATAATAATAATAATAATAATTTATTATTTGTACCCCGCCCATCTGGCAGGGTTTCCCCAGCCACTCTGGGCGGCTTCCATAGAAAACCAAAAATACACTAAAATATCACAGATTAAAAACTTCCCTGACTTCTCATCTCTGGTATATATGGACAAAACCTTCCCTTTCCTCCCTGCCCCCCAAGGAAACTTATTCAGGGTATGGAAATGTCTAAATGTGCATAGATCGATACTCCAAAATATTAGCATGGCTATGGCGCATGCCTGTGTTTGCAACTGCAGAATTGTCTAGTGTACCTCTTTCCCCATTTTTTTCCTTAACATTTACTCACAAATGTGATTTGCTATTCTGTAATTTAAAATTATTCCTACTATATGTGACGCTCATTTTTTGGTATCATCAGCAACCAGTTGTCTATCTCTTCTTATCCTTTCTGCATTAGAAAGTAACTGCTTTGAATTCCATGCTGCCTGGTAAGCAACCAACCCAGATATCACAAAAGTCTATTCACAAGTGGAAGCACTTGTGAATGCGGTATGGCAGCAATATAAAACACTGTAATATTAAGAAAGTCATGGGGGGAAAGTTACTGCCTAGACACACATCTAAGTAGAGATGCAGAATTGGGAAAACGTATCTCTAAAACACATCATTTGAAGGGCACACCTCTTCTCTAGGTCAACTTTCTATACACAGAAAGAGAGCTTGTTGATCAAATCAAATACTGTAATCCAGCTATCACACTCCTTCTCATCATGGTCAACCAGATGCATCTTGAAAAGTCCACAAGCAAGGCACGAGGGCAACATTCTTGTCCTATTGTTGCTACCCAGCAACCAGTATTCAAAACACAAGTAAGGTCCATAAGAAAATATTGCTGTGTTGCCTACTGCCAGTTATGCCCTCTTGCATTTCCCCTCCTTCCTGGTTTTCTATCTCAGCCATGAAAACAGTCACCCAGCATTCCAAAGCCACTGAGCATGCTCTGTCCTCCATGATGCTCACCCATTTCCCAGTGTCCTCCAGGTTTTTTTTTTTTTTTTAAAAAAAAACATTTTACTTCTGGAAATCATGTGTTTCTTCCAAGCCTGTTGATCTTCAGCCATTTTGGCTACTTAAAAACTGCCTCAGATCCCTTAAGCACTGTTGCTCACACCTGCCAGGTAAAGCTTGTCTGATAGGATGTGGGATAAAGCAAGTGATTAGTGTGGTAGTGGCAGCAATCAGCTGTGCTATGTAAGGGCTCTGATGGCAGCAAGAGCAGTAAGGCTGACAGCAGGAGGACCTGGTGCGGGGGACAGACTGGACCAGTGATGGAACCAGTGGTTGCACTATGCTGAGAGCCCATAAGTCTCATGCATCCACTGCTTTGTCTATCATGTCTGCAGTGGCAGACTTTGGCCTTTAAAATTTCAGCAGTGCCTTGTGCAATGCCAAAATTTGGCACCTTACCACCTCTCGACTTCTGTTGTTTGTCATTGTTGCTGTACCCCCTGTGGCCCCCTGTTGGCTCGGCACCCAGTGCAGGCAAACCAATCGAGCTCCCCTAAATTGGCATCTGATAACTGATTGGTTACTACATAAAAATCAAACACTGCTGTGGTCATACGTGACATCCTTGCTTGCTAAAACAAGGGGACTTAACTGCATTATGGAAAAACATGTTAGCGGAAAATACAAAGGTTCCAAATTCTTGTAAACAAGAATGCATGCTATGTGAGCTGCAGTTATCTGTCAGCTGACATTTCACTTGGAAACATTCAAGGAAGGCTGGAATCTTATTAATGTTGCTATCAACTCAGAAAAAGTTCTTTTTGCTATAGCAAGAGTTAAGGTTGATCATCCTAAAAAATGTATTTTGTGAGATGCCGCTTTCGGCCTTGTAATTTATAAGTCAAAGGGCCAAGAAAACAGTAAGAAAACCAAACACCTGAAAAGTAATTTATGACACAGGCATTTTGAGTCTACAACTCTTCGGAGAGGTAAATTCAACAGAGGAAACAATTTGAGGGATCCAAAGTTATTAAGGTTAACAGTTTCATAATATGTTATTTTCAAAGTGTGCCTACCAGGCCAAGGAGACAAGTCCCATTGAACAGACATGGATTCTTCATAATTGTCAAAGCTAAGTGTACAGCTGATAACTGGAAATGCACTTGGTTTTACATTTTTTTGTTACAGACTTCTACACAGATGACTTACCTTACAGCAAGTGAGTCTGTAGCTGTTTGGTGCTTTGTAACTCAGAAATGTTTGCTGTTTTCTGGAATTGAAAAAGTTAAAAAGAGAACATGATGATCATGGAAGATTTAGTGGAATTGGCTTGTCAAAATGATGAAGCAGAAAGGGCTTTTATAGAGTATGTTCACAACAAAAAAACTTTAACATAATGTATAAAAGTGCAGAGTGGCTTTTGTCACGGCTAAGGAAAAAAAGCAGTATCATTAATTCAGACAGTAAGTGTAAGACTCTGTTGAAAATCTCCTTGGGATAGATCACAGAATTATATTCTTGGCTAGATAAATGGAACCTGGCAAGTCCCAGTTCTTGTTGCGATGCTTTATAAAATGCCATTGGGTTTCTGCAGTCTGTCATCTCCAGTACATGATAAGAAAAGGGTTGGGCTGTTTTCTTCAGTATCTATCTACAATCTTACTGAAGGCTACAAATGTCTAAAATGGAGGTGGGGGGAGGCTCCAATAAAGCTATCTCTTAAATACATTCTATTCACATTTGTTACTTTCTCCAGATTTAATTATGAGAAGCTACCTTATTATGAAACCTGCAACAAAGGCTTGGCTCAAGAAACTGATGCCCAAACAATGCTCTGTTTCCTTCACACTCCTGATACACAGTCTGCCCAATCATTCAGACCATAATCCCCTTTTTTGTTTCCACATCTAGACTCTCCATACAAGGTCATTAAAACACCTGTACCTCTTAATATTTTTTTCAGGCTTCCTGCTCAGAGACGGTGCTCTATTATGCTTTTTAAAATAGTAAATAAGTAAGTAAAGCGAAGTGGAAAATATTTATGCTCGGTCAATCTAGTTGAGGTGGGGAGCAACAGCGAGAAACAGAAGGAAGTGAGTGACCGTGATGTATCTCAAGTCAAGTAAGAGAATAAAAATGCCTCAGAGAGCTACTGATATGTTGTTTCACCTTCAGTGTTAGGTAAGGCCATGAGAACAAATACAAAGGGAAAATGTATTACAAGTCATTATTATCAATACAAGCCAAGCCTCATTAATTGATTTACAAATGGGATGGGTTTCAGCCTGACATTTGAAATTGTATCCTGCAATCCTTCCCATCCATCATATCTGGGTAAGGCTTCACGTTAAGCCTTTTCTCTTTGGGATTACTCATGAGAATGGGATGCTTTCTTATTCACAGACCTGTCTGCAGGGAGAGCAAAAGGCTCTTATTTAAAATGCTGTCCCTCCTTGCCAGACAATCTTTACTTTGTGAAGAGCTGCAGCAGGCTCGCAACTAGGAAAAGCTCCATTTTAAACAGGAGGTTGGAGATGTCCCAGCCAGCTGGTCTGCTCATACGTTTCCAGTGAACTGCTTTTCATAGCAGGATGGGTGCTCACTCATGAACAATTATGTTGTTTCTAGTTGTGGGTTGCAGAGCAAAGCAGTAGCCTAGTTCACACATATCATTCTGAAGCGCTTTGTTAAAGAGCGAAAGAACAGATTCCTGCAGTGCTACCTCTTGCAAGCTCAACATTTGGTAACACTTTTATTAGAACCAACCCAAATGTCTCAGAATATTGGGCAAGCTTTTGAACTCTTTATGAGACTGAATGCCAAGCAAAAGGAGATGGGGAGAAAAAGAGAAAAAGCCCACTTGATGTTGAAGTCTACATTTATCACAGTCTAAAGATGGAGGACACAGCAAACATAGCTGGATTCTGTGCTAGCTGATTTCCATATTTTTGTTGAAAGTTACATTAAATTATGGCAAATATCTGGCTGTTATATTTCAACAGCGTAAGAACTGATTTGCTGGATCAGACCAGTCTACCCAGTCCAGCATCCGTTTTCCAACAGTGGCCAAGCAGATGCTTCTGGGGACAATGAAGGCATGATGAAAATTGCCTCTCTGGATTTTTTTTTTAAAGAAGCATTTTTACAGAAGCTCTCCAACCCCGCCTCATTTTATTCTTAAACACTATACTCACACTAATCTCTTTGAGCACCAATAGCATATTTCCCATTCAGACATAAAAGATAATCAGTAGCTTCCATGCATGTTCCTGAGTTTGAATTTTACACTTTCCTTTCCTGTTGGTCGCTTCATTACACAGCAGTCCGGATACCAAAACACTATACTTTTTAAAAAATGCAGACCCTGCTTTTTCATTCAAGCCAACACCTGAGTCTTTGTAAACCAAAACATAATGTCTAAATTCAAGGTGTCTGTGATGTTCTTTTAGAACTGTATAACCCCAAAGTACTCATGACTACTGCATGTAAAACTGCTGAACATAAAAACAGCAAGGAATTTCAAAAAGCCCAAACTAAATGCTACAATATTCCATAAGTCCTGCCTTGGTGTCCCCACCCCCCCATAAGGTGCAGCTACAGAATCCCATGAAATTTTGACTTGACATCACACCCACAGTAAGATGGCATCACATATTGCTTGCCCCAGGCACATAAGGTGTGCAGCCTGCCTGGGATGGGTTGGCCCTGGCATGAAGGCCGCTCCTTGACATGGCTCAAGTGTGTCATTCCTGCCAGCACCGCCTCTTGGAAGGTATGCTATGGCTCATTGGCCCCCATGTGGGCTCCTGGACAGCAATTCTCCTTCCTGGACCTTTTTAACGGGCTAACCTGATGTTAAAGAATACCACCCAATGCTTTATCTCCCAAAGTTGTGATGTCTGCTAAGAGGCAGGTGAAATCCTGCAAACACGCCAATTAGACTGCAGGAAAAAATCCTCCCTGGCCCCAAAATATGATGGCCAAGAATTCCATAGCAATGTCCTCACACTGTTGAGCCCTATCACCTGTGGGCTGAAAGATAACAATGTGTGTGTGCGGGTGGTGATCCAACGTTGATCTGCTCCACACAGGCAAGAGGCAGAGTGCCGTTCCACTTAAAAGCGGGAAGGTGGTCTTGGCTGCCACTAGGCCTCCACCCCTGACCAACCCCATGGCGCTCTCCTGATTGGCTGGATTAGCAGCCAATTTTGTTCCAGGAAACGTGCGGTTGGAAGGGGGGAGCTCGCTTCGCCTTCTGGCCACACATAGCGACCCTCCTCCTCTGTTTCCAGGTTCCCGGCCTGCTGCATACTGCACCAGGCAGCAAATGGCACCACCCACAAAGGACACGACAAGCCTTCATTTTTGCTGTATGTCCTATCCTCCAAGACCAAAATAGCAAGATTCCATACCAAAGTATACATGCAGAGAAACACTACTGGCCACAACTGCTATACAGTATACCGTAAGCTGCAGCCACACAACTTCATGAAACCTAGTTTACACATAGATTTGGAAGAACTAGAATTCAGAGCAGCAGAAAGAGGCACGTTATAAAAAAATATAACATAAAGTTATTTTCCACAAATTGTAACCCTTTCCAATATGTTAAACTGAACACAGAATTAACTGTACATGCAACATCATTTGAAAGAAAGCAAACACCTTTCTTTCTTCTAGAAAGCTAAAATGAAGTGAAATGAGGTATAAGAACATATTTTAAATATAAGGAACCTTTACCTAGTAGTTTATAAATACACTGCCATAATGCACCATAAGAGAACAGATTCCCGAAATCATGAGGACAGTACATTACCAGATTAATATTAATCTCTAGAGTGCTAGATTAATTTCCTGTCCATGTTAATGTCCTTTTGATTACAACAGAAAATAATCATTGGGGGGTGGAGAGATCTTTCAATTGCAAAAGTAGCTAAGACTTAAAACATTAACAACTTTTAGAGCTTTTAGCCCAATATGTATAATTAAACGTAAAAAGCTAGGTCAATGCAATGTTATCTCTCCCCCTCCAGTTGTGCAGAAGTCATAGAAATTTGGGGTCAAAGTTTACACAATAGATTCCACACTGGCTTCATTCGCACCGATGAAAAGAATCTCTACTGAATTCAGTGTGTTTACTGCAAACAAAAGAACCAATCAAGTGTGTGGGTTGTGGATGGATGAGAAATTTATCGTGCTTATGTAAACAGAAATACAGAACAGTGCATATATTTTATTCACATATTAAAAATGTTTAAATCATAACAATCTGCTCAAATACTTCCTGAGACAAAGGAAGCTGCCGTATAGTGAATAAGCCATTGGCCCATCTAGCTTAATATTGTCTACACTGAATGACAGTGGCTCTGTCAGTTTTATATGGGAGCCCGACCTGAAGATGCCAGGAACTAAAGTTGGGTCTTCCTTTCAGTCACCTTTAAAGAAGGAGGAATTTGGATTTGATATCCTGCTTCATCACTACCCTATGGAATCTCAAAGCGGCTAATCATCTCCTTTCCCTTCCTCCCCCACAACAAACACTCTGTGAGGGGAGTGGGGCTGAGAGACTTCAAAGAAGTGTGACTAGCCCAAGGTCACCCAGCAGCTGCATGTGGAGGAGCGGGGAAGCGAACCTTGTTCACCAGATTACGAGTCTACCACTCTTAACCACTACACCACACTGGCAGTGCAGTCCTATACTTATGTACCTAACAGGGATTCACTTCTGAGCAGGAGTGAAGGGAATGCCACCCTTCTGGCAGTGGTGTTCCTGCTGCTTACTGGAGTGTGAGCCACGGTGCCACTGAAATTGGGCCAGTGCTGACTTGCCACACAGACTCGACCTCAATGTCAGCCTGCCCCTCCCTGGTCTTGTAAGCGACAGTGACACTGCAGTTGGGAGGGTGGTAGCAGAGCATTGCTTCACCATGCCAGTCACTCCTGCTTCTGAGTAGACATGTAACAGAATTGCAGTGTAAATCGTCAAGAAAATCCTGGCACATGCCCCTGACAGGGACTCAAGGCGGCTTACAGATAAATGCATGCATTCCTTAGGTCACTCATTCAGGACTTCCATGTATGAATCGGAGCACATGGGGCTCTACAATAGGAGCAATTGGTGAGATTTGTCAAATTGAACCTATTTCTCAGTGATATGCAACATGTTGAAAAACTTAATATTGAAGATTGCATCTTCAACATTTCACAATTATCATTGGATTTTAACACACAGCCACCATTTTAGACAAGAGTATTCTTTTAATAGTTACATCATATTGCCGCTTGTGAGGTATTTCTTAAGTGTTACTACATCAGAATTTTTTTTTAAAGTCATACTGAAAGCAACCAGGTTCTGCATCAGTACACTCCCTCAGTTTTTTTTAGCAAAAGCAAGAAGTGAAGGCTGAGGAAATTTGAAAATGTAAATAGAAAAATGTCCTTGATATTTCTTTTAAAACCAGGGGAAAATAATAATGTGCTTTTATTGGACTATGTAGGTCATCAAATATAACTGCACGTACAACTTATTGTAATGTCTAGTCCTCATAAATGGATTAATGGATTTCTTTTTTCAGACTTTCCAAAACAATACTCACTTTGAGCTTAAAACACAAATGAGAATTTTCAGCCAAAAAGGTCATTGTTTCAGAAGTTACAAACCACTGTAGACAGAGGACTCAGAATGAAAGTGCTGCTTCATCTATAACTATTATAAAGATAGCTAATGAATTTAAAGTACATTCTGGAAAGAATAAATAAAATTTGCAATACTGATGTGCCCTATATAGACTACAGGAAAGTGACCAAGTGAGAAAATGCCAAATAAAAATTGTCTTGTTCTAGAGCCATCCATTCATAAGAAATATTCAGAGATTGTTCCACTGCATCTAAATATTTCAGTAAAGCCTTAAGAGCTACACTCTTAAATGTAAAAAATATATACTTTTTATGCTAAATAATATTGGTTCTAATTGATGCCAGTTCTCAGCCTTACTTAGCTTCTGACTAGTATTTGCTCTGCTGCAAATACACAGGGTTGTGTATTTGTGTTTTATTAGAGGGCTGGAGAAATATCATCATCTCAGCTGTGAGTCCTGGAATACCTGCTCCCTGCCTTGCAGGCCTTTTCCCACCTGGCCTGGGAGGTTGAGGCTCAGACTGACTCCAGCTACAGTTCTTTCGGGGGATACAGACACATAGAGAAAGCTTTTTTTAAAAAAAATGGCTCTAGAAATTTAATTCTCATCCCTGCTTATAAATGACAGTAAAATAAATGATACACAACTTGTTTTAGCATAGCAATCTTCCGGTACTCTGGATGGCACTCACTAAAACCTCACATTTCTTACTTGTGCTGTTACATTCCTCATTTCTATGTAACATTTGAACAATCTGTCAAGGATGTGAAGATTCTGGCAGCATTTGTTCCTTTGCTACCAGTTTATGCCTGTTAAAGCATAGTGTGTAATTGGTGGCTCGGACTCTAATTGGCTTGGTAACATGGGACAATATCTACTTTTGTGTGCTAGTTTATCAAGCCAAGCCATATTGACTGCTGGCTGGCCAAAGTACTAAGTGTAGCTGATTTGTTTGTACAGTAAACACGACACTGCACAAGACTGATGCTCTAGAGAAGCTTACTTCATAACGCACAGCGAGTGTGGTGTTCTGGACTTTTATGCAACGTTAATTTCCGGCCTTGGGGTTACCAGAGCACAGATTACTGTAGCCAAGTTATTTTGTAGTTAAACTGATGGAAGGCACATCACACCGCTGAAGCCACTTGTACCTCAACAGCAAAGGATAAAAAAAAAAACCACCCAAACCATGAACCCTCTCCTTCAGAGGGGGTGTGATTACACCACTTAGCTGGTCAGAAGAACCACCCACCAACAGCATCTCAGTCCTGTCTGGAATAAGCTTCTGTTTATCAGCCCTCATCTAGTCCATTATCACAACCAAGCACTGATTCACTCCCTCACCTGCAGAAAATGAAAAGGACAACTAGAGCTGTGTGTTTTCAGTATACTGATGACAACACATTCTAAAACACTATGACCCCACTCAGTGACTTCCGCAGAAGTTAAACAGCATGGGGGACATATCCAACCCATGCAGAACCCCATTCTGGAGAACCCACAAAGCTGAATAATGCTCCTCAACAACCACCTTCTGGAGCCAGTCTTCCCAGTAGGAGCAGAACCATCATAATGCAAACTCTTGTTTTTTAAGTTGAAAGGTCTGCCTGTTGCACCTTTTGAACTGTGATGGGTATCATCACTTAACATTGCAGTCACTGAGGGTTGAACTCGTGTGAGAGACCTTATCATACATTAATACTCATGGAATAAGTCCCTGAGCCAGCAGCTGGATGCTTATGTTTATAGCTCTGTTATTGAATAAAGTTGTGCCCCAACCTGCCCCCCCACCCCCATCTCAACCCACTACTTCAGGGATTCCTAAAAAGCTTATGAATGACAGCAATGAATTCTAACTTTTGCTTTCCATTAAAAAAAACCCACTGTGAGAAGACAGGACAAGATCTTGGTGTATTCTGAAGGCACATTCTAGCAAACTCAAGTAAAGAATATCCACTATGTCAGTTGGTGATATTAGAGCAAAGAATTCTAAAAATCCTGTTTTAGAGCACACGTTCACAGAAACCAGTGACTGTTATTTCAGTAACAAGAACAATACTTCTATGTGGATGTGTTAATCTCATTCTGCTAGTAGCCAGTCAACGCTGCCCTTCATTTTCATTTTCCGAAGTGAATGCCCTCTTCCATTTCCCCTAGTGAGATAGAATTGTTTGTACCATATCAGAGGCTACACATTTTAGTAAATAATGTTAGTGCTGTGAAAGTCTCAACATCAACATATGTCTTCACAGACTGATTCTAGATATAATTTCTCGCCTAAACAGACTTAAATGATAGTTTCTGCTTTGATCTTTTCTCTCCCTGCTCTGTTAGGGGCACCATATCTGCAGGGCTTGGAGTTTATAAAAAGGCAGCCATGTTTTATAAGCCTTTGATGATATCTTTAAACATAGCTTTGATTTTAAAGTTGCATTCAACACTTTCTCCATTAACCTTGATTCCATTTTGGAATTAGAATCACTATGGCTCTCCCAAAAGGCCAATTTGGAAATCTGCAGTCACTTGCAGACTGGATTTTCTTTTTGCGTCCCTTTATAAGGGAACACAGTAGGGTTAAAATACTTGTGTTACTGAAAGTATATTGCTTTTAAATAAATATATATATATGGATGTTTACTCAGAATTAAGGCCTATTGTGTTTAATGGGGCTTGCTTCTCCTTAATGAGTGTGGACAGTATTCATGCAGCCTCATCTATTTCACAAGTTTCCAAACTACTGCATGTTGCAAAGGATTCAAAATGGTGTTCTAAAGAGTACACTTGGTTAATGCGGAACTCTGGTGAGTCCTGCGGTACCTCATCATGGCTCCCCATGAATAGGCCAGAAAGCATCCTCCACTGTGCATCACAAAAAAGGAATGATATTCTTGGGTAAATTGTCTTGCTTGGAAACTTGTACTGTATATAATTAATGATCTTCTCACTGAAGACCCCCTGAGTCTCCCCAAACACAGTTAAAAAGCCAATGCTCTTTCCATTGGAAACTGCAAGCTAAAATGGTTCAGTCATTTAATATTGGGTAGGTCACTGGTGTAGTGTAACATATGCAGAGTTAGGTTTAGTCTAGGGAGACCCGGATTCAAATCCCTGCTCAGACAGATACTAGATGTATGGTGATTGACCCAGATTTTTGAATGCAATATATAAACTAGGTGATAGGGCTTGCTTTAATAACAAAAGTGCAAGGTGAGAGAGGGGCACTGAAGCTGAGGAGCACTTCCTGCAGTTCCCCTCACACCAGAGTTTATCCCCCACCCTGCAGGCAGTTCAGAGCCTGGGTTAGGGACTAGAGTTGAGAGGAGAGGCTGCAGGAAGAGGGTTCAGAACCACTTACCCTTTCATTCCTTTTGCTTTAGAAATTGGGACTTCGTCATAAATCTCAGTGGGAGACTGGGCAAATCATTAACTCTCAGCTTAACCTACACTGAAAGACTGTTATGAGGGTAAAGTGTAAGATCACCCGTAGCTTCTTGGAGGAAAGACAGCATAACAAGAAATACAATTAATTAAATGAAGTCTGCCTAGCATTAGTGCATATGACAATTTGAACCTAGTGTAGTGGTTTGAGTCAAACATAAATGCAATCAGGTTTATCTTCCGTAGCAAATGACTCCTAAAAACAGAATTCAAGGCACCATCATGTCATCTCTTGCAGTGATGATCCAAGCCCAGGTGAGAAAGAAAGAGGCCAGTCTGTTACTGTATCAATTGATGGGTAGGCTTCATAGCCTTTGAACTGGCTACAGAGAAACTCGATATATTTAAGATATGTACATCAGAATCTCAGGCCTTCGTTAGGAGATAGTAGAAGCATTGCTGTGATTATGAAGACTGCAAAGAGGTTGCTTAACCAGGATCACAAGGTAAACAAATGGCTCCCAAAAGCAGTGGTCCCCAACCTGGTGCCCTCCAGATGTAGCCAAACAGATGGCTCCCTACAACAGCTGTCAACAGCCTGGTGCCCTCAAGATCTTTTGGTCTTGGTTGCGCTGGTCGATGATCTCTGGTGGGCTAGAGACAAAGGTGAGAGATGTTTCCTAGTTCTGTTGGATCTCTTTTGATACCACCGACCATAAAATCCTTCTGGACCATCTTGAGAGGCTGGGAGCTGGGGGCACTGTTATACAGTGGTTCCACTCCTTCCTCCTGGGTTGTGTTCAGAAAGTGGTGTTGGGGGATGAGTGTTCAAATCCCTGGGCTCTAACTTGTGGGGTGCCTCAGGATCCCGTCCTCTCCCCCATGCTTTTCAACATCTACATGAAGCAGCTGGGAGAGATCATTAGGGGGTTTGGGCTGGGTGTTCATCAGTATGCGGATGATACCCAGCTCTACCTCTCTTTCAAATCAGAACCAGTGAAGGCAGTGAAGGTCCTGTGTGAGTATCTGGAGGCGGTAGGAGGATGGAGGGAGGCTAACAGATTGAGTCATTTTGGACTCTCGGCTGTCCATGGAGGCACAGGTCAATTCTGTGTCCAGGGCAGCTGTTTACCAGCTCCATCTGGTACGCAGGCTGAGACCCTACCTACCCGTGGACTGTCTTGCCAGAGTCGTGCATGCTCTGGTTATCTCCCGCTTGGACTACTGCAATGTGCTCTATGTGGGGCTACCTTTGAAGGTGACCTGGAAACTACAACTAATCCAGAATGTGGCAGCTAGACTGCTGACTGGGATCGGCCACCGAGACCACATAACACCGCTCTTGAAAGACCTACATTGGCTCCCAGTAAGTTTCTGAGCACAATTTGAAGTGTTGGTGCTGACCTTTAAAGCCCTAAACAGCCTCGGCCCAGTATGCCTGAAGGAGCGTCTCCACCCCCATCATTATGCCCTGACACTGAGGTCCAGCACCGAGGGCCTTCTGGTGGTTCCCTCACTGCGAGAAGTGAAGTTACAGGGAACCAGGCAGAGGGCCTTCTCAGTAGTGGCCCTGTGGAACGCCGCCCCCATCAGATGTCAAGGAAATAAACAACTATCTGGCTTTTAGAAGACATCTGAAGGCAGCCCTGTTTAGGGGAAGCTTTTAATATCTGAAGGACTATTGTATTTTAATATTTTTTTGGAAGCCACCCAGAGTGGCTGGGGAAACCCAGTCCGATGGGTGGGGTATAAATAATAAATTGTTATTAATTATTATTATTGTTTGGACTATAACTCCCATCTGCCCCAGTCAATACAGCTGATGAGAGCTGTAGTCTAAAACATCTGGAGGGCACCGGGTTGGTGAAAGCTGCCCTACAATTACTGTATGTATCTCTTGAGGTACATCCTCTACATTATTCCTTTCCATTTCCCAATTCAACTTTGACAGAAAAGAACTTGCCAGGTAATCTACTTGCATCATTTTTTCCCTTTCCAACTATTTGCATGTGTTGCAACTTTTGAGGACTAGCAGCTTATCTGACATTTTTCAAGTGGTGTCTTATGACCAGCTCTCCCCCCCCCCCCCACTTTCCCCTGCCATTCCATTATAGACGGAAACATTCTTGTCCTGCTGGAAAACATTCAGTGCCAAGAAGGCCCATCTTTATGCTGATAACACTAAAATATAAAATAATGCCAACAGCTGGTGCTACAAATGGCTTTTAAAAACGATGTTCATTCACTAAATTCCTCTTGCTACTTTTGACATGAAACACGCAGTCTCTAATTATTCTGATCAAGACGGTGAAATACAAAAACAAACTTTAATTGTGTTTAACAGATATTTAATCAGGATTCACTGAACTACAGATTAAAGCTGAAATTCATAAACCATAATTACCCGATTGTCGCAATCTTTTTGGTCCACATTCTGCTTCCGTCTGGGCGTCTGGCACTTTGCCCTGAATTTCTTTTAGTGTCTTCTCAGCTTCGTTGCTGCTCATGTTTTTCCAGCAGATATTTAGCACAGATTACAAAATATCTGTTCCTGGCAACTTTATTAGCTTTTTTTTCTTGCAAAAAGTTTATTCCTTTTATCCCTACGTCAGAAATCCTGGATTAGGGATGTAGTAGCCTGCTGCAATCGTATCAGCTATGAGATTGGCTTTGTCCTGCCACAAAGTCCTAATAGATGATCTCTCTCTCTCTCTCTGATGCAAGGCTTTTATATTAGCATTATACTGATGGCTCACTGCATCAGTGAAGTTAATTAGGGTTGCCAGTTTTTTAAATATCGTTCCTGATCCTCGGCCTTTATAACAGCATCCTAGTATGTAGAAGAAGATGAGAGAGGAAGACGAAGAAGAAATTAAGCTGCCACATTTTTTCCTCATCACTTTTATCTTCATGCCAGGAACTACTTCACCTGCTAAATTTATGCCTGGCACAGTAGTAAGGCAAGTTAAAAAGATGGCAAGCTTCATGTGACACCAAAACATTACAATATAAGAGAAACATATTATTCATTAAGTTGGACCATTTGACTCCAACATCTTGGAAAGTGTAAGAGGATAAATAGAGCAGGCAGGAAGTTTATCATTTTCTCATACTGGTCAACTGGAGGGCTGGGTGGTGGTGGTGGGGCTTCTTTTGTCTACTTCATCAGTTTCAGCCTCTTCCCACCACACTCTTCATCTTACTCCCTACTGCATTTGTGGGTTGCAGTTGTTTATTGGCCACCTTGCCCTCTTTTATCCTTTATATCGGGTTTTGGTTCCTGGCTCACTGTTGTTGTTTTTCTTCCTCCAGATAATACTTTGGTACTCGGGCACCGCAATATTCATCTGGATAATCTGTTTGATTCTTCTGGTTCTCATTTTCTCTCATCTATCACTTCTTATGATATGAAATCTCAGATTAATTTTGCTACCCTTTTGGTGTAGCTCATGTCCCACCTCAACTGAGTTCTGCTCTTGCCCTGAGCTGTGGTTTACTCTTTGCATTTGATATCTCCAATCCTGTGCTAGGCTGGCTGAATGTCTTCGGAAGCAGACTAAGAAATGGATTGATTTATGTTAATTATAAATTTGTTCTTTCTTCTTTTTTTATCCTCTCTTTCTTTTGTCAAGAAGCAGTACTATTCTTCTTTAACTTCTGGGAATCCTCGTTGTTGTTTTGTTTTTTTCCCACTTTTAACTCACTCCTGAAGTCTGCTCCACTGTTTCTTCCTTCTTAACTCAGGATTTTGCCACGTTTTTTCGTATAAGATTCATATTATTTGTTCTGGTTTTGCAGCAGCTGTTACTCCTCTACTGGCTTTACATGCTATCACTCATTCTTTGACTTCTTCTTCAGCCCCTCTAGGTGGTGTCCCATTTGTTGTCCTCTCCCAATCCTTCTACTTGTCCCCTTGATTTGGTTCCAGCTTCTCACCTAACTACCGTTGCTCCTGTCATCATCTCTCCACTTTTAACATGTCTCTTTTGTCTGGCTCATTTCCACTAGTGCATACACATGCTACAGTTTCTCCTATTCATAAAAAAACCCTCTTGATCCCTCTTTTCTTTCTTATTATTGTCTCTTCTCTCTGCTGCCTTTTGCTTCTAAACTTTTGGAGTGTGTTGCCTGTTCTCATTGCTTGGATTTTACCCCTTCTAACTTTGCCCTGGAGCCTAAAAACTTTCACTCAGAGGTATGCTCCCCTGAATGAGACCCACTTGTTAGAAAGTGGACCTACAGTGCTGCCTATAAAAGGCAGATATGAAAGAAGCTGGAGCAGCCTCAGCTCCCCATAGCTTCTGAATGGTTTTTTTAGAGATCATCAATGGTAGGTTAATCATCCATCTTGAATCTGAAATCAGCTGTTGTATATACAAAAGCTCATGCCAAAAAGCAAACAAAACAGCTAAGTGCTCCAGCACTCTTTGTCATTTTTATTTTACCTTCATGACTCCAGACAAAGCTTGCAATATTCACTCTCAATCAGTTATGAATCAATGACTCTTATTATGCAAAATAGGGTTCTCCTTTTATTAAAAGTTATACATATAGAAGATAAAAATATTTTGGTTAGTGCATTCCCATCAGAATTATGTAGTCCAGATGTCTCACTCTCCTCCATCCCCACAAGAAAGGTAAAATCACACTAGAAATGCAAACAAACATAAATGAACCAAGGAGGTAATAGAACAAATCCTCCATTTGACCTCTTTTTCAAAGAGTAAAACTACTAACCCACATGCATCTTCCAGGGAATATGCCCTATTGAATTCAGTGGCACTAGAGATGTGCAGCCCTAGTGCCATATATCCAGCACACAACACCTGACGTCAACAGAAAGAGGCTAGCGATTTCTCAAACGCTCCTTTTGGGCCGGGAAAATAACGGGTATGACTTCCAGCCACCCACAACCCAAATACCCTAAAGTGCGCTCTTACTAAGTCCTGTATTTGGTGTTCAGTTTTACACCTTGGTGACTTTTAATGAAATGCATTTTTTAAAAATATATCCTTCCAAAACTATTTCTTTCCAGTTTGATACGTTTAAGTTCTATTCATACAGCTTCAAGGCTTTTACCTCCACATTTAAACAGTGATAAAGAAATTGCTATACAGTGTGAGCGTTATTCTTCATTCAGACTGTTCCTCTGAAAACAGTTCACAGGCCTTTGAGATGCAAAAATGTATAAGTCTAATGTAGCCAAGGTCCCCACTTGCTGCACTGCTAAAATCTATTTAGCAGATTCTTCTTGGAAAAATCTGTCCCCAGACTTGAAGCTTAGTGATTTTAAGTGTTTTATGTTAATGATAACGGTTAGTGCTGAGAACAGATGTACCTGGCTGTGGTGCGATCGACTCGATTAGGCTTTTAGGAGTGCTATATTCATATTGGCTTAAAATTTTATGTCAATTTTCAAGGTGTGATGACTGTACTGGGTGTACTCAGTGTTTTTCTCTGATGTGTGATACATCATTTATGTGTGCATTTTCACAATCTGGGAATTTCTGCACAAACAATTGAGTATATTTTCCCTACTGAGTTGCTTGCTCAAAACTTCATTCAGCACTTGTATTCTCCCCCTCTATGAAAACTACATTGTTTATCAATGTACAAGTATATGTGAATATTTATTTACAACTACCTGTAAAATATGTTTTACTTCAGTATCAGCTTCAATATCAGTATGTATGGAGAAGTGAAAAAAAAAGCATTCTTCAGTATATCATAGGCAGAGTGTGGTGTACAATGTGAGATACTTTTTTCTATGTGATAGCAATTTGGGGTATTATGCATGAGTGCATTTTCCCAATGAATAATGATCATAGTGTTAGTACTGTCAGTGAAAGATACTTCACTGCCTGTCTCTAAGTTAACTCTGCATTTGGAAAAATGCCTTTGTTTCAATAAAGAAAATGACACCTTTGCTTCATTTATATAGCCAAACGATGTGAGCCATATACCGTATTTTTCGCCCTATAGGACGCACTTTTTCCCCTCCAAAAATGAAGGGGAAATCTGGGTGCGTCCTATGGGGCAAATGCAGGCTTTCGTTGAATCTTGGAGAGCGAGAGGGGTCGGTGCGCACCGACCCCTCTCACTCTCCAGGCTTCAGGAAGACATCCGCAGCCTAGGCAGCCCTGAAGGAGGTCCCGCAGGGATGTCTAAGCTGCGGATAGTAGCCTGCTTCCCGGAGTGTCGGGCGCCCTGAAAGCAGAGCGCCCGGCGCTTCGGGAACACATCCGCAGCCTAGGCAGCCCTGCGGGAGGTCCCGCAGGGATGTCTAGGCTGCGGATAGCAGCCTGCTTCCCGGAGCGTCGGGCGCCCTGAAAGCAGAGCGCCCGGCGCTTCGGGAACAAATCCGCAGCATGGGGAGCCCTGCAGGAGTTCCCCGCAGGGCTCCCCACGCTGCGGATAGCAGCCTGCCGCCCAGCGGGTGGGGCGCCCTGAATCAGAGCGCCCCTCGCGCTGGGCAGACATTGGCCAGCCCCACAAGCTCGGGGGACAGCAGGGAGGTGCAGCGCCGCCATCCCGCTGTTCCTCGACCTGGTTCGGTTTCTCCGACCTGCTTTTTTGGGGGGAAATAAAGGGAAAAATTTTTTTCCTTTATTTCCCCCCCAAAAAACTAGGTGCGTCCTATGGGACGGAGTGTCCTATGGGACGAAAAATACGGTACATGAAGGGGCTATCAGCAGGCTTAGGGTAATCCCATACTGCCTCTGGGCAAAATGAGATGGTGGATAACTGAGCTCTCACTAACAGTGTGCTTTGCAGTGCACTGAGCTGCTCTGTAAGGGGAAAAATGTGTTTTAAAGTGGGGAGAAGGGGCAGAAGATCTGGGGTCCAAAGCAAAAGACCTGGAGATCTGTAGACCCTGAGAAACCCTGAGAACAACAGCTCTGCATGTTCTCTAAAAGGAGATGTATTATTTCTGGCCTGTGACCATAATAAATCAATTCAACAATAACATAAGGAAATGTATATTAAGCACCTGTATCTACAGACAGTGCACCTCCCTACTTTGGAAGAGCCACAGAAGCATAGGAAGGAAAACTTCTGGAGAATACTCAGAGCAGCCCTAAATATACAATACCACTTGGAGGAATTATAGCATAGCATTCAACAGGCTGGAGAAATCTTGCAAGACTGAACTCTCAAAAAGCAATTGGCACCTCAGCCTTCAGCCTTTTCAGATTTAATCAAATCCTTTCACAGTGGCTATAAGTTCACACAACTATTCATGGATCCCCAAAACACAACTGGGGATGTCAAAAGGACATGACTTATGGTACCTATGTGACAAAACAGCAAGGAATTATTAGCACATCAGCCATAAGTAGTCATTTGACTTTGGGTAATTTTTGACACCATAAACATAATACTCGTTTATATAATCCCTAGGAACTCATCTAGTTGCTGCTAATTCAGAAGTATAAATGTAGATGTTCATTAAAACCATACATGGCAACCATGGAGACATTGTACACAGTCTGAATAAACATGTAGTGTAATCCTTTGCATGTTTCTCAGAAGTAAGTCCTACTATGCTTAATGGGACTTATTTCCAGCTAGGTATGTATAGGATTGTAGCTTTAAGCAAGAGAGATCTTGCAGGGTTAAAACCCAGGACCATTTAAACAACTATAGTATGAAAAAGCTGGAAACAATATAAAACACATGGGACCACGAAAGACAAGTAAATTACTGTGTTGATCTGAGAAGAGGAACTGAAGGTGTCACTTCAGCTCCAATCAAAAGACTTGGCTTTAGGCCAGAACATCACAGGTTCAGCTTTCATGCCATCATTAAGGCTTGTCCCCAGGATTCAGTATAGCATTAAAAACAGCATCTTCTGGATTTGAAACAATGGCTGATTCTCTCTCTCTCTCTCCCATCCTAAAATTAATAAAATGGATGTGGGTGCTAACTTTCCAACATATTCTTTAGGGCAAAAAAACAATCCAGTGAAACAGGCATTTTTACATTAATTTATCATTATTTTTGTTGGACTCTATACAAAAAAAGTAGTATGAAAACCACCCCAAATGTGATAGCCTGAAGCTGAATCTGGAAATGTGATGAAGCTATGCATGAAATGTAGCAAAATCTTGAGACTGCAGACAGACTGAAACAATCATTCAGTTAATAAATAATCTGTGCTGCTAAAATAAAAGAAACAAAGAGAGAAATGTACAACTGTTTCCCCCCACCCCACCCTGCTTATGTGTGCAGTGAACCTCCGAATGCATGATCCTTCTTACTGATAATTTTTACATAGAGGAGCCGTCTTCTGCACCCCTTTTCCTTCCACCTTTCATTTGGAAACAAAAGGATTAGACCAGGAGGCAAGGAACAGAAACATTGCCACTTAGATCTGACACTACGCTATAATGGCTGCGTTGTGGTCTTGAAACTTCAGTACAGCCTTCTGGAATGGGGTCAATGGCCCTTCTAATTCAGCGTTCTGCTCTCACAGTAGCCACGCCTATAAGACCCTGCAAGTAGGACCCAAGTGCAAGAGCGCCCTCCCCCCTGTAGTTTTGATCAACTGGTATTCAGAAGCACACCACTTTCAATCATGAGGCAAGGATGTGGCTGTGAGACCATTAACTTGGGGAGTGGGCAACATTAGCATATCATGCATGCCTTTTGCCAGTCTTCACTGGTTCCCAGTCTATTTTCACAGCTTGAGGCCAGGGTACCTTAGGAAGCAATCTATCCATATGTACGGTACCTACCTACTCATATCTTGAAAACCCCAGGGAGGCTTCCAGGTGAAGCTCTTCTCTTCCCCATGTCTTTACTCTGTCATGGTTTTAAGCTTTAAGCTTCAGGGTGAGTCTGCATTGGGAGTACTTCAAAGACCAAGCACTGTCTGAGAGTACCTCTGTGACACAGAATGCCCTTCCAAGTTCCCAATTTAGTATTTTTGTGTGGAGATGTTTCACAAAAAAAAACCCCCCAGTCTTACTACACAGATGGGGGCGGTGGAGGGCTTTCCTTTTCTGTAAGATACTCTGTAAATTTCATTAGCCCAGAATAAAAAGAGCTTTAATAAATACTAGAACTAAATTATTGGTAGCGTTTCCCAAGCCACACTTCACCTTATAGGAAAGAAGTAAAAATACCTAGAAGTAGTTAACAAGCTTCATTTAGGAGTCTCTCCATTTGACCACAACTATTAGTGCCTGGCGTGCTCTGGTCCATGGAGTCATGAAGAGTCGGACACGATTAAACGACTAAACAACAACAACAATTAGGCATGAGGTGCTTCCCTTTTAAAATACAGTGGTACCTCGGGTTAAGAACTTAATTCATTCTGGAGGCCCGTTCTTAACCTGAAACCATTCTTAACCTGAGGTACCACTTTAGCTAATGGGGCCTCCTGCTGCCGCCGCACCACCACCACGTGATTTCTGTTCTCATCCTGAAGCAAAGTTTTTAACCCGAGGTAATATTTCTGGGTTAGCGGAGTCTATAACTTGAAGCGTCTGTAACCTGAAGCATCTGTAACCTGAGGTACCACTGTAGTCTGTATTTCATGATGGTAGTTGATGGAATAAATACAAATATTTTCAATTACTTCAGATCTTGGGACCAAATGTACTCCTATGTTACATGCACACTCAACATTAAACCATCAGGGTAGACTCATGTCAAGGTGGCAGATTTAATGTCAAACACTGATGCTTCCAAATGTAGGAAATAATAAGGGATGGAATAATGGATTACCCCCCCCGCCCCAGTTTGCAGTGCTTAGATGTATTATGAAGAAAATTCCATGCCCTAAAATTTTTATTTTACTCAAAATGCAAATGGCCACATTACTGCAACTTTATGCACGAATTTTGCACTTGCACAGGCCCACATTAATCAGACTAGGCTCTCAAAGCCACAGCCTTGATAGGCACAGACTCAGAAATGGATTATTTTAACTGCTTACTCTCCACAAAAAATGGTATTTCCTTTATTTGACTAGAACTGCACATATAATTTACAGAAAAATGACTTGGCTCTTGAGTTTCCAGTTTTCCATGCTTCCACAACAGTCTGTGATTTTTTAAAAGTCCTAATGTGAATTCATCTGCATTTGAGTATTCATTTCTCCTAATATAAACAAATTTGTATGCCATCTTGCCTAATATAAACAATTTAATGAGCAATTTTCCATAACAGAATCTGTTTTGTATGTTATTTTCACTTAATATATATATACATACACATTTCTGGCTGGAGAACTACACTGTAAAATGTGGAAAATCACAAATTTCAATGGATATCTGTCTTTTAATTCATGTATTGTTTCAGGAAGTGTAAATTGGGTAGAGCTGTATTAAAATGTGAGCCAAGCCAAATTTCTCACACATCCCTACAACCTCGATAACAAATTCTGAAGTAAAACTGCATGGTTCTGAGAAAGAAAATCCCCCCCCCCGCAAAAAAATATTATGATCCAGTCAGAACCCTTAAAACATTTTCTCAACTGATCTCCCACATGGCTCATAAATACTGATCCATAGCTCTGTCAAGCCAAGAAGAGTTTGCTAGTCACTAATCTGACTTTATCAGTGAATGCTACAGTATTACCAGTAATAGAAATATTATTAAATCAAAAATCTAAGTGCAAGATTTGGAATTTTTAAAAGCAAATACTTTAGAATCTATTTTTAAAAAACCATTTATAAGCTGTCTTTCTGTTCAAAGTCCCCCAGGATGGTTAACAAATCAAAAGTTAAAAAATAGAACAATAAAAAAGAAGGAACAACTGCCAACCCCCCCTCCCCTGCAAAACACACACACATCAACATCGCCTGATAAAATAGTATAGTCTTTACCAGGCTTCCTCAACCTCAGCCCTCCAGATGTTTTGAGACTACAATTCCCAGCATCCCTGACCACTGGTCCTGCTAGCTAGGGATCATGGGAGTTGTAGGTCAAAAACATCTGGAGGGCCGAGGCTGAGGAAGCCTGGTCAAGACTATACTATTTTATCAGGCGATGGTTGATGTGTGTGTGTCTTGACTGTCTGGCCCAAGGCCTGCATATGGTGGGTGGACAATCCTTCAAGGGAGCACCATGGGAAGGGGGGGACGATCCAAATCAAATCACTGCCAACCACAATGATGAGGGTGGCAAGATCTGAAACATTAGATTACCTCAACAAGTGGGGAGGGTCATTTGTTTATCTTGTGGCCATCATATTTAGCTGCAGCATGGATAGAAGTGGCCTGAGCCAACATAGTCTTTGTACAGGATTCAGTACAGTGGTACCTTGGTTCTCAAACGCCAAAAACCCGGAAGTTGAATGTCCGATGTGGCTGTCGGCTATTGTTTCCGGGGCGCCTGCTCCAATCAGAAGCTGAACCTTGGTTTTGGAACATTTCGGAAGTCAAATGACTTCTGGAATGGATTAAGTTTGGTGCTTTTGTTTTTGCTGTTTATTTTGAGTTTTTGTTTTTGAGGCTTTTTCGGTTAAATTGTTTTTGTGACTGTGTGGAACCCAGTTCAGCTACTGATTGATTGATTGATTGATTGTGACTGTGGAAATGGATAAAAGTCCCCCATCCAAACAATGACTATCATCAGTGAAGATAAGAGAAAAAATGTAATTTTAATTTTTACCATCTACAATACTGTCTTATTTATTTTATAGTACAGTACATTGATTATTGCTTTCATTTTATGGATCAATGGTCTTGTTAGATAGTTAAATTCATGTGAAATTGCTGCTTTAGGGGTTGTTTTTAAAAGTCTGGAACGGATTAATCCGTTTTGCATTACTTTCTATGGGAAAGCACACCTTGGTTTTGGAACGCTTTGGTTTTGGAACGGACTTCCGGAACGGATTAAGTTTGAGAACCAAGGTACCACTGTATTTCTCAGATGTTGGTAGGTGGTGGGCAGAAGGGGACAAGATACGAGTAAAATATGCCTCTTCTATAACATCTTAATAGTAGGGTAAGCAGAGCCCCTGCAGAAGTTGTAAAACGTGCAGAACTGCTACCAGTAAATGGGAAATAGAGTCCAACTTCATTCTCATTGCCCTGCTACACAGATGTTGTGCCCACTCTTCTGTTCATTGAACCTGTGTTCATGATGTTATGGGATAGTGCAGCTGCTGTATGCTGATTTGCTCTTGTGCCATGCATCAGAACTGGGCCATTATACTGTTTCGTTTCGGTTAGAAATGAATTTCTGATTCTCTTCCTCCATCACCTCTCTTGCAATAAAAACAACAACGAAGCAGCTATTTTTTATTTGAATAAACAGTTCTTATTAGTGGTTCAGATATGGATGAAATATATTGCTACAGCCATGTTTGTTATGTATGATTTACACTGTTTAACGGCATATCATCTTATGATGTTCTTAATTTTGTTATGCTTGGGGGGGAAGGGTTGTTTAGTTTCAAGCATTTAGTCATGGATGCTTGTATTTTGAACTTTGAAAAAATTAATACAAAGGAAATTAAAAAAAGAAAAAGAAAGTATTTTCAAAATGATGTGGAAATCAAATCTATCCCACAGTAATTTGATTTGCAGGAAATGGAGAGAAAAGCATTGCAAAACAGAATGCCTTGAAGTGCATTGTAATTACTTACATGTGCAAACACCATTGTCTTAGGCATACAGTTAATAACAACAGCAATAATAATTCTATGCCCTTATATAGGGACATTCATTCAAGGAGCTTGAGGCTCTTGGCAAACATTCATTAATTAAGCCTCAAAATGTACATGGAGAGGTAGAGAGGTAATATCCCCTTTTACAGATGAAATGCCAAGGAACTGCAGACCAGGACTCAGGGATATACTGGAGTTAATGTCTAGCACAGATGAGTTCAGCTGCAAAGTACAGAGTTGGAAAAGGCTTGCCCTCTACTGAGGAGTATGTTCATGTTGCAGAATTTGCTGCTGCACACCCTGAAAAGCTGCAGTGTGACTGAGTAATCTGGTATTTACTGCAAGCAATGAAAGTTTCAGTCATTACTAATGTTTGGAGCATAAAGGAAAGCAGCAACAACCACAAGAACTCCACCACAAAACCATGTGAAACAAACCTCAGACTGAAAAATAAAGGCAAAACTTGTATAATGGCAGATTAATTTTGCTATTAGTGTTTCTGAAATGTGAAGCTCTCAGCCATTTTCATAGGCTGTGAATGGGTGCTAAAATATTTCAGACAGCTCCAGCAAAATGACTTAATCTAATCATGTGTTCATTCTCAGAGCCAAAAAGAGAGAGCTTTATATTTTACTCCTTATCTTTGCCCCTTAAGCCAATTCTTCCTCTTTGTCTCTTATATTCCACTGTACTCTTGTTTACAACACCAGAAGCAGCACTCTAGATTCTATAAAGATAAGAATCCTGTTTTGCAACCAAGTAAGTCAAAATGCTACGCTTACAAATAAATTGTGCACAGTAACCAAATTTCCTTATATTTATGTATTCTACACAAATAATTCAGCTTCCAAGAGTCAGTTTTCCACAGCATCAGAGAGTAGAGAATAGTAGCCATGGAAAACAGAGATACAGGACTGGTTCACATGGAACATAAACTATGGTTTTGTCATCTTCATGCATGTGTTCTCCCTCCTCCCATGTTATGCATCAATAATTTATTACATGATGTGATTTGCTACCCACTTTCCTTGTTTGGACAAAATAGAGTTTGCTCTTGCACTTGAAACAGCAAAACACTGTTTCGGTGTTTGAAATGAGTTTCCAATTCTGGTTGGGAGGAAAAGTGCAAGTTTCTCCCTCCCACGAACACACAACTAGAGGCTCATAAGGGTGAGGTGTGGGGCAGTCACTTGCAAAACTTGCTTGCCCTGTGTGATGTCAGGATTGCAAGCCCATGCTCCTTTAGGGTGGGTCGATCTGATCCCATCTGTGAAGGCAGGGCCTGGTTCTAGGTTACAAGACTGTACCCTTCTGTTCAGATACCTGTTCATCGGCTGCCACCTCCAGTTCTGCCTCCCCACCCCCACAGCTGCTCAAAGCTCTCTGTGAGGCTTTCCACTCTGCAGGAAAGTTGGGAGAGCGGAAACTGGCACTGGTTTTCCCCCTTCATAAGTGGTTGAAGTCAGAGCTGAAAGGGGAGATCACCCCTCCTGCAACCAAGATTCCTACTATTCAGTCCCCCCACCATTTCTTCTTCCTCCTCCTGTGTCAGAGGCTACCAATCTAAACCCAATCCCAAATGAACTCATGACACCAACCGCATTTTACTCCAAACTGAATAGGATACAGGAGCACATGAGTGATGAAAACAGAGAGGGACAGAAGGGAATCTGCAAGTCTCAGGCTTAGACCCAATAGCCAAACCATGGTGTGAGACGCCGTGGCCATTCTTATTTGGAGTGCACCTGGCATGAGAAGATGGGGTGCAGCAGTGGGGTCTTAAAAGTGTGAACAAAAGCCACTGCAGATCCTTGCCTTGGGCTCAAAGGATGATTTTGGTAGGCTGCATCCATCCAGTATGCTCAAAAAACTCCAGGTTCTCAAAATAACAGTAGGCCTTAAGAGAGGTCCCCCTGCCCAAGCCGTTAAGGAAACCTCTACTAGGCTGAAAAGGGGAATGACTTTGCCTCACAGATGTGTAAGGACTCATGTGCTCAAAGCCAATAATTTATAGGTCCATTAAGTTGTGAGGGGGCAGGCTAAATATCATTGGGTGAAAAAATAGGGCTTGAGACTGCATACTGTGAGAAATGTCTCCTGTCCTGAGGCCAAATTTTGTCTCCCTTTGGGCCTCAACATGAAGACAGAACATAGAATCACATAGACAAAACACAGAATCACAGAATTCATCATGTCCAACCCTTTGCTGACGCAGGAAACTTATTACAGTGGTACCTCAGAAGTTGACAGGAATCCATTCCGGAAGTACAGTCGACTTCCAAAATGTTTGGAAACTAAGGCGCAGCTTCTGATTGGCTGCAAGAAGCTCCTGCAGCCAATTGGAAGCCACATCGGACGTTTGGGTTCCAAAGAATGTTTGCAAACTGGACCCCCTGCTCCCTACACAAAAGTTTTCTGGCATGCCTCAGGGTCTCTTCTCAGTATACTAACTCATTCTAGCATTTCCCCTTCAGCATAATGACCCTGGTGTCTGACTCCCCTTCTCCAGGGGATGAGGCAGGGAATTCAGAGTGGGAGAGGAAAGTTTCTTCAGGAAATGAAGAGGCTTCTCTCGCAGAAGGTAGAGCTACCTAATGGGATACAGCTGCAGTTTCTATTTACGGTTCAGACTATGGATGACTGCTGTTAGATTAACACTGGAATTCTGCCTTTAAAGAGATTCCAGAATGAGTCCTGCACACGGATGTCTAGGGTGCCCCTGAAGCCCTGCCTCTAAGGCCATCATTCAAAACAGAACATCCACAGATGTTTGTGCTCTCTGTATTTTGACACTAGTCATCAATGTTTTGCTAACACAGAAGATTATTGCCCATTAGTACTGCATTAAGCTGGAGACTGGATACAGGATTTGATCTGGCAGCAGGCTTCTGTGTAATTCACAACATTATTTAAAACAGGTTCAGGTATGGGAAACCACCTAAAAGCTACAGAGGTAATGAATAATTGCTTTATGTTTTCAGTATTTTACCCTGTAACGATAAAACAGATACAAAAATCACACATTGCAGGGAAGTGGGAACTGTACAAAGAGAAAGAGTATAGATAATCACTGGTAGATCAGAGTTTATAGAGGAAAAGAATGCAGGAGCACATTAAATTTGCCATAAACAAGGAGTTTCATACCACATCAGTGACTGCTACTATAATTCATTTGTCATATAAATTATGTCCATTGGGAAGTCTCATAAAATTAATTAGGGCAGAGACAGGGGAAAAACAAATCAAAAACTTCTCAGAACTGCAACAAATACAGGTTCTAGACAGAACAGCGTCAACAAGATCAGTCAAAATACTTATTCAATTCCCATGAGGCTAACATCCTCGTACAAAGAATTTTCCTGGCCTTATCAACTTGAAGGAAATTATACTGGTTGCTCTCAAGGACACAGTAATATTGAAATTTCAAAATTGAAAGCAACACAGCCTTATATGAATTACAAATTGAATGTATAAAAAAAAATCCATGAAATGCAGTTGGTTAGCTTATATGTTTAATAGAGCAAAGCAGACTTATCACCTTTCTTTCAAGCCACTGCCCAACCCTTGCCATCCCCTCACCACCACTGCCCAGGATTTCTCAAGCTCCACTTCTAACCTAGACTATGTTGGCCCAGCAAAACTGTTATATACACTAGTTTCTGGTTGGAGAACATACTCTTACTTCTGTATATTGTCAACCATCTCACTCTTACTCCTTACTGAATCTGACATTAACTATGTGCAGGTGCATTAGCTCATTATACTTTCTCTGTTATCCTTGCCTCTTTTGTCTCCTGCTCCCACGTCCATGTTATCTCCCTCACTGCTAAAATGCACTTTGAAGGCAAGGGACCTGTTTTTTTGTTTTGTTTTTTGCTTGTGTTACTCTGTACACCTCGAGAGTCATAGCTCTTAAACCAGTGCATCCTCAGTATTTCTAGTAATTGCTCTCGTTAGAGCTCTGCCATATTTCAGTCTGTCTTGCAGCATCCCAGAAATTAGTCTTTTTAAAACAGACTCTGAATGACACGCCAGATCTCATAAGGTGATTGCGTGAAGCTGACAAATGTCAATGGCAGAATAGTCTCATTCTGCCAAACCCCTTTTGTTCCCGATTTAATCTCAGTTTGAACCCATCTCTCTTCAGGTGAACAGCTATTACATTTTGCTGTGGACCTGAGGTTTAGGGTGCTAAGAGGTTCTAAAGGTATACAAATGTCAGCTATTCATCTATCTCCAACTGGATATGGTAAAAAATGAGTTGCCAAAAGGATTTTCTGCTGTGAATCAACAGGTGGTTTGGCAGCAAGACTAATGCTTGCTTGCAGCTTTTCACTTTTAGTTCCAGAAAAGGTGGGTGGGGGAAACAATACCTCTTAAATGCAGCATTTCAAGCCAACTGTATGGAAAAGAAGGTTTCATTCCCGCCAACTCGCCCTGTCTCTTGCAACATGGAACGAAATATTCCAGCTGATGCTGCTCTCCTCTTCAAGCTACAAGGGTACAGATTTGGAAACAAAGAGAAAACAAAAGAGAAAGGAAGAACATTATGGAATACAATTTGCTTTGCATAAATTATAAATATGGCGTAAAATGGCTACATGGGGTGAAACACAGCAAATTTATTTCACCACTGCCATATACAATTTATATTCCTCATAGGTATTTATCAGTATTTCTAACTGGCATACACCAGGAAGGAGAAACATTCTAGATCCCACATCAAATACACAACATTTAATTTGTTCTAGATTAAATACAAAACACTTTAAAAAACAGTGTTATAAAAGACGTAAAGGAAATCCATAGGCATATGGACAAATCTATGCAACAAAAAATGGACAAAGAGAAACAAAATAACGAAAAATTACTTGGTACATGAAAACAATTTGTTGAAATGCCATGAAATTTATCATGTCTCTTATAGAGTGGGTGCTATGCCCTTCTACTCAGAGCTTAATCTAATATTGGGGAAAACTTGTATTTGAAAATCTGTAGTACTTATTAACCTTTTCAGAAATCTTTTCACTATTTTGAAAGCCCCCCCCCCCAATTATGTGGCCATTTAAAATTATCCAAACAATGCTAATGTCTATTTTACATTATATAAAGAAAATTATTTAACATTCTCAGAATGCACCTAATTTTATCCTTCAGACTAATGATGTGTTCTTAAAATAAATGTTAAATCTCTTAAGAAACTTCAGTGGAAACCCTTTGGGAAAATCCAACCACATATGCCTATCACACCTCATAGGAGCTAACAGCTGTTAATATAGCAACTACATACAAAACAAATTCCACAGAATGGGCTTGAAGATCTTCCAATGTCTGAAGGGTCTTTTACATTTCAGACAATTTTTGTATCTATCTAACTATAGCCGGATAGGCATATGACTTGAAAAAGGCAAGTAGAGTCAGGCCATCCATGAACTGGTCAGCTGCAACTCCTAGGTCATGATGAGAAAGGAACAACCTTGGAGCCCAATCTAGATGATAGATAAAACACATGACTACAGAGGTGCAGCCGGGGTTGACAGAACACATAGGAAGGGACATCCATTGATGTCCTTAATGAGGGAGCAAGGCTGATCTTGCTGCCGTCCTCGGGAAATGAGAGGTGATTAATTTGTTTTAGAATCTTTGATGGTTAAGCGCTTCTCAGTTTTGGATTGACAAAAGTGTCACACAGCTTCACATACGTTGACCTCTTCATATAAGTCAGAGGGGTGAACCTCAAGACTCGGCCTGTCTATCTGGCCCTTGGAAGCATTCCCAGCCAACTTCCCTCATGAGCCACTTGCACCCCAAGTGTTTTTGCCTAGCTGGAATGCATCCTTGAATTCTAATAATACCGCTTGCTTTACTGGATAAATGACAGAGAGGGACGTATCAGTGTGTGTATAAACTAGTCTGCTGTACAAAGGTAGAAGTTATATGAGCTGCCCCACCCACCCTTCTCTCTGGCACGTGGTTGCCCAGAAGGTAATGCAGTTCTTAGGCTGAAAAGGGTTATGTACCATGGATGAAAGTGAAAACCCCACTGGAATTCTGAAGTAAGTGGGGAAGTGGCAGTGATGCTGCTATGCTTGACCTCCTCACAATGAAAAATTTTAGGCCACTGGATTTCTCCCACTATATCTGTAGAAAAGCTTTACCACATTTTGTTTTGATAGGTTAAGAAGATTAGAAGTCAGGAATTATGTTCCTACATCACCAGATGTAAGAAACTGCTATTAAGTTTATCAGAACAATGCTAGAACAGCTAACAGAAAAGTTATTATCTTTTGTAACGCAACCATTTGAGGCCCATATTAGGGCATATTCAAAACTCTTTGAACAGCCCTGGACAAGATACTATAACATCAGTAGACGTAGACTGGGATACAAAGAATACCTGGGACATTAATCTGATGTTCACATGTGTGGTTGAGTCCCAAACAGATTTTTTTAAAAAAAGTAATAATGGACTTGCTTTTTTAAAAAACTGTTTTGCATAATCAAGCCCATATCATATATGGTGCACCATCAGAGGTTGATGCAAATCAGAATTGCAATGCAATTTTTTTAAAAGCAGCTTCGAGAATAAAAAGTAGAAATCTGGAGTGCAGAAACGGTAGTATGAGGTTGTGCTAACACCCGCCCCCCTATTTTACATTGCCTGCCCAATCTGTTTTCCTTCCTCTTGCAGCAGGAAGTGTGGAACCTGAGGCCCTTCAGATGTTGCTGGATGCTGACTTCCATCAACCCCTTCCAGCAAGGCCAATTGTCAGGAATTATGAGAGTGATGGTCCAGGAATAACTGGAGGGCCGCAGATTCATCACTAGCATCAAGAAGGTTTAAAATGAGTATTTGCTTGCGTTCTGGACATCATATGTAGAAAGCTCTCTCTCTCTCTCTCTCTCTCTCTCTCTCTCACACACACACACACACACACACAGAGAGAGAGAGAGAGAGAGAGAGAGAGAGAGAGAGAGAGAATCAATTCAGCAACATAATACATGCTCTTGCCCACTCCAGACTGTCATCAGGTACTGGGCCTCCTATATGATACAACTGGCTTGAACCTCTCTTTAAACACAATGTAGTACAGTACTGTGGAAACAAGAGGCTTACCAGAGCTATGTTGTTAAATAAACGGTGCATAGCATCATTGCTACTATCCTGTTTGATAACAGACCCTTTGTAGGGTAGATATTTAGTTGAAATACTTGAACTCCATCAGATAAATAACAGACCAAAAGACAGAAAGGAAACTGAAGGCAGGGAGGTGAAGCTATCATCTGAGTGTTTTGTTTCTAAGTGTTGCCAGTCATAAAAGGACTTGACGTGCTAATATCTGTTCATTCAGACACTTACAGACATGCTAAGAGCATGACGGCTCGCAGGCACTGCCTTTAAGTGCTGTTACTGAGGCCCCCAAATATTGACAGAGTGCCAGACTCTAAGAAACTATTGATGTACGCAGCCGACCTCTGCTCCAGACACCTATCAGACAGAATCTTTAAATGTCACAGATTAATGAATTTTCATGAAACTCTGTGGGTGGGTGTATGTGGGTGTGCACGTGCATGTGCATGTGTGTTTGATAGTAGGAAAGAAAAATTCAAAATAATCCCCCCTGAATCCTTACTCAAGTGGTCTTTATTATTTTGCAAAACTTTGACCCAAACTCAATATTTTTATTAAGGTGATACAGACTGAGAATGTTTGTGTGGGGTGTGTGTGTGTTAGGGGAGGAGAAGTACCTCTGGTGGGGGACACGCTATGCTCCTTCAGGGGTACTTTG
The DNA here is from genome assembly GCF_964270895.1 of Podarcis filfolensis. Taxonomy (NCBI): domain Eukaryota; kingdom Metazoa; phylum Chordata; class Lepidosauria; order Squamata; family Lacertidae; genus Podarcis; species Podarcis filfolensis. The sequence goes on from NC_139607.1 coordinate 72,825,816, forward strand.
TCCACCTTTGATCCCCCACCCTGCACTCAGCTCTCACATGTGGCTGCTAGAAGCTGTAATATGCAACAGCAGCTGCACCTTGGGAATGGCCTTGATTGGCCAGTTAAACCAGATGAGGGCAGCCAATGGGTCTCAAACCCTCAGCGGATTAGGGGCTTCCTCTGCATACAAAGATAAACTCTGGGGGATTGAGTGGACAAGACCAATAGTGGGTCCAATGGTCAAGAAGGTTTCTGTACGTGCTGTAGAGGGAATTGCTTGTCAGCCTGGGAACGTAGCCCATCTAGGAGAAGGAAAACTCTGATGCTAAACCTCCGCTGCTTTGCAGGATATCTTTGAGAGAAAAGGCCAAGGGGTAAACACTACACAAATCCAGAGTGGAGTCTCTAAAACAGTTGGAGGGTGCCTTCTATATCTCCTCCCAGCAACTCCTGCAGCCAAGCTGGTGCCAAACGTATTGCTCTGCTTTCCTTTAGACCACATCAGCGAAGCTGAGAGGAGGGTCTTATTATCTTGGCAGCCCAGGACCTCATGCACACTGCCCAGGCTTGCCCCCAAGGAGGTCACTTCAGTGCTGCTTACAAAGTGGACCCCTCCCCTGGAGGAGCACTCCATTGTCTCTAGAGATAGACAGATGTCAACAGTATGTGTGGGGGATCATTCTGCAGAGCAAAAATGGAGCACACTCTGAACTAAGGACCGGCAAGGGAAACCTCATCTTGCCCCCGTCTATTAGTCACTTTACACCTTACCAGTTTGTACTAGTACTGTTAAACTGATTTCCTCATTTTCCATTCCCCCTTTGCCCATTTGTTGTATGCCTTGAATATCTAAACTTTAAGTCTAAGGGCAACAACATTCTCTTTTCTTCTCTTTCATTCTTTTGATGTGAGTGAGCCACTTTGGGAGGCAATATATACTGTTGCAAATACACAAAATGCCAGCTTCCAGCACATACAATCATTTATTTGTAGAACTGTAGCATTGAAAATGACTCCAAAGGTAATCTTGCCCAAGCCCCTGCTATGCAAGAATCTCAGCTAAAGCATCCCTGACAGATGACCATCCAACCTCTGCTTTGAAACCTCCAAAGGAGGACAGTCCACAACCTCCTGCAGGAGACCATCCCCCTGTCGAACAATTCTTACGGTCAGAAAGTTTTTCTGTATGTTTAGTCAGAATCTCCTTTCTTGTAACTTGAAGCCATTGGTTTGAGTCCTACCCTCCAGAGCAGGAGAAAATAAGCTTGCTCCATCCTCCTCCCAGTCTTTTCCATGCTAAACATTCTCTGCTCCCTCAACTGCTCCCCATAAGACTTGGTTTCAAGACATTTTATCACCTTGGTCACCCTCCTCTGTATACCTTCCAACTTGTCAATACCCTTCTTTAACTGTGGTGTTCAGAACTGAACACGGCACTCCAGGTGTGGTCTGATCAAGGCAGAATAGAGCAGGATGATGATCGTGACAATATACTTCTGTTGGTGCAGCCTATGCACGGTTAATAACATTGGGGATTTTTGCTGTTCCATCTCACTGTTGACTCATGTTAAGCTTGTGGTCTACCAATAACTCTGGATCTTTTTCACAAATACTACTAGCAAGCAAGGTGTCCCCCATCTTATCTTTGTGTACCTGGTTATTCCTGCTTAAGTGTAGAACCTTACATTTGTCTCTATAGTACTTCATTTTGTTAGATTTGCCCCAGTTCTCCAATCTATTAAGGTCATATTGAATCCTGATTCTGTCTTCTGTAGCATTACTGTAGTTACAAGTCCCAGTTTGTTGTTATCTATAAATTTGACGAGCATCCCCTCAATTCCTTAATCCAAGTCGTTTAGTTGAACAACAGGCCCAGGACAGAACCTGTGGCACCCCATTTGTCACTTTTTTCCACGATGATGAGGAACCATTAGTGAGCACTCTTTGCATTCAGTCAGTCAACCAGCTACAAATCCACCAAATAATTACTTTGTCCAGCCCACAATTTATGAGCTTCTTCATAAGACTATCATGGGGGACACTGTCAAAAGCCTTACTGAAATCAAGACACACTTGATTTCACAAGACACACTTGATAATACATGCACTGTTATAAACAGGAGTGCTTTCTGTATGAAGGAAAATTGTAATATGTCATGGCGTGACTCCACCCTACATTTTGACTGAACAGGGTTACACAACTTGCAGAGTTTAAGAAGAGATATTCAACAACTGCTCAATTTTTACACTATTACACTCTTCTGGAAAAAGTCACTTGATAGTACCAGGAATTATGCATCTACCCCGGGAAGACTTGAACAGAGGTCTGGGAAAACTCAAAATGTTTCTCGAAATAAAATGAAAGAGCTATCCTGCAAACTAAACAGCTGTGAAGAGCAATTTCAACTGACCCTGCTGTACAATGGTGCTAAATGTAACCTACATTCTAAGGGAGGATACAAGTTCGGTTAGACACGCTGCCAGCTGTGAACAGTTTATACCCAGCAATTATATAGTTGCACAAATGGAATAGATGTTTTCTCTGTCTGTATACTGTAAATGTTTACATGGAGTGTGATGTTGTAATAAGTGCCATCAAGGCAAGAAGGATCTGCTTCCCCATGGGAAAAAAATAAAATCCACATAGATTCACTTCAGTGTTCTTTGGGCACCATATGATTTGGTGACTCCTACTGATGTTAGTTTTAAAGACAAAAAATGTATTGTAGATATAATTCAATAAAGCCCGTATTGTCAAGCTATCTTATTGGCAAAGACAGTTTGTGAGATTTGCAAAGCTGCACACTATTTCACGACATTTTTGATTGGCCTAATAAAGGCACCACCCTAATATGGATGTTAGATTTAAAATAAAAATTAAAATGGGTCAACATGGCTACCTTTACTCTTAGTGTAACTAGCATGGGTCCTTTCCTCTACTCCCAGTTAACAATGCCACCATACAACAGCACTAAGACGCCCAACCCCAGCATCGTGTTTGCTAAAAGCTTCTACAGATTTTGTGGTGTCATAAGACTGGGAGGACAGACAGTGCTCTCTTTAAGCAAATATCAGGGAGTACTGCAGCTTAGGATAGTTCCCATTATCTGTGCACAGAGCAACAGAAAAAGAAACAGCTACAGAATAGTACAAGTCAGATTTCAAAGGGTCGTAAAACCAACTTCCTTCACCCCAGCGCAGGATTTTCCCTTCTCCAGCCTAATCTCTTTGTTGTGTCTGCCCTCATCAATGAGCCCATTCATGCCCCATAATCAGCTCTGATTAGTGTTGCTTCACATCAGTCTCTTCCTCTTTCTTTTCTGCTCTGCCTGTAGAAGGATTGGAATCAGCTTCTGCACACCCCTCCTTGTTAAAAGCTGCACCTCTCCTGCTGACTTACTGCTCTCTCAATCAAAAGGGCAAGAGGAAACAGTTGGGATTCATTCTTCCCCCTTTTTTGAGAAACGGCACAAATGTCAACTTCCTAAGAGGATGTTTGGCATAGCTGAGTTCAGTCATGAAATGTACAAAGTCGGGATGATCAAAAGTTTGAAGGGCTGCCCACTGCTAGAGAGGAGGGGGGGAAAGAAAATGGGATCTCTTCTGTAGTTTTAAAGGAGACATGAACAGACTGCCTTCACGAGAAATGCTTCTTCTATTAAACTGAGACTTGGCAGCAAAATTCAGCTGCAGATCCCAGCAAAGTCTGTGCCTATTTTGATTAGGAATATTTTGACTGGGTCTAGTATTATTTATTACTGCATATATATATATATATAGATAGATAGATAGAAGGATAGAATATCTACCATACACATCAGAACAGTTTATATTCTCAGGGATGCTTATTAGAGAGAATGCACACATGTACAGTATTTAATTTTGTTAGTCACTTTGTTTTCATTTTAAACACTCTGGATTACTAATTTGTTTTCAGGGTGTTTTCCTTTAAAAAAATTTTTTTTTTAAAAAAGTCTCGTTAATAGAAGAAAAATATGACATTCAGCTTGCAAAATAGCACTTCCCCCACCCCTATGCTTCACTACAAAATCATGGATTTTAATGTCACTATGACCTACTGTTTTTGGCTGCAATTCTTTATCTAATCATTTACTAAGTCCTGCAGTCGTCAATGGGAGTCACCCACACGTAACAAATAGCAGGCGTACATTGTATGTCTACATACTAGCCTACAGACATTGTTCGGGGTTTAACCCCCGCTCCACTAAACTGTACCTCATGTTGTTTTCATAAAACTACAATACAAAATAATTGGTGGAACTCATCATCACAAAATGTGGATGAGGGGTACTAGCTCAGATGGCTTTAAAAGCGTTTTAGACAAGTTTATGAAGTTCCACCAAGAGTTACCAACCATAATAATGAATTCTAGGTAGTCTGGATACTAGAAGCAAGCTGAGTGCTGTTACCTACATGCCCTGTTCCTGGCTTTTCCAGATGCTTCTGGTTGGCCACTGTAGGAAAGAGGATATCGGGCCAGTCTTAAACGGATCCAGCAAAACTATTATTCCACTCTTTTTTAGACTATAAAGAGTCTATATGAAAAGGCACTCATTCTCAGATAAATTTGTACAATTGTTTTCTGCTACATAACTTAAATATTGCAGTGAAGTGAGAAAGGTATGGGTGATTTCTCTAGGGAAGGAAGTGTTTAAACACTAGTTCGGCAAATGGCGTTGGCATATTATTGCTTCTAAGCCTTACAATTCCCATCTGTAAAGTGGGAATACCAATGGCCTGCATATGACACCAGCCACGCTGGCTGGAGCTGAAGGGAACTGCAGCCCATAATATCTGAAGGGCACCAAGCTTGCTACCCCTGTGCTAAAGACACGTCAGCACGTAGTCACTAAGGTCTAGGGAAAATTTATTATATAGGCTTGGAGTTTCAAATTTTCTTTGCTTTTTAATTATTATTAGCTTGCTGCAAGCCTTCTTTTCTAGACCAGACTTGGTATTTGGCCTCCCAAACCTACGGCTCCTTCATTTTTTAAAGTCATTTATACTTTTCTCACATCTTCAAATATACTTTTATAAGGGTCTCCAAATCAGCTATGCAAATCTCCACCTGGCTTGTCATGGTCCTGAAAGGCTGAAAGTTTTACATGTGAGGACATGGAGATCAAACAATGATTGTGCCATATATGAATGTTGTGCAGCAGAGATTTGAGATGGTAAATAGGGTCTACCTTGGCAAATGAATGGGAAGCTGAGCATTTCTAGAGCTGGAAAGTGACATGTGAGATGTAGAAAAGGAAAAAGGGTGTGGGATATTAGAGGAATGAGCAAGAGCTTAAAATGCCATCTGTCATCTGTCAATTCGCTGGGCAGGATCCACCTAACAAGCCCTGTCAGCAGAATCCCTGCACAAGGACTTCCACTAGCACAACAGGGCTTTCCCATCCTCTCCTGCCCCCCATGCACCCTGAAATTGGCTATGGGGAGGTCAGGAGAACCGCTACAACTGTGCATGGGGGTTGAGGGCATGACCATTCTGTCTGGCAAGCCACAGTGCTTGCTGCTTGCATTGCTGGAACATTCATCCATGGTACTGTTATGAGTTTGTAGGTGCCTTGACTACCCTGAATTCCTGGGTCTAGTGGGTGTTTTAGCTTAATCAATGCTTGGAGTATTGAAATGGGCTGCCAGGTGCTGGATTTGCCAAAGTGCTAAAATACAGGACCAAATCGGTTTTTCAGTACTCAGGAAATCACCTGGGAGAAGAACCATCAAGGAGAACAAAGGCAGGTGATGGGCTCTCTGCCAGTCGGCATATGGGTGGAGCCCTGCGCTGAGCTCTGGGTAGAGTTTCTAGGAAGGAATTTTTCAGGATTTCAGTTGGGGATGATGTAAGCTGGAGAAAAATAGTCAGTCTGTTAAAATACATCAAGCTGGAGAGAGGGGAACAGAGCACGATGTGGGCTGACAGTTTGAATCGGAGTCTGCAGCAATGGGAGAGATGGGACGCTCTTGGAGTGTAATGCTTTGAACTGCTCCATCATAGGCTCATGTTGTATATATGTGTAAATAAACCATAAATTATAAAGACACCCTAGTCTCCACTGTGCCTCATTGTCCAAAAGGAAACACAGATCCCGGGTAAGCAACTGGAGCTCCTGGAATCTCAGAGTGCTGTGAAGAGTGGGGTGGCAGTGTTATGTAACAGTATAATGTTGAATTTCACCCATCATATTCAGCACTGGGTGTAAGAAATATGTCTCATTTTTAAGCTAACATTTTCTTTACGCCAGATTTGCTTGATCACAAGTCAACAGCTCCTTATCTCACTATAAAGCATCTTGCCCTATACTGCTCAAGGATAAATATATCATTTCCTCCAAAATATAAAAACGTTCTGGTTCTGCAACAACCTGCCCTGACCCTCACTTACTCTAATTTTTATTATTATACCCTTGTTTACAGCTTTAGTTTCCCAACCAACAGATAAGTACTGTTCACTTAATTGAGCCCTGCCCTAGAGCACACAGCATCTCAGGAAGAGGATGAACACAGAGGCAACACAAAAAAGAAAAGTGCTCCTGTACCTTAGTTTGCTTAGCAAGCTTGAGGACACAAAGGATATCTTAAAAATTGAATGTACTACTATCGTCAACTACTCCGTTTGCTCATAATGTTATATAACAACAGGATATAATGATCAGGGTAGATATCTGGATAGTAGTTATATTTCTTGGTGGCACAGCCTGGAAATGTCACCACAGGGAAAGTAATTTTTCTTTTGCGTGTCTACATACAAACACACTGCATATCTGAAATTCACTCTCACCTCTCCTAGTGTGATATCTCATTAACATTACAGTTCCTATAAAGAGATTAAATCAAGGCTACAAAAAGTTAAGTGCCTTCATATAGCCACACAGCAAATGCACTGAAACAAGCAAGCCTTTTGGATTTCTTCTGCAACTAAAAACATTTCACACCAACTACAATTTCACTGGAATCCAGAGTAAATAATAAATCACAGAATTTTATAATTGGAAGGCATCATGCAGGTCATCTATTCAAACCCTTTCTTGGCTGCAGGATCTGCAATGTAGGTTGCCACTGCAGCATCCCTGACAGAAGCTACCCAGCATCTGCTCCTGCAAAAGAGAGCTCCTGAAGAACAATGGGTAAATCTGTCAATTTTGGTTTCTTTCACTTTCTCATTTTTCCAATCTTAAGTACAGTTCACCACATTTCCATCTCAGTTTGCTATAAAAAATTAATTCAAAATCGTAAAATTCATTAGCATTTTAGTGTGAATTTTTCCTTACACATATCTGTATGCAGTTTTGCTCAATATACAGAATTTTGCAGAGCTAGTCTCTCTAATAAAATGCACCTTCGTGATATTTTCATGAATGTAAGCATTTAATATGCATTTTTGTATCCATAATGTGGCTGGAGAACTGAACTGCAACATTCAAAGAAATATGAATTTGGAAGGATGACTGTTTCGTTTCACACATTATTTCAGAAGGAGCAAGTTAGGTAGGTTTGCTTTTAAATGCGAACTTAATTTATTTTCTCCCGCATCCCTACTTCTGAACCAGCTTTTGTCAAGCAGTTCTTGTCATTAGGAAGTTTCTCCTAATGTTCACTAGAAATCTAGTTCCCCACAGAGTTATACCCATTGCTCCCCTCTGGAGCAATAAAGGACATGTTAGCTCCATCTTATGCATTACAATCCTACACATGCTTGAAAATTAGTTTCTATTAGCTCTATAGCCTAATTTTTTTAAAACACACACATACACACACACACAGAGAGAGAGAGAGAGAGAGAGAGAGAGAGAGAGAGAGAGAGAGAGAAACTAAGGTGCGGTTCTCCAGTCTTTTACACATGCAAACAGAAGAATTATCTAATTAAGATATTTTCAGTGAAAAGTTTTCTTTTCCACGGTGTGCGTGTGCATATGGTGTTTATAAACTGTCTTTTAACATTTAGATATTTTATTCATTTTTCCACATGGTACAAGTAGAACACATATCACTGTTGGAAAGATACCAATCAAATAGCATGGCGCTGAATCTAAGGAACTCTAACAACAGAGGGCTGAACCAGCAGCATAATAGGGAGCACAAGACACTATCTTTTGAAAGCAATACAGAACCTTAGAGGAGGTGCTTAATACACAGAGGGTAACACTTTATCAAGCTTTAGCCCTGTCCTCTGAGGAGGAGCAGGTGGAACAAAACAGCAGATATGTGTACTTCTAGCTACCGCAAGAAGCTGTTGGTCACAAACATCTGTACCCCAGGACCAGAGGTCTCCACACCAGTTGATTGGGTTCTCGGCCCACTCTCAGATTCTGCTCCCCAATCCCCTTCAGAAGCATAAAAATAGATGAGATGATAAACCAAAAAGAGCTTCACAATTGCCACATGAGGTGTGGGAATAACAGGCAATCCCCTGTCTGAAGGCCAGGAAGTAGGTGAGCTTCCAGTCTGAGCTGTTTCACTGCCGAAGCAACAACCTCCACAGAGTTCCAAGTTCAGCCTTTCTGAACTGGGAAAATAGGCACATTTCATTTTTAAGATCTAAGCTCTGGTCACAATACTCATAATCTGGACCATACACTGGTCACAGCTTATATTAATCATTGAGTCACAGGAAAACTCAGCAGGACTTAGCAGCTAAATCATTTTGTACCACAAGATGGTAAATGTATGGATGGATATGAAGGCTGCCATAAAACTATGTTTTGGAGGATCAGAAAATAGCTCTGCGTTCACACACTTCCACCATGGTTATGGGCTGTAGTCTTCATGCAAACCACATTTTTCCAGTTTGGATGTTATACTAATCAAACCAGGAACTTACTTATTAAGCTAAGTGTGTGGTGTGAGAGCAGGGGGAATGTGTACTCCCAATCCTCCAAATGACGGATTGAAGGATCAGAAACCTTACACGTGGATCAGTTAATGGTATCTATCTACTCACTGGATAGGTTATATATCTGTAACTTACAAACAGAAAAAGTGCCTTGGATGTTAGCACTTTCCCCAAGAAGAACCAATAATAGCAACTTCCTTTCCTTAACGCAAACTTATTTTGTCAGGATTTCAGATTGTGCATGAAGATTTGCTTTATTGGGCTATTTCCAGGTAGGTGTTTATTGCGGGATCAGCGCTCCTCATGCATGCAAGCTTTTGGCAGCATCTATATGATGTCATTGGGAATAAAATGGCAGCCTGTTTCCAATGGAAATCCAGCAAGTTCTTCAAAAAAGCAAACAAATCTGTTACCATAAACTTGCTGCACTATTTGCCAATTAAGACCCCATCTGAAAGCACCCCAAGTCCCACCTTTTTTAATGATCGCTTCCTTCACCCTGTTTGTATGGGTGGCATTTTGGAGAATCACACCACTCTGCCTACTAAAGCCATTTATTATTTGTAGGAAGACAGTGGAAAACTTTAAGCACATGCCTATGGGCAATGCAACCCTGAAGAAAAGGGCAATTACTGCTAGGCGGTATTCTCAGCTTAAAACTCCTATGATTTAAATAGCCACTTGAGCTGTGCTCTCGCAGTTTACCATGCCAATAGAATACCTAAATGAAATTACAACCTTCTGATATGCAGCAGGGTTCCCATTCTTTACTGTGTAATATACACGGCCGGGAGAAATTGCATGACAGTTTGCTAAGGCAGAATATCACAAGAACGTTCACCCCCAACATATGATTATGCTTCTTATTTCCTGGAAAGCACATCTAATGACGTACGGCACGCATGATACCCATGTTTTGGAGAACTCGAGACATGTGCCCTGAAGTATACTGCCACAACCCTTCAGCAACACAGCTCCTCTGTAATTTGCACTGACTTTGTTTTGCCAGCAGCGTTACCCCACGCTAGCATGGGATCATAATAGAAAATCCTAGAACATGCAGAGAGGAAAATAAAAGCAAATAATACATCTATGGGGGTATCTTATTAGATGCATTTATTAGCCTATTTTATCGTACCAATCATTAAAGCATTATGAGGATCTCCCCTGAACTCAGGGGAGTTTCAAGGCAGCTTATGATTCCGCATGTAAGGCTGCTCTTAAAAAAGAAAAAAGAATCCCCACATACACACCAGAAGTTAATGGAAGAAGTTAAGCTTGTTAAAACACACACACAATAAACATATGACTACACAGAAGAAGATAAAAACAGTTTCACCGCCATATACTTGCCCAAGCTGACATAATAGGTTTTATCTCCCACCTGTTCCTCAAGTACTCAAGACAGTATACATGGTCTTCTCCCCCTTTTTATCCTCATAATTCCCTTAACAACTTGAGACCAGTCGACTTGCCTTACCCCACATGTTCTCACTCAACTGCTTTGATTGGTGGAATTGGCACTGCTACAGGTGCCACAGTCTGCATTTGTAAGAAATTGATTGTTTATTGTGGCAGCACCTGCACTTTGGGACTCCCTGCCTATTGAGTGCTTGCTAAAGCCCTTCTTGTTCAGACAAGCCTACCCAGATGCTGAGAAAGTTGTTAATCTGTGTTAGTATTTTAACTTTTGTGTGTTTTCTCACTTTTATTGTTTTATCTTTTTGTAAACTACTTTGAAGTTTTTTTTACAATAAAGTGGTGTATACCTTTTAATAAGTAAATAGATAGATAGTGACCCTGTGAGGAGGTTTAGATCAAACTTTTTCTCTCTGGGAATTAAAATTTGCTTGCATCACACTGAATTTTTTATTGATAAGAAATACGTTGGAAAACAAAAAGAAATGCTTGTTTTGTAACATAGAACACTACTACTTTATAATATGATCATGGGACATCCAGAAAGTATGAAACAATTCAGCTACATATTCTATTTTTTTTTATTAAAAAACCCCGTTATGATACTATACTATACTATACTATACTATACTATACTATACTATACTACAATGAAATGTTTTTATTTTTATTTTTGGGGGATTGTCCTTGAATCGTTCCACCACACTTGCTATCCTCTCATGCCACACCCGTTGTGAACCAAATGATGGCAGAAATGTGACTTGGCCTGACGGCCCCTGTTTGGGAGATAGGTTTGGTGGCCTCTTCAGAGACTGTTGCCAAACTCAGCATGAGGGTTCCCAAGGTGAAAGCAGTGGTCTTCATCACTGTTGGGATGTCAGACACCAATATAAATAAAGATGGCAGACCGAAACCTGCCTTTGAATTAACTTCCCCCAAATATTTTGATGGGACCAAGCTAGCAAATTGCACTACTCATTTAAAAATCACAATTTTGTTTGGTTTCTAAAAAAAATTATGGCCAAGCACTTTCTATTAGCATAATATGAAATATATATGAAAAATTGGGGGAAAATACTACCTTTCTGGGCTCCCTGGCTACAAAAATGGCAGAGAGAAACAGTTAACCTCACGTGGTTGAACAAAACAGAACAATAATAGCCTATTTTCATGATGCAGATTCAATGCTACTTGTTTCCATGCTCATTAATAACTTAGGGAAAGAGAGAAGCAACATTTTCAGTTTGATGGAAGTGTTTTGAAGGAGCACATATTCACTACATTTCAGGGCATTTGTTTCAAGGCAGTGAATGAGAGTTCACACCAAATCTGTATACCTAACATGTTTTGTGTGTCTTCACCTACAGATAGCACAATGCTAAAAGACAGGAGGTCATAAATCATTATAAAAATCCCCAAAACTCTACTGATTCCGATTGGAAATAAACCATGTGTCATTTGCCAGAAAATATGTACCGTACTGTTTCCACTATCTGATGTATACACTTTTCGGCACTAGTGGAGAAACCCTTGAACTCTCTCAAGAGCCTCTTTCATCATTCACAAAGCATTATTTAGCTGTGGAACTCAGAATTTCCATAAAATTAGCATTTGTATACTGGTTACAGTTCGCATCAATAAAAATGGTATATACTACTTAGAATTAGTTTACTATTTTCTTGGTGGCAATTAGGGCATAACCCACATTAAGAAGTAGTTGCACTCATTGTGCTGAGTGACATCCAGTGCTCCCCCCCTTAAAAAAAATGTTTAGGGGGGTACTCTAATTTTCCTACTCATATTGAAATACTGCCCCACAATGAGGCCAAACTTAGATTCACAAAATGTTTAGGGGTATGCGTACCCCTGCATACCCCCAGAAAAAGAAAGCACTGGTGACATCTATAATATTTTTACATAGCAAAACCATTCTGTATAGATGATAGGTTTTACGTATATTAACTAATAACTGTTTTTGAATTTGGGTGGTACTGCCTTGTCTCTGAGTGCGTTTTGTAGACATCATGGTGTGGAATGATTTCCAGGAAAGCAATCATTCAGAAGTATTTTCCAGACAGAAGAAGTGCTTCATATTTAGAATAAGACCATTCATTCACCTAGCTAGTAGAGTCTACTCTGTCTCATTAGTTCAAGTGATTAAAATATATATTTAAAAATATTTAAAGACTGCAGGTGTTCCCTTTCAACTGTATTTCCCCCCTCTTAGCTAAATATAACATGAAATTTGTCCTGCCTGTTCCACATTTGCAAACACTGATGTGAATTTGCCTTATGTGCAGAGGGTCCCAGTTTCAATTTCCAGGCAGGAATGAGAAAAAATCCTGTAGGTCTGCTGCCAGTCAGAGTAAACAATGCTGAGCTAGCTGGACTAGCTGACATAAGGCAGCTTTCTATGTAGCAATAGGTATTTTTTAATTGCTTGGCCTCTGAATAAGCATTTTAATTAAATCACTCCATGTATTTTATTTTTTAAGGTTTGGCTATGTCTAAGTTTTCACAACGTTTATAGGTCTGAACATGTTTTTATGGGCCAAAGTAGATGTTGCAAAACTAGCACATGTATCAGACTCAAAATGTGTGTGTTTAAGAAGAAGAAGAAGAATGAAGCAAGCATGGAAGGCGGCAAATTTGAATGGATGAGCAGGCGAAAGGGGAAGCGGCTGTGCAACCCTCTCACCTTTTCCTACTCAAAATCCCTTCCTCCATCTGCTTTTGAACCTGCAGGGAGAAATACAGGTGCCAAGCATGCGTCTGCATAGAAGATTCCCACAAAGCCTCACGTGTGAATTATTCATATCATCTTATAAGGAAAAAGAACAGAAGGGTGAAGAGTTAATTTTATTTTATTTTTTTTAAAAAAACCCTTCATGTGCAAAAAAAAAAAAAGGAACTCCGATCTATAAACGAACTACTTTTTCCCTCTTATTCCCAAAGGTTGCTTTTATAGAAGCATTTTCTTTTACTATGCATTCACTGGAGAGTTCCTTTTCTGCTTGGCTGGGCAATCAGGTATTCAGAGCATAATGTAAATGCTCAGAAACACAGGCATGAAAAGTTGCCAGACAAAGAATCCAAGTGAAGGATTTAACATTTTCTTTTCTTCCCGACCCCTTCCAACAGCACACTCCTGTCTCCTACAAGCACCTTGTTAGCTACTGCCAAGGCTGACACCCACTGGTGACAGCAGGAAAACCCACCATTGCAAGCGAAAGTCAACCTAAACAATATTGATTGGTCTGTCACTAGCAATTAATGTAGAGTAAAGCTTTCTCAGCTCTGTTAAAACTGCTAAAATCTTCAGCCTCTAGTGTGATAAGAAAACAAAACAAATATTATATTTCCTGCTTTGCTTCGGAAGCACCAATAGCTGCAGCCACTTCACAATGTCTGAATCCTCATCACTCACCACCACGGTTGTAGTTCCTGTTCCAAGTGATGACGAAGGAGCCTCTCTGCCTCTTGAGAGTGACAAGGCTTGGCTGCTTCGCCTGCCTCAGCTTTTTGAGTTCACAAGGATCCACAGGGAGTGCTGAGGCAGAGAACTTAGGGAGGGGAGAGGTGGGAAGGAAAATCACTGGAGCCTCTTAACGATCAAACTTCCACTAACTTAGAGGAAATGTCTTATAAATAAACAGAAAAAAGCAAAGCCCATTCTGTCCTGCCAGAGGAATGTACATTATTGCCTCTTGATGGAGCATTTTATACAACACCAGAGACGCAACCGTGTCTCTCGAAACGGCGTCTCTGAAATTCAGAGCGCGGGGGGGGGGGGGAGAAGGAAAGAAAGAAAGAGTGTGTGTATATGAGAGACAGAGAAAGGAAGAAACTATAAAAACAAACAATGCTGGGAGGTTCATGCAGTTTTCAGTAGGAAAACAAACTGTCCAAATTCAACAGCCTACTAACTTAATTGCTTTAGCACTAATAATCACGCAAGCAATGAATGTATTTAAGTCCCACTTTGCCAATCTAGGACTTGTGAAGTTCAAGGCAAGGGACAGGAGAGGACAGATAACTATAGAAAGTATTGATAGTATTGATAACGTGCCTTCCCCCTTCCCATCTCCAAATCCGGCCACTCGGGGATTTTTTTTTTTAATTTATCAATTGTTCAGTCACAATTCAGAATTGCTTGAATACAGGGGTAAGTATAGGCTAAGCACAGTGGTTAAATGTCAACTGCTTTGGAAGAATTGTGAAGACGGTACTGGTTTTAGATAAGGGGGTACACAATACATAGACGGTCAGGGATATGAAGAATGTAGGGAGGACTCCAAAAGCTGCTGCTGCGGGTGTGATCTTGTACTGGGGAAAACAGGGACCAACCACTTTATTCTGTGGGGTAGTTTGGAAGCAGAATGAACTGCTGGGCTGACTTCCACTGCTCTGCAGCACCACCTTCACAAACGGTAGGAGGGCACTTTCAAGCACAGAATAGGTAATCTGAGGAACTCGTAGGGACCCACCTGACCTTATATAATTTCTGTTCCTAGTATGTGCCCTTAATATGAGCAATGAATTACCCAGTGTGGGCTGAGCTATCTGCAGAATTGTTAGTCAGACTACCATCAGCGAGTCCAAATAAATGCTATTGTACCCTGACCGTTTTTAAGGAAAGGGCTGGTACTGTGATGTTTTTCTTGTAATGATCTATATGTTTTAATAGATCATATTTTCTATTAACGTTTAACTGTTTTCTCATTATTATTTTTAGAGCTAAGCTGCCTTGAGTCCCTGTCAGGGGAAAAGAGCGGTGTATAAGTAAACCTAAACATAATAATACCGTAAACAATTTAAAATTCTCACATTCTCAAGGAGCAAGGTGGTTAGTCGCCTCCTCCCAAGCAGATTGAAAACATCCTTAGGCTGCATGAGATAAAAGTATCCATAGCAAAAACAGAACACAGCCTTGGAGAATTTAGGTGCTGAAATTTCATCTTTACCCTTTGTTTGATACCACCCTGATAAAGTAAAAGTTAGTCTTGACTATCCCATGGGAACACTGGAAAAAGTGAGTAATGGCTAACAAATCCTATTGTTATTAATGGGCCATGAGCACAATTAACTTTAGCTGGATTAGGATCATTACGTTTCCGAACTTAGGAGACAATTTATATACAGTACAAGCAAGTCAAGTTTTACTTCACTGAAATAAAAACTGATGATTGTTCTTTAAAAAGCACTGAAGGGAAGAATGAGTAAGAACCTAAAGTAGGAGAAACTGAGTTTTGAGAAAATATTTTTAACCTCAGAACTTAGAAATAGAGCCAATGCTACCAAATGAAAGTTCATATTAGGCTAAGTGGATTTTGAACTTACAATGCCTCAATAATAATTTTTGTATGGGTATAAATATAATTTGGCCCTTTGTGTATAATATACATAAACACTACAAAACTAAATTAACAGCCTTGACATTCTGAGTATTTATTATTTACTATTATAGAGCATGTGTAAACAGAAAGAGGAATATCAGGCAGTGAGATACCAGCAACTATTGGGTCAACCAGACTTTGAAAGAATGGATGCAGGTTTTCTAATTATTTTCTTTTTTTTTAAAAGATATTTATTGAGATTTTACAAAAACATAAGTTTACAAAATAGAAAAAGGTCATATAAAAAGAAAAAAATACAAAAAAGAGAACATAGAAAAATACATAAAAAAGAAAAAAGAATAAAAATACAAAAGACAAAAGACAAATAGCTAAAAAAGAATTAAAAACAAATCCGTTTTTTGTAACTTTAAACTCATTAGCTTATTTCCTTGGCCTCCTCACACCTCCCCTTTTTGTATTCCCATTTAAATAATCAAATCAGCAAATCCTTACCCTCTTTCATTTATCTTAACTCTATATCTTAACATATTATAACTCTATATTTTCATCCATTATCAATTCATTTTTGCATATTCTTATTAACTTTGTTGCTAATGCCACTTATTTTCAATCCAACATCATTTTAACATTCATTAATTTTACAGTGTTTCTGAAGATAGTCTTTAAATTTCTTCCAGTCTTCTTCCACCAACTCTTCTCCCAGGTCTCAGATTCTGCCAGTCATTTCCGCCAATTCCATATAATCCGTCACCTTCATCTGCCACTCTTCCAGGGTGGGTAACTCTTGTGTCTTCCAATACTTTGCAATAAGTATTCTTGCTGCTGTTGTTGCATACATAAAAAAAGTTCTATCCTTCTTTGGCTTGGCACCAATTGGCCGACTATGCCCAGGAGAAAGGCCTCTGGTTTCTTCAGGAAGGTATATTTAAATACCTTTTTCATTTCATTATAGATCATCTCCCAGAAAGCCTTAATCTTTGGGCACGTCCACCAAAGGTGAAAGAATGTACCTTCATTTTCTTTACATTTCCAACATTTATTATCGGGCAAATGATATATTTTTGCAAGCTTGACTGGTGTCATGTACCACCTGTAAATCATTTTCATAATACTCTCTCTTAAGGCATTACATGCCGTAAATTTCATACCGGTGGTCCACAACTGTTCCCAGTCAGCAAACATAATGTTGTGACCAATATCTTGTGCCCATTTGATCATAGCAGATTTAACCGTTCCATTTTAACAGCAAGTTATACATTCTTGAAAGTATCTTTTGGGATCTAACAGTTCTGTTTCCAATTTTGATTTTTCCACCTGGAAGCCATTTTTTAAATCCAAATTATAGGCCTCTCTTATTTGATAATAATGAAGCCAGTCTCACACTTTATCTTTTAATTTCTCAAAACTCTGCAATTTCAATTTGTCTCCTTCTTGTTCCAATATTTCCCAATATTTTGGCCATTTGGCCTCCATATTGAGCTTTTTCTGAGCCTTCACTTCCATTGGTGACAACCACCTTGGGGTTTTATTTTCCAGTAAATCTTTGTATCTTATCCAGACATTGAACAATGCTTTCCTGACAATATGGTTTTTAAATGCTTTATGTGCTTTAACCTTGTCGTACCACAAATATGCATGCCATCCAAAAACGTTGTTAAAACCTTCTAGGTCCAAAATGTCTGTGTTCTCAAGAAGCAGCCAGTCTTTGAACCAGCAGAATGCTGCTGATCAGGTTTTCTAATTATTTTCAACCCTTCTTCAGATTTTGGTGCCCAACTATTTAATTAACATTTTGCCTATATCTGTGTCCTCCTTGCACTTATGATGCTCAACCAAGTTAACATCATACTAACAAGGCAACATGTATTCCACTTTTTTCTATTGTTCTGAAGTTCCAAAGCGTTAAGAAAAGTTTTTAAAAAGTAAGAAGACTTGTGTCTGGAATTTTATGACCATGGCATTATTGCAATTCCTGTCTTATTGTTTGGAGCTAAGAAAGTTATGGAAACTGTGTTTCTAAGCACATACAGTATATTTTCAGCTATGGATCAGGCCATTGGCAATAGGGTATTTGTACTTATCAGATATTCCTGAAAAATGGCAAATCCAGATTAAATAGGAAAGAAATGTGGGACAGCATTTTTATGCCAATGATGCTGTGTGGATGCTGAAGAAACATGAGAACTACTCTCAGAGTAAACATGAGTCTGGAAGCACTCTATGCTAGCAGGTAAACAGGAAATGCATCTCAAATCATTCATGGACATAATTAAGATAAAATTTATGGTACGGTTTTGAGGCCATTATTAAGTTATTATTTATACCTTTCCTCCAAGGAGCTCCATGAAGCTTACATGGTTCTCCTCTCCACCCCAAAATCCATTTTATCCTCACAATTCTGTGAGGGAGGTTAGGTTGAGAGATAGTGACTGGCCCAATATCACTCAGTGAGCTTTGTGGCCAAGAAGTAATTTGAACCCTGGTTTCCCTGGTCCTAGTCTAACACTCTAACCACTATACCACACTGGTGGTGATGACCTTTTGTCCAATTAGTCCATCTAAACTAGCAGTGATTGGCATAGTGACCTCTACTTCCAAACGTGTGGCTCATGAGTAATTGGTACTTTGATTCAGACTGATGATCTCCTACCAATATGCTCAGTTGGAAGTGCCCTTACCTGCAAACAGTAATAATGAGATTTATTTCCAAATGAATGTGTCATAGGTGGAGGCCACAGAAAGTAAACACAATCAGAGCAGTGCAGAGTTTCTTGAAGAAGAAGAAGAAGAAGAAGAGGAGGAGGAGGAGGAGTTTGGACTTGATATCCCGCCTTTCACTTCCCTTAAGGGGTCTCAAAGCGGCTATAATCTCCAAACAATGTTCCTCCCTCACAGCAAACACTCTGTGAGGTGAGTAGGGCTGAGAGACTTCAGAGAAGTGAGACTAGCCCAAGCAGCTGCATGTGGAGGAGCAGGGAAGCGAACCCGGTTCACGAGATTACGAGTCCACCGCTCTTAACCACTACACCATGCTGGCTAAGCAAAGCTAGATAGCTTTCCAGGATGACAACTAAAGGAAAAGGGGAAAGATATTGTTTCCCCTCTTTGGGATTCCAACATGCTAAAAAGAGAATCGGAATCATGTCATTTCTTCCGCTATCACCTATGGTGCTGCAGTCACAGCTCCAATTCACATAACAATAAGAGACAGGAGGGCAATCACGTTCCTTCAGTGTGCTGACATTTCCCATTTGTGCCCTTCTTCAAAGTTTTAATTTGGTAAAGGTGCTTTGCAGCTTGTCTTTTAACAGGTCACAAATAACTTGGGATGCAAGATCTCATATTTCATTTTCTCCTGCTGGTGCCACTAAATATTTCATCTACCTTTAAAACAGCGGACTGCTTTAGAAGGCCCTATCTCCCCCCCCCTTATCTGCACTGTTTGCACACTGGTTCAGGGGATTTGTTCTTCAACATTAGATCAGTTTGCTCATACCTAATTAAGTAAAAGTAATCAACAAGCCATAAAACAGCTCAACGCTAGGTACTGTATTTGCTTTGGAGACAGTTTTAAAAACATATGTGAGATGTATGTGTAATACACAAGGCCACAGAAAGAGTCGCTTAGCATAAAGATGTCCCTTCGTACATGGTCGAGATTTCTCTGAATCTTCAGTTTCAGATTGTAGTAATTTAGCACATACTCTGCTGGGTTGTTGTTTTATTTTTGGGGAAGGGGCTCATTTTACAAACGCTTTTTCAATATATTCTAACCCTTTTACAGTCAACAGAAAAATAGTATTGTGTATATAAAGTATTGCCCTTGCATGCCTGAGGGTTGGGGGTAAATTCTCCCCAACCAGTTTCCCACTTCCCTCAAGAAAACTCGTGATTTGCTATCCTGAATCTATTCATTCATTCATTCATTCATTCATTTATTTATTTAGAATTGAGTACCATTGGTTTGAACAGGACAACTCCAGAGTAAAAAGTTTGCCAAAAAGAGCTAAGTGCCTTATGTCTCTTCCAGTTCCTCATTTACAAAATGAGACCTATTTCTTTTCTTCACATGATCACCATGTGGATACCTGGAATCTTAATGGCCAGAGACAATAGTGAGTAACAACGAAGAAAATTCTGCCCTTTAAAACTTGCACACCTTTTTGAAAACTACTGTAAATAGTTTAATATTTGTGTCGCCTGCAGCATCACACGTTCTTCATCAATATTTATGATACATGATAGATCTGTCCTATTAAACTAGGAACCGATAATCATTTGCCCTTTGGATATATGCAGTGCACTGACTGTGCTTATGTTTCAAGCGGCTGTGCAAATTCTGCTGTACTTAGCTGCCCATAATTTCACCTTCCCAGAGAAACTATCTTAATCAGCAGGAGGTAAGAACCACCACATATGTTCATTGCACACAAAATGGTCACCAGGTGGGGGCTCCTTGGAATTACATCCACATGACAGATGTTCTGTGCTGCAGGCTGTTTTTCTGCATGGAATATGGTCACCGCTACCCCACAGATAATCTCCACATCACTGCAAAGCATTCCTATATCTAATTTATAGTGGCACAGAGGCCATACACAGGGTCCTGCTCAGAGTACTCCAATGATTATGTAAGGTAGTTGGTAAGAAGGGACAGGGACTTATTGTGCCTAGCACCTTGCCTCTGCTCTCCCTCGAAATCTTCATTGTGTGCTTTCTTTAATACATTCTGGAAAGCATCTAGAACTGCTGCTTTTACCTGTTGCTTTTAACATGATTTGATGCTGCTTTTCTCAATTTTTTGTTATGGGCCTTTTTCTTATTTCATATACAGTGGTACCTCGTATTGCATAACCTCCAGGTTACGGAATATCTGGGTTACGGCCACAGCAAACCTGGAAGTGTATACTTCAGGGTTTCGCCACTCACGCATGCGCAGAAGCGCTCTGCAGATGTGGCGCCTCTAGTTACGGATTTTTCAGGGTGCGCATGGCACCCCGAAATGAATTAAATCCGTAACCAGAGGTACCACTGTATTTGAGCTGCCTCATAAAGCTTTCTGTTAAGATGTGCTGGGTTCCAAAATCAATAAATAATATTTCGTTTTCTTCCCTTCTTCCCAACTGGTTATTAACTGAAATAAATAAAAACTAAGTACCTTTGGTATATACTTGCTATTACACATTAATGGTTTGTCGCATGAACATAGGAAGCTGACTTATCCCAAGTCAAACTATTAATTGACAGGGCTCGATGCTGTCGCCTCTGGCTGGTGGGCAGCTTTACAGGGTCTTTCAGGCATGTACACCACTGGCTATTCATTTCGACACATCTGTATTCCACTTTTTAGCCAAAAAAGCTCTAGAGCAGCTTATAACTCAATGAAAAGCAAACCACTCCATGCCTCCTATCTTTCTCTTTGCTGCAGCCTGCTCAAGGAAAGGTAAAGGCACCTGGTTTCTGAGTAGAGCTCGCAAAACAGTCTTGCTCATCTCCTCTCTCTCTGCTACAACCTGTTCAAATGGTTGCTGCAAAGTGGTAGATCTGGGAGAACCAAAGGCAGCTGGTGCCTCAAAAGAATTGATGTGATATCCCTGCTTCCTTTCTCTTCCTCTGCTGCAGTCTGATGTGATCCTTTTAAGTGCAAATGCCGGGAATTGAAACTGGGGCTCTTCTTGCATGCAAAGGATATGCTCTACCAGTAGTCCCCTTAATCTGACCCAAAATTACATAGTAAAAACCAGATTTGGGAATATTTCACAATGAAACACTCTGCACTGCACTAACTCATGACCCAACAATTAGAGCCTCTTTTTATTATAACAAGCACTCTTTTTTCAGCTCATAGAACTGAGTAACAGCAATAATATCACAACTCAAGGCTACAGCAAACTTTCATAGTAACCAGGGCAAGGGAGCCATTAGCGAGTAGAACCTAATAGAAATATTTGGTAGAGATGGTTTCCTATGTGTCAAAGAACAGGAGAAATGTATTAATAGGATAAGTTTAAGTCTGCCCTGTCTACTTCCTTGAAAAATATGTTTTAAGAATATTGAACATGCAGAATGTTCTTTCTTCC
Organism: Podarcis filfolensis; assembly: GCF_964270895.1. NCBI lineage: Eukaryota > Metazoa > Chordata > Lepidosauria > Squamata > Lacertidae > Podarcis > Podarcis filfolensis. Next base: position 72,847,513 of record NC_139607.1, read on the forward strand.
GGTATAACCAACTGAAACAAAATGAACTACGGACTTTACCTACCAGATAAAGAATATAGATACAGAGAGCATGGAAGAGCTTTGCATTATTATCAAGACATTTATAGCACCAACATAAAATGTTTGCATTTTAAATGAAATATGCTACCTCACCTTTTTAATGATCTGCTGCATTCCTTTGCATGGGAAACAGTTAACAGGATATGGTCTGAAGGCACATGCCTGGGCCTGGTCAGTGTTTGAATGGGAAACTTTCTGGAAACCCTATGAATACTACCTTGGGTTCCATGATGAAATTAAGAGTCTTATGCTCTACCTATTGAGCTATGTTAGAAAAGGCATGTGGCAAAAAAGGGAAGGGGAAAACTGCCCTCCTCACCTGCCCTGGCCAAAATGGGCCAGGAAGGATTTGGAAGAAGCTTCACCAAGGAATCCCACAACCACCATCAAGAAGACACAATTTATCTACCCATGAAGAAAAAGCCCCCTGTTCACTTATAATTTAAAGATAGGAAGAAAGAAAATGAAGGAGAAAAATACAAAGGTTACCCTATGTCCCTGAACTCCCTTTCCTAAATCATTGTATATATAAAACTGGGTCATTTAGATGAGAGGCATCAGTCATGTTTTGGAATAGGAAAGCAAACAATTTTCATTCTATTGTGCACTTGTATTTGAAACCAACTTTTCTGCTGTGACCCTCTATACTTACCCTGTCTGTTGCTCTAACCAGCAACATGCCTTTTCAATCTGCCTTCCTGGGGTCTGCATTTGATTACAGCATTCATGTTCTATTTAGATTCTTTTGTACCATGCCCTGTGGTGCTAGTACGAAAGGTGTTATTTATAAAATGTAATTCTGTTGTATTGCAATTTGGATTCAAAGAGGACAAGTAATATAAAATACTTAGTTTATTTAATAATTTCTTGGATTTATTAAATCAGGATCTTTACAAGATTAGTGCTGGGAGGTAGGAGGAGGTTATTAACTAATAAACAGGCTTCAGGCAACCCCTACTCCTCTACAGAATATACATTATTTAAACAGTTTCTCTTTGGAGAACCAAGATGTGCATCCAGCTCAAATTTCTCTTCCTGTTTTTTTTGTTTTGCTTTATAAGCATCAAGAAACAGACATTTGTTAAGATTTCTTGAGCTTATATTAGTTTCAAACAGGTCATTTGCAATTGTATTTTTCTCCCTTGCAGTAGCATTTGCGAAAAATCATCAGAGAATATCATATATGTCTGCTCACATATATACAGTTGTCTGCTCACTGGGAAGCTTGTGGCTGGCATCAGAATACTAGGGAATTATCAGAATTCTAGGGAAAATGCCATGCATGAAGCAGCACAATTTCATCAGCTACTGCTTTTTATAAAAGTGTTTGGGATTAAATCTTAATGTCTTCAGTGGCACTCTTTTTCAAATAAACATATTTAGGACTGGGGCCACCCTTGCAGAATCCATTGCTGTTTTAGCTACTATCATGCAGGCTGTAAGTCCCAACAGTTATAACAGGATTCCATGCAGTTTTGCCCTATTCCAAGGCCACTCTGTCTGCCTTCAGAATCTCACCCTGCCCTGTGATATATATCTGCCTGCATAATATTCTTTAGCTGTCCTTACAGAACATGTCTGGGGCCATATAAAAGGTAAAGGCAAAGGACCCCTGGACGGTTAAGTCCAGTCAAAGGTGACTATGGGGCTACGGTGCTCATCTCACTTTCAGACCGAGGGAGCCGGCGTTTGTACCCAAACAGCTTTCTGGGTCATGTGGCCAGCATGACTAAAACACTTCTGGTACAACGGAACACCGTGACAGAAGCCAGAGCGCACAGAAATGCTGTTTACCTTCCTGCCACAGCAGTACCTATTTATCCACTTGCACTGGCGTGCTTTCGAACTGTTAGGTTGGCAGGAGCTGGGACAGAGCACGGGAGCTCACTCCGTGGTGGGGATTCGAACCACCGACCTTCCGATCGGCAAGCCCAAGAGGCTCAGTGGTTTAGACTACAGCACTATATACATTTTATAGACTCAATAGTGTTGGTAGCTTGTGCTAAAGCAGCAGTAAGGATGACACCTGGATCCTTCCCAACAGTGGTGCAAACTAATAATCAAACTAACCCCCAAAATATGACAATCTCCCTGACCTAAATAGGAACAAAACTGTTTTGCAATGTACACCAAGGAAATTTTTATCCGGCACAATAGTTTTATGTTCTTCTTCTAAGTGTGCCAAACCCTTAAGCTGGATCCCCATGAGCTGCTGTGCCAACTGTAACTAATTAGAATCTGATTGACAGTTCATATTTAAAAAAAAAGAGAAATGGAAGTTACTTGCTTTGGAAATTTGAATGGTATCTAAAGTAATGTAGAATAAAATTATTTTAAATTTTGAAATTAACAGTTGTATGTGGACTGAAGAGCATAATCCTATCATCACCAGTCTATCTCATTCTCATGCTGTGTGTTGTTTTTGCATCCACCTTTAAAATCAAAATTATCTCTGATCCTAAATCAAATGTCAAGTAATTTGAGTAAGTAATTTTACCCATTTAAAATGAAGTGAAGCTTGAACTTGGGCAATTGATAGTCTGTTAATTTGTCAGTAGAACAGGGTCTTTCAAAAAAGATATGGAACTCTAATATGCAAATATTCGAAAGCAGCAAGTCTGAATTTATTTCAAAACGCTTGTTTTAAACATTTTATTTTTATATCCATTTCTGCTTGAGTGGAGCAAAACAAGTGGAGCGACAGAGGAAGGCGTTTTCATTTCAAATATTAGGAATGAGCCAAGCTGTGGTTTGGGGTCAGATTTTCTTAAAATAATTCTGGCTACCAAGAGCAGCTAACAACAATTGACAGTTAAATTGCCATTGATGTTGTATATCACTTTGGGTGCCGCTGTGGCAGAGCATGCAACTCAAAATGAGAAAAAAAAAGATTACATTAAAAACACTTTAAAGCATTGGCCTAAATCCACAGAAACATGTCGCCACATCATAAGCTGACTTAAAAATACACTACACACACACACCACCAACTTGGGGAAAAGTCAAAAGCATTGTATAATAGGGAAGAGCTGATAATTGGGGGGGGGGCGAGAAGGAAAAACACAGCTGGGCCAGGGCAAGTCCTAGCAAGCACCTAAATGAAGCTGTCAAATCATGCCCCATATTCATCTACCACTACAGCTTTTATCTTCTGTGGCAACTAAACCGGAACCTACCAAACTGAGTATAACACACATGATTTTTAATGAAAGAACTGGAATAAGTGTGAGAGAATGAAAAAAAAAAGCCTTTTAAAAGTATAGATGATTGGAATTTTTTTGGCCACAAATTCTGGGAGTGGGGCAGAGAGGGAGAAACCATATTGGCCTAGAAAAACAAGACAAAATGTTCTGTGTTGCCTACAAAAGTTAATGCCAAGGTAAACTGATTAAACACTAAATGCTTATCACATATTCGGCTAAAAGTGGCCACATATCATGTGGGTTTTTTTTGCAAAGCAGGAATAGCAGGGCATGAAAGCTTGTGGAGAAATATTGTCTATAGGAATTGTGCTTGGTGGGATGGAGAAGCTTTTTTATGAAAGCCAGCTACTTCAGGCTGAAAGGCCACACCCAAATACTCCCCAAATAGTTCAAGCAAGAAAGCACCAATCTGCCAGTAGAGTTTCTTGGGCTATCTTGCCCCTTTTGAATGATCATGGTACTCGGTCTTAAATCTGTTCCAATATATGTTTTACTGCTGTTGTGCTAAAGAAGATGACTCAACAGAAGGGGGAAAGTTTCACAGTAAGGCAAGAGTTCTCTAATCTTGTCATTGCACAGCAGAGCTCCTCCATACAATTCAGAGCCTACTTTAGCTTCGGCAGGTTTAACAATCACTTAATGGGTGGCCACAGGCTGCTCCCTTTCCAGCCCTAGGAGGAAGGAAGTGTAAGAAACCTTCCTCCTGTCCAGCAGCCACAGACTGCCAATGGGGTCATGCTGGATTGAGTCATCTGCAGCTGCCACACAGCTGCCTATACTTCAGCTGGCCAAGAGTGGACATTCTGACTCCTGGCTGAATCTAAAATGAGAAAAAAGGAAGAGCTCTATGTAAGAATAGGCAACTGGCAGCTCAGGAACTGAATCTATCCACTCCATGTTCCCAGTTGTTAGCCAAACTGTGACAGACTGAGAGCCTCTGCCACATTTGATGGTTTGCACAACTGTTTGCACAAATCACAAAGACAATCTTGTGACAGGATGTTGTATTCTATCACATCATCTAATTTAATTCATTTAACAGAAAGCATAAAGAGTTGTCAACTGGCAAAAAGACAAGCCAGGATTTCTGTGTGTGTTCTTTATGAACAGAAAAAGTAGCAGACCCACAGGTACAGCATAATGAAAATCCAGAATATTGCCATTCAGAGAGGAGGTGCAGAAGGGAAGAGAGAAAACCTGGGATTTTAATATCATAGGATGCAATATACCTGCATAAGAAAGTGAAGTGAGAGCAATACCAATAATTAATTAATTACAGTAATTATTACCAACACAGTTGCTATGTGGAAAATCTTGATTTAGAGCAAATGTATAATTTAAAGCAATTATCCAAAGGTTTGTTGAGTTTTACACAACTGTGAATCTTGCCATTGTTTTAAATGATTCAGAGGTAGTTGGTCTGAAACTGTGTCAATTTTGACAATTTGTACTTCACTACTACTCTCTGGATCAGAGTCACCTGACACATGTGAGAATTACTACTTTAAATGTAGAATTCAGATGAAACTTGGAAGGGAAGAAGGAATATGAGATTAAACTAACAAATAGAGAAGAAAACTTGCACTAAGAACAGAAAAGCCACAACATTTCACCCAACACTTCCTGCTGGCTCCAAATTAATTAATGCGGATCTAAATTTAAGAAGAAAAAGTATACCAAGTCAAAGGACTACTTTGAATCTGTGTTCCTCAAAAAAGATTCTCCCTGGAAAATTAATTTTAGACTTTCTATTGTCAAATGCATTTGAAAGCTATTAAAGAAGTATTTTTAGATGTATGAAAAACATATGTTTTGAACGATGTTGTTTCTCGTTTACAAACCTGTTCTTTTTGCTACGCAGAGTATTAGTGAGTAACTTGTACTCGGAAACGTTCAGTTCAGTTTGTATCAACATTGCCATAACGATACTTTTTCCACTTAAGATAATGCATGCTCAAATACATATAAAAATAGCATGTGGTCATATGCAATGAAAATGAAATCTCTATGGTCATAATGCTACCAGTTCATAGACTTTAGGGCCAGCAAATACTTTTATGATAATTTTGTTCTTCCATATAACAAGCATAATTCCAGTTCCACCCTGCCACAGCACTTTCCTATACTGTGGTACCTTGAACTGGCTGATGACAGTACTGGTGCTGAGGCTTCATATATTTCACAATGCCAATGAAAGTACATGAGTAATATCTGGGACAAATCCAAACCCATATCTAGTTAGCCAGTATTTGTAGATTAAGCAATTTAAAATGTGGGATTCAGGAGGCAAATAAGGAGGCTAGAGTAGAGACGGTCAGCCAAAATACCAAAGTACAGAAGGGATGCAAGCTCTGTTCATGTGAATAAGGCTCCTGTCAGTGGAAAGTACTTTTGGAACCAAGCTGAAAGGAAAGAAGGCCACGTTGACATGATGAAAAGCCAAGAAGTCAAAATAACTGTTTACTGAATCAATCAACAAGAGAGCAGTTAAAATTCTGTTGGTGGTATACAGACCATTAGGCCAAGAATGCAGTTAAGAGCAAAATTCTATAACAGATACTAATAATATAACATTAATAAGATGAACCTGACTCCAATGTTAGACTCAGGCATGTTTGATTCATACAAAATTAATGTTCACATGTAAAGGGTTGGGTTTTTTAAGCTTTTATAAGTTTCATTTATCTGTTTATTTTGGATGTTGCTTTTACATATCTGTTGTGGGGTTTTGTTTCATTTTTACTTAGTTTAATGTATTACAGAACAGCCCTAAACCGCTGCCAAATATGGCTGACAGGATTTGGGCAAGGCAGAAGTGACCCTTTCCCAGCAGAGCGTAGCTCCACAGACAAGGCAGAACATCTGCCCTAGAGGTCCCCTGCTCGATAACTCGGTGGATGAAGCACTAGAGCTGGGGGTGTTCCCGCTAGCAGTAGCAGCTAAAACAGGGTATTCTGTGGGTGCTTTGGGGGATGTCCTTGAATCTTATTGCATACAGACCCCTTTGCTTCCTTGACACACGATCATATCGGGCCCTCAGCCTATAACAACCTAGAGATGGCCAAGATACTTTCCATCTCATTGGGAATTGAAGTAGTATCAAATATACACACACACCATAAGCCCCAGGAGAAAAAAAGAGGAAAGCTGCTGTCCCAGCTGGAACAAGCTGACAGGACTCTGAATGCAGTGTTGCCCTTTGATCTCCCTACCCATCCAGCACAGATTATTCGGCCCATTCTTTTGTAGTGTTTTTTATTTTGTTTATTAAAATATGTTATTGTAAGCTACTTTGTAAACAACAATAAACAGGAACAACATTTTTTATTCTAAATAAGATACAGTAGTACCTCTAGTTACAAACGTAATTCATTCTGGAGGTCCATTCTTAACCTGAAACTGTTCTTAACTAGAGGCGTGCTTTGGCTAATGGGGCCTCTTGCTGCTGCTGCACCGCCAGCACATGATTTCTGCTCTCATCATGGGGCAAAGTTCTCAACTCGAGGTAACTCTTCCAGGTCAGCGGAGTTTGCAATCTGAAGTGTTTGTAACCTGAGGTGCTTGTAACTCGAGGTACCACTGTACTCATTTTAAAAATGTTATTTCCCTTCTCATTTTGACCTCTAAGAATTTTGAAAAGGCTGCTCCTTGGAAGTTTTATAACCATCAAACCAAGCCAGGTGACAAACATACAATTTAAATGATAAAATGAGGGTTAAGGGAACAGGAAAGCAATGCACAATGGCTCATCCAGTCCTAAACTGTCATCTCTGTATGAATTCACATGTACTGCAGACAAAGTTGTTATTTTCCCCCCAAATGAAATCCTTAGGCTGGATATGTTCTTACTCAAAGAGGCAAACCAGGTTATGTACCATTGAACTCCCTTCCCCAATTGTCCCTACTGCTCATGTTCAAGAACAAACAGCTCTGAATCCAAGTTCTCACCAGGCCAGCCTGCCACAACATGCTATGGCATCTTCACCATTTCATCTGAACTGCCCTCAAAAATCTGAAACATCCTGGGAATTGACAGATATGCATCGCTAAAGCATCGCTTCCTATCTGGCATGAATTTACAATGGACAATATTGTTATACTACAGGAATGTCAGTAGCGTTTTCTTCCTTTAAATTTCCCAATGACTGCAAGGAGGAGTTGAGTCACTAGGAAGTAACATGACTCTTTAAAGCAAATAAATGACTAAGCATAGGCAACTTTTTACTATAGACATTTTTTTTGGTCTGCAGTCAGTAAAATCACTGTTTCTGTTAAGTCACTTGGCTTCTGAAAGGTAGTATCATAAGGTAGCGGCTATTTCTAGTGCCTGGAAATATTTTTACACTGCAGCATGGAAATATTGGACCCGCCCAAAGGACCGGAATGGCAATGTGTCTGCTCCAAGCACTGGAGTCATTATTTTCTTCCTCCTTACATGGTAAGAATTAATACTCTGGATGATGCAGAAGGTTTGTTTTTTTTAACTTTCCAGAAGCAACAGCAGCAGAGCAAAAAAAAAGCATCCAAAATCAAAACAAGCAAAGGGGACAAGTATTTGTCAACTGCCAACTTCGTGAAGGCAAAATTCAGAATGAGTTTCATGCAATATAAACGACATGCAAGAACATGAGCCAACACTTGAAAAGTGGAAAGAAAACGCAACACTTCATCTTTTAGTTGCAAGAATAATTTCCATCATGTACCATTCTCCTAGTTCATATTGGTCCACTTTAAGCAGGTCTGTAGCTGTTGAAACTGGGGCACCTATCTGCAGGCAAAGCTATAGAAAAGATACAGTAGTAATGTAATTTTCAAATACAATACTGGTTGAAAGTAATAAAAGTAACTCATCTCGGTGAGTTCCAACATTATTTTTATGTTTCAGATATTTCTTTTGAAAGTATCACAATAGAAGCAGAAAATATATTCAAATGTAGCATCACCTTACTTCTAGATTGAAAGATCCTAGATATACTATTTCATATAAAATTTTCACTTCACTGGCTGAGGATAGATGCAGTGTGCCTTTTTAAGGCTGTCATGATACACAAGAAAAATCAGGACACTGACAATAACATACAAGAGGATAACATACAGTAATTAAATATGTCCACAGTAAGCCTCCCAGCAACCCGGGTGGCCAGAGGAGGATGGAGTATTGTCTCCAAATGGTTGGGCAGGGCTGGAAGTTCACTCCAGGCATGGATTGTGCTCATGCCGGGCTGCAATCACCACTTGCTATCATACAAAGGAGGGTAAGGACTCCTTGCCCCAGGTCATGGAGAAAGTCATGTCTTATTTTGCATTTAAGTCAGGGATTGATACATTTGCCCCTGCATAGAAAGCTGCCTTATACTTAGACCATTGGTCCATCTAGTTCAGTACTGCCTACACTGATCAGCAGTAGTTTCCCAGGGTTTCAGACTAGGGAAATTCCTGAAAGTGAGGCCCTTGATTTCAATTCCCATCCCTTTCTGACAACGATACTGGGGACTGAATCTGAGACCTTCTACACACAAAGCAGATGCTCAACTACTGCCCTGTGGACTCCTCCCAAACATGTCACTATTTACCCATCTTTTCCTCTACCAGCTGTCTTGCTTACATATATCAAACAAATAACCACTCTTGGTAGGAACTAATATGCTATGTGACCTTGGCCATGTCATCCCGAACCTCATGTCCCAATCTGTAAAGTAACATAAATAATACTGCCATACTTCACCATAATAGATTGGACTTAATTTATTCATGTGGATTTAAAAAAAAGCTTCTGGAATAAATAAAACCCTCTGCAAGTACTTCTCAGATGTCTGAATTGTAGGACAGGCTTCAGTGTTTAACAATCTGATCCTCTGCATGTTTACTCAATAGTAAGTTTCTCTATGTTCAGTGCTGCTCACTCCCAAAGAGAAGGCATAGGATTTCAGCCCAGCTGAGAAATGGAAATATATAATTTGTTCAAAGCTTGGCTAGAGACTAAACTCTAGTCTGCAAAATGAATAGGAAACAAGTCAGCCATTATATAATTGCATGCTAACTAAAGTTATCATGATAACTGCTTCTCAGACCCTGGAAAACTAAATTGTTCTGAACTAAGAAACATTACATTTACCCTCATTATTCAAACAACAACAACAATAATTTCAAAAGACAGACTTACATATAAATCTTATTTATATTACTTAGAAGTAAACTCCACGTCCAAGGGACTTCTTCCACACAAATACATTTATGAGCAGAGTATTACTTCAGTTTGTTGGCACAGGAGAAAATAGACTAGGAGGAAACACTCTAGGGCTATTTTACCATTTTTGTATGTTTTCTTGAAACTTAATTATTTTTTGTGGCTGATCCTTAATTTAATTAACTGTTAGCAAATAAATGCTACTTAATTGGGCAAGTTATAAGCCACTGGCCAACCAAAATTTGTAATGCTGAGCAACTTAAGAAGTATATCTATTTAACAATCATTCTCCTATTTTCTACAGAATTATTATATCAAATAATAAACATTAAATAATAACATTATTATTATTTTATTTCTCTGCCTTTCCTTTAGAATGTTTAAGGAGGTTAACAAAATCAACACTGCACATCAGAACTGTGTAAAAATGTCATTTCAAAAATGTCCACCATATTTGCAGCCGGATAAATAATGATGGTGGTGGGACACAATTTTACTGAATTTCTCCAGGCAGGGAGAAATTATCCATCAGGTTCTCAGCAGCGTGGCTCACCATAAAGATTGATTTTTGTGTAAATAAATAAATAAAATAATAATAATAATAATAATAATAATAATAATAATAATAATTTATTTATACCCCGCCCATCTGGCTGGGTTTCCCCAGCCACTCTGGGCGGCTTCCAACAAAATATTAAAATCCAATAGTCTGTTAAACATTAAAAGCTTCCCTAAACAGGGCGTAAGTGGTTAGGAGCACCTGCATTTTGAATTGTCCACAATGCTGAAGACCTAGAATCATTTGAAGGCATTGTTGGGGGGAAATCTCATTAAGTTTCTCAGGAAAATGTCACCTGAAAATTTCAGCTCAGCTCACACAAAGCAATTACCTCCAATGAATACAAAATGATAAAAATGAACACCTTAAGAAGACAATATAATGATACTAGTCCCTCCAATAGACAACATCCAGTGTGCACAGAAGAGATGACAAACTGAGGGAGAGTCTTGACTTCAGCAAAATATATTATTTGTCCCCATTTTATAGAATGAAATGGTAAGACCAATTTCTTTCTTTTTTCATTTTTGTTCCAGAAATGGGAAGTATTTTACTTCTGACCTACAACATGTTGGAACTTATTCATTATGTACTGAACACATGTGACTTAGCCTGGCTTAACCCCCCCCCCCAAACAACCTGTTTGATATTCAGAGCAGGTAAAATGGACTGTGGGCATTTTTATTCTAACATAAGTCAATTTTTTTCAAAATTGGCTTGCAATTCCAAAGTGATGGAGGTCTCACAGAAGACACGTTGATTTCTCCACCAGCCCACTGTCCCATGTAGTATCAATATGGCAACTTTAAAGAGGAAAACTGACAATTTGTGCCCTCTATAGGAAGAAAGCACTTGAAATTTCTAGATATAGTCAGATGCCTACATTCCAAAACACAGGAACCTTTTATTTTGTGGAGGGAGAAAACTGCTGGGAAGAGGGTAGAGAGACAACGAAAGTTCAGACTATGGCAAAGAGCCTCTATAATGTGGGAACAAGCTTTGTGTTCTCTTAGCAGCTAAAATCCACAATGTCCTCACCCTGATTTTCAATAATAATAATAATAATAATAATAATAATAATAATAATAATAAAGTAAATCCTATAAAATTATAAATCCTATAATGGAGCTTACTCTCAATCATGTAGGTACCTCCAGATATTACTGCTATACTTTGTAATCTCTGTGGGCTGATGGAAGTTATATCTCAGCAGCACTAAATAGGGTCATGTTGGCTACCTGGTATATAGGATTGCACCTTAAGGCCTCAATATAGTGAAGAAGACACAGGGGATTCTGAGGTTACTCAAAGGTCCCCTACACATACACCCCCATGTTGTATTCATTTCTATATTGAGATAGTTTTCGTTTAGGTTTTTTTCTTTTTACAAAAGTATACAATTCACTCATGTATGCTACCTATGAATAATAGTTTGTAAACATTTATGATCAATTTTATGACAGGTGTGTTTCCATATCCTTCTGTCTCCTCTCACAGGTTCCTAAGATAACAGCATCTATTTGCAGATGCAGTTTTTACATACATCCTCTCTCATGACAAACACCTCCATTAGTACACAACAGGAAAAGAGTGGAGAGCAGAAAGCTTGGAGGCGGGGGACAGAAATAATGAATACAGATGGTAAGAATGGGGGAAGGCACTGACCTTTATTGCCACTGATGCAATTAAAAAAATGAAGACTAAAATGAAGACAACCAAAATAATATTTCTAATATGCTACGTTTTTATACAGTACTTCACCCCCCCCCCCATGTCGACAGGCCTACTACCAACTGTACAAGTGAGGCCTGGTCTTAAGATGCTTTTTGAGACACCACCCCCACAGCACTTGAATTCCATTAATCACCCATTTTTATATAGTGTAAATGCCTTGGTCCTGCAAAAAGAAGGTCTCCACATTCTTGGAAGAGGTTGCATGACATAAAGTTTAGCATGAAAAGTTAAACCTTTAAAAAAACAACCTCTTAATACGATGAACTGCTTCTTTGTGAAGGAAAGAGACCAGAATGTCAGAGACAGCCCTTGCTTGCTCTGCATGCATATATCAGAAGTCCTGCCTCCACAAAGTGTCTGTGTGTTCTCTTTGGTGCACAACGTATCAATCAGCCCAGGTGCTTCAAAACCCCCCCGAGAAGCGATTTCTTGCAGTTTTGAAGAGAGTTAGCAAACTATTTCTATTGTAACTGCTTTCATAAGAAAGCCTGTCATCCCAAGTCTCAAGCAACACTTATGTAAAAGTTCAACTGAGATCAAACGTGTATTTATGATGGGGGGGGCGGGTTGTGGAGGGGCACATTCCCCAATTTATATTTATCTACATGCTCTAAGATCAGCCAAGACCTTGAAATTCATTTCATTTGTTACTCATAGCAGATTTGAGCTTCAGTATGCATTACATTAGCCCTCTGGTCTGATTAAAGCCTCTCTCCTCCCCCGGCTTTAATCTCTGCATGCTGTTATGTGGAAGGTGCCAACTTCAGAACAGACAGTTCTGTAGAGAAGGACATTAAAAAAAAAAAAAGCAGCACAGCACTTTAGCAAATTTAAACAACAGGACATGTGATCAAAATAATTCATAAAGGGAAGGGTTTTATTAAGTCATTTCATGAGCACACAATGCCCTTCTTGCTTTGTTTTCTTTTTAAATAAACCTGACTTTACATATGCCAAGGCAACACATTTAAATACAATATCACTGCACATGCCCTAAATGCACAAACTAGTTCTTTCCTCTCGTTCCAGCCCTGCTCAACTTTTTCTTTCCTTTCTTCATCCCTAGTTTTGGAATAACGCATATGTTTTCTTTCCCCGTTAAGAATTGCACTCTCTCCTCCCCTTCCTTAATAAAGAACCATAAAACAGTGAAGGCGTGTGCTTAAAAACCCAGCCCTTGCTCAGAAAAGCAAAACAAAATCTCATACCAAAATCTAACTCCCAAAGAATCCCTCTGGCATAAGGAACCCTGTTCTAATCTTCCTTTATCAAACTTGAGTGATAGCTGCACTCAACAACTCTGGACAGAACTGTCCTGTTTCTCAGGCTTTCATCTCCCCTCTCCCCGCTGAGTTGGAGGGGAAAGGATACAGTGCACATTTTCACATTCTCTAAGTCTGCAGTTGTTTTTATATAAGAAGCAATTTGTTTGGGTCATATCAGGTCAAATGGGAAGCCTGCCCAGCTCTCGGTTTTAAAGGAAAAACATACAGAAAGACACAAAAACACAGCAGTTTCCTTCATTAAATTCCACTCTACCTGCCATGGGCATGGAGCCACAATGGAATTTCCCACCCTGGCTGAGAGCTGCACAACTTTTATTTTTAGGGTTTTTGGCATTTTATAGAAAAATCTTATTAGTTTGCTTTTAAGTGAACTTTGAGGCAAAGGCTATAAACATGAAGCATAGATGTGATTTTTAATAAATAAATAATACATAAATAAAATACAGAAGGATTAGAGTCAGGCTAAATCTTAAAGTCCTTACCCAGGGCCTGATTCTTACCTCCTTTGGCCTGCCATAAACTGGGAATAGTTCCACTAAAAGCAACGGTACTTTATTAGATTAAAATCAGCATTAAGTAATAATCCCTTCACTGCTCTGAGCTGCTTTGCATGTTCAGAGAAACAGCAAAAACATGGATGAATAAATGACTTGCAATTCCTCTTTTATTTTGCTGTAAAACCACACATATAAGCCACAGGACAGATGTATAAATTCTCCCTTCATGTATTAACTGAACATACAGCAGAAGAAGTCTTAGAACACTGGAAGGAGTTAGGAAGGTGCCTGACATCCAAGTCAAATCATTTGTCAATCATGCTCAGAAACATAGCTGTCAACTTTTCCCTTTTTTAAAAGGGAAATTCCCTTATTCCGAATAGGATTCCTCACAAGAAAACGGAAAAGTTGACAGCTATGCTCAGAAATGTCAGCACTGACTAGCTGTTGCACTCTCCTGAGTTTCAGGCAGGGTTATTTCCCAGCCCTACATGCAGATTCTGAGGATTGAACCTGCGGCCATTTATGTGATCCACCACTCAGCTATGGTCGTACTCTGCAAGTGTTGAGTTGCTCACTCAACCAGTTTTCACCTGCTTCTGTGAATGCATGGGATTCAGTTGAGAAGTACCTCAAGCTACTTTGCAACACCCTACAGAATGCATTTCTGTACCAGCAAGGCCTGGCTTAAGGAATGCAACAGACTAAAGCAGAACAGCTACATTTGATATGCTGCACATGTTCCACAGTCTGGCCTGGATCACCCCAAACCAAGAGGGACAGTTCCATGATATAGACCAAAGCAAATACAAGGCATGGCATAGAAAGAATAGTGATGGGACAAAGAGTATCACACACCAGTACCTCTCAGACTATATGTGATGCAGGAGAATAGGGATCAAATCTTCCAACTTTTCACTTTGCAATGAAAAGTAGCTGGCGCTCTGTGTGTGTGTGTGTGTGTGTGTGTGTGTGTTTATGTTTATGCACCAATTTGATCAGATCAGCAGCACTGGTGGCATGGGATGCTTAACTTTTCCCTTCCTCCATCATATTCCCATTCAAGACCACAATTCAGTTGTCTTTTTGTACTTAGTGGAGCTAAACAATATCTTCATAAGTAGGCTATTTGAATGCAGAAAATGGTGCATAAGTGATGGTGTATAGAGGCTAGATTCTCCCACCCCAGCATTGCTGCTGCAGTTGAGCATTACCTACCCTGCCTGTGCAGCTGCTTAAAGTTAAGATGAAAAGACCAGCAACTTCCAGAGCAGTAGCTATGTTAACTTATTGCAGCAAAAACAACAGAGCCTCATAGTTTTGCCCTAAAAGGGCTATTTTAATTACCATGGACTTATCAACATTGTCACAGCCAATATGCACTGCTTCTTCCCTGTAGTAAGGTGCAAAGATGGGACTGGAACATCCATACTGAATGCATGTAGCCAGTGGTGTAGCGTGGGTTGTCAGCACCCGGGGCAAGGCAAGTAATTTGGGCCCCCAACCCGTGGATTTGCGCCCCCTAACCCGTGGATTTGCGCCCCCTAACCCTAACCCCCAGATGTTGCGCCCGGTGTGGCCGGGCCCCCCTGCACCCCCCACGCTACGCCACTGCATGTAGCCACTTGCCTAAGATAGAATGTAGTTCTGCTGATACCAGAGCAGGATAGTCTGTGAACTGTCACAGCTATGTATATTTCCAGGACCGTAGTCATCATAGGTGCCTTGTCTAAGAACCAAGACAACAGATTTATTCATTCAGTATAACGGTATCATGAGAGAACCACTGAGTGTTTTCAGCTTAGTGGCAATTTAGGTGGCATTTACAGATCAGTACTTTTCAATAAAATATTATTAATAATAATCCACTCCTCCTCTGTAAGCCAAAATATTATCAGGGGGCTCATGCAATGACTCTGCCGCTGGACTGTATCACTTCTACCTAGTGCCTCTAAAGCATATTGCTAAAGGAAGACAGATTATATGTTCTAGGGCAGCTTGGACTAGAAGTATGCTAGAGTATGCTTTAAACATCTGCCCCTGTATTGTGAGCTCCCTAGAGGAAGGGCAGGGTAAAAATAAAAGTGAATGAAGGAATGAATAAAACAGTGCAACAAACTAAAACAGTAGCCTTGTTTTTTATACATTGTACAACAAATGGCAATGTTGCAAACATAAAGACAAGGACGTGACTCTAAGGAATTAGATCAAAAACCAAACAGGAAACAGACCAATTAAATCACCAGAGGATGAACTATATGTTATACTTCAGCTGTGAAATGTACCCTCATTGGCTACTTCATCCTTTTTCCAGGTAAGGTACACATGGATTAAGAATCTTGGTGGAAGTAAGAGCAGTTGAGGTGGGGAGAGAAGAATGAAGAGCAGGGGAAGGGTTAAGCAATGCTTTCCTACCCATTCCTTCCCCAAGGATGCTTTCCAACAGACAACAGGTTGTCAGGGCTTCATTACACAATGCTACACTATAATGTGTTGCTTGCCCCACAGTTAATTTAAGCGAAAGCCGTCTTCTCAATTCATTTGCCATGCTATCAATGACTGCCGCAATACATGATTATATTCTATCTATTCTAAGATTTGTAGCTTGACCCACAATAGAAAATTAGCTGAAAAGGAGCATGTTATTAATGCGTTTTCCTCAAAACAAAATTAATGTGGTAGGAAATAATCTATTTTGACGGCATCAGCAGTATTTCCCTGAATATAGCATTTAATATAAATTGGTTTGTTATTTGTATTTTATAAATTAAGGGTAGACAACCAAATGTTTTAAAAGACTGTTCACAGTGCATACAGCTGTTCAAAAGACTAACACCCTGAAGTGCATTTTGTTTACATCATAATCATAATCATCAGTACCATTTGTAGCAGAAAGAAGAAAATATCCACAAAATACACCTGTTAAGAGTTCAGTGAACTATTATGCAGCTGTTCTTAAAGTTATGAACTGTTAAAGAAGATCAGAATGGGCATAAAGGAAAGCTGGCGGAATGGAAAGAGCTAGTGGAACACAGTGAACTCTGGATACAAACTCTATAGGAAAGGCAATGATGAGTATATTGGAGGTGATATTGCTCTGTATGTCAACAAGAACATAGAGTCCAATAAGCTAGAAACATGAAAAGAGGCTGGCTCCTCCACAGAAATGCTATGAATGGCAATACTGGACCACAACAGTAATTTAGTACTGGGGGCATGTTATTGCCACCCCTGATCAACATGTCAAGGATGATCTTGAGATGGAAAATGAAATCAAAGAGGCACCCAAATGGTGAAGTGCAGTAGTAATAGTGATTTAAATCACCCTCACACAGACTAGGTACATATGTACAGTCATGACAAAGAGGTAAAATTTCTAGATACCCTAAATCACTATGCCCTAGAACAATTGGTTATGAACCCAATTGTTCATATTGTTTCAGGGACGCTCAGCACCTGGTGTTCTGTGGAGAAACTGGATACACAAAAGTTCCTCCTCCCTCAAAATACTAGAACCTGAGATCATCCAAATGAAGCTGAATGTTGACTGATTCAGGACAGACAAAAGGGAGTAGTTTATAGTGTGCACAGTTCAACTATGGAATTTTCCCTCATGAAAGCAATGGCCACCAAATTGGATGGCTTCAAAAGAGGATTAGACCAATTCATGGAAGATAAGACTACTAGCCACAATGACTATGTTTTACCTCTACTGTTGGAGGCAGTATGCCTCCCAGGTGCTGGTAATTACAAGTGGGAAGAGTATTGTGATGCTCAGGTCCTATTTATGGGCTTCCTAGAGGCATCAGACACCACGCGAATAGGAAGTTCATCATCTAATTGAACAGTGCTCATCTTATGTTCTTAGTGACCCTGAAGTAGATGAGGGTGGGATCCTTCCATCTTTTAGCATGTATCACAGCAACTGAATTGTACATTACAGACAGATAGGAAAAGTTTGGACAAAGCCTAGAAGTAATTTTTAATGGAAATTTTAAAAACATTTATATAGCAGGATTGGGCAACTTGTGGCCCTCGACTTTACTGCATGTGGGCAGGAGAGAAGGTGGTTAAAATGGAGATAGGAGGGGAACACACCCTTCAGGCAATGAGCACACACCTTTACCAAAGGTGATTGGTCCCTTCCCAACCAATCTGCTTGGACAGGAAGAAGGAGGAGAGCAGGTGGCAGAAACTGAGAGAACCTTGCCCATTTTTGGTTCTGGTACCACTAGGAGTGGAGGAGGAACTCAGTTCAGTTCACATTTGAAGGTGAACCTAACCAGTTCGCGCTTTCTGAAACAATTTATAAAAATCCATATATTGCGGGGAAATGTGCATGTTAGTGAAAATGACGTACAAAAATGTATTATATTAGGGGAAATTGCTTGCAAAATGTATACATTAGTCAAAACTGCATCCAATAATGTGATTATTTTGACATATTTCATTGAAGATCTAAAATAATAATGATAATAATCAAAAATTGCTGCAAAAATTGTGGAGAATTGAATTGAATATTGGAAAAATGGAAAACTGAGAGAACTGAGAATGACAAATCCATCTACCCCTAGCAGCCCTGAACAGAAGAAAGGTCGTTGTGATAGACATTCAAAAATGCACATAAGAAAGAGAAAGGATGAGACTTTGAAAGCATATGTATGTGATTTTGCTGCTTCTGCTGCTAGACTTAATCGGTTTCAGATAGACCTTTAGCATACTGTTATAAATAATAGAAGTTACATACCACACTTTTATAATATCTTTCATCTGAAGACTTCTTATGACTTAATTAAAAGGGACACTGCCAGGTTAAAAACCATAGATTTTTTTTTTATTAAGTAATTTCCTTACCTGTATTACTAATAACACATTGGGTTATTAAGCAGAAACAATTTTTAAAATCTAATTTACTACTTTATGTATTTAGGCAATTGGCTTTTTTAAAGCATCTAGGAAAATGAAAATAGGTTGTCAGTTTCCATTTCTGTTCATTATCAGTTCTACTGTAGTTTTTCACACACTAGAACTGGGTTCTTGACTTTGGATATTATAAAATAGCATATAATTCCAAAACACAATTTGGGCTTTAAAAAACCCTGAGGTTTTTTTTAAAGCCTTCAGTATTTAAAGACAATCTATATTTAAAACCAAATTACCAAATAAAATTCCTCCAAGTCTTAGGTTTCCAGTTAAATGAAAGTGCATTCCTTTTGTTATTTAACAAATAGAACAAAATATTGTGGGCTGGCTCTAATTTGTCCACCATGAGTGTAGAGCCCATGGCATGTGATGCAACAAATCCTTGTCTACCCCTCATATTGGAATCATGTATGGTTGGGAGGGTACAAGACCTTGATATGCTTTGTGGGGACCCCTTCCCATGAGGTGCCACCAATACGTGGGTGACATCCAGCTATATCTCTCTGGAGACAGTGATGGACTGAATGTGGGCCAATAAACTGAAGGTGAACCCTGTAAAGATGTGTTACGTGTCCCAAGTTTTCAAGTCTGGGCAGTGGGGAGGTAGCCTTTCCTGGATGTGGCTGCAGGTCTGTGGCTTTGGGGTGCTTCTGGATTCAACCTGGTCACTGAAGGCATAGGTGGTCTTAGTGACCAGAAGTGCCTTTTTCCACTTCCAGCTTGTTCACCAGTTACAACCACAGCTGGACAGAGACAACTTGGCCACATTACTCTATGCTGAGGTAAATTCCATATTTGATACCCTCAAAGCTGAATTGGAAACTCGTATTTTAAACACATGTTTTAAAACAGCTGCAATGGTGCCAATTTAAGGTGCACATGGCAGTGTTTAAAGCCTTAAATTACTTAGGACCCCAAAATCTGAATGGCTGCCTCCTCTACAGATCCTCATTGGTGGTAAGATCAGCAAAGGTGTGGGGCAAAAATCTTAAAGGTGTTTGTGGGTGGGGGGTGGGTTAACTGGGAGAAGGCATTCTCTATGGCAGCTCCTAAGTTGTGGAATTCCCTCTTCACAGAGGTGCATCTAGAATATTAATTGTACATCATATACTGAAGACATACTTCTTTACACTTCAAATGCCTTTGACATTTGAGATATATCGTATATATTTTAGGACCCATTCTATTTGTGATCGTAATTCATTTCAATTGTGTTATATATTGTTGTAGCTCTGTGAATAGTAAACTACAGTTTCCAGGATACTTTGGGGGCAAGGAAGATGTGCTTTAAAAGTACGCAGCCTTACGCAAAAGAAGGAAGAAGAAGTTGAGGTGTTCGTCCCTTCCCGGTCACCAAACAAAAGTAAATCCAAATGAGAAAGACTTGGGGGAAAGGATTGTGATAACCCAACATTTTCTTCCCCCTACACAAGCAAATGGCACTGCCAGTCAACACAAGATAGGGACAATCCGCAAGTGCATTTTTAAGAAACTGAAAGCTGGAATAAACAACAAACAAGAAAATCAACGGCACAGAAGTTTCTAAAAGTGACCTGTACTAACAAACAAGGTACAGTAATAACCACAAATAAAAGTGATAACCACAACCCAAAACTTGTCTGGCGGCAGGTAAAATGACACTTAGGTGAATGAAAAGCAGTTGTGAAGACTTGGGATGTACTATAATAGTCACACTAGAATTCATCATAACTAAGAAAAAGAATTGTTTCAGATTTAAAGGTTTGTGTTCTGTGAACTTCAAAAGATATTTGTCAAGTATCTGTTAGACACTAACAGAACATTTTTCATCAAGGATAATTGGTGGAGAAAAGATTAGTGCTCTGTGGACCCTGATGGGACTCAAGTGCTGGCGCTTAAAATTAGAGCAGTACAGCAACTTATAGACTAACACCTGAGGGAAAGCAGACAGGTAACCAGAAGCACCCTCATCAGAATGACTCACTCCTAAGGGATGATGTTAAAAACACTTGAAGTCCTCAAAATGAGAACAGAATTGAGGTTGACAATACACACATTGAAACCAATGAGAAGCAATCAATTGAAGCTTGACTTTTTAAAAAATAAGCCACAAACAGAAAACATCCAAAGAGTGATGAATCTATAGCTACATGTATGCAAATGCTGTAAAAGAGAAACCAGAGCTGGGTTTGTTTATCTTTCATTGATGGAATTTAGATGCCACCTTACAAAAACTAGTTAAAAATCGGATGTTCATCTAGTGATGTTTTCCATATCTGAAGAGATCTCCACAGCCACAGACTGACATTTCATATGGCCTTTTCAGTGGGCTCAGCTAACACAACCATCAAAGGGTGGTGGTGTCAGATGGCATGGGCTGTGCATTAAGAGAACACGTGGACCCATGGGGTGCCCCTAGTCTGAAGTGGCATAGTCCAGGGACACGTTTCCAGCAGGGACCAGGCTGTAGTTACGTGATTCAGAACCCTTCATGAGCAAAAGGCTATTCACCTTTCCTCTTTCCTCCACTTTTATTTGCCTTTTTGACTGAGTCCCACAAAGCAGGGGCGGGGAAGCATTTTTGGGAACAGTGTAAGGAGAGGAGTCATCTACATGCCTCTCCATCTCCTCAGAGATATGCTGGAAACTTTTGCACATGTCTGGGCAGCTATGCCTGAACACAGCAAGTAGATGGGGAAACTTGGTAGGACCATTCATACTACAGGGGATCCCCACTAATCCCTGTAATTGGTGGAGTTCAACTTCTGTATGTCAAAGAATTAAACAGGTTGTGGGATCTGGGAATAAAACAAAACTATGCTGTAATGTCACTGTGGATATAAATTACAGCCATAAGGATGAGACACACGCTTAGCTGTTTATCAAAATGGTGAGCAGGTGTTTTGAAACACAAGGTGGTGGGGAACAGACAGTCTACAAAGCAAAGAACAATGGTAATGGGTCATTTTAGCTAAAGTTGTCAGCTTATTACAAGAAAAAATGGGTCTAGGTGGATATGCTGATAGGAATGTTTTAATTATGGTTTTTATGGATGTTTAATTGGTGTTTTATATAATTGTTCTTTTAAATGGTTGAACCCTACCCTAGGACTTTGTGGTTCTAGTAATAAATAAATATACGTGTACAAAAACAGAAATTGCCTTGGGAGGAGTTATAGAAAGAACAAAGGATTTTAGAGTTACTTTAACTCTAAACAGCACTTAATGCCTGGTATACATGGGAGTTGTATATACATGAGCAACTTCATGTCTGGGTTCCAAAGCGTATTTGGGAGGTTAGTGAAAAACTTACTGCAGCTGATGCTGTTTTATTTGTTATACACCAACATTTGTGAAGATTTGTTCTGATTGGTATCTTGCTATCTGCCTCATTTAGGTACTTGAAATGCACGCAGAAGCTACCACATTTGTATGTGCCTCCTCTCTGGGGGTGTACAAAAGGGGTTTCACTAGAAAGCTGAAAGAAAAGGCTCTCTACAACCAAAGACAGGCTGGAGTAAAAGAAGAGAAAATAATTTAGAAGTAATGCTCAAGCAATAACATTTTCATTGCAGCGATTGAAAAAATATATATCCAAAGCTATCAGAACCAGTTTACAAAAGAATTTAGAATATCCTCTGAGGTCTTTTTTCCTTATCTCATGGATAGCCTTAGCACACAGTGGAGATATTCACTTGACTGTAACCTGTTTTGCTAAAAAGATTAGCCTGAGCACAATTTCTATCCAGTGTCTTCATTTCTTTCAACATAAAAGGCAGGAATTGCAGGTGGACTATTATCCTAAAATAATCCTGTTATAATACTGCACAGTGACATTTGTTATGTGTGTCCAGTTACACATGTAGAAAATATATAGAGATTACACTACTCTGCAGATTTGAGAAGGCAAGACAAAAAATGAAAACGTTTAGCTCCCAAGTGGGTGCATTCAGATGTCACAGTAACTTTGCTCTCATAGGTGGGGAATCTGCTGCCCTACAAATACTGGGTTCTTCCAGACTGTCATGATTTTGTGGCAAACAGGTATGCTCTTCCATTTGGCCATTCATTATGGTGAACCATCTGTGAAGCCACACTTGCCTTCTTTGGGACACATGTACAATCACTGCAAGAGAATCAAGTTCAAGAGCAACCAGTTCCATCAGAGCATGATTGTACAGAGTGCTGATTACCTGCCCCTTGTGATGATTCACAAAGGCATCTCTCTGATCTGAGCAATGTTTCATGGTTGTTGGTTTGTGTGTTTTTAAATCAACCAATTTTTTTATTAAAAAAAAAGAAATGGTATTGAATAAATGTTTAATCAGGTAAACATGCCGAAGTTCTTTTCCCCCGCTTTAAAGCCAATAGTCCGCCTGAAGGAGGGAGACGGGCAGAAATCTATGTTAAATTAGGAGTCAGGCACATGTGTCATTAAAGGAGCAAAGGCAGCAGGCAGGCAGTAGCAGAACTTGCTTTGCAGCAGAAAAACAAGTCTGTATGCACCCAAAGATTTGACAAATTTCTACTGAAGTATGCATACAGTTCCATTTTTTCTGAAAAAACTGCATAGGGATAAAGGAATGAAAATGCATGTCTTTGAAAGCGATGGTGAGATGTGCACACCCAGCATGAAGAATGCCCCCTGAAAAGCTGCTAAAGGCTGCTAACACATAGGTGATACTTGTAACAGGATCTAGATCCACCAACCTAATGTACTGCCATTCATATGTTTCAAGGCATAGACTTTCTCCAACCAGGGTCAGGAAATGCATATATGTGTGTGGATATGTGTCTTGTTAATATGCTGCTACCTGCCCTGACGTTATTTTTTATGATGAAGAGCAGGCTAAAATTTTATAACTGCACACCTAAAATAAGAAGAGATGTGTGAAACAATGAATTGTGGAGGGGGCTGGTCAGGCCAGGACAGAGAACAGGAGGGGCCGAAAGATGATTCCGGGGAGGGATACAGTGGACTGGGCAACCCTCAACTCAGCTCGAGAGAGCTTGAGGAAGAGGCTCCTTGGGAAGGTACTAAGTGAGGAGGATTTCCCTCACCACGTTACAGCTCCCTGTCAGTCCCAACAGTGCAAGACACAGGCTCCACCTCCATTTCTGATGCTACTGAAGTAGACTGCTATCACATCCACTTTACCTATTGAACCACCACTGCCACCTCCAGACTTGTCAGAAACAATGTCCAATCAGTTCCAACTCTCCAGAGCAGGCATAGGCAAACTTGGCCCTCCAGATGTTTTTGGCCTACAACTCCCATGATTCCTAGCTAACAGAACTAGTGGTCAGGGATGGTGGGAATTGTAGTCCCAAAACATCTGGAGGGCCGAGTTTGCCTATGCCTGCTCCAGAGGTTTTCTTAGCCTGCAGTAATGCCTCTTCCATCACCCAGGACATGGAGAAACCAATGCAGGCTTGAACAGACAGAGCTGGTTCAGCCTTCTCAGCAAAGTGCTAGGTTGCTTGCCCAGTCTGAGCCTTGGAACCACTGTGCCTACCCCCTTATAATGGGGTTGCTGAAGAAGGGTGGTGGTGCGGTCATTGTTGGAGCAACATATTTGCTTTGTAGCTATGTGCTGTGCCTTTGATCAGTGCTTTACATGAAAGCTTTTAGTAGAAACCACCACAGGAGGACAAGTTCATAAACGAGTGGGAGCCAAGGCAGGTGGGTTTGAAAGTGCAGCATGGACAAATAGGAGATGGACCTTCCATCTACCCACGCTGTTTGCCCGTAACCACGAACCCCTTTGTTCTGTTACTGGTGAGGCTATGAAACTGGTAATTTCAGCCAGGAGAAAAACAGATGATGTAAAATTATTTAATCTATATATTGCCCCCTTTTCATGGAACTATGCTGTGTAAATAGGTATCACAGGTAGTCACCCCATCCAGACACTAAGCAGCCCCAGACCTACTTAGTTGCTGCAATATTGATGTATCATTTATCATGATCTATATTCTGTGGCAGAAAGCACAAACGGATGAGGGTTTAGTTCTTCTATTCCACTTGCCCACACTTTGTTTTCAATCACCCTTACCAATTTATATAGTTTTCAAATCGGATCTGTTACTGTCATGTCTAGTTTGAACCTCTGCTCTTGCCTTTAAGAAATCCTGATTCTATATAAGCTTAGACATGGGCAGCAATAGGTACTCTGGTGCTCTAAATAAAATGGTGAAATGATTTACATTCCAGTCCAGCTGCTAATCCATCTCACTTCCACTAAGTCTTGTTGAGTCAAATGAGTCCTCTTTCGCTACAGCTCCCTTTCTGTTTTTACAAACATGCTATCTAGTATGACTTGCCAAATCCATAAATTTTAATTGTTGTATTCATTTAAAGATTTATATCCTGCCTTTTGGCCTCTCACAACATCAATCAAATTAATACACAATTGGTAAAACAGTAAAGATGAAAGAAGAAGAAAAAGAGCTTTAATCCAGAAGCTAGATATTAAAAAAACAAAAGGTGTGAAGAAGCCTCTGAGGGCAGGGAATTCCACAACCTGGGTGCCAGAACTGAAAAGGCCCTGATGCACAGTTAATCCTTGGACCACCCAGTGGGTGCCATTTCAAACACTCAAGAAAAATGTCCATTCATGCCAAACAAATTACCCATGATTCCTAATCTCCCTTCTCCTGCCCTTGTGTGTTGTTTATCTCTACCTTGCTTTCCCACCACATCAGACCATATTTATGTACACTGCTCCCTGCTATTTCTAGAGAGTAAAGCTTGCTCTAGAAACTAATAGTTTTATCTAGATTCTGCTACACCAAAAGCACTGTCCACTAAAAAGACACAAAGTCCCCAAATCACAAAATGTCTATTGTGACTTTTAGAACTGAGGCTGGAGCAGAAAACATTTTTTTCCTTGGCCTTTCTCCTTCACTGAACACCCACTCCAGGCTATTCACAATTTAGCCTTGATTATTTTTAGTAGCAGCTTATAGACTCATCTTCTGAAAAGCAAGGTGTAATTAATTTTCTTTGTGGAATTCCTTTCTGACATGAGTCTTTTGAGACTACAGACATATCTACCACATTCAGCAAGAGTTCACAAAATGGTCATAACATTTACAGTTAGTAACACAGAACTGCTGAGGAAATAGTTTGTGCACTATGGCCTACATCTATAGCTGTCTCTTGTCTCTGGATTTCAATGCAACTGAATAAATATTGATCCCTTCGTCCTTTGTCTGCATATGCTAAATACACCACATATTGTCTGCAGCTCTTAGGAGCTAATCCATTAAGACTACACCACATTAGCCACAAAGCCAATATCACATTGAACAAGAATTAAAATGCTGATGGCAGTTTACCTTTAGATGCCTTCCTTCTTCCCTTAAGATGGAGAAACAGTACACCTCAAATGCTGAAAATCCCCTCCACAAAATGGACAAATTCACACAAAAAGGAAGGTAATTAGAAATATTTCCAGGAAGAGTCTGTCTTACTTTAACTGAAACATTAATATATTATGTAAGCATCAGAGCAATAATGAACATTGTGGGTATATATGAGCTAACATCTTACATTGGATTATTACTAAATGTTAGGCGTCAATGATGTGGAACTGACCTGTCTGATCCCTCATTCCCCAATGCAGTATGCCAGAAGGAACCTACATATTTTGGTAAACTATACAGGGGAAAGCTGGTAAAACTTCCCGCACACAGAAAGCTAGATGGGTGAGAGAAGAACTCTTACCTAGATCCGTATGCAATATTCTCAATTTTCCAGGAATATATCTTGAGCTTGTGCAGTATCTGCTCCTCTTTTGCACTCAGATTCAATTAGTTGCTTCCTGTTTAGTGCAGATGATAGTTTATGGTTGCATCCAAACAAGCAATGTGTGGTGGGTACCAGCACGGCAAACCATGGTTTGGATGAATGTTATGCGAGAACCAACCTCAGCTGTACATATTTTTTTTTCCGTGGCAGTATGCCATCCTGTGAGCTCCCACCTCCAGTCAGAAGTGGTACAGGTAAGAAAAAGCTTTGCCACCTCACCTGCTGTTTGTAAGAATCGGGTGTATATCACAGACTTTGTTTCATTCCCCTAACAACCCTAATACGATTTGATTTCCCAGCAGTACTACTAATACACTGCAAGATGTTGGAAAAGTCACTTGTCCTCTCCATGCACCAGTTTCCTTACCTGCAAGTGATACTAACACTACTTAAGTACCTCCCCAGGATGTACATAAAGCTTTATCCATTAGTGACTTCAAAGTGCATCAATATCCTCAAAAGCCTGGTGCTATGTAAGCAAAAATAATTGTTAGAGTTCTAAAGTAGGTCCAAAGCTATTTCAGGTATTACCAAGATGCTCTGCTGAGGTACATTAAATTGCCATTGTACTGAAAAAATAATTAACAACCTACATTTTGGGGGGTCCATTATGTGAACTATTTAACTGATTAGTGATTTACTCAGAACCATAGAGCAATCAAGGGAGAAACCATAAAACATTAAAAGCCAAGTCTTTGAAGGGCTGCCTTGACAAACTGAGATAAGAATAGGGACGTTTTATTCTGCTCATTAAGGATAAGGAGCATATTAAAGCCAAAGTAATTAGATGTGCTGGTCAAAAGGCATCCCTTCTGACGACATGTCAATGTAACCAAAAATAAGGCTGGAGAGAGAATTTGCAAACTTATTCTTAAGATCTGCCAAAATATAAATGATGCACAAGCCATCGAAGAGAAAAGGCATACTATCTTGGCTGAAGCTTTTATTACAACATAATTTGTATGGGACATCTGCAGCTAGGAAGCAAGGTAGTTGTATCAACAATGGGACTGGGAGCAGGATATATAATTTAGACATTTCCCAAGTGAAATCTGGTTGTTCCCTACACTAGCAGTGTTCCAGCACAATCTGAAAACTTTTATTTGTTCAGGACAAATAAAGGGAGTATTACTGCTGACTCTGCTGCTGTTCTGGGTTAGGGCTGTAGATGATAATGCCATTGATTTTTTAATTATTGTTTTATGATTGTATTTATGTAGTTTTATGTTAACCACCCTGCGATCCTTTGGGAGTAAGGGAGGGATATAAAAGTGATGGAATGAATGAATAAGGAACCTCTATACATATAAATACTGTAAGTGAAATTGTATGTATTAGTTGTGCTTTCATTTTATTGCATCTCTTATCATTTTGTTTTAATTTACATTGCAAGCTGCCTTGGGATATTATAAACAGTGATATATAAATGCCTTAAATAAATATAGACAAGTAACTTTTGAATACACCACACCTGTTTGCCACTGTGGAAAAACAATCAAACTTCAGAAGCTCAAACATAAAGTTAACTTTGAACATTTCTGAATTTGGGACTCAATTCATTCAAATTCACCTACACTTTGTTCAAATTTGGCATGAACAAATAAAAGCCCAATTTTGAGAAAAGAAGCGGTAGTGGGTTAGGCTGTATAACTCTTTCACATTTCTACACTCTAAATTACCCCCTCAAGTTGCTTTCCCTCTTCAGGCTTCCAAACATGTTCTGAGGGCAAAAGGTTAAGCACTCCCACCCCAAAATGCTTTTCCTAACCACAACAGTCCACGGTTCTGTTATAAGCATTTCTGTGTTATATGCAGTTACAGTAAGCCCTAGTTAATTTCTTTCAATTCATTTTTCTGCAATGGAGAATTCGCTGTATGGTGGAGTTTGCTCCAAAGAGGGGAAGGGCTGAGGTGATCCCACCTCCCAGTTTCTTGACTGTGGTTGACAATTTATTGCAGTCAAGCTTAAAACCAAAATATACAATGCTAGCGCTAGTGCAAATGTAGTTTTATTTCAATTGACTAATATTGGATACTTCAGGATACAGGCTGTATTTTTTAAAAAAAAAAATCCTCATTTTCCATCACACTCACTTCTGTGCCTCAGATCTGTGCACGTCTATAGTAATCTGATGAAGCAGGTTCTTGCCTATGAAAGCTCTTCCTATGATTAAATTTGTTACTTTTTAAGGCACTTTAGCAATCTGTCTTCTTTTTTCTACAACAAACTTTAATGGCTACTTTTCTAGGACACGCTTCCACTTTCTTTTCTCTTTTCCTTCTCTTCAGTTCTTTATTGTTACTCCTCAAAAAACAGACCTGCACCCAACCCACCAGACTTCCAACCACTGGGGATGCCTGCTAGTGGCACCACATGCTCAGCAGCTCTTATCAAAGTGGAAGAACTGACAGCATCACATGAAAGGCACAGCAGGAGGTAATTGTGCCTTGTTATTTCTCTTTCAATTAATATTATC
Organism: Podarcis filfolensis; assembly: GCF_964270895.1. NCBI lineage: Eukaryota > Metazoa > Chordata > Lepidosauria > Squamata > Lacertidae > Podarcis > Podarcis filfolensis. Next base: position 72,876,230 of record NC_139607.1, read on the forward strand.
GTACCTCTTTCCTCTGACACAGATACTGCACCTTTTCACATTCCTGAAGCTTTAATCACAGAAGGAATTTATTTTCCCTTGTTGAAATGGACAAAACGTATCTGATTGTTGGGGTCTGGTTTGAGGATACTTTTAAAGCCTTGATATCACACTCATATTCTAACCCATATATATATATATATATATATATATATATATATATATATATATATACTTCATTGTATGACGAGAAGTAACAATGCATATGTGTATATATATGCAACATATATATACACCAGACTCAGTATTCTGACATTTTTATCAATCTATAAAAGTTAAATAATTTACAGTTGCTGCTGGTCATTCACACTGGTATCCCTGCCTTTCTCGACTGAACTGTGGGGACTGTGGGTGGAATTCATGGACGTGAGTTGCCTCACTTAATCCACTCGACTCTGGGAGCATTCAATCTGCCATGTCTAGCACTCACATTAACTCACAGTTATGCATAATAATACATAGAAAAGAGCACTACTAGATCAGACCAAACACCAGCATCTTATTCTCTATGGGAAAGTCCACAAGCAGTGAAACAGCACTTTCCCCACTTATTTTGGTAATAAAATTAGGTGCTAGTACAAGTAGATAAATAGGTACCGCTCAGGCGGGAAGGTAAACGGCGTTTCCGTGTGCTGCTCTGGTTCGCCAGAAGTGGCTTTGTCATGCTGGCCACATGACCCGGAAACTGTCTACGGACAAACACCGGCTCCCTCGGCCAGTAAAGCGAGATGAGCGCCGCAACCCCAGAGTCGGTCACGACTGAAGCTAATGGTCAGGGGTCCCTTTACCTTTTACTCATATATTGATAAATGTGCCATGGCTGCCAGCACAAAATGGCTGCCAATGGCAACAAAAAAGAGAGAAGTAGTACTCTGTACTGGATAATACCATTACAAAAAAAACACTGTTTGTAGCTTTTCCCCCGGTTCCATATAAGTCAACAGGGGAAGGATCTCAGCTGCACCAGGTCACTGGTGAAGCAGTGAAACCAGAAATGCAGCCACAGCAGTCATATATTGCTGAACTGCTAGCCTTTCTTCTGGGCTTTTTTAAACATTTCCCCAGGGCATTTATTGAAGCACGATGTCACGACCGTCACAGTTGGTTGCATCAAAGCCCATGGCGAGATACAAAAAAGAACATGAGCATCATAGACAATTTAAGGTCATAAATAATAATCTCCAGAAAGTACAAGTTGCCTTACACAAACATAGAAGCTTAGTTCACATGTAATGCTAAGCCAAACCATAGTTTAGGTGAATGTGAAAGCATGCAGCCACTGCACTCCATTTCTCCCCTGGTCCACCTGCTGCTATGCTACCTGTGGCTAAACCATCATGTAGCTTAGTGTGTTGTCTGAGCGCAGGCCGTGACAAACCATGAGCCTGAGTTTGGACAACATGCTAAGCCAAACCATGGCTTAGTCCCAGCTAGCACAGCAGTGGAGCCACTATCTCCTCTTTGGTAACCAGCATGCTCACACATTCATGCTAGGTTGTTACATGTTTAGCATTATGTGTGAATTGGGTTACTGACTAACTTTACTTCTAACTCAGTACAACATTTGCTGTGTTTCTAGAAGAGAACACTTCGTGATATTTCAGGCATAGTTTTTCTAAACCCTCAAACCATTAACCGGAGATCCCACAATTTTAATCTGCAAGCTATATATGCAAAGTGTTTGCTCTGGCCATTGACGCAGGGCTGTTCTGCATTCTCCCCTCATCAATCTGACTCCTTATGTGGTCCTTAAATCGAAGGTTTCATAATTACTTGTAATATTTGGCACTTGCTTTCTAGCATTTCACAGAAGCAAAAAAAAATCCAATAGGAAGAGTGTTTATTACCCTGGAAACAAGTGTCTTCCTTAGCTGTTCACCTGAATTGCACAGCAATTTCAGGCATAAAAGACAACTCCCTCCTCACCCACAAAAAAAGAAGCAGCCACTTTTATGCAACCTCCATCTTATAATAAACATGCTGTATCTTACTTACATTGCTTAGATAAAACTAAGTATGTTTCTGATATAAAAATATAAGCACATATACGTGCATGCAAAACATATTTTAAAATTGCACAATGTTTTGCATACACTGAAACAAAAACAAATGTTTGCATGTGCAGATATGGTAGATATGCTATACATCTCTATGTATTAAAAAAAGGATTATAAAAGTTTAGTACACTCATACAGGAAGCAATTGAGTGGTTGAAGAATAACTGGGGGCTGGGGGGGGGCTGAGAGGGAAAGGAAACTGAAGTTTTAAGCTAATCCACAAAAGCAAACACTTCTCCCTTGACAATCTACTATTCTTCAAAGAGAATAATGCCCCCAAACATTAGTTTGCATTGAACAGTTGTATGTGATAATAAATTCCAAGTGGATGAGGAATATTGCTTTTCTGAATATGGAAAACATATTTAGATTAAGGTCACACCTTCATGCTCATCACTGGAGATTGCAAATTATCAAATGGTGTGTTGCATATATGCCACACACAGCAAATATAGACTACCCCATCTTCTTGCGTCAATGAGAATTGTTTTTCCCCAGTGGTGTCCCTACACCTCATCTGTGTAATCCCAGGGAAACATGCTAATTTCTTTTATGGGGTTAGGTCAGGCACAGGCAAACTCTGGCCCTCCAGATGTTTGGGACTACAATTCCCATCATCCCAGCTAACAGGACCAGTGGTCAGGGATGATGGGAATTGTAGTCCCAAACATCTGGAGGGCCAGAGTTTGCCCATGCCTGGGCTAGGCAGACGCTGGTTCCGTGTCTCTCACTTTGGTTGTGCCTGGCTATGTTGTGATTCCTTATCTTTTCTGGCAGTATAGGCAGCGAGTGTTTTAAGCACATCCAATATGTGTGTGACCGCGCATGTCGCACTGAACCTGGAAGTGACCCCCAAATGCCACAAAAATGTCACAAAAAGGGGTGGGGTGGAGGCAGGGATGGAATGTGGCACGGTGGTCTTATGTGGACCTTGCCAACATGCACAGGGATCCGGAATGTAACTCCTGCACAAATCAGTCGCTGCCTGTCTGCATGGCACTATAGGTACAAATTCAGTAACAGAAACTTAGTAGAAACTTCAAGTTCATAATTCCACAAAGATTAATACTAGAATGAGGGTAAAGCAGAACACTGGCAGTATCCTTTTAGTTTCAGGGGCAAGAGGTGGAGAGAGAGAAACAATATACGCTATGAGGTGTTGCAGTAGAGAATCACCAGTTGAACTTTTCTGTCTTGTTTCTTCAAGTCCTTAAGTATTGTTGCTTAAGTACCACGATCAGTGATCAAGACATTTAGAAAAAGAAATAGCTACAACTTAGACATAAGTTCTAAGTGAACTTTTGCTGAATTTATGTGCATTTGGAAATGCTTTATGTTTGACAAGAAACAGCTGGAAAATTTGGATCTAATTCATAGAGAGTAGAGATGTTTAGCATGTGGGTTTTGATTCAAGCCTCTGTTGAGAGTGGGGTACTTTTACCAGTTGGTAAAATGCTAATCTTGCCCTGGACAGCGAGACTGCAATGTTTAAATCCTGCAGGTAGATGCTGAACAACATCTAAACAGTGACCAAATAGACTACCTAGGATCAGGTTGGGGGGGCAGTGTTTCACCACTTATTGTAGAGCTTAAGGAAGAAATGCCAAATAAGTGAGGACTTCTTGCTTCTGATGGCAAGCATGATAACCCTAACTCTCTATTTGTATATAAGAAGCAAAAGACCAATAAAATATTTGCTAAGTGGGTAGCACATTACTAGAAATTAAGTAATCCTATTAGTCTGTTGCAACAAAAGCAATGAAGTGTTTTGTAGTACCTTAAAAGACATCAGCACAAATGCCGCAATAAACTTCTTAGCCTTTAAGGTGCCAAATTTCTTTTCCTTCTTTTTACATCCGTATAAACTTTCCTTTCAACCTACTCCAATTAACTGAACAAATTTTAGCTCATATAACTACGCTGGCTTCATTTCAATATTTTCATATTTTCTTCATTTGTCGGGGATTTGGTGCCCTCACTATCCCATACAGTATAGTTGTCATGTTGCTCTCTGGGAACTGCACAATTCTGGGCTGCAATTCTGGTATTTAAGCTATCCTAACTTCAGGTCTTAATGCAGTGTTTTGCTATTGAATCATCAAATACTAATGACATGTGTAAACTATAGTCAAGTATTTCCAGATGATGAATGCTACTAAATCAAAATTATTGCCTGCAACTGGAACACAGCAGAGGAAGGTTAAGCAGTTGATAGAGGAGCTTGAAGCAGGGAGAGGCATTTTGGACTTTAAACATTTATCCCCTCATTCATCTACTTCTGCTTCTCTGCGGGGATACCCCTTCTTGATTTTAATATACTTTGTTTTGTTCTGTTGCTCTCTCTGAATCTCAGTTGTCTCGATTGCTATGCTATATAATTGAATTAGTTAGCTAGATGTGATATTTTGCTAGTTAAATATTGATATTATGCTACTGAAATGTTATTTTATATTTATTAGTTGATTTGTCACGAATTTGGTATGGCACTGAACTGCTTCATTTACAATAAAATTGTGCTTATTATTGCTGGTAATTTTAATATGTTTATATTGATTATGTTGCCCTAACTCCCAGCCACTTTGAGATACTCTTCAGAAGGAAAAGTGAGGCACATCCAAATACTAAACGAAAAGAACTAAAAACAAAACACATACTGGTAATGGAGACATTTTTACTTCAATCTTGTGAACACTTTCTCCCACTTATATACATTTAAGGGCTTTACATAAGTAAGTAGGGATGGTGTTGGATTGGCTTTAAAAGAGGATTAGACATATTCATGGAGCAGAAGGCTTTTGATAGCTACTAGTCATGATGGCTATGCTCTGCCTCCACCACTGGAGGCAGTAATGCTTCTGAATACCAGACACTAGAAACCACACGAGGGGAGAGTGTTCTTGTGCTTGAATCTGCTGGGCCATGAGCTGGTTTTGCAAGTGGTCAGCACCTGCGGCCCAGGACACTCTCAGAACTTCCCCTTCTGATAAGGTGCAGTCCTGTAGTCAAGCATTCACCCTTAGCAGCAACAGGGGTAAAAACTAATGCAGGCAAAACAGCTTCAGGCATATGCCTGATGCTGGAGCAAGCAGACAGGTGTTTGTTCCAATGGCTGACTGAAGAGAAGAGAGGTTCAGAAAAGCTGTAACGATTATATACAACAAAGCAGAATTTTCAATTTTAACTTCACTCATTTACCGTATGTGCCACCTTCCCCCAGCCTTCACTTGCTTACATATTCTGTGAAATCCTTTGTCTTTCTTAGGAAGTGACCACTTTGATATTGATGGCCATATATCATCTATATATTGTGGAGCATTGGTACGGCTCAAACCATGGTACAAAAAAGCCCTTTTTGAATTCCACAAACAGTATGTATGTACAGCTGGTAGAGGTGACATGTTACTTGTGGCCCAAATTTCAGCTAGCAAGAACAGTATAAACCAGCTAAAAGAATGAGCAAAAACCATGTTATAAACCTGTTAGAATGACCATCTAGGTGGTTTATTTTTATGTTGAATTTTTGTTTAATTCTTATGTAAGCTACCTTTGAAATATGGCTGAAGAGCAGTATAAGAAATAATATTTTTTATTATTTATATCCCGCCCATCTGGCTGGGTGATCCCAGCCACTCTGGGCGGCTTACAGTATATCTAAAAACATGATAAAAACATCAGGCATTAAAAACCTCCCACTACAGGGCTGCCTTCAGATGTCTTCTAAAAGTTGTGCAATTCTTTATCTCTTTAACATCTGAAGAGAGGGCATTCCACAGGGAACTTATTGTTAAAGTTACCGTATTTTTCACTCTATAACACGCACTCGACCATAACACGCACGTAGTTTTTAGAGGAGGAAAATCCGTAGGCATGCCACCCGTAGGCATTCCCTCCATAACACGCACAGACATTTCCCCTTACTTTCTAGGAGGAAAAAAGTGAGTGTTATGGTGCAAAAAATACGGTACTTAAGTCCACTTATTTCAGTGGTTCTACTCTAACCAATATGGGACGTCACCCGGCCCTCTACCCTCTATCATCAGCAACTATTCCACCAGGACACAGGAGATAATTCACAGCCTTTCTCCATCAGCTTTCCTGAAAGACCAGCAACATTTCACCCCAGTTGATCATTACAAAAGCTCTGCAACTTAAGAAATAATGCCTGAGTTTGTTTTTTCCTTCCTCGCCCCCAATCTCCTTTCCTTTTGTGTTACGTATTTTTATCAGTGACATTTGCAAGACAATGTTTTATCCATGACATTTGTAAACCACTCTGGGAGCCTTATTTTGGGCTGAAGAGCGGGATAAAAATGAAATAAATATATAAAGGCAATTACATTGTTCATGCCCAGAATTACTTTAACCTTGTGTTCTGGTAATAAGGTCATGAAAACAACTCTCTTGGCAGGATACTAATTTCTGATGATGTGAATTAACAAAAACTTCTGACAGCATGCTGAATGGAGGGGGGAAATTCTTTTTTCCCCCTTAATCCCCAAGTTACAAGTCTTGTATTATTAGACCAAGCTAGAACAATAGGTAAGAACCAAAATGGAGCGGGGGGGGGGGGGTAGAACCAACAAAAGAAAAGCCCAGCCCCTCAAACATATTGAAAATATGATTTATCAAATCAGAAGATACTTTGAGAAAATATTTTTATTTCACTCATTTTTATGATCCATGGAGTATCATTATCTGACCATCAAATCAGACATTTGAGGGTTAGCATACTAAACATTTTATAAAATATTTCCCCTATATCATTCAATAATAAAAATTCAGGCTCTTCATATATACTAAGTCTGCATGAAGTGGGTGTTTCAATGATCAAAATATTTTGAAAAGGTATTGTATATTTAGTGGTTACAGGGTTTCCATATATATGTATGTAGATGCAACTTGGAAAAACATGATGGGAGAGGATAAAAAGTAAATGTATTGCAAAGGGAATAAATTTCATATACAGAATTTCACAGCAAAACAATGAATCCCTCAGAGACTTTAAAAGATTTAGAGTGTGCCCAGAAGACAAACAAGTCTGATAACAGAATGATTACTGTGGCAAAGACATCATGGCTGTGACTTTAATTTTTAACAGGAAAACAAAAAGTAACTATAAGCAAAAACATAGGGGCATGTTTGCCATGCCTATAGCTAATGGGTATTTTGGAGGCTGTTTCAGTACCAAAAGTAGATGGACTGGTATCTATCCATCAGTGAGACAGATTTTACCAATTTCTCTCTCTAGAACAAGCTACTCCAAATATGAGTTTCTCAATTACGATCAGATATGAGCTAAGTTGACTCAGTTGGTTAGTGTGTGGTGCTGATAACGTCAAGGTTGCAGGCTCAATCCCCGTATGGGACAGCTGCATGTTTCTGCACTGCAGGGAATTGGGCTAGACCAGGGGTAGTCAATCTTTTTATACCTACCACCCACTATCACTATCAGGGAAACACTGCGTGTGTACTGTATGTTGATTTCAGTAAGCCATTTGACAAAGTCCCCCGTGATAGTCTTGCAGAGAAGCTGGTAAAATAAGGGCTGGATGACCAGTTACGTGGATTTGTAGCTGGTTGATATGTCGAACTCAAAGAGTGCTCACTAATGGTTCCTCACCATCCTGGAAAAAAGGGACAAGTGAGGTGCTGCAGGGTTCTGTCCTGGTGCCATTGTTGTTCAACATCTTTATAAATAACTGGGATGAAGGAATTGAGGAGGTGCTCATCAATGACACCAGGATGGGGCACACCTGGATCTTTGTAGACCACAAGCTTAATGTGAGTGAGCAGTGTAATGCAGCAGCAAAAACAAAAAAACCCACCAATTTTATTCTAGGCTGCATTAGCAAAAGTAGTGTCCCGATCAAGGGAATAGCAGTCTATTCTGCCTTGTCAGGCCACACCTGTAGTCTTGTGTTCAGTACTGGGTGCCACAAGGATATTGACAAGTTGGAAGGTGTGCACAGGAGGGCAACCAAGATGATAAAGGGGTCTGGAAACCATGCCTTATGAGGAGTGGCAGAGGGAGCTGGGTATGTTTAGAATGGAAAAGAAGAGACAGGGGAGATATGATAGCCATCTTCAAATATCAAAAGGGCTGTCACGTGGAAGATGGAGCAATCTGGTTGTACTATTTCCTATTTGTAACATCACATCAGTTTAAAGATAATGTTTTTACAGTAAATTTGGCCTTTTCTATTTCTCTAGACACTTACATTTTGACAACCTCCACATCTGCTTTTGTTCATAAATTCTAGCCAAAGTTAGTGACCTTCTTACACGGAGCACACAAAAGAGGAATCTCTCTCTCTCTCTCTCTCTCTCTCTCTCTCTCTCTCTGTGTGTGTGTGTGTGTGTGTGTGTGTGAGAGAGAGAGAGAGAGAGAGAGAGAAGAGAGAGAAGCTATTAAGTTTGCTCCTTTTTCTTTCTCTCTAAAGCACTTGCTACGTGTTGACCACCCAACTGGATTGATCTGCTTATCTGCTCTCCAAACCCAGTGCAATACGTAAGTCATTTTCCTCAGCTAGAAATGTAGTATAAAAGAGTGTGGGTGGGAAACATGCAGTGTAGTGGAACTAAAACCCCATAAGGGAAATCAACAGAGGCAGCTGCTGATACCCTGCTTCCTTGGGTAATTCATCCATTTCCCCCTCCTGGGCTAGTGACACGAGGCATCACCCCTTTCGGATTAAAAGTGCAAAAATAAAAATAAATAATAATTAAATCTAACGAAGACAGAATTTTAGCTGCAGCGGCATTCATACAGTGCTAAGTTTCAGTTAAACTGATTTTTTTTTTTTTTGCCATCTTCTGTGTCTCTAGCATCAGAAACATCTGGTCGGTTTTAGATTCCCCTTGGATTCCCAACTTCAAAGGGAGTTATAAAGAATAACAAATACATGTACTGGCACTGAAAAAAAAATTAGAGCAGCAGGAGAGAATGGTAAAATTGTCCTTATTTGACTGCTAGTGACAGGCTCCACAGGAAGAACTGTGAGAAAATTTCTCAGAGGCTCAGGCAAATCAACAGTTCTTAGGAGAGTGGATCTCTACTGTACATAAAATTTATGGGCTCTACTCCATACAAGGGAGTCACACAACTGTATTTTGCTACAAGTGAGCAAAGGTCTCCCATAAAACTGAAATACATAAATTTGTAATAGTCTTATAGTCGCTCCTGCTCCTGACATTCACGCCCCCACCCACCCTGGGCTTAAAGCTTTTGAACAATATAGGACGCTTAAAAAATGTGACCTATTCCTAGTAACTAAGGCAGAAAGAGCTAACCCCCCGCCCCGACCCCAGATAAAGCAAAACAAAGCTAAGGAAATGTATCTTTTGCTGTCTTGGCATATTTGTTACAGCAGGTTAGGCAACTGACTGCCAGGATGTGTTGTGGTTTGCTCTGTTTAGAGAAAATTCAAATGTATTAATATTTCTCATACTTAGTTGTACGAGTTAATGTTAAACCTCAGCTTCAGAAGCAATCAATTGCAAATAAATGGCAAATTCCTTGCCATTCCTTCTTCTGAGAGTCAGGGAACCTTAGAGATAGTCTGGGATATAAAGGGGGGGGCTGAAACTGGGTAGGGGGCGTTCTAGTCCAAGACTCTATTACACCATGCTATCAGTACACTGAAGCACTGCAGAACTTCAGAATAGGAAGAAATCTGTAGCCAAAATTTCAATGCTGAAGGAAGCCCAGGGCTACAGTTCTATGCTCTTGAGATAAAGTCACAACAGAATTAAGTGGGATTTACATATGAATAAATGTGCCAAGGAGTGGGCTTTAAAGGTGCAGTTCCATGCAAAACAACAAGAGCATAAATAAAATAGTCCATAATGTTTTAAGTTATTTATTAAATCGTTTTAATAAAATTAAATTTTAATAAAATTAAAAGTACATGCTCAGTGAATGAGTACCATATCTTAGCCTTGCTTTCTATTTTCATTAAGAATGCATAAACTACAAAATTAATGTCTGTCAAACACATGGTGATAGTTTAATTCATAGTTTGCTTTAAATAAAACTTCCATAGGGAATACATTCATATATTTTTTGGGAGGGGCGCGTGGAATTGGTCAGCTAGAAATTCATTCCTTGGGAAAATGTAATGGTCGAATATTTATTTGAAATAGCATATTTTGGAATAAAGGTAATATTTACACTTATGGCATTTCCCATAGGATGCAAATCCTGATTTAGACGCAGCCATAGCTCAAGGAGACTGTCGTCTAATTGTGAATATTACATGAGTAAAAACAACATTCTAACTGCATTAAATAAATAATTTGATGCAAATTATTCATTAATTCTGTTCCTATAGTTGCTACAAGAATGCTTTTATTATGACATTTGCTCATCCTGTAACAACATTTGACAAACAGATTTCATTGTTTCTACAAACTTATTTTGGGGTTTTCTCCAGGGCCTGTAAATTAAACCAACCCAAGTGGGGCATCTTCTTTGAAAATTACTGTTCTAGGCATTATGCTGAACATGCATCATTTAAATCTCTGCAAATAACACACTAAAATTAGTAAGATTTTCATGAACCAGGAGAAGCAAAGAGTGGTGGGAGCCATAATCCATTTCCCCACACACATGTGCAGATCTATGACAGACCACCATAAGGCACTCCTTAAGTCCCTTAAGTCTCCATCTCAGCCCTTTCCCAGGCTCAAGCGAAAAAAGACAATGCCTATATATAGAGATCTAATTGCCTTAATTCCTCTGCAGATCCCTTGCACAAAGAACAGAATTGTGTATGTGTGTTTGTTTAGCGAAAGAAGTAGTTTACACCACAGCAGTATGATCCAGTTGTTTGTGAAGATTACTGTGAGAATTTAAAGGAAAATATTTTGCCAACTTCATCCTTAGAGTAGTTAAAATGGTGCAACGAAACCGAAATTGAGACACACAAACACTTCTACTTTGAACAAGATTATTATTCCTGAAGCCAACACTATCTTAGAAAAAACAATGGACTACTTATCTCACCTGATCTAGAACTTTATTTTCTCTCAGTTTCTCAAGACCAAACTACACATGACAGTGGCAGCCCATATATTTAAGTTCAGGATTGACCCAATCATGTGTAAAATGATGTGTGTAAGCACAGAAAAGGGGTGAGTGGGTAGCATGGCATACATTACGCTTAATACATGATTGAGTATTTTCAACTGCACACAATGGAGGCAAGATGCCACAGAAGCTATATATGAACCCCCGTGGAGTGGGTTCTTCATATGCAACAATCCTGAATTGGTGCAGTCACAATGCCAGAAACTTTATTGTCGGTTAACTCTTGTTTTGCTTTGTATTTATGTACTTAAGCCTAGATTGGGCTTTTTTTGTAATACTGAAATTATTCATGTTTGCCAAATTGATGGTTTTTGCCAGCTTTGAATTTACTGACATGTTCTGTGATTTGTATATTTGTATTTCCAGTGCTCTGTATTTTGATGTTTTGAATGTTTGCTGTAAGCAGCTTTGGGCACAGGTCATAGTCTACTGTGGACAATTAAAGTTTCCTCTCAGGGATCTTGACTGGTAGACCTGCATTTCTTTACAGGTAGCCTTCAACCTAAAACAGTGACTTATAGCAGGCAACATAACAAAGGCACTAAAACAGAGACAAGACCATGCAATAAACGGAATGCCAAATTTAGCCCAGGATCTACCCAAGTGACATTATTACAGAACCCAATAATGTCAGCCACAACATCACAGGTTCATTCACCTTCTCATCTTCCAATGTGATATATGCTATCATCTGGCAGCAATGTCCTTCTGCATTCTACATACGACCAACCGGTCAATTTCTATGCAAAGGAAGTAACTGGACACAAATCCAACATCAGAAATAGCAATATCCATAAATCATCAGGAGAACATTTTGAGCTACCAGGACACTGTTACTGACCTTAAAGTTTCTATCCTTGAACAAAGGATTTCAGGAGAAACTCCAGAGTGAAACCCATGAATTACAATTGATCAGACAATTCATTTCTGTCACTTGTCCTCTGAATCAAGTGTACAAAATTTTATCAAGCTACATATGCTTTGTGCCATTAGAAGCTTGTTAATCTTCAAGGTGCCACAAGACTCTTCATTCTTTTGTTGCAACTAACAAAGCTATCCATTTGGAAACTGATTTACTCTTGTCGATAAATTCATTTTTTTACTAGTCACGCATGCTCAAATCATAAATGGAGTCTCTCTTGGGAAGTCGCATGATCTGAAATTTTAAATATTTCCTAATTTATGTGATGAAAAATTATGATTTTTATTTTTATTTTGTGAGTATATTAAGAGAACTATGACTTGTTTCAGCTAAAAAACCTATTTTAAAAATAGAAATGCAATCCAGTGTGCTTCACAAAATTAGATTATAATACCAAACACATTTGTCTTAGTTAAGGAAGTGCTACTTTAAATGGGGAGGAATGGACCTAACCATTAAATGTGTATAGAAAAACTATACTATACAAGAAACCAAAAATTAAGGGAAAGAGAACAGAAATACCCAGTATCACATCTAGTGAAACTGAGGAATAGAATCTTAATAAAATAAAATAAAATATAGGCCTTGTCCTGCTGTAGAACCTTGAAGACTTGATCATAATTATATTGCTAGTTAGATTATGTTTGTGCTTAGGAGATCTGTGCTCAGTAAAGGTTCTCTGTAAAATATATTGCAGGTTTGCAATATATTTTGAACTAGAGTCAGCCAAAGACAAAGAAAAACTTACAGAATTGCACAGTGTGCAAGGAAGGTGTTCCTACTATCCAGAAAAGTGCAAGTATACAGGGTTCTTTCTCCACTGTGTTCACAAACCACCTCTGCTGGATCACAGCTACAGGCTATTATAACCTTCAACATGGTCAGGTACGCTTGTGTCCACAGCCTCAAAAGATAAAGCTCTTGACATTATCAGGCTATCTATCTAATGAAGATCAAGAGCCTCATCAAAAGAAGTAGCTTAAGTACCTTATGTGAACACCACTGCACACAAACAAAAGCAAGTCAAGGGAACCATACAATTTATTCAGATGAACAGGGTGCATTTGGGGTTCACCCTTAGAAAGATTTAATAGTGATATTGCAATGGGATCAGATGTAACATATGCATTTTCTCACTGTGCTGAAGCTACATCAGAGTCTCTTACTTCTGAGTTTAGCACTGTAGTGATATATTCGTCAACCTGGTCTGGAATTTGGCCTTCTTTGCCTTAGCTAGCTGTAGCTAGACATGAATGACTCATTATCCTGAATAATTCCTTGTATGTAACCGAAATTAATGACATTATGTGAGCTTTAAAGCAAAGTTTGATTTTATGATTAATTACCCATGGTCTGTTTACAAAATAAATCAACACTGTGTGCACCATGAATATCTGTGGCCTCATCTGAACTTTACTTTCGTCACTTGATAAATAAGCGACTTCTGTCTGTGATGTAGCTAGTGTTCTAGATATAAATTATGGGGACATCTTGAACACAATATATGAATCATGCACCCTTGCTGTTCTAATTTTCATGACACTGCCCGACAGTACATTACATTAATATTTTAAAAAAGGAAGGTACTTGAAATATACTAAAAGAATGAGATGAAAAGCCCTTTACCTAAAAGGGGGGGGGGCAACCTCACAAGCCTACAGCACATCGTAGGACATGCAAATATAACCTTATTCCATTTACAAAATCAATCAGCTTCCAGAAATGGAAAATTATTAAAATCATGAAAATAAAAACAAAAACATTTCCTTAGCTACAATATAGATTCAAATACCACACCAGAACTCAAGCTAAAAAACAACAACACACAAAACCAGAGAGCTGCAAAAGGGCATCAACAAAATATCACATCTTCGTAATTAGTAACGACAAAAAACCTATTAAAAAACCTCAACAGACTATCAAGAAAATCAGTTCTCAACTAGTAAGTACCGGTACCTTCTGAACAAAAAATAATTTTCTCTCTGTTGTATGAATGACATTCTGAACAGTATCGTCCACCAACTTTCAGTTAGTCACCTGCCCAGGGCAGGAAGCAATTCCTTCCATATGAGTAGTTTGCCAGACTCAGTGACACTTCAGTACATACAAGAGAGTGGGCCATAAAATGTTTGGTGAGTTGATAAAATTTTATACTACATTGCTCTGTTAAAAAAAGTAAAGTAGTGGATCTTTATATGAAAAAATAATAATCCACAAGGGTCTTCTGTTTCCCTGACAGATAAATCCAGAGGAATATGATACAAATGATGAGGCTGGCTTACGTCCAGAAGGAGTACAATTAAGACAATAGTAATAAACAGCCATTTTTAGGAATAGTGGATTAAATTCTCTTTCAACATGCTCTTCCTTAATCAAATGAGATTGGTCAGGAAAATACAACTTTTCTACACTATCATTTATCCATTGCTGAGAATAATTCATTGTACTGGTCCTACTGATCAAAACATAATTTTACTAAGCAAGCCCTTTACCAAAACAAAAACCTCTTCAAAAATATTTTCCTACTTTTATCAATATTAGTAACATGACTGAAATACTTTTTTTAAAAAAAAAAAACTTAATAGGAAGAAAAAAGTCTTTGTTTTTGCCATTCAGAAAATAATTAATGTTGGGCATGGGAGGGTGTGTGTGGAAAGGTGATGTTTTCAATCCATACGTCCAGAGATTCGGGAAATAAAGAGAAATGGACTCTGCAGAAGTCACACATTTTCCTGGGAATATAATGAAAGGGAAAGAGCTCAATGTGAATTCAAAAGCCAAAAAGAGAGAGATCTGAAATAGATTGTCTTCTAGTCTGAAGCCTTTTTTTAAAAAAAACCAACAACCTAGGAATTCAAAAGACAGCATTGTGAGCACTCTTCACTTTCAACCTTTTCAGGTTTAACCACACATGTCAGGAGGAAAGTACTACTTAGTCCAGCAAGTTACAAAATTCAGGTACCAGGCAATGGTTACACAACTATTTTTAATGTGAATTTTCTAAAATAATGTAACTGAAGATTTTTCAGCTGTTGTAGAAAAAAAACACTAATGTTAATTGTACAATTTGAGATCTTTCTCTACCTTTTGCTTCTGAAATTTGACTAAATATATTTATCCACTCTTCTGAAGGTTGCAAAATTATAAATTAATAACGATGGCAATTGGGTGGCCTTCTTTGGACAAAATGTGTTCTTTGTATTCTTTTCCACATCATTTTTCATAGCTTACCATATATTACTTTTGCTATTAAGATCAAGTTGGCTTTCCTGTCTCGTGGATATTATCTAAACTCAGGCAGTAATAATAAATAGCATAAAAACAATGTCAATTACAACAATGACAAGTTCTGATGTTATGTTCATTTTTTATGGTACTCAAAGACCCCTGAATTAGACTGGAACTAGATATCATACAAATATTTTCTGCTTACACCGGTCAAAAATCTAAAGTCATTAATTCTATCTAAAGCATGAGGGATCAGCTTTTCATTTATTCCACTAGAAGAGGCAAAAGCGTATACATATTAGGATGTATACCTGCGCAGATCCATTTTACTATTTAAGGTGTCATTGCCGAAGTTGGTACTTCACGTACTCTTTTCCACCATTTTAATGGACAAACTGTAATTTACAGCTGCACAAATTTTCAGAATCTCTGAAACCTTAGATATTAATTAATTTATTGGTCTGATTATTTCAATGTTTTCTTGTACCTGCGTCATTCTAATTAGTTTTACTAATTTACCCACTAAGTGCTAGTAACTCCATTAAAGTTTGTGGTTACTGAATCTGGATATCATTTTTAAGTGCAGCATTATCTAAACACCTAAATGCAGAAAAAAGACACACAAGCAAGCTATCTGTTGATAATATTTGATAATATTAGTCTTATTTCACAGCATCTGACCTGGATAACTTAAGGTTACCAGATTTTTTTTCAGTGAATCTGGGGACGCTTTTCAACTTCCTACTAAATAGATGGATTTTGTCAGGGAACTGACTTGTAAATCCGGGGACTGTCCCCGGGAAACAGGGACGTCTGGTAACCTTAGGATAACTCTTCTCTGCCCAATACGTTCCCTAAACTCATTGAATGACACAGGCAACAGTTTGACAGATCCAAGAAAAAAGAAAATCTCATTTTTTTACAATTCCACTCTTTTTCTTAAGTACAGCACATTTGTTTCAGATATAACTAACTATGATATACAGCCAGTGATTATTTACAGGAATATAATTTATCTCCACCCTACTGATATCAATAGATTAAAAAGGGCATGTATTTGCCATTTACAGGCATGACCAATATCACTTTCCCAGAGTCTACTCCCTCCAGACTTCTAACACTAGATCTAGATACCCGCATGAACTTTTTCTAAAATTGATTTCCAATCAGAAAGGGCAAAAAAGGGGGGATTTATTAATTTAGTCCTCATTACAGTTAGATGGGGGGAGGGTAGCATTATAAAGTGCTTTTTGAACCATTTATTTTGAACAGCTGTAGTACTGAATCAACTCTGTCAGGGAGGATAGAATGCTTAAATCCGGCAAGAGCCTTCTTTCATTCACTGTGCATTGTCTCACTTGCTGACAAAACTTAGGAAGCCCCAAAGCCGAAAGCTTTCTACTGACCCTGAAAATTTTAAGTGGCATATTCAAATGTACCCAGGAATTCTTGTCCTTCTTTGACTCAGGCCATTTTCCATTGACATCAAAGGGAACAGAATCGGGAACTGAATGAAAAAACTGAATTAAGCAAAACAAGAGGTGAACAAGGTGGACTTCCACAAGAGCTCTTTCCATCACTAACTATATCCTCTTCAGCAGAGACAATGAAAGAAGACATCTCAAGAGTCGAGTTAGGGCTGATTGATGCAATACAATTGATAGAATCCAGAACAAAAGCTTTTTCCTGGGCTATGCTATTTCAAACGGCAGGTGGGATTGGGGTTGTGCATCTGAATGTTCATGCACAATACATAACTTTCAAAAATTATAGTTTTCTAATGTTTCAACTTATATGTTTGAGTTTGCCTTTAAAATATTTAATGTAAGTAGCAAAACAGAAACATGACCCCCTAAAACCCCTACTCAAATACATTTAACTCTAAGAAAGGATTATATATTGTATTGGCAAAAGTTTGCTTGACAAATTAAATACAGTTTCATAATGCATATGTGTAAAGGAAAGAGATATGGTTGCCTGGCATTTGGAATTTCCTGCAATATAGTGACTAAATTATACAGGTGAAGTAGGGGTTAGACGGCGTTTCCATGCACTGCTCTGGTTCGCCAGAAGCGGCTTAGCCATGCTGGCCACATGACCCGGAAGATGTACGCCGGCTCCCTCGGCCAATAAAGCGAGATGAGCATCGCAACCCCAGAGTCGTTTGCAACTGGACCTAACGGTCAGGGGTCCCTTTACCTTTACCTAGGGGTAACCGGGGGGGGGGGAGTGGGAAGGGATAGGTAGTACTGTTTCTGCTATTTATGAACAAGGAACTAAAGCCCCAAGCAGACAAACAAACCTTCTCATTAAAAGTGTGTGTGTGTGGCGCATACACACACACACACACACACACACACACACACACACACAATGCCAACAGTAAGTATTGTAGCATGTGTCTTCTCACCCCCACACCAGCCAGTGATGTGGGGTGGGTGAGCAGAATGCAAAGGACACAGTAACATCACATCACAAGATACTTGTTACATGAGGATGCAGTGAGATACAGAATGGAGGCAACTCTGTCATGCAACATCAAGTTTGGTCCTCAATTTTACAACTTACCTTTTTATCTCCGAATGGCTTTCATTAGTCACATGAATCTCCCAAGTTCCATCATTCTGGAACTGATTACAGCACGACGGAAGCTATTCAAGAGAAACACCGAGTTAGAGTGGGGCTCCATATTGCATTTTCATACATATAAAAATAATAGAACTAAATATGTGTGAGAGAAGGGAGGGATCAGTCTATGCTTTAAACTTACTCATCCTACATAGCGACAGTTATAGCACATTTTCTACATATTCAAAAGAAATAATGATTTATAGTAAGTTGATCAATGGGTGAAATCCAACCTAGAACTGAGAGGGTGTGTGCTAATACAATAAGCCTCCTCCTTTCCTCTACCATGAACCTCCAAAATCTGCTCCAGGGAGGTTGGGAGACTCTGGACCACAGCTCCCACCCACCAACCCAGTATAGTTTGTAGTTCAAAATATCTGGAGGGTACTAGGTTGGGGAAGGCTGATATAGAGCGAAATTCACACCCCAAACCATACTTTCAACTGAAGCTCCGCCATGTGATGCAGTTCTCAGGTGTGCTAATCGCACTGAGATACTTGCAATGGTACAGTAAAGGCTTTTAAAAACACTCAAGGTCTCACCTGAACTAAGATTTTGTTCCATGTTTAAATCCACAGAATCTTTCTCTGTTACTTATTCTGTTTTTAGGGGAAATAGAGTAAAACTATTGGTTTTTACACGCACAGGACTTCGCGTGAGAAGCAGGCTGTTTGAAATTGATGCAAGTGTGGACAATTTAGATTCAGACATTCATGATCATTGTTGTCCAAGAAAGTAACAGGAGAAAGTAGAAATCAATGAAGATGATAAAAGTTAATGCGGTGGTTGTTTTGTGAGAGTAATCTACTCTAGCAAAATGCAGCTAGGTTCATTGTTTGAGTCCAATACCATTTCATAGTAGCAAATCCAAAGAGCAGATATGACAAGATCAAAATATGATAAGCACAACACTTGGAAACTCACAAAACACACAACACAGAGGCTTTATCAGACATCCAATGAAAACCCCTTTTTTAACCAATGCAGAATTTTCTACCTTATTTTCTTCATCAATTGCCATCTAAAACTCTGTGGTAAAGCCCACCGGGTGATCAGTAGAAGCAAAAAATTGAGAAATCTATACTTAAAGAAATGGGACAGCTGCCCCACACTATGTTGCAAAGCTAGGGTTATTATTAATTATTTAATTTATTTAGAAATTTATTTTAGGATATAGTAAGAATTCATGTTTTGCTTCTGCCCTCCAAATGCAAAAATAAAATCCAGTAGAAATATATTAAGCAAATAATGAAAGACACTGAATCTTCTTGCTTAATTGCTCTTCAAATTGCCAGAAAGGTTATTTTCTTACCTTACACTGCGTCTTCTGCAATCTGACAGTGTCATTCAGTCAGTCATTTTAATGTCAGCTACTCTTTTATTATACAGAATACAAGTAATAATGAAACTGTGCTGATCTGCCTGCCTTCACTCCATATAGTGTCTATATTTATACACTTATGCTTCTATTTGAATCTATATTTATCTACTTTATCTGCCTACAGTGCATCTGTTTCTCATACACACAGACAATATATATATACACACACTTACAAATATATATATATATAAACACACATTCCACTGCACTTAAGAATCTGCATGAATATACATCCTATCATGCTTCCAATAGCGGCATCAGGAGCATAATAAAAAAATTAAAATATGCATATGACTAAATAATTGTGTGTGCGCGCATGCACACACACACACACACACACACACAATAGCCTATGCCCAGCTGAGCAATGAAAAGGATTGTCTGGTCTGAATGAGCCATCTTATGTATGGTGGGATTTGGAAAGTGTACTGAGCTATAGGCTAATTGTTCCTATCTTAAATTCACCCTCTGTTGCAATTATGGATTGGGTGCAAAGCAACAGCTGTTAATTCTTTTACAGCAACGTTGGGCAGTTATTCTGAATGAGCCTCATTGACACAGTGCTGTAAATACTGGCACCCTGCTTGCACTGCTGCCTCCACGTTGTAGCATTAGCAGAACTACACTGACAACCTGGAGGTCATTTCTAGAAACAACTTTACAATAGAGGTGCCATTTTTATGGGGGCAGTTCCAAGTGTGATCATAGCCTGTGGTGCAACCCTCAAATTGCCTCTTCATTACAGGCAAAATATGTCAGCCAAAACCATAATCAACCCATCACTGGCAAAGTGGTCATTAACATTCTTAGCCAACCAAATGTAGTGCATTAAGATGTGCATAAACCTCATTATCAGTATGACTGTCAACCTAGCACTACAAACACATTTATTATACTAGAAGATACTGATAAAGCTATAGGCCATACATTACTCAATTATCATATGGCTATTCACCTAAAATATCCAGACTATGTTGTACTGAATCACCATATATAACTGAAATGTTTCGTATGGCTATGCAAGTAGATTCAGTACTGGGTTGTTTATTATTCTGCTGCATCATTATTATTTTTTGTTTAGTTGTTTAGTCGTGTCCGACTCTTTGTGACTCCATGGACCAGAGCACACCAGGCACTCCTGTCTTCCACTGCCTCCTGCCGTTTGGTCAAACTCATGTTCGTAGCTTCGAGAACACTGTCCAACCATCTCATCCTCTGTCGTCCCCTTCTCCTTGTACCCTCAATCTTTCCCAACATCATTAGAAACTCACCATCAACTCACCAATGCAAGGTACTCCCCATTATTTTTATGGTCATAATTCAAAGCCAAACCTAATGAAGTTCTATTCTAGCCTTGGGTTTTTGTGTCTGGACTATCTTACCTTATCTAAGTATACTTTCTATTTAACAGGTTAATTACAGTTTTACCCATGCCCATAGCATAACTATTTGTGCTGGTGTCTGATAGGCAAATACCCTACCAGGAGATTCTCAGGAAAATCTTTTAATAAAATATGAGAGAGACCATGAATAGAATATATCATTTTAAGGCTTCCTGTAGTTTTCAAAATACCAATTTAACGTTCTCATTAGATCTCAGAGAATCTCAAATGTTACTGAAAACAATCATAGATAGCTGCCCTTAGAATTACATGGATATATCTGAAATTGAGATTGCAAAACATGTGCAAGGACTGGAAACAAGCAATTGTGTTTTTCAGCCCTTATGTTTTCCAGGTTTATACATCAAGATTTGTCAAGGGAAGTGTAAAATATATTTGTGCAGTCTTTTCCCCCCAATTATAGGGTATTTACTTCCCATTAGTACACAATAATTGTTTTTAAAAATCCAGGTAATAACTTGCCCACTGCATATTCAATGTACTTCATTTTAAACCTTTACATTTACACTATTATTTTCCTATTCACTATTGACACTATAAAAACATTTTTGTGTGCATGTTTTCACAGAACCTGTTACCACATCCATGGTACACTTTAAAGGCATTCTGCTTCACCTTCTGATCAATATTCATGGCCCAACCTATAATCACATGTATCCTTGTGTGTAAGTCTCTTTCAACCTAGTGAGACTTAGCGGCTTCTGGACTAGGGTTTATTGGGGGTTTATTGTGCTCCTCATGCATGCAGTGTCCATACAACAATGTTGGCATCAAAAGGATGGGTGATATTCCTCCCTCAATTTAATCTCCCTCCATTTAATCTTTTCCTCAGAATATATGGTAAGATCGGGGGGGGGGGCTGTTAGCAACTACCCATTTGTGATATAGGAACAACCTGTTTGCCATATTAAACCCTATTTTAAAGTGGAAGCACTTTAAAATATGCGAAAGAAGAAATTGAAAGGCAGCAAATCTCCATTCATGATGTTGTTGGTACTGCATTGCCACTACATTAAGGTTACCAGACGTCCCCATTTCTCGGGGACAGAACCCAGATTTACAAATCAGTCCCCATACAAAATCCATTGACATTGAAAAGTGTCCCCGGATTCATTGCAGAAAAATCTGGTAACCTTACACTACATTGCCCCCAAACCAGCTAACATTATGATTGTTATGATTAAGACTCACCAACACCAGTGGAATATAGCTGCAACTAAGTTAAGCAGCATTGCTTTCATAACTAAGTTTAACTAGAAAGACTTTGAAAAACGTTCCAGATTCAATCCCTGGTGCCTTATGCAGGGCTCAGAAAGTCCCTTGTCTGATGCCCTGGAGACCACTGCTTGTCAGTGCAAATAGTTCTGAACTAGATGAACGAACAGTCTGACACAGTACAAGAAAGCGCCTTATGTCTTATGGATTGGGTCAACCGTCTAACACAAGGAAGTCCAAAACAGTCAAGTCCAACAGAAGGAAGCAAATGCATTTTACTGATTTGAAATTGGAATACAAGATTAAAGTAGTGTGACTAACAATGCCTAGATTTTGACATGGGCTAATTTAAAACACAGTAAGCATATTGTTTCAAAAATTCTTTCTTAAAACAACAACAGCTGTGAGGATATAGGATTTTATCATTTACTAAATCTCATCCCCACCCCCCAAAAAGCAGCACGTGCAATCCTGACTATAACTGTTCAATAGTTTATTACTGGACAGTGGAACAAATATTACGTGCAGGATAGCATCATGAAAAAGTATTATTCTGATATAGGCACCTCAAGCACTTTCATATTACAAATTGCTACATTAATTTAGAAGTCTGTACAAAATAAATGTACAACCATTTGCAACTTGATAAAATACATACACAAAACCCAATTATATTTATATAGGGGGGAAATGAATTTTCCAAACTTAAGAAGCAAATACTATACAAATTCAAAAGGAAATAATACTAATTAAATATCTGGCAGTGAAAAGAAATCAGAAACAACCTGAATTACTTCAAGAGGTGCAATGTGTTAGTACACAAATACCTTTTGCTTTTTCACAAATTTTTGGTAGCTAATTCTCGCACACACAAATATATCACTTTGAAATAATCTTTAAGGTTTTATACGTTCCGTGCATAGTTTATTGTTCCCATATAAAAACATTTTGGGGCATTTACAGTGCAATCCTATGTGTGTTAACTCAGAATTAAGTCTCACAGATTTCAATAAGGCTTATTCCCAAGACAGCATGCAAAGGGCTGTCTGTGTTAACCTCAATAGAACTTATTTCTGAATAAAGGTGCTTGACACTGAACTGCACATGTAAAGCAGAAACACACATGAACCAGCTCTAATCAACAAGCCATATCTAAAAAAAATAACTTATATCCTTCTGTAAGGAGTGAACAAATACACAGCTGATTAAACGTAAATTGTGCAGATGCTACTTTTCATTTTCCACAATGCTGGATAAGTAATAGTTCTGAACTGGTTTGTAATAGGAATAGCAAGATTTCTAACATCTGAGATGAATGATACCTATGTCATATCACCCTTCTCCTCCCCCCCCCCATCCAACCCCTATCCAACATTATCTACAAAGCACAGGATGTCAGCATTTGGGTCCCCATCTGGAGATTTCTCTCCTAAAAGCTAAAAAAGGAAACCTCTTCCAAATTTATCAGTAAGCACATATAGCAGAGATTTGAAAGAAATGACAAAAGGACACTCTTCCCCTAGGTCATTTAAAGAGTATATTAGAGGAAGGCCATTACCTAGATGATGAAAACCAAAGCAGCCCTCTCAGCAGATCATCCTGGGAAAGATGCTAAAATCTCTTCAACAACAACTGATCATTGGTACTTCCCAAGAAACAAAAGCTTAAGCCGAAGATATTCATGTGCAACTTGGCAACATTACCACATCTCTAGGCACTAGCAACTCTCTCATGTGCCCAATGATTTTTTTTTTTAATTTGGAAAGAAAGCCAACTGTATGCTTTCAAAAATATGCTATCCCACTAATGCCCCAGCCATTATACCCTCAACTGTTCAGAAGAAATCAATTATAAAAAGCAGTAAGAGAAACATTTGTCAACATCAACAACAAAGTTTTGCACCCCTAGGAATCTCTACAGTGACAGAATTTCATAGTTTAGAATACATAGCTTTTTGGAAAAACGAAAACCCCCACAGATTACAGAACAAAAAGTTCCATTTGAAACAGAAATATCGACAGATGAAGTTCAAAATGGTATAAAGGACCGTCCAAATGGCAAATCTCCCGGGCGTTTGCAATGAATTCTATAAATCTTTTCAGGAGCTTCTTGTGCTTTGAATACTTGAAATGTTTGATCAGTATCTTGAGCTGGGAAAATAGCTCTTACTAGCCCTAATCCTGTTTGGAACCTGCTACAAAGGGACTGAAATACTGAATGCTCTCGTCTGGATTATACTAGACCATAACTGAGAGTAAGAGCATGCTGGTGGGCAAATTAGAAAGGACCAGTTCACAGTCTCAGTACTAGTAACAAATATGACATTATTCCAGATAAGAAATCTATATCATAACATGGGGGGGGGGAGTTCTATTACGCATTTATCAAAGCACAAAAAGCAAGCAAACTTTGCCTTTTCCTGGTATTGTCTGCAGTACAGAGTCTCCTAACAGTATGACAGTTCCATTGCAGGATTCAGGCAGGGGAAACCAAACAGACGTCTCCAAACCGTTGCACAATTTCCTATTACAATTCGTACATTCGAAGGGCTCCCAAAATGACATGCAGACTAACACAAGGGCCACTTTATTCACCTGTAAACTTCCCCCTGATTTCAGCTCCTTTTTTGAAATGGGGGTCTAATTCTGCACATAATGTTAAAGTTGTTCCCTGCCGTTTCCTGTGAGGTTTTTCATTTACTAGTAGGAATGGGGGTCCACTGCACACAAGGAGGCGAGGTTTAACCTTTCCCTGCTGCAGTCAGGAGAAAAACCACTCTGTAGTACAGTTTGCGGGGAGGGGGGTGAGGAAGGAAGCCTCCATTAATGCAAACTGGAGTTTTTTCTACCACTAGTTACTGTGTCAGAGAAGCGTCAACTTTTGTTATGGCAGGAAGAGTTAAATATTTCCTCCTTGCACACTGTCATCCTGATTCAAAAAGAACCCCGCTTCCTATGCTTACATTTTAATAATATATTTTAGGAAGCCATCTCACATTTAACTTCATGTATAAGTCAGGCCCTGAAAACACTGGGAAAGTTATTTGTGTGGCTTCTTCTCCCTTGGGTGTATAGGACACAGTGTCAAAGATTTTCCTGTACTTCAGACTTCCAATAAGGAAAAAAAAAATTCTAGTTCTTTTTATACACAACATTTTTGCTTTCCTCTGCAAAGGGACACTCAGCGAACTAAAATATCTTAGAAGTTTACAGCACTATATTTAGCTTTAATGTAAATATGTCTGAATTGGAGATGATGATCATTCAGGAAGTGACAGCCAACTTTTCCATGTCAGTGGTACTATGAGAAGTTCAAATAGCTAGAGGTTCACAGCTCATCCAATTAAATTATGAATTCTAAATTGAAACATGGAACAATTGTATATAGCATGGAATGATACCAAGAATAAAGAGCATTGAGATTCCAAAGACAAAAATAAATTACAAGCCGTCAGAACTGGAAATTCTATAACTGGGCAGCTGTAATTTGATATGTTTGGAACTGGCTATGTTGTACAGAAATTCGTAACAGCCCCACATGGCAAGTCATGAAAGAATCATAGTCTCTCACTTTCCAATCTGATTTCTCTCGAAAATATTCTATACTCCAAGGCTTTTAGCTAAATGACAATATACCCAAAGCAGGGACATATAGGGATAACGTAGCAGCTAACTTGGTACATAGCCCTGGGTACAGTTTCTTATGTGCAGCTAGCATGCTTTCCTCTAATACTGAAAACTCCCCAATTTGAAAAACAGACTGCCACCATTTTTTGTCTTTAACATGCATATAAGAATTAACCAAGTGTACCCAATCTCTATTTGGCATTTGGAAATCACACACTCTGCAGCAAACATTGAGAATGAGCACGCACAGATAAAAATACTTCATCCGAAGTATAGGCAAACTATGTAATTCACTACTACGAGATGTAATAAAGGCTACCAACTTGGATGGTTTCGAAAGAGAATTAAACAAATTTATGAAGGATGAAGATTACACTCCACATTTCTAATAAAGTCAACTGTAGTCTTATGCCACAATGAATTTGATAGTTGTTTAGCTTCTACAAGTTTCTTAATAAAGTTAAGTTTGTACTGTATTTTTCTTATTCTGACTGCACAGTTGTCAGGACAGTCTGCTTTTCCACTATGTATTGAAGAGAATACATATCTCTTGGAATACCACATGAGGGAAGAGAGCTCACCCAGTTTGGCATAAGAACATGGACCATTCTTCCTGCTTCACCAACCCATGCAGAGGATTGCTCGATGTCCTGGAATCACCTGGTGCATCAGGCTTCACCACACTTTGAGCAAAATTGTGGACAACAGAAGCACACTTGCCCTGGATAGCAGTAGTATGTGACATTTGGGATATAAGTGGCATATGAATGCAAGAGCCTGCTGGATCAGGCCAATGGCCCATCTAGAGCAGCAACTTGCTTGTCAAGGCCCTGTGACCTGCAGTTCCCTAGTGGGTAATAAACACAGGGACATGAGTATTTAGGTTTATGGGTTTAAATAGGCCACAACTTTATTGGTTACAGATGTGAGCGGTTTGGCTTAGGCATTGGGTGAAGCCAGGCTATATCTTGACTCCTGCCCAACTGCAAGGAGTCCATCTAAGAGTAAACCACCAATAGGGGGACCCTGTGACTTACATCAAATAGGGGCACCCCGAGAGATTTCCATTGGGATCTGGTGAAGGGTGAGAGAGGAGGGGGCCCCAGCCGCATCACAATTTAAATTTCCCATGGCTACGCCCCCCCACCAGTGCTGATTGGACAGCAGAGCAACCCCTGGGCATGACCCTGCCCAGCACCAGTGACATGGCCAGGACAGCACGAGGGGGGGGCATCAATCTCTGCCCCCGCCAGATCACTGAAGGGGCCTAACCTGGCCACAATGCTGCCTGCTGGAAAGGGTGAGCGGACTTGTTCTCACAGTGGCCAACCAGGTAAGTCTGTGGTAAGTCTGAGAGCAGCACCTGGGTGCAACAGCATTCCCAGCAACTGACATTTAAGATACATACTGCCTACAACATGGGCAGCCTTATCCTCATGAATAGAAATTTAATTAGTATAATAATTAAGAATTGTTCTAATCCTTTTTTGAAGATGTCCAAACTGGTGGCCATCACTACTTTTTGAGTGATGGCAACAGTTACTTGGATCACATATCACCATGGGCAACATGGTGGCATTATCTGCTTGCACAGCTGGGGCCAGGCAGCAGCTCTATGCAACAATTTGGGCAGCTGGGTAGCGATAGCAAATTTGTTCTGCATTTCATTGAGGCAGCAACAGCAGTACTGCAACAGCAGCCAAGGCAATGGATCCAGCCCAGCCCTTTATTTAAATTTACTCTGTTTTGCTAAGACAAAAGAAATACGACTTGATTTTAACATTTTCATCTTTTAGAAAATTGCCATATTAAACTGGAATACAAATGGTCTGTCTCAATCTTGACAAAAAAACTGTGAGTGTTCCACAGACCAAATACCAGCATCACTTTTTAATGAAAATTCAGCTTTTTCTAATTGTGATGTAATGTTAAACATTCAAATGAAGATTTTGAGCATGTTGGTTTAATGTTACTAGTTTAATGACACAGTATTTTAATTCTAAAAGCCATTTGTACTAAATGGTAGCTTTGATTTCTTAAGTGCACTTATTCTATCTATAAGAAGACTTTTGATTACAGTGGTACCTTGGTTAACGAACTTAATCCGTTCCAGAAGTCCGTTCTTAAACCGAAGCTGTTCTTAAACTGAGGTGTGCTGTCCCTAATGAGGCCTCCTGCAGCAGGTGCCCTTCCACCATTTGGATTCCGTTCTTACACCGAGGTAAAGCTCTCAAACCAGGACATTATTTCCGGTTTTGCGGAGTTCGTAAACCGAATCGTTCTTAAACAAGGACTGTTCTTAAACCGAGGTACCACTGTACTGAAATCAAAATCTCTCCAAGGAGAACAGCCAAAGTTCCATGGAAGAGCACATCCTTGCATGCAAAAGATCTCAGGTTCAATCCTTGGCATCTTCAAGTAGGGCTGGAAAATACTGGTTGGACATCATGGAAAGATGCTACCCATCAGTGTTAACAATACTGGGCTAAATGGACTAACAGTCTAACTCAATATAAGGCAGCTTCTAATGTTCCAGTTTAAATCAACACTGAACTGTCAAGGGGATCACAATTAATAGCAGAGAAAAACAGATGAAAACAAGTTAAAAATAATTTTGGTTTACTTTCAATATAACAAGAAACTAGTTTTCTTGCTAACGGCAAAAATTTTGGGAATGTGGTGAAAGAAAAATAGCATAAGGAATTATTTTTGTGGGGTTGTTTGTTGGGTTGTTTTTTTTTTTTTTAGACCAGTATCTTGGACCACATTAAAATGAAATAACTGTTCCTGAGTTTCATGAGGATTTTAAGGCACAAACTCTCATCCTCAATTATCTGCCAGTTTCCTTTACTGTAATCTCATGTATACTGTACTGTAAAATAGGAGGAATATTGCTGTATTTTTATTTCTTTGTTTACCAAATACTTTGATATTTAGTAAAGTTACATACTGAAAAGGTCACTAATATTTCTAAAACAGATTGGATATTATCTGGTAAATGTTCTTGAATTAACAACAATAAATAGGGGAAAAAAAGTTTCTAGTTCATTCTGGAGAAAGCCCATGCCACAAATGCAGCATAAAAATGAACATAGAAGATGGTAGTTTTTCAACATGAGAAGAACAGCAGTAATTGGTTTAATAAGTATTTGTTCCTTTTTTGCTTTTTAGTTCCACATTTAAATGATAGTTGCATGCAACTTGCCTTTCCCTAGAAATGTAAGGCTAGCCATCCTTAAAAAAGTGTAAATAAGAGACTCTTTATAAATCTGAAACAAATCTACCTTGTAGTTCTTCATCAACTTCCTTTGCTGATCTCAAATATTACACACACACACACACACACACACACACACACACACACACACACTCTCTTTTCTTTTAAAGACTTAAAACACAATTTACTAACGATATATATCAGTTCGTTTTTGCAGTGTTCTTGCAATCATAGGTCTCTCTGCGAGAGTAAATAATTGCTCTGCTTGTTCATATTGAAAGGAAGCTTTTGAGAAACTAATCTCAAAGAGACCTAAAATGGATGGACCAAAGAGGGGATCAGAAGAGGGAGATAGGAAAAATATGTGCATGAATGGGATGGTATGCATGTACCTATGTGTGGATAGACACGTGGTTGTGTGGATGTGAGATATGGACTTAGTCCAGAAAGGTGGCTTATAAATAAATAAAATAAACTGAAATGAAAGTAAAAAGGTAAAGGGACCCCTGACCGTTAGGTCCAGTTGCGGACGACTCTGGGGTTGCGGCGCTCATCTCGCTTTACTGGCCGAGGGAGCTGGCATACAACTTCCGGGTCATGTGGCCAGCATGACTAAGCCACTTCTGGCGAACCAGAGCAGCACATGGAAACGGCGTTTACCTTCCCACCGGAGCAGTACCTATTTATCTGCTTGCACTTTGACGTGCTTTCGAACTGCTAGGTTGGCAGGAGTTGGGACTGAGCAATGGGAGCTCACCCCGTCATGGGGATTTGAACCGCCAACCTTCTGATCGGCAAGCCCTAGGCTCTGTGGTTTAGACCACAGCGCCACCCGCGTCCCTGAAAGTAGCTGTTTGCAACCACTAGCACGACTCAAATTTATTTCTGCAATCAGAGCCAGTATCCAAGATTCATATTTTCCAAGTCAGTATTTTATTTCTAAAAGATTAGTATCTTCCAACATGTCTCGGCTTAGTGTGGTTCAGGCCCTAGCTCTCCCCACAGCCGTCAACAACAATGCCACCACTTCCTCCCACTCCATGACTGACACTTGTCTGGCTGCCAGACCCATCTCCCTTGCTGCCTCCCAAACCAACTCTTGTGTCAGCTCTTGGAATCACCATTAGGACCATAACTTTTCTCCTCCCTTCCCCATGCCCCTCAGTCTTTGGGTTAGGCCTCCTCTTCCCACCTTGGTATGTCTGCAGACTCAGCCAGTCCCTGTCAATCCTACTGGGGTCTGCAGGTAACATGCAGGTCACATGCTGGCAAAACAGACCCCTCCACCTAGCTAGAATACACCCTCCACTCATTAGCTGTTGAGTGGAGGATTCAATTCAGCTCAGTTGGACTGCACATGCATGTGTTCACCTGCTGGGAAGAGGCACATGCAGTCAAACTGCACCACGGGGCTGTTTGAAAGCCCTCTTGCAAACAGCCTTGGGGTGTCCTTTGCAAAACTGCCTGCCTCTTTTTCCTGTCCAATAGTCCCAACCCTGACAACCCTGGATTACTACAGACAAACTGATCTGGGGTTATCTGGAGTTGTCTTGATCTGACTCAGTTGAAGTTCAGGTCTGCTTGAATTGCTCAGATTTGGTTTGGACTTTAGGCTTCTGTTGAATCTTGCTCACCGCCTTATTAGTTTCAAACCATTGTTCTAAGCCACTGCAACTTGAAACATTTAAGTCTGCCATTTAAGGAACAGAATGCTGCCAACCTACTGTGCCACTTCAGAGAGTCAACTTAGCACCTTAATGCCTCTTTTATTTGTTGCCTATTAACCCTTCAGTAGTAGAAACTTCTTCTGACTTAGAGAATTAGTAAACAAGCAGATGCACAGATTAAATTTCAGAGGGATACTAAAATCACATGATTCTTGTTAGAACTCTTGAATTCAGTTTTGTGTATAGCTTTCTAGCTGTTGAAGTTACAGTTTTGGCAGCCCTTGCTTCCTAACTCTGCAAAGCAACGTCTTGGTGACTGTGCTTTGACCATTGAAAGAATTGCTATTTTGGATTTGTGATATGGGCATTTGGTACGATATTATTCAGAGAGTTTTCTATTATAAAGTACTATAAATCATCCAAGCAGGACCTAAGGCTTTCTGCAAAGACACTTCTGTGCTCAAATATCATTTTCTTTTTTTCAGTTTAATAAAACTGCTGCAGGGATGAGACAAGATAACAAACAGATTAAAGAATTTGTGAACTCAGAACAGGGAGATTAAATTACTGTCAAACACAAGCAACAAGGGGGAGCCCTATATGACAGTGATGGAAATCTCCCCATAAGTGCCAATTCATGTCTGGTTAACATGTGTGGTACACATGGAGAAGGAAATGCAGCTGCAACTTAATTGTGCTGTGAAATATTCTATGGAATTTTATGTGAACACGCTGAACTACTTCAAGTGTCAGTATAGCCAAAATGCAGAAATATATTTTGAAAAGACTGGCAAAACGTCCCTTGCTAATCTTTCAACAAACACTAGATTCCCCCCCCCCCCGCTATGTCTGTTTTTTCTTGCTGCTGTTAATACGTCATATTGAGTTAAATTTGGACATGGCTCCACAGGTTCCACATATACATTACATGCATGTGTGCTGCCTGGCACATAGCAACAATCATGAGCACAATCTTAAGGCTAGAAATGAGATAAAAAATTAAGCAGCAACCCAGCCCAGACAGGCAGAAATGGAAGAAGAAATCTAGAAAAATTTCCTGTTGAAGAAAAGTTTTTAAAAACGAAGAAAGCTATGACCAACATCACTTTTGCATGCACAGTATTCTTAACTGGCCTCTCATTTAAGGCTATTTGAATTAGTATTGCAATACTAAAATGTGGAACATAAATCCTGTTTATTTGCAGTCTGATGATCTTGGGGTTGGCATTAAGTTTAAAGACTCGCACACTTTGTGATTTCACATACTGAGCTCAAAATATGAGGCTCAAGACAGGACGAGGGCCATTACCAAAATGGTCACATTACAGAAAGGTGATCAGGAACAGGAGATTTGAAAGGGCCAGCTTGTTAGGTTTTCCATTACATTTGGAGATGCAGTCTTTTGCCTCTCTAGGAACATTCTGTATCCTATTAGGCAGCCCCACCTTAGAATTGTTCTGTAGATCCTCAACTTCCAGTTTAGTAACAATACACACTACCCTGGGCAATGAACATTTCTTTGAGTTATTTGCATTACAGTCAATAGAGAACTAAAGTCCACATGTAAGAATAAGACAACTGACTTGGATTCTATATCAGAAACAAACACATGCACACTGTGGAACGTGTTTTTAAAATAATGGCACATATCTATGCATACCGAGCTGTTTGGCATTTTATAACCCAAAGGGGAAAACACAGTCATTTTTAAGTATGCAAAACTGCTTTAGTGATTATCCCAGAAACATGCATTCTATTTCAGTGGCCAATGCCTATTGAAATGTATCACTTTTCTGACTTTAAAACACATTTTGAGTCAAACCTAAAAAAAAGTTTGCCAGACAAAGAATATTGCTGTTATTTGTGAATGCTATTTTCTATCTTGTAGTAAAGAGACTGTCTGACACAAAATGTTCCAAAAACGCATAACAAGCTCTGATCCCAATTGCTGTGAAGTCCCAAATTAACTCAATGGAAGGCAATTATATGCACCCAGGTACATGAGATCAGAATCAGATCCCAACCATGGTGTTGTGTGAAATCCTATTTTTACTGTGTTAAAGTTATCATTTACCTTGTGAGATTTCACACGATGAACAACCATTGCTTCCTTTATTTCCAGAAAACTCATTATGGCAGGTAACATTTCTCCACAGTTTAGAAACATAAGGCATGTTGTGGGCTGGGTATTTTTTAAATCATTATTTAAATAGGGCATTTGGTTTCAATATAAGACCTAAATGCATCCCAACACAAATGAAGGGGAAGTGGAAAGAACAGAGAAAAACCATAAAATAACTCACTGGCTTCAGGATGTTTTGTCGTGGCATTTAGAGGACCCAGCTAGTTCACCTTCCAAAAAACATTTCAATATACTTATAAAGAGGAAGGCAGAGAATGAGGAACTTGATCAAGCAGAGGTTATATACTTCTTTCCCTTTCTTTTGATAGCATTACTTCTTCACACCAGCAGCTTAAATAGTGACACGATATCACTGCCACTTCAGACTTAAAGCTGGCTGAAGAAATTTTGTTAAAACTCGGTATGATTTACAAGTTAAACCTAAGCAATCAGACGCAAAGCACCATTGGCTTCAATAGAGCTAACTCTTAGGATCAGTGCTATGCATCGTTACCTAATAAATTGGGTATTGTGATATGTACTGCTGCTCATGTGTGTGATTACTGGACTAGCAAAGCTCTTTACATGGTTCCCCTTCGGGTATGGCTACAGACTTTCTGGGGAACATGGCTACAGGGCTGTAACAATTAACTCTTGCACTTCAAAATGTACCATTCTACTACTGCAGTGATGGTCAAACTTGGCCCTCCAGCTGTTTTGGGACTACAATTCCCATCATCCCTGACCACTGGTTCTGTTAGCTAGGGATGATGGGAGCTGTAGTCCCAAAACAGCTGGAGGCCATCACTGCACTACTGTGTACATGTGTGCACCGTATTTCTCTCTGTCTGTCTGTCTGTCTGCCTGCCTGCCTCTCTCTCTCTCACACACACATACATAACTGAATATCAGAATCTCAAGGGATTTTTCAAGTTATCATCCGCATACTTCTTTGGAATCTGGCACTATTCTAGCCTTCATGTACAGACAGGGAGACAAGAGATCCTATATGCTAACACTCTTATCCTAAGAATAATCAACACATACAATCAGACTCTAGAGTTCTTGTTTCTTTCAGTCACCCACAACTGTAGATTTTTACACAGAATCTAAGATACACATTTAAATACATGTTGTTCATGTTGCAAAGCGTACTCATATGGGAACTATTGAGTAGGAACTTAAAAAACACACAAACCTGTACCAACCTAAGATTTACCATGTGAATGGGAAACAAAATAGGTCCCAACACATGAGTTGCAGAGATCTGCTCACTCTGTATCTTCAAACGCATTGTGATATTAGCCATCCTGATTATTGTCTCTATAGGATTCTTTCTATATTCAGCAGCTCAAGTTCCCAGCTGACAGAAGGGTAATCTGAGGACAAACTGGCAGCTCCGGAGCTGTATTTCCTGCCCTTTGCTGAATTTCAAGTAGATTCTAGAATTCTTTTTTCCAGGGTTTGTGGTTTAATTTCCTTTGTTGTCGTTTTAATGTTCAAAGCAGAGAAAAGAAACAACAACCAAACTTTCTATTAACATACACCAAGAGCATGAAAAGCAAATGTTGACCTTTAATACTCTTCATGTATACATTTTCCAGAACAGCAAAAAATAGTCCCAGGAAAACTATACAAGGCAGCCACACCAGTATCATTTCCCATAAATTGCTTAGAATATCACTGCACATCTTGCCCCCAAACTTTCCTTCTACGAGGGCTAGAAACTTACTTATTCTTTTTGAAATGAAATTTCAGAATCGGGGGGCCCTGCCCAGGGCACCACTGGAAACCTTCGTGGGTGTCATGGTGCCAAGTTGTTGACCTTTGCTGTAAAAGGTCTGACATGCTACCTGTGCTACTGATTTTACCATGAATAGCATAGTCTTATGGGCCACCATACAAAATGGTGACATTATAAAGTATAGCTTCTGATTATTTTCCTCTATGATTTTTGCATTTGGCACCTTATTCCTGTTCATGACGCAAAAGAAGTCTGAAGCATCTTCACGTGAACCACTACATGATACAAAATTTTGAAATGCACATAACCAGTACCCCTTGCACTACAGGCTAGAGAAGTATGATGCAGTAAAAACATACAGGTCCTTTCAAACCAGCAGAGTATGCTAACCAAGGAGACTATTTAGAATGCTCTTGGAACTATACGAGCAAGTCTTACTGTCTGTAGTGTTTTAGCAGCTCAAATTATAACACATAAAATGGAGGATTGTCTTTCAAGATGTGGTTTCCCCATAGCCAACTTTTCCTGTTCAAGTTGTACAGTACTAGTAGCTGCCTCAGTACTTTCTATTGGGATGTTCTCATGCCCTGCCTGTGCCTGTATTTTCTGTCGCTTTTGAGGCAGACACATAGGGTGCTAATTGTCCAATGTCTGATGAAGTAGTATCTTCAGAATGTGCCTCAGGCCCACTAACTGTCTTCTGCTTTTAAAGTAGTTACAGATATCCGTAGCTAAAGAGAGAAACGGGTCTACATATTTGCTTTCTCTGTGTAGCAACTGTATATAGAAAATCCTTTGTGTTTTTCTTTTAGCCTTAAATCAATCAAAACATTAGCACTAAGTTTGTTTCCCAAGAAAATGATATTTGCTACCCATTTCCTGAGAAGGCTGCCAGCATTTCTGTTTTCTATTCTTCTGGGTTACCTTTGGCTTCTATTCTTGGTCCCCCTCAAAAAGCTGGACCAGTACCCAAAGCTCCTCATCTGATGACTGAAGAAGCATCACACAAAGCTCATTTCTTTATATTATTATTGTATTTCTAGGGCTTCCAAATCTTGTAACATTTGCAGAAGCAGAATAATTAGATCAGCATCTAAGGACTCATATAAAAAGGTAAAGGACCCCTGACAGTTAAGTACAGTCGCGGACAACTCTGGGGTTGTGGCATTCATCACACTTTACTGGCCGAGGGAGCCATTTGTCCACAGACAGTTTTTCCAGGTTACGTGGCCAGCACGACTAAGCCGCTTCTGGCGAAACCAGAGCAGCGCATGGAAATGCCATTTACCTTCCCACTGGAGCGGTACCTATTTATCTACTTGCACTTTGATGTGCTTTTGAACTGCTAGGTTGGCAGGAGCTGGGACCAAGCAACGAGAGTTCACCCCGTCGCAGGGATTCAAACCGCCGACCTTCCGATCAGCAAGCCCAAGGCTCAGTGGTTTAGACCACAGCGCCACTCACGTCCCCAATGACGCATCTACACAGCTGCAAATAAAACATTTTAAATGTGCTGTAAAGTGCAGTGTATAAATGTGACATTAGATGGCGACAGTGAGCTATGCAAAATTCAATGTATTTTTCAAACTGTTTTTAAAAAAGCATTTTCACAACGTTTTTTATATGTGTGTGGATTCCACCTGAGGAAAGCTCTTCTCTAGAAAAGTGCAGTGAGTGTGAATCTGGCATAGAATTGATTTTGAGGTCACTCCAAATCTCTTGTTGACTAGCTTGGTATGTGAAGGCGCCCCTCTTGCCCTGTGAACGCCCATAAGTATACTTCTACAAAATGTCGGAAGCTGGTGAAAAAGAGAAGTAGGACTGTCACAAAATTTTAGTTGCCTAGCTGTATCAGATTTAATTAATTAATTGGTTGCGTCTGAAAGTTTCAGAGCAGGGTCCCTTATAGAAAAGGCACTTCTTCTGTGTGTATGTGAGAGGAAGAAATCTCTCTTTCAAAATGAAACCTACCAATTGTTGTTTTTCTGAGTTCTTATATTATCTTTCTAATTTATTTGGGCCACAATTTTTAACCAACATGCTTTTTGATTGATGAATCTAACCAAGTACGTATGTTTCAACACAACAGGTAAAAGAGGTCTTCATTAACAGAACTACATCAGGACAAAATAAACTATCAGCATTAGGGCCAAACTACACTTGACACTAAATGCATCATTAGCAATCAACTGCATTGAGGCTTTTGTTGGGTAGGAGGGAATTTTAATTTTAACTGCAATACCTGGGGAGGTTTTAACCTTCCCGCCCTGTGTGCAACCCCAATGAAAATAATCCCCTCCACACTGCAATAAGTGATAGGGGAAAAACCTGGCAAGGAAGTGGTGAGGAAGCAGCAGACCTATTGATACAGTAAAAAAAGAATAAAAGATGGCATCAGAAGAACACACCTGCATTAGATTAATAATTATCCCTGGGACTGCAACCCTAGACACACTTACAATGGAGTAATCCTCTTTGAACACTATGGGACAGACTTCCAATAAACATTATGTTTTAAATTTATTTAATGTGCAACTACTGCCTTTTAAGACAAGCCCTCACATGCATAGATTTGTGCTGAAAGACTATATGCTCAGAGACTGCAATACGGTCATTAAATGACATAACCATTATTCCATGCAGATTTGCAGAGTAAAAGCCTCCACTCTGAGGAGCCCCTAGTTAAATTTAGGGCATTATTCCTGTTCCAACAGAATAATGAGTGTGTTTTTACCTGATTAGTTCCACCTTAACCTCATGCTGCAGTTGTGTGTGTGTGTGTGTGATCACATTTACATCCTTCTTCTCCCCCTCCCCTCCTTTTCTATTTTGCATCTTCCTGTTCTCTTGATTTTCTTTTAGAGCTGTCTCTCAGCAAGTATTTCAGGGGGGAAACGCTAAATAAAGATCACAGCCTGTTCTATTATGTCCTCTTCTTTTCCTTTTCCTTTCTTGCATTTGTGCAATGTTGTGGCACCTATTAACTACCAATGTTTTCAGAATGACATTATACAAGGTGCAGGCTGTACCACTGTGCCCTAAAAATATCAACAGCTGCATTAGTCTCACAATAATTAATGGCAGGCATTATGCAAATGACAACTTTTTCACTGCAAAATAATGACATTTCTTCATTTTGAGCAGAGTTATGCAAAACAATGAACTGGGGATGATAAATCACACAGGAGAATTAAGAAAGCCATAGCATTCCTGCCCAGGCAGGCAGGCAAAAGACAAACAAGTTAGAACACATTGTTTATTCTTGAATCTCTATTAGAAAATAAATAAAAATAAAATAGATAGCCGAGCATTAGAACCTATATGTTGTTTATTCCTCCAGTCTTTCAGAAAGAATTCATAAGGGCATGCTAAATTCTAGCTTATTGCCAGTTACAAGCAAATTTTTCTTTATTAACCTTAATAAGTCATTCACTCAGAGACTAAAGTCATCAGGCAAATAAAAAGGATCACATGTCATTTTCCTACATATTAACTAATTTTTTATGCAAGCATCACAATGTATAGCAATTACTGCCGCTCAAAATAATGAAGTCATTTTCAATCTATTTTATTGGTTTGTGCTTGGCCATTTTTGTAGCTTTTTATTGTCTTACTCAAGAATAGCTTTCAGATCCAAAGAAAAGAAGCAAACTAGCTAAGAGCTACTTCTATTGCAATTTTTTCCTCCACAGGATGATGGCAGAGAAGAAGAAAAATATTAATGCAATACTTCCTATATGTATCCTGAGCAAAAATACAATGCAATCCTACATATGATTAATCAGATGGAAGTTCCACTGAGATTGATAGGATGTCCTCAAATATATGCATCCCTGGTAATACCATAATTGTCCTATCACATTTCCCTTGGTAACATCTGCAGAGAAACCATGACTGCCAGGGTAGCAGACAGCTCCCTAAGAAATAGAAGTCTCCTGGGTCAATTGAAAGGCCAGATCAGGGATTAGAGATTCAACCTGTGCTGGATGAGGTTACACTGAACCTGCTGAAAACTCCAGTTTGCATCTTAGGTGCACTCCTGGATTTAACCCTGAGGATAGATGCCTAGGTTTCAGCAGTGGCCAGGAGTGTGTTTGTACATTTACAATTAGTGTGCCAGCTGCACCCTAGAGATGTCTCATCTGGCTATGGTGATACACGCTTACTTACGTCCTGTTTGGATTGCTATTGACATTATCTATGTGGGGTTGCCTTTCAAAGGTGTTCAGAAACTTCAGTGGGTCCAAGATGCTGTGGCCAGGTTGCTGATTTGAGCCGGTTACAGGGAAAACAGAAACTCAAAGTGCTGATTATGACTTACAAAGCCCTATGTGGCTTGTGTCCAGGATATCTGAAGGAGCCTATATCTCCCTATATGAGCCTCTCCTTCTGTTTGCCTTCCATGCATGCAAGGTCACCAACTAGATAGCACCCCTTGCCTTTCCAAGTACGTTAAGAGAAATCGCTCTTCCTCCTCTTTCCTTATCAGCCACTTCATTGTTATTTTAAGATACACTACCCCTTATACTTTGGGGGTGTGGAGAACTGTTCTAGCATCTCATCGTGAAGTTAATAACATTTTGCATCTCCCCTTAAATACAATGCAGCCTATGCTGGATCAATAAGAATGATGCCTATTTCCCTAATGGCAGCCGATCGCCATTTGCTATTCAAATCAGACTAGATAAATTACAGTACATGTCAAGGAACAGGCCAGTGAATTAAGACAGGCCTCCTGAGGACCAGCGATATTATTAATCTTTTAAGACACTATCATATTTCTTCTTGACAGTGTGCGTAGAGGCACAGACATGCTGCACCCAGATTGAAATATCAGCTGCTGTAAAAATCAATAGTCTTCGAAACAATAATTCTCAGCCTGCAAAGTCCTCAGTAAGCAATGCCCATTCTCTGTTCTACATCCATTTCTCAAATTAACATTTTTATCAGGGAAAAACCCAGAGATGTGAGCCCAAATGTCAGCCCTTGAGAAGTTGCTATCCCCTGCTAATTATGGACTGCTGCTAATTTTGGACAATGAAGCTGTTCCTAGGAGCATTATATGATGCTCAGTGTCCATCTAATGCATCTCAACAGTCCCCAGTGCTACATGTTTGTTGTTGTTGTTGTTGTTGTGTTGTTGCAGGCATTACACAGAGAAATACACACCCAGAACTCCTGCTGTCATAGGAAAGATACCTGCATGAATCTTAGATGTGGGAGAAAGACTGTGTGAGACAAGAAAACCAACAGATTAAAGGTATTAATTCATGTTGGCAATAGTGAAGAATACTGCAAAATTATGGTGCACATGTGCAAACACCCAGTAAAAGTGGGCAATATTATTTTTAAAAGCTTCCAAAATCTGTAACAACAGTCTTGTGGTATCTGAAAAGATAAGAAAGTATGGTGACATAATAGTTCATAGATAGCCCATTTTGTCAGATGTCCTTTTGGCCTCAGTGCTCACAAAAACTATTTTGCCTATGCTCCTGTGTACATACACTTGCTATGCAACCTTCCTTTCGCCACCCCTTTTCTCTGCTGCGTACCAGTTAAAGACAGAATCAAAACACTAGTCTATTTAGCAGTTGGGTAGACTTCTGGGCAGAGGGTTTCACAGTTCCACTAGAAAGCTATTTTTCTGTAACGCTACCGAATCACAATCTTAAACTTTCCTACTCTAAGAATTTCCCTCCATGTAAAGTAGAAAAAAGTTGAATACTGTCAGGAGAAAGGGAAGGGACCTGCAGATTGCATTTTTCTACATTGACTGAATCCTGGGGAAAGTCATTAATGTCTCCTGTGTTTCAGTGGTAATTTTAATCTGATTGCTTTGCATCACAATTGACAACTTGGGAATCAAAACTCCCATTGGTCTCTGTTGCTAATGCATTTAGCATGGAGGGCTAGGATTGAGAAGTCCTTAGTGAATTAACACCCCTCTTCTAACCGAGATGCCCTCTTAAGTTCAGTTATTCAGCAGTAATAGTAAGTGGAAGTTGCAAACAATGCTGCTGCGTATATAAAGTCAGGTTTATGGCTTTTTATTTAAGTTAATTAGGTACATTTACACACTATCTCTCCCCCGCCACCCCAGCTCATAGTATCTTCAAGAGTTTCTAAAGTAGACAACATCTTGTGATGTTGACTTGCCCAAGCTTTATACCTGCATGCAAGGGCACTAACAGGATTTCCTAGGCCCAGTACACTGTATGTGGATTGGACACATGCATAACATTTGCATGTGCTTTGTGTCATATGCAAATTTGTGTCTTCTTTTGCAACTTGAGTGCAAAAATAAATCAATGACCAGATGTAATAAGAATGCTTGAGGGATAGAATGTTAACAGGTGAAGCTTTCCCCGTTGTAGTTATTGTTGTTAATGCTCCCCATCTGGCTGGGTTTCCCTAGCCACTCTAGAAATAATACTCTTTCCATACTAGAAAGGGCTTAACCTGTTGAAATTGTGCCTGCAGCACTGATGCTAAATGCAAAAGAACCCCAATGCCAGCACTAAACCAGCTGCTTTTGGTCAAATTTGAGGCATTTTATTTCCTACTTCAAAGTAGAACATCTGAACCATAGCCTGTTCTGTGCCAGTGAGAAGGGCAGCTGATGCGTCACTTTCTGTTTTTGCCTTCCTGGTGGAAACAAATAGACATTTTACATCTCTTTACTTTGATTTTTTCATCATGAGGGACATACAGCAAGAGCTTAAATGGATACCTATCTGAAGTGATGAGTCTCCATATGAATGTTTGGAGCAGTCCATTGCCTGATGCTTAAAACAAAGATATGTCATGCACTGGTTCCTCACTTTTAAATATAATTGCAAAAGCTGCTTTATTTGTTACCTGTACTTGTATAAGGGAGTGCATCCCTGTCTTGGTGTCATCAACACCAATAGCAAAAATAACTAGTACAGAAGCAAGATTTTGTTAATTAAAACACTGTGGCTAGTGGTTGTTTGTTCATTTTCTTCATTCCAGCCAAACAGGTCCTTGGACTTCATAGCCCTAGAACTCCAGACAAGGGCGATGCTGATTATATTACAAAATTACATTGCAGGCTAGCAGATCAGACAAAGTAGATTTCACTCAGTAATTAAACTGCAGTATCTTTCTGTTGAAGTCCGGGGCAGGATTAATCAAAAGGTAGCTCTTTATCATTGCGATTAGTGCTGGGATTTGAAGAGCCAGTCCACAGATTTTTGATTTGATAGCTAGTCTTGAGCAAAGAGCTGATGGGCGGTTTTTGCACATCTGTCTAACTTGCAAAAAATAGCATCAGATCAACATGCATTTGCAAAGTTCTACCCATCTCATTATTTATTTATTAATGATAGATGGCAGTGTCTTCCACATGGGTTACTAGATAAAAAAACACAAATGTGATCTTTTGAAGGTCTGCTAATGCAAAAATACAGAGCCAACACTATTCTGTGTTATCAAAATCTTACTTGAGAATATGGATATTGTAAACAGGTGGCTTTCTCAGATACTTCCATATTAAGTCAGTTAAGGGCCAAATCAGTGGATTCAACATGCTGTCCAGTTTAGGATTTACTTAAATAGTCAGTGCTATTTTTCTAGAAAAAGAGGTACTGGAACTCACCATGAACTCCTTCCTCCCTTGTTCTCTTACAATGGCAATGGAACTCACCTGAAAGTTGCCAGAACTGAGTTCCTGCGAATTCTGGCTGGGGGGGGGGGGGGAAATGCCTGCTTCTAGAGATTTTTATGATTAGGTTAGTTCTGGATTTCTAAGATTTAGTAATTTGTGGCATTGCAGCAAAGATGGGAATGTGTGGTGCTCCAGGTGTTGTTAGACTACAACCTCATCCCCGACCATTAGCCATGCTGGGGCAAAGGAAGGGACAAACATAGGAACAGTGGTAAGATGGGTCATTTATTGCCTTTCCAGATGATTATTTCACTGAATAAGTAAAACACAATTATAGTTGTGTACAGAAATTATCCAAATCTATTGTGTGGATATAAAACATCTGGTGGGGGCTGTAGATCCACATGTATTTACCACAGAAACAAGTCCATTTTGGGGGAGAAGAAGAGAATAGTATTTTGCACGCACTCAAAGAGCTGTTTGCATTTGTACGGTTAGTTTTCCACCTTCTCTTCTAGTTTGGTATTAGAGAGTGCAACTGACAAAGAAGAATCAAATTCTTGCTCCTGGAGGCTATAGTTCCCCAACAGACAACTTTAGCTTCCTCCAATAATCTCCCCTGAAGTAGAAGTTGTACTTCACAGGACAATAGCTTGTATAAGGCACAATTTTGAGTTGGGGGCTGAGTGTTCCTTCTCAGATAGGAAAGAGAAGCTGCTCTGGTTCAAAAGCTTTCACTGCACTGTGCAACTGATGATACACTGCCTATGAAAAAATAGCTCTTAAAGATGATTATAAGAGCTCATAGAATAGAGCCACGTACTGAATATAATACAATTATCACTGGACAAGTGCAAAGCATACAGTTGTAGAGATTATGGGCTAAAGCAAATCCTTCTTTAAGATGGAGAGGAAGGGAGCTCTGGAGGGTCAGTATAGCTAGTGTAGGCAGAATGCAGCTTCTTTCAGAGAATTGAGGGCTGTTTGAAAGAAGGGTCACTGTTAGTGATGTATGGATTTATTCCATATTTAAATCTGGTAGATACGATTTTGAACTGTTTCAAAAACCTGCAAACATTTTTAACCAGCGGCAACAACCAAGACAAAATGAATGCATATGGGAATACAGTATCTCTCACATCACTTTCAACTCTCTTCTAAGTCTCCAGTTTAAGTCACTTTCACATGTCAAGCAATACAGCTGGAATGCCATCTCCCTTAACTACATTTTTGTTTTTTTACAACATTATTGAGAACAGATGATCACAGCCAATGAGCATCGTGCCTGGAAGGTCATCTGAGGGCATGGGGAGTCTTCACAGCTGCCCCCAAATCCTTCAACATAGAGATTTGGTGCAGATCTAGTAGAAGGCAGTTCCACCGCAGTGGACCCACTGTGAAGTATCTCTCCCTCGTGGCCACCGACTTTACCAACCTAGCAGATGAGCAATTAGGAGAGCCCACATGAAGAGTTCATACAGTATACCTGAAGGAGCATCTCCACCCCCATCAGATGTCAAAGAGATAAACAACTACCTGACCTTCAGAAGACATCTGAAGGCAGCCCTGTTCAGGGAAGTTTTTAATGTATGACATATTAGTGTATTTTTGGTCTTTGTGGAAGCCGCCCAGAGTGGCTGGGGAAACCCAGCCAGATGGGCAGGGTACAAATAAATTGTTGTTGTTGTTGTTGTTGTTATGAATGTTTGTGTTTTTATATTGTAAATTGCTCTGTGATCCTCAGATGAAGGGTGGTGTAGAAAACAAACAAATTATATTCTTTTACACTGCAAACCCATAGAGATGGATGTTCTCTAGCTTTTCATAGTCCCTGTGACCAAATATTTTGCTTTTAGATATCTGGGTATATTTCTGGTTCTATCTCAATTGGCAACACACATTATCTAGAAAGCAATTATCTCTACTTTTAAAATTTCTTCCATTTGATAAAAGAAATAGCATGTCGTTTCTCCTATGCAGCGATGAATGGTTCTGTGTGTATACAGCTAAGGAATTATTTTCCGAGCTGTAAAACTTTCCACATTCAGAGTTGCTTACAAGGCTTTCTGACAGATTGTGGAGTTCACATCTTGGTAATGTTTGCCTTTTTGCCTACCAACTTTAGAGATTATCACAAAACCTGCAGGCTAGTCAACACTGTAACACGTTAATGCATTTTTATAAAAGAGCAATATCTTCAAAAATAAATACAAATGTTAGTGACAGTCATTCATTCATTCATTCATTCACTCACTAGAGCTGCATAATATTACTGGAACTTTTAAAAAAAGAGATCAGCACAATGTGTCTCAATGTGCTTAGTTTTTAGTAACAGTTGATATGGAAAATTTTGAAGATGAAAATAAAATGATGGACCTCAAGAGATCGGGATAAGGACATGGGTAGACATGCCATACTGAGCTTGTCCTTAGATTGCCTCTTCAGATCACAGTGTTTTGAAAACATTCTGGAGCTAGTTTAGAGAGGTTCTGATTGCACAGTGATAAAACACAGATCAGTTCAAGGCCTTTACTGATGGGTTCATTCTAACTACAGACGGCACCATTAGCAACACCATTCCATACACAATTCATATGGCTGACACATGACCACATAAAATGCAACAAATGTTTAAATATAAGCAGTACAGACAGGG
Source organism: Podarcis filfolensis (assembly GCF_964270895.1). Classification (NCBI taxonomy): domain Eukaryota; kingdom Metazoa; phylum Chordata; class Lepidosauria; order Squamata; family Lacertidae; genus Podarcis; species Podarcis filfolensis. The sequence continues at coordinate 72,920,850 of NC_139607.1, forward strand.
CTGGATTTAGGTTTGATTAGGCCCTAAGCTACTGAAGGTAATGGGGCCCTTTATATGTCCAGCTGTCCTTTGTCAACAACAAATTGTCGCTGTTTTTTGTGTTGAATATAGGCCATGCAACCAGTCCATGCAGAATGTAGGCACCCTATATATTGAAATGAGCAAACTAGTGATATTTTAGGGAGCAGGCTATCAGGCGGGGCCCATTACTTACATCATAGGAGTCTACACAACACAAAACACTGTTGCTGTATGTAGGTTTTTATTTTACTTGTTTTTTATCTTATATTTTGGAAATGTACATACAGGTTTTTTTCCTTTAGATGTGTGTGAATTTTGAATAATAGCTGCATTCTGGTTCACACATGGTTTTGGAAAATGAGCATTGTGATTTCGAGGACCCGATACCCGCTTGGGGAATAAAGACACATGGACACGGTTTATTAGGTTAATGGGCAAGAAAAAGGCCACAACTTTATTGATTACAGCATGTGAGAAGGTATTGGCTTAGGCATTGGACCACGGAAGATGTGACTCCACCCACTCGGAGAGGGGTGAGTCTGTAGAGGGGTTAACCACCAGTCGGGGGAGCCTGTTGATGCTAATACAACTATAAGCTCTTCCCTGATGTCACCAAAGGTCGTGCCATGGCCCCCCGCCACACAGGCATCAGACAGGATCCACGACCGCCAGATTCCTTTAACGGAATACCCAAAATTGAAGGGGTAGGCGATGGCCACACCTTGCCCTTCCAAACACCAACAACACATTCCAATGCCTAACTGCCAAATACCACAAAAGTTGTGATGATTGCTACGAGGTAGGCAAAAAACCCCAAGAGGCCGGTGCCAATTTGCCAATTGGAAAAAACTCCTACCAGGCCCCCTGCGCAACCAGGGCGACCAACCAGAGGTCCATAGCAAAGTCAAGGGAAAAGCTAAGCCCTAAAGGGAGTGGAGGGTGGGTGACTTGTGGGGAAAATGTGTGTGCAATGGCCGAGATGGCTGGTGCAGCCGCATTTGAGCGGCAAACCACGCCCCCCACTGTGTCTCCCGATTGGGTGCCCAACCGGCAGGCGTGGCGCGCCATCCGTGACGATGGGCAGGGGGCAGATCGCCCCCTGCGTGACGCGGGAATCGACTCCCGCTCACAACACCTCCCTTCCGGAAGGAGGAGAGGCCTTTCCACCACACCACCCCCAGACACATTCCTAATTGAGGCCTTGGCATGGAGGGGCATTAATCCATTATTCCCTGCTGTTGGCCAGATCCAGACAGGAGTTCTTGCACCTGTAATTTGAATTGGGGGGAAGCTCCCATTGCTGGTAAGCAGCAGGGGCGTATTATTCTCAAGGTGTGCTTCGGGGCTTTCCACAGGCATCTGGTTTCCCACTGCGACACTGGACTAGACAGTCCTTTGGTTTGACTCTGCAATGCTCTTCTTGAGTTCTTTAACTCTGGGGAATCTCAGCCACTCAGATAATCCAGCTGTTTGACTCTGTATAGGAATGTTTCTTATGTTCCTAATGCTCACACTGCATGTATTTGTATGTGTACATCTGTGAAAAGGAAGTTCAGTCACAATTAGGGAAGGGGAGAAATTGGTTTGGTTTGTATTTCAATGCTAACTTTAAAATGTGCACTTTCCAAACCAATGCACAAAGTAAACTTCAGATCTCTTTCTAAATCTACACTTCTCTGAACTTTGCAATGCAGTTCCTCAACCAAAGAATGAATAACACACACACCAATTAGATTGCTGAAATGAAGAAAACTTGGGTAGACACCAAACCTTTTGTGAAGGACTGAGAGCTCAGTTAACAAAAACAAATTATTGTGCTGAGAAGCACTCATAAGTCCCCTTTTTCCTAATTCTAAATGCCCCTTTTTCTAAGCTCCTATTTTGCACTTGTCTCCTTGACCACCTGAAAGTTTTAGGGAGGAAAGCAAAACAGATTCTGCAAGCTTGAAGTCTGCCCACCCCTCATATAAATTGTAGATAGGGAGTTCTTAATGAAATATAACTACTTAAATTTACGAAGCTCTTCATTCCCCATTTTCCTTTCCATATCTAGGAAGTCCAACATGTCTCTCAGGATTACCGTATTTAATGCACACCTCGAATGTACACCTTTTTTGCCAAATTAAGTTGTGAAAATTAGGGGACACATTAGATTTGATGGCACCAGCAAATCCTTTTTTGGTGTCAAGGTTTAGAAAATTGAGGTGTACATTAGATTTGATTGTGCATTAGATCTGCGTAAATACGGTACTGAAAAAACAACTGTTGTTGCTATTAATATGAATGCCACATATCCTTTTAGAGAAAAGAATTTAGAAAAAATTAAATAACAAAAGAGGCTTCCAAGCATTTACACCAAAACTCATAGTATTTTCCTGAGAGTCAGAAAAAGCTGTCAGCCTTTCTTTCTTAGCCCTTGGATGAATGAAGCCAAACATATCAACTGAAACAGAAAGAGATTGTGGGAGCTGTGACTAAGATGCACTGGTTAAGATGCTATTTATCTCAGTTAAAGACCTAACCTTTATTAATTTCTGTTGAGTCACTGATATTTTACGTAAAGGACTCACATTTTAAGATACTTAGGCTGCAGTTGTATACACATTTACCTGTGAGTTAGCCCCATTCAACTCAGCTGTAGTTACTTCTGAGTAGACATGCATAGGATTAGCTAGCAATATAACACAGATACTCGGTTAATATTTCATTATAGTTCTAAATAGGCATGTCAAAGCACAAAAAGTACCAATTCTAGAGTCAGGGATTGAGCCTAAAACTTATTTAACTAAAAATGAATGAACTCTGATAATTGTTTCATTTTGGTTTTTATCCCAACCTTCCTCCAAAATAAGTCTAGTTCAGCAAAGAACAAAACTATAAAATATTTTTTTAAAAAAAATCCTTTAAAAAAAACGAACCAAAGAGCCTCATAACTAACATTTTACAGTTGGCAGAAACAAAGTTGTTCTGTCTCACCAACAGCATCGCCAGCAGTCAAAAATCAACTAAATCACAGAGCTAATAGAATAGACTTGCTTAAAACAACAACAACAACAAAAAACCTAGCTAATTACAGAAATGCACATGTAAATCCACATCACTTTAATAGATTATTAACTATAGTTCTATGAAGTCTCATAAACATAATATTTCCCCTGGTATTATTACTTAAAGCAACCAAATGCAGCATTATCTTTTACTTATTGGAAGTGAGTTTCCTCAAGAGACTTGTGTCAGCCTTAAAATTCGTTACTCACCTGTTTTCCTGGTGTTCGCTATTGCCTCTAGTTCAGTAGAACAGCAACAAGTTAGGCTGCAGTCACATACACAGTGCCATCAGTGCTGAGAGAGAGCCAAAAGGGCTAGCATGTTTCCACAGCCACTTGCCTTAAGGGCTTCTGACCCCTTAACACAAAAGGAAGTGAAGGGCCTGCAGCACCATCAGACAAGGTGCTGGCAGCAGCATGGTTTTCTCAGGAAACTGCCTCATTCCTGAGGATTATAAGTTCAGGACTGGAGATGAGGGTGAGTAGCCACTCCCTGGGGAATGGTTAAAGACAGCATCCAGGTCACAAGCTTAATGAATTAAAGTTGTTGCTGTTGTTTTAAATTTAAAAAAAAAGTTGGAATTAATGTGATTTTATTCAAGCAGAATTCGCACCCAGCAAAAAAGGAAAAAGAAGAAGAAAAAAACTAAAATGACAAACTGAAACTTTAATATATGTACATCCTGTTTGTAGCTTGGATTTCACAAGCTATATCTTCGTGTTCTTGAAGCTTGGAAATGAAAATGAGGAAAATGTTTCATGCATTCCTATGTACTTTGAACTCCCAGCACACAAGTGCCCAGCACAGAGTACAGTCCGTTCTAGTAATTCTTAATAAAGAGCTTAGCTCAGATCCTTTGCTTATATAAACTGGCATCACTCCACTGACTTCAGCTGAAGTTGTGCTGATTGACACCAGCTGAGGATTTGTGTTTAGATCATATGTGGCAATTTAAATAAAGAACTAAAAATACACTTATAGTGCTTGCTAGCATTAACTATAAGATGATCTGTCAAATGACATGTAAAATCAATAACGCATGTGCTGAGTTTAATAACATGTATATCATTATTTTTCTTTACTTTGAAACCAAATTGTTAAGGATGTGTGTGCTAATGGCGTCTTTTCACTTCTTCCAAGATTATTAATTAATTATTCTTAGTCCAAAGCAATTTTACAAAAAATCAAATGCCATCCTATTTGGCACAGGAATGGAATAATCAAAGCAGCATAAAATTCTAGCTATGAAGCTCCAATGTATATCACCAATGCCAAGCATACTGAATCCTATGATTAGACTTTCTGTGGAAAATAAACAAGAGGCAGGAATAAAGGATCCATGACATCTTGGCTATGCCGGTGAAGCATTAAAGATCCAGCTTGTAAAAGATCCCCAGGCACCATCAACTCACAGGCATGAAACGAGTTTCTATCAGTCTGTGCCTCATTCTGCTCGAAAGCTCAATAGAAAACTCAAATAACTTGCTATAAATCCAGATACTTTTGTAGCTCATCTTAAACTCCATTTTAAATCTCCCAATTGGTAAAAGCAAAAATTATTTTCCTTGTTCCCCATCACAGCTGAAGCAGACCTAAGACCAAACTAGATGTGATGGGGGGATGGATGTGGAGTTATCTCCCAATCCCCTATCACAACTGAATGGAAGAGGGGAGGGGAGGCTCTCAATTTGATCAGACCAGCAAAATGAGGGAGACAGGTAAGTAAGTAAGCATTTTCCAGTGTGGACCATTTCCCCAGTCAAAATCACCATATAAATTATGGATATGCTTATGGAAATCATGGAAACAAATGGAAAATTCAACAGAACAGGCCAGATCTGTGCCAAAACGAATGCAGAGAACAAATGAGAACGTTCTTGTTCATATAATCCACTTGGGGGGGGGGAGCATCTTTGGTGGCAGCAACTTCTAGCTGAAACCATTTCATTTCCCCCAGAATGCACCATAAGTTGCACTCTGGTAGAGAATTTGGGGGGATATACACAAAGTTTCCTACACAATCATTCCCAAGCAACACAACATGTCCAATGAATTCTAGGGAAAATGAAATGTTTATGTTCACCTTTAAACCTTCATTTAGTTTACCTGTGGTTTAAAGCAGGTATGGGAAACTTATGGCCCAACTTTGGCAGGTGGTTGGGGCAACCCAGCTGTCTATCATGATGACATCAGGCAACTGATAGGTGCCATGTCCTGTCACCTGTCAAAAGACCCTTGCACAGCACTTTCAAAGCACCCAACAGTCAGCTGGCAATTGGATACTTTAGTGCCAGCTCTGTGCATAGCGAAGCTATTTACTTCAGGATCGGCTGTGTGGTTGAGTTCCTCAGTCATGTAGCCAATCAAGCTGGGTTGAACTCGCTGCCCATCAGTTTAACCCTGCTTTCTGCAAGCAGGGTTCCCCAGAGATCTACCCACATCTCTACCTGCCCACACCTGATGTCACATATGACATCAGGTGTAAGGCAAGCAGCCATAATTCAGAGAAAATGGTCTAGCAGGCTAACTGTGGTCCACAGGCCAGAAGTTCCTCACACCTGGTTTAAAGTGATATGCAAAAGAAGTCACAAGGAGACACTCCATATGTGACACATGTCATATCTGATCCCTTGAGACTATTTTTGTTCTCCTTAAACAAATCAGAGTTTTGTGTGTAATATAGGGAATATAATGCTCCAAAACCACACTACATAGAACAGCGAAAACATGACATTCACACTTTGCTAAATTTGTCCTATGACAAAAAAACACACAACATACTGTTTTTTCTACCAATAAACTAAGCTTAACTTTGGGAAAATGGTAATACCATTTTCTCAGCAAATTAGAGTAGCCCCAGAAAGTAAAATAACATTTAAAACCAAGACCCACTGTTACTGTTTTGCTAGATATACTGTATCTAGATCTTATTACACTTTGAACACTGTATCTGACAGCTAAAACCAAATAATTCAGCTTGTTGCTTTGGGACCAAACATTAGATTGTTGCTAGTGACTCAGAAAATTCCTGAATTTAAACTGAAAGGGTGCGGGGTAGACTAGGATATGACATCATCATAGCTATCTTTTAATCTTTCTTTTCCACAATACCAGATAGTATTGGTATCTAAAGAAGTTCTTTGGCCAAACTAGAGAGAGACTGCCATAAAATATGTTTTTCTTTTAAAGTGTTTATCATTTTTCAAGTGACATAAAACTATAGACATTCTTATTGTATCAGTTATAAAGGTTTGATAGTCACAACTTTTAAAAAGAAATCACACTGACAACAGAAATAACATTTAAGTTTGAATACTTCCCTAAAATTGTCAGGTCTCTTAATCTATTTCTTCTATGAAAGATGAGAATTCACTCACTTTAAGATTATCACAGTCTTCAGAACAGCAAGCAGAGATAAGCAGAAGATACAACAGGTTTTTTATCATGTTAAGATGTGTTTACTCTTCTTATCCTAAAATCTCATCTAATGGCAGAGATATTTTGGAGAAAGTGCTGCCATTTTGTTATGCCTGCATAACAATAAGCATAGTGTAATGCTGACCTACGATGAGGCAAAATCTGGCAGACAGTAATCATGATCAGAATATTAAATGAATAAGCCAGGATAGTTTGTTTATTTATTTAACAAGATTTATAGATTACTTAATAATAATTTAAAAAACTATTTAAGTAGTTTAAAGCTACACATAGCTCCTGTGCTCCTGCTTTTTTCTTCTCTTCATGCAAAAAGGTAAACAGGGAAACAGCAGAGTCAACCATAGCTTTCCTGTTAACTATGGTTGACAACTTCCAGAAAGCCAGAATTCAGTTCCAGATCTGGCTTGGTTAAAAGTTTAAGCTTAATTATCTGGCTTAAACGTTGTTAATACAGTTTATTATGTATGTATGAATATATGTATGATTATTATTAAATATTTATTTATACCCAACTCCCCCCCCCCGACAGGGATATATGTATGCCTGCATGCATTTAATGTGTCTATTTACCATGTTTCATCACAAAGTGACCTCAAAGCAGTTTACATAAAAATAAATATATCATATCATTTAAAATACAGTTAGTTATGACTCACACGTAATGGGAAACTATAGTCAACTGCAACTTTTTGGTGTGTGTGCCCCCCCCAACTTTCACGAAGGGAGGAGCAGAGAGAGAGAGAGAGAGAGTGCAAATGGGCTCTGCGAAGGTGTACAAAGCTCAAAGATATATAGATAGATAGAAAGATAGGCTACCTCCCCACATTGGCAAGCCCCATCAGCCCCTCACTTTCCTCTATAGCACATGCAGAAACCACCTTCTTGACCGTTAGACCAACTATTGGTCTCATCTGCTCAATCCTCAAGATCCTGTATTCATATGCAGGGGAAGTCCATAACTCACTGATATTAATTAATGTACTGTAACATATGGTCACTTAAGTTAGAAGTAACAGATAGAAATACGTGAAGAAAAAGAAAAAAAAGACACTACTTCTTACTCAATTAGCCTTTACACTATTTCAAGGTTACAGAACAAGAACATTCCTGGTGAACCACCCATAACAAGGTATTTTTTACTTAACGCACAGAAAATTAACTCAAAATAGTTTGGGCTGGGGGATGACTAAGGAAAAACAACAACATATTTTAGCAGTTTAAAAGAGTTTCTAGCTAGCAAAGATCCTAAAAGCAGTTTGGAGCCACACTGACATTCTGTATTCCAAAGGAGTCCCCTTCCGGCCATGGGAGGCTTTTGATATAATGAAGGAATGGACAACTTTTCATGTCACCTTTGTTATGCCTGAAACGCTAAAGCCTTTGGTGCAAACATACATAGTAAACCAAATTTGCTGAAGCTAAGCAGGACCTGGGCAGTGGCTAGAAAGGTAATACTGTCTAGGAACCCCACATAGTCCCATCTTGAATACTGTCATGTAAGAAAGGCAGACTATAAATAAATAAGCAAATGTGAGGTATTAACTGCTGTGTAGTCACCACTTGCCTAGTGGCAATCATGCCTACTTCACATATTACAGTTGACCTTTAGATCCTGCTTAGAACTGTTCCTGATAGCAAAGCTGCCATATCTGGGGATCTATTACTATGTGCTGGACTGGTCACATGTGTCAGTCTACATATTCATCGTGACCACTGGCAGCTTCCCTCCCAACTGGGCCAGGACATGTGGGGAAAAGTTTAGAAACATTTATTTTCTTTAAACTATTTATATACCAGCCAATTTACAAAGACTCTCTGGGTGGTGTACAAGTAGAAATTAAAACCACAAGATGTAAAACTAAAAGATAGGCATGAAATCTAAAACAAAGTAAAAGCAGCAACAGAAAAGAGTCTACACAAAAGACTTTAAAGAGCGCTAAAACACTTAAAGACTGATAATGAAAAGGTCTTCACCTAGTGTTGAAAATAACTCTAGTCTCACATAAAGCCCCACCATGCAGAAGCACTTTAGCAGCCTTTACTTGGGAACTATAGTATATAAAGGAACCTGCAGAATATTCACAGACATGTCAAATGGGGGTTCAGATATGCCTAAGAGCTGATCCGCAATGGCAACTTTTGTCCCCTCAGTCATTGCTCCTAACAAAAACATTTGCCACCATCTTATGTTGCAGTTTTACATGCCACATTCTCAATATGGCTTGAAAAATAGAACAGAAGCCTACAGTCACATTTTGTGGTGAATAAGCATAAAGTTGCTACAAGCTGAGGGAAATAAGTGACTTCCATAAGAAACGCAAGGTGCTCAAATGCATCAATGTCATGTGATTAAACTGAATGAGTTGCATTAATCCCCATTTAAGTCATGAACCTTGGGCCAGCAACTATCTCTCAGTTTAACCTCTCACAGAATTTTTGTATACCACCCTGACTCCTTGGAGGAAAGGTAGGATAAAAAATATAATAAATATTACACAATACGATTTGAATTTATTAAATCAAAAATTAGGAACAGAATTGATTCTAAGTGTGACCATTTCAGAAGCCGTTGGTAACATTTTGTTCCCTCTGGGGAAAAATGCTACAGCATTTGAGGTGAATGGAATTTCACATAAAATTGAGTTCCATGAGTTATCCTGCGGCAGCAGGTCATCTTGCCAGATCTGGAGAAATAGCTCAGCAGACCTCTGCATAATGTTTGCACATTAGACAGGATATAATAATAATAATAATAATACTAATAATAATAATAATAATAATACTGACATAAAGTCCTCACATGTTTACAGCTAAAATATGAAACATGAAAAGAATATATTCCCCCCGCCTGCCAATGGTAGAACCCCTCATAATGCCTGGGCAATTCTTGAGAAACAAGTCTATTTGTTATAAAATTGCCATTTGTTAGTATTTATTCTTGTTTCAGTTTAGTAGCTATACTAAACTTAGGTTTGTGGTTCCAGGGAGCCTGAAGTCGTGACTAATTTCTGCCTGTTACCCAGTCTGCTCCTGTTGTTGTTGTTGTTGTTGTTGTTGTTGTTGTTGTTGTTGTTGTGTTTTCAGAGTGTCCTTTATGTCTAAAGTTACTACAGTGTTATACAATAGGCATGAATAAGCTAATCATGCCTAAAGTAAAATAAAGGTAAAGGTAAAGGTACCCCTGCCCGTACGGGCCAGTCGTGTCCGACTCTGGGGTTGCGTGCCCATCTCGCTTAAGAGGCCGGGGGCCAGCACTGTCCGGAGACACTTCTGGGTCACGTGGCCAGTGTGACAAGCTGCATCTGGTGAGCCAGCGCAGCACACGGAAACGCCGGTTACCTTCCCGCTAGTAAGCGGTCCCTATTTATCTACTTGCACCCGGGGGTGCTTTCGAACTGCTAGGTTGGCAGGCGCTGGGACCGAGCAACGGGAGCGCATCCCGCCACGGGGATTCGAACCGCCGACCTGACGATTGGCAGGTCCTAGGCGCTGAGGTTTTACCCACAGCGCCACCCGCGTCCCTTTTCTAAAGTAAAATACAATAAAACAAAATAATGAAAACACAAAATATTGAGATGGTGCCGATTCCTTCTCTGATACCAAGTAAGAAAATCATTCTTAATGCATGGGCATTTGAAATTCACAACCTTAAAATATTTGAAAAGACATGTTACCAGTACATTACTGTACTCAACACTGTCTTATATCTTCCCTTGCTTAATTAAAAACTTTAAACCTCAGCAGTACAGTGATACCTCGGGTTAAGAACTTAATTCGTTCTGGAGGTCCGTTCTTAACCTGAAACTGTTCTTAACCTGAAGCACCACTTTAGCTAAGGGGGCCTCCTGCTGCCGCCCTGCCGCTGCCGCATGATTTCTGTTCTCATCCTGAAGCAAAGTTCTTAACCTGAGGTACTATTTCTGGGTTAGCAGAGTCTGTAACCTGAAGTGTCTGTAACCCGAGGTACCACTGTATTCTGTGTTTCATCGTCTTCACTACGGCTGAAGAAGAAATCCTTTGTATGTTTATTGGTTATCTGCCCTGTTGAGGATCACAGTCTCAATTGTAAAGGAGACTGACATATATTTTTTCTATATGCTCAGAATGCAACATATAAAAGGAGAATACATTTCCAAAGATACTGCAGTTATTAAATTATTAAAAGCTATTGCTTGTACTTTTTGTGGAAAGCATAACAAGAATATGACAGCGCTGCTCACTCTCCTAACATAGCCCATTTTTATTTCAGCTTCCTTCTTTATCCACATCCTGACCAAACTTCCAAACTTCTCTCCTCACCACCAAAGATAGGAGAAGAAACCACTCCTATCTCTTCTTAACGTTTGTCTCAATCCACATGGATAAACCATTAAAAAATTAATAATCCACCAGCATTCCACTGATAAAAAACCTAGATTATATTGATTACCATCACAGACAGAAAGAAAGACTTTTCGGGCATCATGAGTTTGGGTCTTAGTGTCGGAAATTCACATCTTTCCAGTCAATAATGAACTATAATGCCACCCTAGAAGTACTCCCAGACTTTGCCTGTTTTTTCCAGCTGGAGTGTCCGAATGGCTGATTCATACTTCCATTATATCACAATTATGCTTTTGTTTGGTATCCTTGTGTCTCTTGCAAGTCATTTGCAGATGGTCCAAAAGCCACAGAACAAACTGTACTTCATATTAGTTCCAGCCATCACCATTTTATGGAATATGTCCCACTTACCACAAGGCACAGTAAGTTTCCCACAAACTTTTAATTTTTAAGGTTATGTGCTTGCTACTTATTTATTTTGAACACTGCAAAAATATGTCTCTCTTTCTTGCCCTGTATAAGTCTGAATAACACACGTGTTGATGGATTTTAAATTTACTAAAAATGCACAGGGGAAAAATATTTACTACCTATAGAAATTGCTTAACAGCAATCAGAAAGTTCTCTAAAGAGAGATAGAGACAGAATATATTTATATACACAGGCCTAGGTAGCTAAACCTTCAGTGTTATAGTGTTTCCACATAACAGTGATGTCTTCCATGAATTAATGCAGTCAATTATCATCAACCCGATACAGCGCAGACACATCAGAAACAAACAGGGCCAGCCCAAGACATTTTATGGCCTTAGGAGAAAGACAAGATGGCACCTCTTCCAAATTCCACAAACAGAATCTTACTTCAAACTTAGCAACAGGACAGCATTCTCCACCACAGCAGGCTAGCTTACAGGATGCAGGGCAAGCTATGCATGACACACACAGCTCTGTCCTCCAACACCTCATCACCACCACCTGATGCTTGAGGCAGCTGCCTCACTCTGTCTAATAATAGAGCCAATTCTGGAAACAAACCTTTAAGAACAGCATAAACGATAAAAGTGTAACAGAAAGACAGTTTCAAAAGGGTGCCATAGAAGCAGTTATTTCAACTCATTTCCTACACTCAGCCAGAGCTCTATGTTGGGAGAAGATGCAGAAGGAAGCTTGGAAAGATGCTCCCATACTGGATTTGCACATGGATTGAAATTGTGACTTGTCTACTTTACTGGGCCTCCTTCAGAGTATTCCAAGTTGATCAGCTTCCTAGAGCATTGGCTGTCATGGGTACAGCCGTTTAAGATCTAGAGGCATTGCAATGCCTTTAGGGTACTGGAGACGCCAATCAGGTCAAACCATCCATTTTGGCAACTTACAGGCCAGGTAGCTACATCTGGGATGGGTACTGTAGAGCAACATGCTCTCCAATATGATGTCTTTTCAGCCACCATATGCTCATTTATGTTTTACAATGCATTTCCTTAAAAAAAGCTTTGGTTCTTATTTAACCCAAACCAGTTTCCCATGTCTGTTTGTCAGGGATAGGTGTGACGTTAACATATGAGAGTGCTGGAGGTGAAATAGTTAAACAGTTTACCCAATCAGAACCCAGGGGGGTGGAGTCAGAGGGACTATAAAACCAGCTCTGGGAGGGGCGAAGGGGGAGAGTTTGTTGGGAGTTGGGTGGTTGGTTGGAGTGGGAGTGAATTGGGATAGAGTCTGTGGGTAGGTTGAGTTAGTGTAGTGAAATAAGCTGAGTCAGGAACAGTTAGAAGCTAGGAAGACAAGTAAATATCTGAGAGGTGGCTTAGTGAGTGAGAGTTAGAGGTCTGGATAGGCACCCCATGATCGTAATTGACCGATACAGTTTATGAAACCACACACTTGTTAAACTGCAATAAATAAACAGAAGTTTATGTTCTAATTTAAGCCTGACTGGACTCAGTATTGTACCAGGTAGGGCCTGGGTGGTGGCAGCGAGAAATAAAGTGTGGCACAGGGATCAACAGACGGTGAAACGTCCAGGGACCCTGTGTGATCGCCACAATAGGGGCAATGATAATCTAGAAATATAGGGATTTCAGACAGAAGTGCTGAAAACCTTGACATCCCAAGTAGGAAGACAGTAATTTTAATAAGCTTTCTTGAACCATCTGACCTATTATCTTGATGGGTCTCTGGAAGCAAGGATGATTCAAAATATGCATTCATAGTTTCACTAAGCTGGCTGCTGAATAAATCCAAGTGTCCTTCAGTTCTTTCTGATGGTCAACATTTTATTTTATAAACCAACAAATGAAGTGGGTGAACAGATGGTCTCAGCTTCAGAAGTACATAAAACCTCTAGTAAATGATGATAGGTGAGACTTGTTTGCATTCACACATAACAAGATGTGGGCCTGGGAGCAAGTACATTTTAGATTTTGCATTTTTGATAGATGATGACAGATAGATGACAGGTACAAGCAGCAAGAAAAGTCATGGACCTGTAAGAAATGCATGTGCATGTACATATGTGGCTTTAAAAAAAGATATTCTGTGTTAATGCTTAACATTAAGGATAAAATCCAGAGCTTAATGTGAATCCTAATAATCTTTCAACATTTACACCAAAGTACGTTCCAATTCCCTTAGTAACAGAAGGCATAATATTATAGTAAACAATTCTCTGCGCTCAACCTGTAGAAAAAATTACTCATTTATTCACTCACAAAAGTCTTTGTACCTGTACAAAGCCTGTGACTCAGTCTTCTGAATGCACTTTTTGTAACAATTCATTTTCCTCCCACCCCACCCCGCTCAGCCCCTGTTTTCGGTTGTCAGGAATCAGAAGAATTCAAGAGGAGCTATTCATATTTTCTTAAGCTATGAGCTTCTAAGAAAACTGTTTTGCTGAATTTGACCCCCCCCCAATCCATCTACTCTAGCATTCCATGTCCCCAGCCTCTGAAACTGAAGGTTCTTATTTAAGAGATCAGGGCCAAAGACCACCAACAGAGCTATCTATTGTATATTTGCCTAATGCACTTCAAAAATTATTTAATCTGATAGTTAAGAATTATGTACATTAATTTGGGAAATTGGGGATAGAACAACTTCCATTTGTTTCTTCTCGCACTTTCCATTTATTTACTCATACAACCCAGAATTCTAGTAACTTGCAAGCAAATGATCTCTCTCTAAGCAATATCTCCAAACCTTTCAGAACAGCATCTCTGTCATGTTCCTCATTTCTATTTTTCCAAACTGAAAATTCAAAAATCTTAAGCATTCCTTCACAGGAAGATATTTCACAACCCTGATCATTTTAATTGCCATATACTGTATCTTATCTCTTGTTCAAGAGGCTAGATTTATAGAGTTATACAGTAGTTTAAAAACTGCCAATTCAATATTGATAGCCAATGAGTTAAGGCTATCTCGTGTTGGCTCAAGCTGCACAAAATTGGGCAACTGGGAGCTAAGGCTGATGATGCCTTTACAGACATGTCCTGCAATCAGTTTTGGTTGTTTGATGTCACAAACTGTGCTTCCTTGCAACTTACCCTCCATGCACCCACACTTTTCCTTCGACTTTCAGCATTGTTTATTTATTTTGAGCATTTTACCTGGCTCTTCAGCTAAAATGGCTTGGAATGGCTTAATCAGTTGTCATCCCTGCGCCCACAGCCTTATAATTTAAAAGGCATGGCACAAAAGAAAATAGGGACAGGAAGGAAAGAGGGAGGGGAAGGAAACTCAGGCACCAATTCTTAAAGAGTAGTTATTATTATGAGTTTAAAATAAGATTTTATTTTTATAGGTTCTGTTTTATTTGTCCTGGTTTTCGTTTTCCGGTACCATGTTTGTGCGAGTTTATGCTGCTTTATATTAAATAAAGATTGGGTTTAAATTTCATTCGGCTGCTTAATACCCTTGTTTTTTAAAAAAGGGTTCTCATTTCAAGATCTAAACTAAAATGGGTTCCTGTTATGATATCTCACATTTTCATTATTATACCCCAAGCACAAAAAAATTATAGGCTATGTGTGACCTAGCACAGGAGAATTTTGCTACTATTCATGAACTGATATCACCAAACATTCTTTCGGGTCCTGTTTGGGTCCCATTTGCATTCAGGTGAGAGTATGAAGGGGAATGTATATGTTCTAAATGGTACTAAAATTCACTAATACCAGTACAGTCAACATATGGCAGTGTTCCCTCAATGATGCACTCTCACAAAAATGTCAAAAAAAGTGAAAATATTACTGTATTTTTATATCCTTTATTTTAAACTACCATTATTGGAAAATGATATGCTTCTTTTAAACTAGAAATTCGTGGCTATGATTAATTTAATCCATACAGAATCAGTTATTAAAAATGTGAAGTCAGGCAAACTCCTTTACGATAATAAATATTTAAATTGTACAAACAGCTCTTAGGTAATCACATTATAGGAGTAAAAGAATAAGAATCAATAAAAAGGCATAAAATCTGTGGAGGAAGCATCACACAGCTAGATTAGCTCTTTGCAGTTATAGGAAAAATGGGCCAACCTTCTGTTTTCCAAATAAATTCTATGAAGGTAGATGCTACTGTTCTTGATCAGTTTCTGAATTTCTATGTTTAGAAAAAGCATTCTTGGCATGACTTTTAATTGTTCAGTGGAACCCAAGGGGACACGATGAGCAATTAACAATGTTTAACAATGCTCTGTGCTGGAGGTGATAATGTTGTGCAGTTGAGTATGCTCCCCAGATATGCAGAGGAAGTGTTGCTTTATGACCCATCTCTTACAGAAGTGAGAACTGGAAGGGCAAGAGCTGTGCCTTCTCTGTGGTGACACCTACACCTCTGAATATGCTGCCAACAGAACGATGTTTGCTGGCTTTTCGGCACTTAGTCAACATGTTGTTTTTTCAGAAGATCTTTTATGCTGGCTAATAAAAATTGGCATTGGTTTTATTTCTACTGGGACTAATGTTGACATTTTATGGCTGTGTTTTAATGAGGCTGTGTTTGTTTTGATATCTCTTTTAAACTGTGGTGTTAGGCTTTAAAGTGATTTATTGTGATTTGTTTTGTTGCGTTTTATTGTGGATGTACACTGCTTTGGGTGGCATCATGGTGGCATAGAATGTAATATATTAATTTAAAATGAAAATAAAAATAGTTTACCAGAATTGTAGCTAAGCAACTAGATCTCTGCAGTGAAAGAACACATCTAGATAATGAT
Source organism: Podarcis filfolensis (assembly GCF_964270895.1). Classification (NCBI taxonomy): domain Eukaryota; kingdom Metazoa; phylum Chordata; class Lepidosauria; order Squamata; family Lacertidae; genus Podarcis; species Podarcis filfolensis. Next base: position 72,936,901 of record NC_139607.1, read on the forward strand.
AGGGAAAGCCAGTCTAGATCGGTCTGTGATCCTACACTTAGTGGAATCAAACTGGAGATAAAAATGCATTTGTACCTTGAATAGCATCCTATCTGTCTCTTCCATTTTTCCTTATCAATTTGCAGATGGCAAATGCCATGAGCCACAAGACTTTGCAACTAATTTCCTGCCACTGTAATATGCTATGTCAGCTCCATAAAAGCAAAACTGGACACATCTTAGCAGCATTTCTGATTACTAGCTATTTTGCCATTCAAATCGTCTACTGAGCTAGCACAGCCCTGACAATCACTTAGAGAGCAGAATGGCAGTAGGATCCTGCATTCCTTCCCCTCAGTCTTTCCTATCACTTGTGAATTATTTACTGTACAGTAATTGCAAAATTATATTAGCTGGCAGCAATCATTGGCGTAGCCAGGGTTTTTGGGGGGGAGAGGGGCAGAACCGAGTTATCTGTGGCGCAATTGGTCAGTTAGTTGCATATTTTTATTTATTTACTTGATTTATGGGGACAGCTGCCCCCCTGCAACCCCACTAGCCACGCCCATGGCAGCAATACACTGGTCTTGCCGCGCTTGAGTTGCACTAGCAATGTTCTAACTTGCCAGTAGGAATGCACTTCTGTGGCATACTGAACCATGGCTGTGAAGAAGGAATACTGTAAAGAATAATTTGCAGAACAGCAATCAGCATGTTTGGCTGCCTTAGAGAAGAATCGTTTTAGAAAACCATTCACGTAGAAAAGGACACTCTAGCAGGGATGGTCAGCATACAGCAACCATCTCTAAAGCAGATGCAAGCAGATGCACTTAAGGATTAGCTATCAAACACAGCCAAATGCACACAGCTAAAGCTCTAGTTCTCACTGGGTGGGTAAGCCTCTGTGGGTAGTGTTTCATTCCAACTGCTGATGGGGGTTCAGATAATGGAGTACTCTTACACTTAAAAAATACACACAGCTGTACATAGAAAGCTAGATGTCAGGGATAAGGTTTCTCAGCTAGCCTTCATCTTGACAAGTTGTTTTATATGTGTAGACACCTTTTTTCATGACATGTCAGGAAGAAGACTAAACCTGAACTCTTCTCCCTGCCCGTCTTTTTATGTACATCTGCCATGTGAGTGCAATCTGAAGTGCTGCAGTGTGGAAAATGTCAGGAAGAGAACTAGGACAACATCTATATCTCATGAACAACAATTTGACTGTAATCAACATAGAGCATTTGTATTTATTTATTTTTTAAAAAAATCTAGTTTTGAGTCATTTTACAATTGTGATAGAAACGTTTTAATATTTCAATGCACCGCTCCCCTCAAAAAATTATTCCAATAGAATAGACAATTAAATCATTGGGACTAAAAATGAAATCATACAACAACTAAGAAACAGGATGAAGTTATAGTAGTGATACTCATGTTTGGGAATCCTCTTGCAAGAGAGGTCTGCCTAGTCTTCTCTGAGCTGTCCTTCTGCAAACAGGAAACCTATTTCATTTTCATTTTATTGTCCTGTTGCTGCTCATATATGCATAGGTTTAAATAGCTACTGTTCTATGGTTTCCACTGATATATTATTATCTATTTATTTAATATTTACTTATTTTTATATAAGTTTTAAATGGTTCTTGTTGTTACTTGTTATGAAATAGCGGGATAGAAATGAAATAAATAAATTCAGCCACAACATACCATGTGTTTTAAATTGAGATTTCCAAGTTTAATGTTGTTTTCCTGCTGTGATTTATACTGTTATTTTGGAGCACTTCCAGCTGGTCTGTTTCTTGTGCATTCATCCTGATTTGTTTGCAGGGAGATTTAACAACATTGGATGTTTAATGAACATTCATTCAGATTTGTTTACAGGGAGACTAGATGACGTTGCTTGAAAGCAAGTGTTATCCCACACTTTCCAGTGCATTTCCCCAGCACTTTCCTTATTGCAAAAAAGCCCCATATTTGGGGGAAGTGTCTTTGTTGCACGAGGCCTCCTACTCATCTGTAATAGCAAAACCCGAATTGGTTGGTATGTGATAAAATCCCACCATAAAATAGCAACGTTCTGCAATCACTCCCTATCTGTGATGTACATCTGTGATGTACACCATTTAAGGTGCTGCTCTATTTGGCAAGGAAATAAAACATTGGTAAACGGGATTAATAAATCTAAAGAAATTGCTGACTGGGTACTTTACGTGATTCTCAGAACAGAATTATATGGAAAAGACAATATTTTGTTGGCTTAGGACCTGTCCCCATGAAAATATATCTATAGTTAGTTAAAGACTTTAAGCAATCAGACAGTAGAGCAGACACTGTCCTCAGGTAACCTCATACAGCTTCCTTCAGTGAAAAACGCTGTCTCTTCTCAGACTAACTTACACATTGAAGTGCTTAGTTCTCTCACATTCTTCCCTTTAGGAATGACAGTAATTCAAAGCACTCCCTTTCCTTTCTGTATCACTGGGTGAGGAAGTGTCAATGCAACACAATGTTTTACCAGCAGTGCTGAACTTGGCTTCTCTTTTAAATGTATATCTTTGTGTAAGGTGCCACTTCCAAGGCCTCTGTTTTCTAAAAAGGAAAGCAGGGGGCATGAATACCTGGTTCTTGTTAAATATACGCTGGGGTTTGCTTAATTTTTTTCTACTCAAATACATTCCTAAGCAGATTTCAAATGCATGTTTTATTTCTCCATCAGGCACTCTAAGATTACATTTAGGAAGAAGATGGATGTCTTAGAATTATGATTTTTCTAATTATCCACACTGGTTTGTCTGCTGAGATACTTACGGAACTCCTCTGAGTTGCAGAAGATTGTGGGCTGGGAAGCACACAGGTCTGTAGTTAGCCCTTCTCTATAAGTGGGACCATTACATTTCCAGCTGGAGCTTCAGATAAAGAGTTAGTGATTTCCTAACAACAAACAGGAAATTCGAGAACCTGTTGACCAATCTTTGTGTTCCAGTGGGACTTACTTTGGAGTAGATATGTATACAATTGAACTACTTGTGTGTGTGACTTCTTAGAATCAGAACCATTTTAAATTAATAAGAACAGAGTTCCCCCCCCTCCTATGCTTTAACGTGGTACCTCTGGTTACGAACGTAATTCATTCTGGAGGTCCGTTCTTAACCTGAAACTGTTCTTAACCCGAGGTACCACTCAGGGACCAATTGCCGCTGCTGTGCGATTTCTGTTCTCATCCTGGGGTAAAGTTCTTAACTTGAGGTACTACTTCTGGGTTAGCAGAGTTTGTAACCCGAAGTGTTTGTAACCTGAGGTGTTTGTAACCCGAGGTACCACTGTATTTATTCTATGAAGCACACACAATACATTCATAAATAAATTGAGCTGCTTTTAAAGAGAGAGAAAGAAAATATATTAAATGTCCTGTCTTTTTCAGTCATGGAACCCAAGATGATGAAAATATGGTTTCTAGGCAATCCCATTCAGGCACTGTTCAAAACCAAGACCTGCTTAGCTTCAACAATGTGGTGGCCTCATGTGCCTTAAGACCATACCCTGTGTTTTTTATTCATTTTTAGTGCAGAAGCTTTTACTCATTTATAATGAAGTTACCCCTTTGAATCACCCTTCTATATGGACACTGTTTTTTTTCTGTACATGTATATCATAGTGCACCTTCTGGCCTCACCTTGTTTACAGTCCTGTTTACACAAAGTGCCTTGGAGCAATACCAAGATCTTTTGGGCCTCATCATCTCACTGTATAACTAACCATGGATCTGAGTATGTCAAAGACTTTTGGTATTTGCACTTTGTAAAGGAAGGTTGGTAATGGTGAACAAGCCGTTTTTCATGGAACCACTGGAATTCAATTTGAAAACCATTTCTGTACATTATAATATTGCAGTACTTTCATGTACCACAGAACCTGTTGATACAGGTCAATATCTCTGTTTACTGACACATCTCTGTGATTAACAACACTTTCTTGCTGGGGTAAATTATAAAGTGTTGTTGATCACACTCCCCCCCCCGCCCCCCAGTATCCCTTCCCTTATTTTTACATTTGTCACCATCACTGTATGTGATTTGGTGTCAGCTGCAGACGTATGTCTTTTGAGGGTGGCTGATTTGTTTTGGCCAGCTATAATTGAGGAATGTCCATCTGTTGTATGTTTTGTTTTAATTTAAATCTGTTTTTCATTAGTTATATTACTTTAATGCATGTAATTTTGTAAATTGCACTATGTGACAAAAGTATAAAAATCAGATTACTAGTAATACTACTACTAGTAATAGTAATCATTGTCATTAAAGTATTATCAGATTTCTGTGCTAAATTTGGGGGCCTGGAGGTTTATTAGGATTTGGATTTACCTGAGTCTGAGAGACTCTGAAAACAGGGCCAGAAAAGGGCCTAAGGTCTGCTTGAGAATTGTTAGGTCCTATGTGTATTGTCACATACTAGGCCCTAGAAAGGCTTGCAAGGAAGTGTAGTTTAAATAACAAGGACCAGACCCTCTCTGCCACTCCCTCCTGCACAGGTAATGCTATGGGAGGTAGGAAGTAGCAAAAGGGAGGATATGATGGGATTCTCAGTATCATGACGAATTTGTATTTACCACAAATACATTAAGGAACCCTTACCTTGTAGCAGATTGCAGATTCAACTTTGGGTATCAGGAGCTCACTATAAACCCCACCCCGCTCCATAAGTCCATGGAGAAAACAAGGATATGAATGCCAGAAGCTATGCCTAGTTAACTCATATTCCATACTGCTGTCTCAATAACTTACAAGTGGAAATATTTAATTCATAACCAGCCTTGTTACAATGTTGCTAATATAGTTAGCAACTCATCTGTACTCTATAAACTTCTGCTGAATTTCTGATTTGTTTTTGGAATCAACCATTTATGCTCTGGTATCCAAAAAAAAAAAAAAAGTCTGCCAATGCAACCATGCTCATATCTATGAAGTTTGCATCTGGCAAAGATAATGTTGCCTTGCTGAAGACTAAAATTGGTAATATAGAAGCTGCTGCTGCAAGAATTCTGATGGACTAGAACCAGAACCATCTTTAACACCATTCATAATGATGGGCTTATATCTACACCAGGAATGATCAACTGTGAGGGTGACTTGTACATTTTTTTTAACTTAAAAGCATCAATTCACTATGTTAATTGCAAAAAAAGATTTTGTTACAGTTTTAATCAGCATTGACTTTTTAGTCAATTCTGTTAATCCCCTTTTCTCTAGTTTCTGCAGAACACACCCCTCTCCAAGGCTACATGCATCTCTGAACCTCTTTGTTAATCCTCCCTGCTTCTCTCTCTGCCCCACAGTGCTTATCCTCTCTTCACCCACAACACATGCTTTATCTCTAACTGCACCACTACAGGTTAACCCACAAGAAACCCATCACTGTTTACCCACCCTTTCTCTGTTTTCCCACTCCTTCTCTCTCCAATCCATCTCTTGGTTTTCTTTAATCTCAGGGACGCAGGTGGCTAAAGGGACACGGGTGGCGCTGTGGGTTAAACCACTGAGCCTAGGGCATGCCGATCAAAAGGTTAGGAGTTCGAATCCCTGCGATGGGGTGAGCTTCCGTTGCTTGGTCCCTGCTCCTGCCAACCTAGCAGTTCGAAAGCATGTCAAAGTGCAAGTAGATAAATAGGTACCACTCTGGCGGGAAGGTAAACGGCTTTTCCATGCGCTGCTCTGGTTTGCCAGAAGCGGCTTAGTCATGCTGGCCACATGACCCGGAAGCTGTACGCCGGCTCCCTCGGCCAATAAAGCGAGATGAGCGCCGCAACCCCAGTTGGTCACGACTGGACCTAATGGTCAGGGGTCCCTTTACCTTTACTTACTTACTCTGTACTTCTCCCTCACTCTGTAGTATCACAAGTTTCACCACACTTCCATGTCACAGTTCTTCACTCACACCCACCCACCCACACCTTTCCTTTGTGCCCTTTATTTGTGCTCAGTTTCTGCCCCCCCTCCATATTCCTCACTGACTTCAGTGACACCAACACACAAGGGTTTCATTTTCCAAGCAATTCTTACATTCAGAGAGTCTCAGGGAGAAACAGGAAGGTGGTGCAGCATGACTGACTGACTGACTGTTTCGGGCTTCATGGAAATACTGTTGGCTACTCCTCTGAATTCAGGGAAACAAAAAGAATCAGAACATTCTCCAAATTCCACTTTTGGTGGGCTTGGGTGAAATTTAGATTTTATGACAATGAGCAGAGGTATTCATTCGATACAGTATTCTTCAACTGCTTTTGACATTCAACAGATTTCTTTATAATAATAAAAAAAGATGGAAGGGCTTTGATTGGTTGTTGTTCAACTTTACTGTAAGAACAACAAGGCAGAATGACACAGCATACAATGAGAAAGTCAATAAAAGTCATTCACATCAAAATGAAAAGGCTAAGAATACGGCCAAATGAAAGTCAGTGAAGTAGCTGATAAGGAAACATTAGCACCTATACACATAATGGGGCTATCCGAAGTGGGGCCAAATATTTCCCTGCCACTATCCTTCAAGGAATTATCCAGCAAGCAGACATGTGTTTCTTTACTGCACAGATTGTTCAACATTATCATCTTTTTCCTCTTGGGTATTTTTCTTGGGTATTTAATATCTCTGTGCCAATCACAATGATGTAAGCACTTCTCTTTTTAGTAAGTTCAAATTTGAGATATTTAATAAAAGTTATTACCACAACTGATCATCTTTTATAAATTATGGGGCCGCTGATACTGAAATTGAAGAGCTAAGCTGAGAGTACATCTCATTGAACTGTGTGGAACTTACTTTTTCATAAATGTGCATAGGATCAGCCTGTTATACACAAAGAGGAGCTTCAGAAAATCAATTTTGATGAAACAACAAGAGATAGATATATGGAACGGGTCTATTTCTCGTCCATATGTGTTTATCACATGGAAAATGTCTACAAAATATCCCACAGATGGTCTCTGTCTCCAGTCAGAATCCAACACATTGTTTCCAGTAATGAAGCAGTATGTTGGAGAAGCTGTGCGGAAAAGGCTATTTTTCCATATGTTGCACTGGTTCCTATTTTGGAAGGAGGTTAATAGATCAATATCCATTAGTGGAGGTAGCAAAATTCGACTGGTACTGTTTATCTACTTATTCAGTACTCTTCCCTTAAGGGATACTCATGTCATGCAGCATGAGACACTCGTATTGTTTTGTTATTAGTAGCTAGAGTATGTATTACTCCGAAGTTTGAGGGGGTGGGGTGGGATATCAAGCATTCCTTTACTGAGATTGTGGAATGATATTTCATGGGGACATTCTTGTGATTTAAAAATTATTCCATCTGACCCCCCCCCCCTTGTGAGGGAACAGATCATAAACTTACAAAAGTTGTGATTTTTACTCATCCCTACCCAGTTTCACTGCAAATTAATGATATATTTAATAAAGATTGATTTGAGATTCATCACACTATCTATAAAAAGTAATACGTGTCTGTTTGTCAATGATCTTTGTCTGTGATAGATATATTAAAACAACCATGTTAAATTTCATCGCACTGTTTAACTTTCAGTTTTATTTTCGTAGCCTGAGTAATTTTTTGCATAATAAATTTCAAAGTAGTGGAATTTTACTTTTAGGAATTAGAAATGAGTACACCGAACAAGACAAAAAAAACCAAAACATTTCACAAGAAGTTTCTATTTTAGTATTGATCTGGCTCAATTATGCATTCTACTGTAGTACACATTTTCACTTTGGGGGAGATAATTAGCCTCATGCATTCTTGCATATGCTTGAACTTTTGGACATTTTTTGTATCCTGTTCCAGTATCCTAGGCAGCTGCAACTATGTCACTGAAGGTCACTATCAGTTTCTAGATGAATGGGGAACTACTGTGCATTTCCCTTATTTCTTCTCTGAACAAAAATAAAAGAAGTGTCCTAGGAGTTCACCAGACTTTTGTCACTGTTTTGAAGGGAACTAGTGTTTTATTTGTCCAGCAGCACAAGGACCAAAGTATTTTGAAAAACTACAGAAAGAGTGAGTATCTGATAATGACTGTGGCAAAGGGTTGCTCTTCAAAGGTATGACTGGAGTCAAATAAGATGCTATCTGGACGTTACTAACATAAAACAAGAGTTTTCTATAAACCTAACCAAGCTACAGAGAGCCTAGGTGCTTTAATACTGAGATTTACTCAACTCATCTAAGGAGAAAAATACATCAGCCAAAATATTATTATTAATAATAATTTCACTGTACCCTTAATTAATCAGCTATTAAATTTTAGAGCAGTAAAGGTTGTCTCATACACAAGTCATTTTGTTAAATCTGACATTCAAATCCATCTTTGCAATACGCTCTCCTCTGGAGTTGGGCCATGGAATAAAATGCTATGAAAAACAAAATAAACCAAAACCCTGCTGTGGAAACAGGACAGATCTAGTTTTCACATCCCCTGCACAGATAGAAACAAGACAGAAGTAAAAGGCACCAAATGGAGCTCAAAGCTTCAGTATGATATCAGCCTCCACATTCTGGCAGAATTTGCAACCCAAGATATCAGTCCCTCCAAGTCGGATAGTCTCACATATTCTGGGTGCCCAAAATTATCTTGCTTACAAGATTATTATTTTCCCATTTTAGGCAAGCCTTGAGGAAAGAGAAAAATTAGTGGTGGGTATTATGAAATCTTCCCTCTAAATTGACTAATTAAATATGTAGCTGTGTGCTCCAAGACAAAATGGAACTTACTTGTGGAAGGCCCCATATAATATATATACATACACCTCTCCTCCCCACCCCCATGCGTAAGTATTCACTAGATGCCATGTTCTTGGAAAGTGCCAATACAGAGACATCTCATGCAACTGGGCCAGCACATAAGATACAGGCTTACTATTCCTATAGCACCAGATGGAGTTCTACTATAATGAACCAGAATTAGGGGTTAAAATGTACCTTTGGCTAACGCAGAATTCTTTGCAGATTTTTTTCCCCCTCAGCCTACGGCATCTTTCTGTTCATAACAAATGGGTTATTTGCCACTATTGTATACTGCAGTTTGCATTTCACCACAAACCTCAATGTGACTGTAGCAAGGGAGGTACTGTAGTCTCTTCTTGTCATATCATTACTTTTGCCTTCTTGAAACTGAGCGAATGAAATGGTTTATATGGGATAATTCATTCTCTCAGGTAACTTAGCCCCAATAGCCTCTACCAAAGATGTCATGGACTTTGAAGAAGCACGAACTCAGGACGAAAGGGAGAAACGAGCTAAGAGGAAGGCATGTTTGGCAAATCCTCACCGTGACCATACTCAGAAACAGTATGTCCCCACTGTAGAAGGATGTGTGAATCCATAATTGGCCTTCACAGTCACCTATGGACACACCGTTTTGACCATATTCATGGAAGACAATCTTACTCGGCTATGAGTGGTCGCCGAAGAAGAAGAAAAGAAGAACTAGGCAAAGACTATGGTCACACTGGATGTTTCTTTCAAAGTGGGCTGTCATAGGCTAATAGCCCTCGGTACTGAACTTGCATTTTATTTTTCTTGACTGTGTGATCCTATGTTTCTAACATTGCAAATACATAATTGTAAGTCCCACTGTATTTACTGGGGTTTATTACAAAGCTAACATGCCTAAGATTGCACTGCAAATCCAAAAATGCAGGATCCTATCAACCAATCTGACACAATAACATGATTAGAAAGCATATGCTTGGGAACATTTTGTACGCCTTTGGATTCTGAGCCTTTTTGTGATTTTGTCAAAATTTCTGCATTTACTTTGAAAACAGGATGACTTTAGTGGGACTATTCTAATGTAATCATTCAATGTATCACTTCTATCCCATTCAATCCAGTGATGTGCTATACTTTTTTTGTTTTTGTTAACTGATTTTTAAAAATAATTCTTTAAATTTTACCTTAAGTCAACGATGTGTGGGTACATTATCCTTGAAGGTGCTTAAAATAAGCATCAGCTGATCAACACACATACAACACACGCACCTGCGTTCTGTCTCTCTTCTACAAACTGAGCTGGTCTCTTCTAAAAGCTGCAGGAGTGTACTCATTTTTCACCCAGAGCTATAATTATTTTCTGCTTTAATTTTACAAAAACCTTTTGTTTCATTCCCATGAGCCCATCTGATCCTTATATTACACTTGCTCTATTAAAACACTCATGGAGAACAAAGCACAGTTGTACTGATTCATAAGTAACATCTTTCCTCTTCTCTCCTTTCCTCCCCCAACCTCCACCTTTTAAATACTGGGTACACATACTAGCAAAGGTTATTTTTAACAGTGTCCTTGATTTTCAATCTTCTGTCCCACTCTTAATCTCTTTTCAAAATGGAGACAACACTTCCAATCCATAGGGACCTCGCGTGTTATCCAATAATTCTCAAAGATTCTAGACAGAGGCTCCGAGATTAAATCTGCAAGCTCTTTTAGTACCCTTGGATGCATCTCCTCAGGCCCTGGAGATTTGTAGATTCATTTAAAGTAGCTAGGTGTTCCCTTACCACCTCTTTTCCTCAGCTCCCTTTATTATGTTATCACCAGATTTGGAATTGCTTTCCTTTGGGTGAAGACAGAATCAAAGTAGGTATTGAGCAGATCTGCCTTTTCTCTGTCACCCAACAGCATTTCTCCATCTTCTCCATGCAGAGAACCTACTACTTGCTTGTTCTTTCTCTTGCTTTGAACACAGCCAAAGGAAACTATTTTTTTTTTTTAAAAAAAAAACACCTCTCTTGCAAGTCCGAGGAATATCTTGACTGGATATAATGTGGTTTCCTATGTTCTTCCTATTTTTGCACAATAAATTGCAGTGAAAACTGATTGCAGTTTTGGGAAGCGCGAAGGAAAATGTGAGGGTAATACATGAATAAAGGTTTCAACAGAATCCCATCATATATTTAAGGTAAGATAAACTTGGAAAAGGTTCTGAAATAAACAAGAAAATGATTGTGCTCAAGAGAAATCATGTAAAAGGGCAACACAGCAGCATAAAGACAAAGATGGCTGCAGGTGAGGTGACTCTTGTAATTTGCCAAAGAATAATTATTCTGCATATTTCATGAAATATATCAAATCAATCAAAAGTTATCTTTAGAAATTATCATACCAGATTAAAAATAATTTCCTAAATCAATCACTGTTAACCTACCACGGTGGCTGATTTGTGAAGGAATGCCTTTAAGAGGCATGAGCTGCACAAGGACACCCAAAATCATGCTGATTTTCAGTGAAAAGCAGGCAGTGAGTTAAGCATCCTGTTTCACTATGCAAAGTCTATGGCTGTGAAGACATTTTTACAGATCTTTAATATTAAGTGCTTTCTTTAAAATAAAAATAAAAATCTACCTGTTTCCACTGTATGCTTTTTCATTTGAATGCCTACACCAAAATGTACATCACTACTTTGATTTTGTGTCATATTCTCCAGATCCAACTCCTCCTCTTCAGGGGACAAGGCCATGGATTCAGAAGTCTGAACAGAGGAGGAACTTCCCCTCAGAATCAGTTCCGAGAATCAGTTCCCCATGCCCTGAAAACACCAGCACGTGAGAGGCTAATTTGACAGCACCACTCCAACCTGAGGAAGCTACATTGCCACCTTGGACTCCAGGTGAGAAGCCACTGCCTCTACCCTTTGAAGCCAATTGCCTTTGAATGAGGCTAAACCCCCTTCTACTGAAAATGCTTTCACTGGAGATGGAGCTAACCACAAAGATAGAGATGAAGCTCTATTTAAAGCTCAGTTTGCTTGTCACTGAAACATTTCACCCTGTTCATACTCTCCAGTCTGACAGGATGTTGTCCAATTTTCTTGGACTTTGCCTTACTGGAACCTGACTGCTGCTTTGCTTGACTTTTGGTTAGTGGAACTTGAATCTTGCTTTGCTTGATGTTGCCTTACTCACTCTAGAACCTAAATTTTGACTTGCTGGAACTCAAACTTGTAACACACCCTGTTCAGGCTAGAACCCCATCTGGTGGAGACCACCACCTGGAACAGAACATTCTGAGACTGCTTTGTTAGTTTTTGATGACATTTCACCTGTGTGCTGTTGTATAAGGAAATATGACATAACCACCCACTCTGTTCTATCTCTGCTTAAAAGGAGCCTAACTGTTCTAACACAACAGCTGCCACTTTTTCAGCAGGAGAACTGACCTTGTCTTCCAGAGACCTCTGCATAAAGCACCACTTTCTCCAGTGAGCTCAAGTGAGCTTCTTCACCATTCTACACCAGGCCAAAATTAGCCCTAATTTTGAGGAGAAAAGTTTCCTCTTCAGTGCCACAGTAAAATGTGTCCTCAAATGATCCAAGTTAATTCTGGTTCTGTTCATATTTGCCCTTTTCTAATAGTTAGATAAGACACAGAACTTATGAATTAAGCTGCTATATTTGCCAGATAGTACCATATCCTCTTCTTATAATACAGCTTAAGGTACTGAACTGGAAAGTTTAACATAAAAAAATAATAATATTCCAGCTACAAGGTACAATGAAGCAAAGTCTAATTCCTTGTCTCTGTTAATTCTAATGCAAGGCCACAAATAGTTGCTTGGCTTTACATACTCTGTGCATTTACTCAAGTTGAAGATACTGCTGTTTTCCTCGTAGAGGCCTTCAACCTTGTACATACATACTGTGAGCATGAGAAAACAACAACAGAGCCTTATCATTTGAATGACTGGGCACAGATAACTGGGTATTGCTTCTTTGTCCATTAAATGTCTTGTCAGGAATCCCTGGGGTTTGGCATGTTCTTCAGATGTAGAACAGAATGGGTGTGCAACACTGCCATTTGAAAATGACAAGCAGGATGAAGTCTTGGTCAGGTTTAGTATAAATAAAGATTAGGGATCTGGCCTTCTTCTTGGTCTTGTCAATAAATAAGCATCTTCTGTTTGCTGTGTTAAAGACTCCTAAATTCTTGTTTCACCCCCTGACCCAAAGCAACCTTGATCTTGAGCACAAACTCTCCAGTCCCAGATTTAGATACCTCCTGGACCTCACAATGTTTCTTAGTGAAACGTTTTAGACTTAAATACTATTTGGTACATTACACTGTGATAAAGTTACGATGAGTCTTGCACTCTAGCTTGCAGTAAACATGGAACGCCTATGTTGCACTTAGAATGCATTTCTTATTATTAAGCTTTGATTAACTGATTAACTGTTGATTAGAAATGCTACTGTACTGAATAAATATCTCAAAGCATACAAGAACACAGTGAAACTCAGGCAGATTTCCCATGGCTCATATTTTTAAGGAGTATGAATCATTAGATCTCAGTGGAATTAATTTCCCCCATTGCTTCCTTTATTTATTAGCCTAAGGAGCAAGGTCTCAGGACCCAAAAGTAGCTTCAAGTTTTTCACCATCTGTGCTGAAGTGAAGCCAATGCAAATTCCACCGTCATCTCTTCACTTTTATGCCTCCTGCAATATTTCATTTCACACTTGTGATCTCTGTGCCTTAGAAACAATAAAATATGTACATCTCATCAACTTGAAAGAACCATTTGTGACATGTCAACAAGAAACTGCTCTCGAAGTAACTCAGGGCACAGAATCTAAATTATAAGGTGATGAAAGCAGTACAACTTCAGCAACTATACTGCCACACTATGCTGGAGGACATTCACAGTGCAATCCTACATTTGAGTTTCACTTACTGGATAGGAATGGAGAATAAATTAATTCAATCTAAATTTTAAGGGACCTGACTGAATTCACACCTCCTGGACTAATACACAGACCAAAATGTAACTTTCCTTCCGATTTTGCACTTCTCTGAATTTTGTGATAGTGTCACTGGCTCAAAAAAGTAGCAACATTTCCAACAATAACGCCTTCCCCTGCCACATAATGTTTTAGGATAAAATGTGTTTTGAAATACATATACAGTACTGAAATAAAATTGTATTTGTATCTGTAGTTCCATATGGATCTTAAAAAAATAAAATCATAGATTAATGTGGGAACAAGGTAGAATGGATTTATGAATGAACATGTGAATGAATATGTGTGTACATGTCCTGAGTTTGTTATATCAAGTTCTGTACTGTGATGTTGGCCTATGCTAGTTTCCTGCAAATGTTAAATTGGTTTTAGTTGTGATATCTGGCTGACTCTGATTTAGCAGAACTAAACATCACTACAAAGGAAGCCTCCTAGGTGATAATATTTTTAGTGATTTAAGGCCGCTGGATGAGCCAGTGTAGCCTCCCCCCCTTCCCCCCAGAGCTTTCTCTCTATGCATTTCAGAGGAGCTGGCTTTCCTGGAAACTGAAGCCTCTTCTACCCGAAAGTATTTGGCTACTCTTAGCATGACCAGGATCAAGGCCTGAGCAAGAGTCAGTTGTTAGGTGTTTTTCTGTGGGGAGAGGAAGGACTTTTTTAGATGGATGAGCCCGCTGTAGGATCCAGCTGCCTTGTCCTCTTCCCAAAAAGCCATCTTAACGAGTGGGGCAGCATGTAATGTCAACCCTGGAAGTGTCTTCCCAGAACATATCTATCATATATCTATCTATCTATCTATCTATCTATCTATCTATCTTCCATCATCTATCAGTTCTTGGTAGTGATGCCTGCCCTGTGGAACGCCCTCCCATCCGATGTCAAGGAGATAAATAACTGTACAACTTTTAGAAGACTTCTGAAGGCATAGGGAAGTTCTTTATGTTTGATGTTTTATTATGTTTTTATATCTGTTGGAAGCTGCCAAGAGTGGCAGGGGCAACCCAGTCAGATGGGTTTGGGTACAATTATGATTATTATCAGACCCTGATATATTAGATACCTTCAGTGTGAAGCTTGAAGGTTGGAGGTTCTTTCTCCTCAAAGCATCATTGTGAAAGACAGGTCCTTTGGAAATTGACCTTATGATGTTTGGTATGCCCAAAAATAATCTAGGATGTTTGTATTCCATGTTACATTGACATGAGTTCTAGAAGTTTGTTTTCTAATGCTTCCAAGCGTGACCGAATGCACAAAAATGCATACTGTCCTCCATCTAGTACCATACAATATCAGCAAACACAATGGACAGACAAAATGAGTTTTGTTCTCTATAACCTTGTTTCATCCAAATTTACAAATAATGAGTTACAAATGTTTATAAACTTGCTTATTCATTGTGAATATCCATGTTAAATGTTTATGGATTTACAAAGCAGAACAAGTCGATAGATTGACAAAGACCAGAATGGAATCAGGGTCCAAATCAGATACAGGTCTCCAACCCCTTTAGTTTCAGAATCTGTCCTGTAACTTATAAAATCAAGCAAAAATATTTCAAATCTTAAACTAATACTGTGAAAAAGCACTCTCCTTGATCTCATAGTTAAGTCCCATGATATATCCTTGGGAGGAAAAAAACCAATTTATTGGCTTATGTTTTAAGATTTTCTTTCATCAAATTTTAGTTAACATTACTTCATATTGTAAAGTATAGCCAAACACAGGCATTTTTCATTAGCAGTACACAAGAAATCCAAGAGGCAAATACGTAATTGCAATGACAGGAGTAGCAGCAGCTCCCCTTAGTGCATAGATGTCACTATCAGTAGTGTTCATACTAAATAGCTTTTTCTTAATAGCATTCTTTTAAATTCTTCAGCTACTGACCTGTTAATCACCTAGGACATCTGGTGCTGCATAATACCCAGAATGAGGGAGAGGAGTTAACTCAGCCAGACAATAGTCCATGAAGATCAGTAGACCTTAGTTGATTTGCCCGAGCTGACAATTTGCCCCATATTTTCTCAATAAGATATAATGCTCCAGCTTTAACAAAAATAAAAGTTCTTACAAATTATTTTTTTAAAAAATTAACAAGCTTTCCTCTACTTACATAAGAACTACCATGTAATGGGATCACCCAGATGCCAAGACAGAAATTTTAACATCTGCTCATAATGAATTTCAGTTAGAAATAAAGGAAAAACTTCAAAGCAGCCTTCTCTCCCTGTGGCTAAGACATACATTTTCTTATTTAGTTTCATCACTGGCTCTGTACATTCTTATGCAATTACATTTCATTGTTCCATTCTCAGAGCATGACGGGTCCAATGGGGGATGGCCCCAAATGACCTTGAACAGAGAAGCTTGCATTGCATCTCCACGCAGTTACACCCCATTTGTTGTCATCTTTGTCTCCCAAGCCCAAACTGCTCTGCTTCATTTCTCCCTCCTCTTCCTTAGGGTCCCTTACTGATGTCATGGAATCAAAGAGTTGGAGTGGGCCTTTGAAGGCCATCTAGTTCAACCATGTGCTTGATGTAGGAAAACCACAGCTAGTACATCTCCAAAGAATGGTTGTCCCACATTTCCTTCAAGATCTCCATTGAAGGAGAACCTTCAAAGTAACTGATTCCATTGCCGAACTGCTCGTAATGTCAAACCTCAAGTGTGTGGTTCAGTTTCAAAAGGAGACATTTGTTCCTTATTATGGTCCCAATTTTGTGAACTCCCTTCCAGTTTAAGTCAGACAGGGTCCCTCCCTGTTGAATGTCAGGTGCTTACTGAAGACTTGTTTTATTCCAGAAGGCCTTTATCGGAATTCTGATTTTATAGTCTTGATTAAATTTAAACTCAGTTTTAGTCTCCTGTCATAGCTTAGATATTACTGTGATTTAAGAAGTATACAAATTGTTTAAATAAATAAAAAAGACATTTCAGCTAATGTTGAAACAAAATATATCCTTCTGTAACTTAAGACCATTACGTCTATTCCTGTGTGACGTAATTCAGGGATTTGAAGAGTGTTGTCATGTTTCTCCTCATTCTTTCTCTTCTCCAACTTAAGAATACCCAGGTCCTTCCATGTTTCCTCATACGCTTCCCCTCCCCCCCCCCCATACCTCTATATTTGTTGTCTCCCTCTGAACTCATTCCTGTTTTAGCGTAATGCTCAGAACTGGACACAGTACTCCATATGAAGTCTGACTACCACAGAACGAAGTGGAACTACTACTGCCTATGATTTTGAAGTAGCATGATTCAATGTAGCCAAAATCATATTAGCCTTTTTGTAGCTGTTGTCATACTACTAACACATATTCTATCTTGTGCATTTGCTATCTCATGCATAATTTTGCTTTTGACTCTGCTGAACTACATTTTGTTAGTCCTGGCCCAGTCTCCCATTCTATCAAGGCCATTTTGAATATTATTCATTTCTTCTGATGTATTAACTATATTTTCCAATGATTATTTTATAATGACTTATCCACCCCTTCATTTAAGCCACTGAGACAATACCACTTCTGCCTACCCTGGTGGTGTCAGGACCCTTGCTGCCACACCCTGTCCAGTTAGCTGTTCTGATCAATCTATAATAATGGCAGTACATCCACATTTTTGTCACTAAATTGTTGATCACTGTATTAATTAGATCAAAGCATGCCATCTTCAGCCAGCATTAACCTCTGCACCCTCATCTATTCCCCCCAGCATCTACATTCTATAAGATACAGCCTAGTGAGTAAACCCTTCCAAAAACATCTCGCTTTGAGGACTAGATTTTATTTTATTTCATTGTCTAATAAAGACAATATTACATTTTGGAAGAATTGGCTCAAGGCTGTCAATCTATGTGTAACTGCAATTGTCAATAGCACCTCCATTTCTCTATTCTTTGCAGGATTTAAAAGTGAGAAGCTTTATGTTTGTTTAAATAAATTTATATTCAACTCTCTTCCAAGAGCTTAGGTGGATTGCAGGAGTGAAAACAATGTACTAGAAATTTTGCATATGCTTCACTATCTGGACAGTACACTACAGTGTAAAATATGTTGCTACCTTTGACAAGCATGTACAAGCATGCACACAAATGGGTTATGTGCCAAAAATGAACAGATTTGGGTCTATTTTATGTTTGTTTTTGTTCTGGTATAATTGTTGAGAAGTCTGGACAGAAAATGACATGGTTTGCCCAATACTTGGCTTGCATTCTATATAGGATGGGTCGTTATGCACCTGTAAGTATGTGGTATCCTTGACTTCCAAAGCAAATTCATTAATGTTTAAAGGAGGAAACTCATATCTGTTGAAGCATAACAGTTTGCAGTGCGCAATAAAAAAGCAACTTGGGAAGAACTTAGAACTTTCTGGGTTTCATTATCCAGCTGTACATTTTGATCTTTAATGAGAAACACAAGCTAGTTTGCAGTGTTTCACAAGCTCTTACTTTAAACTACAATTTTGTTTATACTTAAACTTAAATTTAGAAGATGGATTCTATTATTTGACCAACTCACTTGCCTGTAATTGTCAGTTTGAGCATACCAGTCAAAAACAAGGGCCAGTTTCTACTTTGCAACTTTATAACACGGAGAAAGACAACAGCTGACCAGTACAGCACATGTTGTGCATGTACAGTCATATCTCATGTTACATCCGCTTCAGGTTGTGTGTTTTCGTCTTGCGTCCTGCGGCAACCCGGAAGTACCGGAATGGGTTACTTCTGTGTTTTGCCGCTCGCACATGCGCAGAAGCGCTAAATCGTGCTGCCCGCCTGTGCAGACACGGCGCTTCGAGTTGAGGACTTTTCACGTTACGGGCGGGCCTCTGGAATGGATCACGTCCATAACACAAGTTACCACTGTAAAAAGTCTCAGGTTCAATGCTTGCATCTCCAGATAGGTATGGGGGGAAACTACTAGAGAACCACTATGAGTCATTGTAGAAAATACCAAACTTGGTGGATGGGTGGTATTACTTGTTGGTATGAGACAGCTTCCTATATTGCTAAGCAGGTTCATACCAATGTATGAGACCAGTAGCACTGTGCACCTACAAACTGGTAAAGGTACAGAAAAGGCAAGTATCTGGGATCACCCAAGGATGTAATCTGGCGAAGCAAACAAGTGATTTTCAGTTGATTTCGAACAACGTGGGGTTTTGCACAGGGGTTTGCAAGTGCCACCAAACAGATTGGTGATGCCTGCAAACCCAGCTGCCTCTGTCTACATGGTATGAAATCAACCCTTGCAGGCAAAGAACAGCTGGCTAGTGGTGCTTGCAAATCTCACTTTTTGGCAGGTTACAAGCTCCCAAATGGAAACAATCCCAACAGGGCTTACATGTGGTGCCAAACGCAAAAGGCACCAAATGCAAGCCCTATTTGCCAAGGAACAATTAGGAGTCTGCTTTAAGGTTCCCAACTGTTTCTTTGCAGCTGCATTTTTACCAGGTGTGGGGCAGATGTGTGTGGCTTGGGGGAAATGACCTTGCAGGTCAAATTATGATCCTTGTCATACCTAATTAGGCCCATGGGCTGAAGATTCCCCACCACTGCTGTATACAGTGGAGCCAACCCATCCATGGGTTAGAAAATTATCAGTAATTGGAGATGAGATGATGGACCACAGTCAGGAGTATATACTGGAAGTGACAAAGATAACAATAGGGCTGCCAGAAGGAAGGAAAAGGAAAGTCAAGCATACGAGTTCAAGAGAAGAGGTGAGATGGTAATGGGAAAGAGGGCAACGCACAGGCCACATTGATATCAGGGATGAATAGAAAACAGTGCATGTAGATATACACTACTGCTATATTTATAATAGGAAGGTAGATTACTGCATGATCATGTGAAAAACAATTAAGAGAGGCACTGTGATAGTTCTTCAGTGTGCTGTTAAAACTAGTAAATGATCATGGATTCTTAGCAGGGGAGGACAAAAGGTAGAGTGGAATCTACTGTGGATGATCTGCAGATGATCTCATGGATGATCTGCTGAAAATTTGAAAGGATTTCCAACTCCCCAGTCCAAACTAACAAAAGCAACAACAAAAAGATCTCCTTCGAGAAATGGGGCAGGAAATCAGGAATTATTGTTATAATTATTTATTATTATAATAATAATTATTTCCCTAAGTTGTGTACAGATAAACCACTGATACAAGTGAAGAACGAAGTAAGCATACAGGATTAATAAATGTAACAATGGCTATCCAGTATCAATAAACCAGAGATCAACAAATTGTGTTAAAGCATTATGCACTTAGTTCTGGTCCTGATAACATCCCTGAGCTGAGAATGTGGTCAGGGGCAACCTGTTCATTAATTCTAACATTATTCCACCCCAAGCCACTATTTTGCACCAGGCTCCAGCTGGCAGACCTTGGAGTTATAGTAAAAAAACAAAGAAGATTCTGCAAGCCAGAAGTCTGCCTATTCCTCATTTATAGAATAATAGGGTTTTTATAAATAGCTTCTTTTCTTATTAAATGGGGGAAGAAATACCATTTTGACTGTTTTATGCCACAATAGATCAGATGGGCACCGATGCACATAAGTACCCTCAATGCACACACAAGGAATTATACAACTTCAGTTGTCTTTGAGGCATCTGAATTCTGTTGTGGTATCACAAGAAGCTCTTTCTTCTTTTTTATTTTCATTACAGCACAGGACAAAAAATTATTTTGACATCACAAAGGGGAAAGAATACTGTTTCTGATGCCATTCTGATACTTTATATTATCCTTCCTTGTACCAAAGTGCAAGAATTGTTGGTGACAGGATGACAGAAAATATATGTCAACGGAGAAAAAGCTCTACACCATTCCTAATCAAATTTGAAACAGCCAGCACAATAGATTAACAATTTAGGGTCTGACATAAAGCACACTAAAAACCCAGCACCATTTGGATTTCCAAAAATGTGTGTTTTATATACAAAATATTCCTAAATCCTATTCAAGGACAGCCTGACCGCTGCCCCCCAAGTCTAGTTACTATGCTAACAGTTTTGTGTCAAAGAAAGACTGACAAAAGGTACCAAAAAAGCTTTTACTTACAAGAATGCAGTGCAGCTCAATCTTTTTTGTTTTTAAGGTGCAATGATTTCAGCATCTAAAATGTAACTTCAGGCACTCTGAAAAGAAACAGGTTAAAATCTCTTTCAGTTATAATTGCTATTTCAGATTTAATTAAAAATTAAACTTTCATAATGTTTCACCATCCAAAGCAATGCATTATCAGTCAAGCATAGCTTCTTTTTCTTCTTCTTTTTTTAGTTAGAAAAGCTCTTTCCAGAGTAGTTTGTAATGAAGAAAGGAAATAAAGAAGGCAATTCAGAACAGAAAAATACAGCTCTACATTAAAGGATTCCAAATAGTGTGGCAAAAAAGGGAGAGAAAAAATTCTCCTGCACCTTTATATCAACAATCTAACTTATTAAAAGAATCAGGCATAACAATTAAAAAAAGACAGATGAAATTACATACCCATGATTGTGGGAGGAATGAGCAATAAAAAACAAAACAAAGCTATGGACATTTTGGGACGAAACTATAATAAAAGAGAGTTTGCACTTTTAAATAGTGTCAGGCAACACAAACAATATCTTCAAGCTTTATAGATTTGCTGCTGACTTCATTGTTGATGTGGATTACACCCACAATCCAATTTTTTAAAAGGTTGCTCTATAGAATCTTTAAATTTCAAACTGTTGCATAGAAATGAAAAATATGTTGAATAGTCTACTATTTTTGTTCAAAACAACTGGTTGTAAGCCTCACTTTTAATGCAAAATTACAGAATAATTCTTCAAGAGAATGGGAGAAGCAGCAGCATCGTTTTAGGGTTTGGGTTTTCTAACCACAGGAATGGATAACACAACTGGAATGGTGGTGTTAAAAGTGTCAGCGATTATTATGCTATAAACAAAAAGAAAAATAAATATAGGAATAGTAGGATTCCATGGTTTTTATATGTCTGTAAGAAAAATACATAAAAAACCAAGCAAAACATAGAAGGGAAAGAATATAAAATAAGAAATAAACCCCAAAATGTTACAATATGTTAACTAGATTCTTACTATCTGTAATTCAACAACAACAAAACATGGCAGAAGACATTTACAAATATTTATAAACAAAGATGCTTCCTACATAAGCATCACCACCAGACATTACAGGGAGCCAATTCATACAACCACAACCTTGTGGGGGTACACAGGGTGGCTTGATAATGTTCCTGGTGAAGTGGTCATGAGATTACACATTTATGTCCAGAGTTTCCAATGGGTACATTCATTTTCTGGTCTACAGAAAAAGAAATAGTTACTGGTGGAGCACTAAATGTGGGTATGTGCTGGGTAATGTACATTTACAGCTTCCTTAAACACACAAAGACAGCCCTCATACAGTCAACCACATGTCGCCACAAACCCAGAGTCACATGAATCTAAAAATTACAGCATTTAAGGCTGAAATCTTGCATGCAATCATGTGCATATTGACTTCAGAGAAATGTAAACTGGTGCAGCTGGGCATAGGAATGAAGCAAAATTGGTTTCCATATACTAACTTTCCACACTGAAAGTCTGTTACGCGAATCCTGCATTTTGTTTAATAATTATTGGCAATGCAGTTGCAACTGGAAAAAGAAAAAGAAAGGAAAAGGGGGGGGGGGGAAACATTATCTTTTATGTTGCTGACTTAGGATGTAACAGGCACTAGTAAAGAAGCTTGGGGATTATATAGGGATTGTTTGTTGTAAGTATTTTCATGTTTAATTTTTTTTTTAAAAAAAGCAGCTCAGGAGTATAGTGTTAATTTCATGATCAGCTCTTAAAGCTCCCTATAAGACATATATAATAAGAAATTTCACCAAAAAAGTATCTGTGAAAAATGTATGTAAATCATCAGATCCATCATTTTTTTAAAAAAAAAAGCATTCAAAATATATTATTAGTAAATACCAAACCAGTCGACTTTTGGGTCAGTGCTATATAAAGTGATTCATGAATTACAAATTAGAATTATTAATATTGTACTCACCAAGTTATTCCTTAACAAAAACAACTTGGTATCATTTGCACAGTTTTGAATAATTAGGAACCAATGAAACTAAGGGAAGCCATTTCCCCCCAATGCCATGGAGGCATTACATGATGGGCAAAATCATACCACTATAATGTAAAATGCAAGCCTTGTTTAAACAATTCTATGCCATTTGCATTATAAAAACATGTTCCTTATTTGTTTCTTCCTAATAGTATTTATCAATTGTTTGGTCACACACTCTCAATTTGCATGCAATGCTAAGCCAATCCATGGCTAAGGGTAAACAAACAATTATGTGGGTACTCGCAGCAAATTTAGGGCTGCTCTGCTGCTCCCGCAGCCTTGCTGATGCTGTGCTACCCAGAGCTAAGCCATGGTTCGAGTAAAATTATGTCCAAACCCAGACTCATGGTTTGTCTCCACTTTATAATTACCGGTAACCACCAGAGGACTAAATATCAACACAATTTATGTTCAGAGAAAGACCTCATGGATCACTTGTCAAGGTCAGAAACCTCCCCCCAAAAGCTGTAGACCAGCCTTCACATCCTTCAGATTTTGTTAGATTCCATCTCTCATCAACCCCAGCTAGCATGGTCAATCATCAGGAATGATGTGGAGTCCAGCAAGATTTTGGAGGTTCCAGGCAAAGCCTCTTGTAGACTATTACCTGCAAACTTTTCCAAATATTTGACTCTTCAGATGCAATTACACAATAAGCCAGAGCTGTAATTTTGAAGGACAAAAAGGTGAAAAAGTAAACTTGTTCTGGATATCTAAAAATGCTAAGATTGATTAAAAAAACAAACACTGAAATTTAGCTTTAGTACTCTTTGTGATGAGTGAGTGTACCTCTGCTGTTTTCATGACATGTTGCTTTATTGTTTTAATTATGCTGGTGATTGCCAGCCACTCTTAGAGAATAATGTTGAAGGGTGGGGCATGGAGTTTTTAAATAAATAAAAAGCTCTGTTCTTGTATTTGTAATTTCAATGAAGCTCAATCACATGCATTAGCTAATACTTCTTAAAATTTCTCCCATAATTCAGTAGGATATTTACACATGACTGTAACAAAGATGAAAACACCCACATGCAGTGAGACACATAGAACTACTAAATAGAGCTAAATGCACTGGGCTCAGTTAAGTACTAATTTGTAGACTGTACCATCTTCTGCAACACACTGCTCCATTGACCAACCCAGTTCCCACTGTCAGACATTACTCATTTAATGTTATGAAGTATTTTTTGTTTGTTTTTTTACCCCAGATAAATTCTCATCACTGAGGTATTTTTTAAAAAAATATTATTTAAGCAGTAAACATGCAGAAGGGTGTAGTAACAGTTAAAGTTTCAGAACTGAATGCAAGAAGACATTAACAGAGGCTATAATGCACCCTTTAGCAACCTGCCACTCACATTTTGAACCACACCTCCTCCTACACCAGCCATTACTGATGGGAGGTGTGGGGGGAAACACCTGGAGGGTGCCAGCTTATAAAAGACTACTATAATGTATATTTAATGGTTGCTTTCACAAGTGTGTCCAACTGTTAAATCAATATCAGATTTTCAAGATATTAAGATTGTAATAAGGAGCTGTTCAGAAAGTCCATTGCGATGCAGCACATTAACAAGAAACCTTAAGTTTAATGGCTGCATAAAAGGAACTGGACTTGGGCTGTGAAATATCCTAAGCCACTCTTACAGCTGTTGATGAGGTAGAATCAAGCAATCCTACAATTCTACGATTCTATGATTCTTCACAATGCCTCTTTGACAGTTTCCTCGTACACAGGGTGATGACGATAATCAAGTTGGCTGCAGAGAAGCTATAATATTCCCTATTCCAACTGTTTTCTTGCACAAGCTGTCCCTAGATCCTGTTTATGTTCCCAAAGAACAGGAACAGTTGACAGCATGCAGCTTTTGAGAGGCCTTGCCCAAATAATTCTTTTGCTAAAGATATAAATTCTTTGTATGGCAGAAATGAAACGGAAATTCTGAGAGCTTCAATACATTTCATGAGTTTTCCTTATAATCTCCATGTTGTCACAACATAGAAAGCATTAGGATTTGTTTCTCATAATGCCGTGATCTTTACAATCCCGTTTCTCATACTGAATGATATTGTCTCCCGTGCCTCAAATTACCACCAATGCATAAAATAATAATACCAGTTGATAAACAGGGTTCCACCATAAAATCATAGCAGCACCTTTACATTTGTTCTGCTACAACACAAATAAATATTTCAGTGTGATCGGTGTTGTACATTAGTGAGAAACTGGGTGGATAAAGGAAATGTGCCGGACATAAATTGTTTGGATTCCAGCAGAGGCTTTCACACAGTCCCAACAAAGGAAGTGCATAAAGATAATAATAAAATTATTTAGATGAAAATTGTCATGACAGGATGAAAATTAATAGTGTTACTGGAAAACCAAGGAAATATGTAATTGGGAATGATTATTAATAATTATTGACATAACAGGTGAAGAAATGCATTGTCACTCTTGAAAACTGGTACAATGTTCGTCAAACTGAACATTTTTACAAATCATGAAAGAAAAACCAAGGCGATGAAAGGCAAAACTAAAACAATGCAAAGAAGAAAATTATATTTCATGAAAACTCAAAAAGCAGGGCGGGGAGCTGTGAAATTCAATACTGTAATAAGCAACCTGAGCTATTGCTAGAGGCAGAAAACTGGACTACATGGAGCTTTGGTTTGATCCATGAAAACATTTCTTATGTTCTTGAGCAAAATCTACCATTTGCCAGCAATGAGTAAAGGGACTCCTCCCTCACCTCCGCCAATATCCTAACTAAAAACTTCCTTAATATTAAAGAAAACTGTCAGGAATTCAAGGTAAGGAATAATTCCTACTCGAGAGTTGAACAGAAAAACGTATATATTCTGCTAAGAATAACAGTTTGAAGCTGATAGTAGATTTAAACACAACGTGTAAGTACGATAGTTTTAAGGTAAAACGTTTAAGTACAGGCATAATGTAGTTTCAAATATGCAGTGATATAGTACAGAGGTACATGTAGTTTCAAATATGCAGTGATATAGTATAGAGGTACATGAAATACCAGTACACAACAATTATTTTGTACAAGTCTCAATGGCAGTCAAAAGGAGTCCATATGGACTCCTTTTGACTGCCATTGAGACTTGTACAAAATAATTGTTGTGTACTGGTATTTCATGTACCTCTATACTATATCACTGCATATTTGAAACTACATTATGCCTGTACTTAAACGTTTTACCTTAAAACTATCGTACTTACACGTTGTGTTTAAATCTACTATCAGCTTCAAACTGTTATTCTTAGCAGAATATATACGTTTTTCTGTTCAACTCTCGAGTAGGAATTATTCCTTATATTGAAACCTGTGGCCTGAGCTCTTGGTATATCCTTTTTAGTGTATTTCCAACAAGAACTCCAATTTCTTTAAGGAATTCAAGGTAAGCATGCACAGAAATTCATTTTCACTGAATTATTCACTTGGTGGTCTTGGTCATATTTGCATGTTTCAAAGTGATGAGCACGTGGAGACAAAACATGGTTCTTTTTTTTTTAAATAGAGGGAAAGCAGCCTTTCCCAACCTAGTGATCTCCAGATGTTTTGAAGCACAACCTACAGTAGCCCTAACCAGTATGGCTCTAATTCCAAAACATATGGAAGGACACATGTTGGACAAGGCTGGGTAAGCCATACAGCAACTTCCCTCAACTTCATGCCTTCCTGATGCATTAGACTATAAATCCCATAATCCCTGACCATAAACCATGCTGTCTGGGCCTATAGTCCAAAACGTATGAAGGGCACCATATTGGAGATTGCTGCTACAGGGACTACCATACAAGAAAGTAATACAAACTAGCATTGGTTAACAAGGGGGTATGTGATAACGTTCTGCTTGGAAGAAACTTACTTCTTTGAAGAAAGTTTGCAAGGCAATTGAAAAGAAAACTGATACTGCATGACTTTGTCCACTTTTCCAGCTCTATGATTTGACAAATAAGACAAGCAACCGCTGATGATAATGGTATCTAACCACTATCACTGCTAAAATGGTTGACCACATGAACTCTCTCTGAGCTGCTTAGCAGGACAGTGGGATATAAATACAATAAATAAATGTTGTGCCCTTCCTCTCGACAAAAATAATTAAAAAACAAACAACTAAAACTATTTAATATACTAATAGCATTCACAGCTGTTGCAACACCTTTTGCACAAACAGTGCTAGCACTACGATTTGAGTCCCCCTTGAGCACAGCACCCTCAGTGGGGACCCCTGACCTAGAAGAGGCAGAATATGCAAAACGAGAATGCTCTTAGGTTGCATCGGACTTTTTGGATACTTTTTGGGTAACAAAGTGGAAGTGTTACCACTTGTTAGGCCAGTGGACTCTGTTGGTTTTGGAGTCCTTGCAAATGCCAAATTTGCCATCCATCCCTGGAGTCAACCTTAGTATAGTTGTAGCAAAGTATCCAACTCCTGAAATTTCCCCAGAAGATCACCTCCTAACATAACTTTGCCCCTGACAGGCATAATGCTTTGGAAATATTTGATTCAACAGTAGTAATCAGTAACCAACTGTGCAGTGAATGATGCACAATGGGGAGAATCAGGGATGGAACCTTAATTCTGAATGTTGCCAGAGACCACCCATTCCTGTGTCATGTCATTGTAGTACATTAATTTAGTGCTCTGCCCAAGATAACTCTTAATTTTATTAACTTAAAAAGTACACCTAATGTGAAAACAGGTCTGCGAAAGTGATGATGCAGGTTTAATTGATGATATGCTCAGATTAAAAAAGGAGGCAGTTGCTATCTCAGAAATAATTAGGATGAATAAATAATTCACATAATACATTTCCCATTCATATGACTAGCCTTTATCTTCTTTACGCACATGTCTGCATAGACAACCTTATTCCGGAAACCAGGCAATCCTGGAATTTTTTTCATATCATGATGCATTCCTTACCTACTCCGGGCAACACTGTAGTGGGAATTGCTCAAGACATATCCATCATCATCTAATTCACATTTTACATTTGCTAATGGGGATGTGCTCTTAGAATTTGTGTGTGTGTGTGTGTGTGTGTGTCAGAACTTGCACAAACTCAGTTCTGGCACCTTCCAGGTAGGCACCATTGCCAATCTTAGAGTATGAGGAAGTTATTCATGGTAAGTTCCAGAGATGATAGATAGATTAGATAGATGATAGATAGAATTGGCCCAAAGAATAAATCTTCAAAATAACCACAGCTAAATAGCGAAACAAAACAGAAGAAAATAACTTTGGGAGATCTTAAGGAACTTGCAGAGAGGGGTTCTATCTTGAGGTGCAGCTGAGACCCAAGCAAACTCAGATGAAGCAGCCCATTAGAGGCACTTAATAGTTCCCTTCTGGAAACTGTCACAATTGCCCAGAATATTACCGCTATAATCCAAAACTATGAGTTAAACTTACTCTTTTGCACAGAATAGCAACACCCAAATTCAAAGTTAATGTCTCTCAATTCCACACTGAAATGTGATCTCTTAAATTTTATTCCAGTCAACTTCTGAGCAGCTATCAAATCTCATGTTTTAATTCTGCAACATGCAGAATCATTTATAATTGCTCATGCTTAAATTGACATGCAGATCTTTTAACAAATAGAAAAATTAATCACAGAAAGGAAAGAATGTTTTGTATGATACTGCATTCAAAATTTGGTAGTCGTACTTCACAGCTACTGTCTTAAGTAAACACCTCCAATCCTACCATCACTCCGTTTTTTAATAATTTCTCATAAAGATCACAGTTAATCCAAGTAAAAGGTAAAGGTAAAGGGACCCCTGACCATTAGGTCCAGTCGTGACCGACTCTGGGGTTGTGGCGCTCATCTCGCTTTATTGGCCAAGGGAGCCGGCGTACAGCTTCTGGGTGATGTAGCCAGCATGCCCAAGCCGCTACTGGCGAACCAGAGCAGCGCACAGAAATGCCATTTACCTTCCCGCCGGAGCGGTACCTATTTATCTACTTGCACTTTGAGGTGCTTTCTAACTGCTAGGTGGGCAGGAGCAGGGGCCAAGCAACGGGAGCTCACCCCGTCTCAGGGATTCGAACCGCCAACCTTCTGATCGGCAAGTCCTAGGCTCTGTGGTTTAACCCACAGCGCCACCCGCGTCCCGGTTAATCCAAGTACTTCCATGTGAATCTTGCTTTAAGTACATCACCAGAACATGGTAGCATTTCAGCAAGCTAGTACAGAAGTCATATTATATCTAATGACTTCTATGGTGTGCCCCCTCCCAATTTTTTCTCACTATGTCTTAAATCTTCTTGATCTTTATGAAGCACACTTGTAGATCAAGCCAAGTAGTTCATTTAGTTCACAGATATACAGATCCACAGATTCCAGTATTCACAGGTATACAGCCTCTGGACTTGGGTTTTTATATCTTTAAATATTGACAGCCTGCCTCAATGGGCATCACAATGGTTTTTCATGTCAAATCAATTGCAAAATTTCAAACTATCTCGTATTACCTCTATCTTTGAAAAACTGTTCTTTTCGAAGTACTGCCGTGTTGTTTGGCCCCTGACCCTCACAGGGACAAATTTAGATCTCGCTCTCAAAACACCGTATTTAAAAATGCTTCTTTCATTGGTGAGCTGCAGGAGGAAAGATATTTCTCTTTGCTCTAAACCACATGCTGCCCAGAAGGAGGAAGTTCCACACAGTAAATGTATACAGAACAGTTTCCTACCTCTGTGTGCCGTAGAAAATCCCACTGTGTTAAGTAGGGTTCTACTAAGGCCACTAAAACATATTAGCCTATTAAACTCTCTGTTTCTTTATTGTTCTCCAAATGCTAATGAAATGTTCCAGTACAGTGTTTATACTAGAGTACTTTAGAAAAGCAATATGCTAAAAACGTTTCTCTTAAAGTGACAGCATTTCAAAAGAGAGGTTTCCACAAAGCAACAGACAGGCATTTGCTGCTCTGCTGCTAAGCCTCCAAATTTACAGTTACTATCCAATGTAAGCTCTCTGGTTTGGAATCAAGTCACTTTTTGGTTAGGACAGTGTTATAAGAATTCGAAGGTGTCAAATATAGACTAAATGCACACATATATAATAAGTATATACACCACGTGTCTGAAATAGTACAACAGAGCAATCCTGAAGCCATTTTGACTCTCCCAATGACCTCAAATGTTCTTCTGCAGTAAGGGAAGCAAATGGGAAAAGCTTTCCCATTGTCTTTTCACTTACAAATCCTTCAAATCCTGTATTAAATATGTATTTGTGTATGAATAGGGTGAGCCTGTGACCTGGATTCAGAAACTAAAGTATTTACCATCACAAAAGAATGGCCAGGCTGCCCAGGTAATGCAATCAGGAATCATTAACAGGTATCATGGCAGACAGAATTTCTCCTGTGATGTATGTATGATGCTTTTAGGGTAGTCTTTGGCTAAGGGGCTGGGCAATGTCAAAAGTCTTTAAAGGTTCCTGCACACTTTTGTTTTGGGTCTCTCCCTCCTTGCAAAGAGGGGAAGGAACTCTGTTGCAACAGAAAAATAAGTATCTACCTTGCTTTCCACTGGATCCTGCCTCCATCCATTATTCTCTGAGTGATCATGGACTTAGAAGACTCCAAGTCCCATGGGAGTTTGGCAGCAAAAGCCAAACCCCAATTTTTACATCAATAGTAACTATTGTAGTGTTGCCCTATAAAACGCATAGTGGCTATGAAGCAGACAACAGTCTACAAAGAAATTTTAGTACTACTTTGAAGATGCTTAATGTATAATATCATTATGCAGATAAAGGGATGCCATAAGCAGTTATGAAATAACTATAGCCCAGCTGCTGCTTCTTTTGTGATCACTCATAGCCGAGTAAGATTGTCTTCCATAAACACGGTTTTAACAATGAGTCCGTAAGTGACCGTGGAGGCCAATTCTGGATCCACACGTCCTTCCACAGTGGGGACATTAGTTTCTGGGTGGGAGTTGATCACGGTGTGGATTTGCCAAGCGTGCCTTCCTCCTAGCACATTTCTCCCTTGCGTCCTGAGTTCAAGTGTCTTCAAAGCCCATGACACCTTTGGTAAAGGCTGGTCTCCAACTGGAGCGCTCGCAGGACAGTGTTTCTCAGTTGTCAGTGTTTATACTACATTTTTTTTAGATTTACCTTGAGACAGTCTTTAAACCTCTTTTGTTGACCACCAGCATTACGCTTTCCATTTT
This sequence comes from Podarcis filfolensis, assembly GCF_964270895.1. Taxonomy (NCBI): domain Eukaryota; kingdom Metazoa; phylum Chordata; class Lepidosauria; order Squamata; family Lacertidae; genus Podarcis; species Podarcis filfolensis. The sequence continues at coordinate 72,968,008 of NC_139607.1, forward strand.
TAAGTTTGGAATAGAGTAGTTGCTTTGGAAGACGATCATCAGGCATCCACACAACATGACCAGTCCAATGAAGTTATGTTGAAGAATCATTTCTTCAACACTGGTGATCTTTGCTTCTTCCAGTACACTGATATTTGTTCGCCGGTCTTCCCAAGTGATGTGTAAAAATGTTCGGAGACACAGTTGATGGAATCTTTTGAGGAGTTGGAGATGGCGTTTATAAGTGGTCCATGTTTCACAAGCATATAGAAAGGTTGGTAGCTTTGTACAATACCTTTATAAACAAGCATTTTGGTTTCCCTGAGAATGTCCTGGTCCTCAAACACTCTGCACTTCAATCGGGAGAAAGCTGCACTTGCAGAGCTCAGGTGATGCTGGTTTTCAGCATCAATGTTAGCTCTTGTGGAAAGATAACTGCCTAGGTAGGAGAAGTGATCGACATTTTCCAACGTTACACTATTGAGTTGGATTTGTGGCACTGCAGAGGGGTTATTTTGTAATTGTCGGTGCAGCACTTTGGTTTTTTGGATGTTGAGTGATAGGCCAAGCTTTTCGTAAGCTTCTGCAAAGATATTTAGGATGGTTTGGAGGTCATCCTCTGAGCGTGCACACACTACATTATCATCAGCATACTGAAGCTCTATGATGGAAGTTACAGTAACCTTACTCTTTGCTTTCAGCCTGCTCAGACTGAAGAGCTTTTCATCTGTTTGGTATATGATTTCTACTCCGGTGGGGAGTTTCCCTTCGACAAAGTGTAGGATCATGGCAATGAAAATAATGAATAGAGTTGGGGCAATAACACAACCCTGTTTAACACATGATCCCACTGTGAATGGTTCGCTTTGAGAGCCATTGTTATCTGCAATTGTTGCTGTTATATTATCATGGAGGAACAGAATGATGTTTACAAATTTATCTGGGCAGCCAATTTTCAGAAGGACAGTCCACAGGGCATTATGATTTACAGTGTCAAAAGCCTTCGTCAGGTCAATAAACGCCATATGCTGGGGTTGGTTTTGCTCCCTGCATTTTTCTTGAAGCTGTCGAGCAGTGAAAATCATGTCCACTGTCCCCCTAGAAGGCCAAAAACCATTTTGGGATTCAGGAAGGGTCACCTCAGATATTATTACGAGACGGTTTGCTAAGATCCTTGCAAGAATATTGTCGGCCGCTGAGTAAGATTGTCTTCCATGAACACAGTCTTAACAATGTGTCCGTAAGTGACTCCCCTTCGACCTTACTGCCTTGGGGCACCCTGTTGGGAGTACAATACTCCCAATGGCTTCGCTCACAAGGGTCATAGGAACGTGCAGGGCCACTCACCACGACAAGGTGAGTCAGCCAGTCAGTAAAGCCCAGCAACAGTGGCAGCAGCCACCTGGCTTGCTTTTGCTTGCATCTCCTGGATTCCTTCTCACAGGGCAGCTTCTGGTAGATGCCATGTAGTGGGGTGGGACATTCCAACAGGAACGTCTTTTCCCGTTTGCCTGCCCCCCACACTCTGAATTATAAACAGCTATAGCTTTGTCTTTGTGAATTTCCTACACACTCCTAAATAAATAAATAAAATGAAAACTTTTCAAAAATGGGAAATGTTCCTAGTAAAAGAACCACACTTCTAGCATACTTTTTTCTTTCCAATGCAATGAATAACTCCTCAATGCATTCCAGAGATGTGGTTCTTGCTCAAGAGATGGAGGTAGGGACACAGTATCTGGGGGGAAAGGTGCCCTCTGGCCTTGCATTGGGAGAACACATCACTTCCCATGTATACATCTCACCCCTTAAGGCAAGACATGGAAAGGTAGAAAGGCATGGTGCACAGGAAACAAAATTAGTCTGTTATGCTGCTTCCGCACAACATATAAATCAGATACAGTATGGACCTGGCAAAGCTATACAGCCAAGTTAGCACTCTCACCGAAAAGATTAATTAATCAACATCAAGTCTCTAGAAACTATGAATAAAATGTACAAGATACATTCTATGACCAGAATTCTTCATACATCAATTAATCTTTGGGCTTATCCCAAAATACTCCACTGGTTCCCATCCCCAAACTCTTCGCTTTGTGCACAAGGGATTTGCCCCTATCCTACTTTCCAAAAGGACCCAAGTGCATTTCCACTAGGATTCATCTTAGCCTTTCATTATTATTTTCATTATACTTCAAGGTTATACAGTTAAAATTACTAATTTTTTTATTTGAACATTTATATTAAGCTACTGAGATTTTTAGCAGCTTAGCAGCCTTATTTCTTTGTAAGAGAGTAAGCCTCTTAGATTCTGCATATGGGTTTCTCATCTAAAATGAAAGATTTCAGAAATGAATTGAAAGGTAACGCTGACTTAATGAGGCTTTTTAAACTAAGGACTGAATATCGATACGTACAGTTCCACCCGTTACACAGCTTCCGAAGCTCAGTCTCTCACACATGCTTTGGCATCATTACCGCTGAGTGAATGAAATAGTAACACTTTCACTTCTATAGTTACTGTACTTCAAAGGTATTCTCAGCTGAACCTCAAAATACTATTTCTTGGAAGCAAAAAAAACTAGTTGGGGATTCAAACAAGAAATTACTTCCAGGCCACAGTAACTAGATAACAAGTTTGAGCCAAAAGTATTGATATAAACAACTTGTGACTCAGCTGTATCTCCGGTTACAACCAATTTACTTTTACATATTTTTTTTCTTGAAACCCTGGGAAATCATTCGAGACTACTGCAATTTTATCTCATAGTTAATTTATAAAAGATTATTTGGAAATATTTCATGTTGGGATAAACATTAGCAGGAGAGAATTAAATACAAATATAAAACAGCAGAAGTAAACAACAACAACAATATCCATTGCCATTATTTATTACATGTCTAATTGGATAAACTCCATACAAAGATAAAAAATAAACAGGACTTTGCCTGCAGCCTTACAATCCAAAAATTGCAAAACAAACAATAAAATTATTATTTTAAGAATAAGAAATTCTGAACTCTGTTTGGAGCATGAGGAAAAAGAAAATTCATTGCAGGGAGCAAAAAGAATCAGCTCTGTCCTTTATATGGCTGCATGGGATGGAGAAACCTCTCCAAAAGAACAACCCTGGAATATACTTTCTAGTATATGAATCATAGAATCTTAAGAGTTGGAAGGCACCCCAAGTGTTATATAGTCCAAACCCCTGCAGTGCAGGAATCTCTGCGAGAGTATCCATGACAAATGACCAGTCAACCTCTACTTTAAAAACCTCCAAGGAAGAAGAGTCCACCACCTCCTGTGGGAGTCTGTTCCACTGCTGAACAGCTCTTACTGTCAGAAAGTTTTTCCAAATGTTTAGTTAGAATCTCCTTTCTTGCAACTTTAAGCTATTGGTTTGAGTCCAATCCTCCAGAGCAGGAGAAAACAAGCATGCTCTCTCCTCCGTGTGACAACCCTTAAGATGGCTATCATATCTCCTCTGTCTCCTCTTTTCCTGGCTAAACATACCCGGCTCCTTCAAGTGCTCCTCATAAGGCTTAGTTTCCAGACCCTTGACCAGCTTGGTTGCCCTCCTCTGCACATGCTCCAGCTTGTCAACATTCTTCTTAAATTGTGGTGCCCAGAATTGGACACAGTAATTCCAAGTGTGGTCCAAGGCAGAATGGAGTGGTACTATTACGTCCCTTGACCTGGACACTATACTTCTGCTGATGCAGCCTAGAATAGCATTCACTATTTTTGCTGCTGCATCACCCTGTTGACTCACGTTAAGCTTGCGGTCCACCAAGACTCCTGGATCCTTTTCAGATGTACTGCTAATAAGCCCAGAATCGGTGTCCAAGGTGACAGCATGGAAGTGATTTTGCAACTCTAATGACAATTCTAATGGTTTGTGACTGTCCTGTGCGTCACATTCCTCCAGGGGTTAGACTCTTGCAATGAGCAATCTTTCTCCACCTTGGGGGTGCCCTATCTATCTGTGTGCTCAATCTTAGTCAACTAAACTCTATCAAGTAACTCTGCACGTTGTCCTGTTGCTTGAGGTGTGGCTAGGTGGGCCTCAAGTTGCTGCACCTTCTCTTCCAGCTTGCACTTGCTACAAGTGTACTGTTGCTTGTTCTCTGAAAGAATGACAAACATGGCACAGATGTTACAGGTCGCTGCAGCAGCTCCCTCCCCCTCCACGTCTCTGGTCCTATGCACACGAAGAAACAGAACTTGGGGCCTCCCCCTTACACTCCCTCGCAAACGCCCCTGTTTGTGATGTCTGATGGTGAGTTCCCAAGCTCTGCACTGAGCTAAGTTTGACTGCTGCTGGTTGTTAACTCCTCCCTCAGCCTGGCTTCCTCTCCGCTGTAACTCCTCCCCCTCAGATCCTATGTTCCCACAGACAGAGCAATCAGCCACACACATCCTCAGGCCCGCAATGAAGAAAAGTAATCAGGACAAGCAATCAAGCCTCTAGCAAAACACTCAGTCACTCCCTGAGGCCTGCTATCAATCTATCAAACTTTAAAACAGCTCAGAAAAGCAAGCAAGCAAGCAGCCTTACTCCAAAAGACAAAAGCTCACTCTCTTCAGTCTCCTCCAGCAATCCTTGTTCCTGTTTGCGAGGTCTGTTCTAACTATATGGAATATAGTTAGATGCAAGAAGCACTTAGTCATCTTTTCAGAACTGTCACTATAAATCCTATGACCGTTTACCTAGAGTACACCCCACTGAATTCAGTGGGACCTACTTCTGAATACATATGTTTGACCTGTAATTGCACAGAATTACTTTGAGAATGACTATGGCACATCAGACAATATCCTCTAAAGAAAACCCCTTAGCAGCATCTAACCTATCATAAGAAAAAATATAGCCGAGTAGATGAAACAGACAACCTGATTTGGCTTCAACAAATATGTAAAATAAAATTCCCATATGGCTTTTATGAGAGCCCCCTCCCCGACAACTTTTTCACATATATTGGATCCCTTCTACCTCCCATCTAGGTGCAATCTTCATAGTTTGTTTTTCTGGCTTTCTGGCTTGCCAAATACACATGCATCTGCCACTAATATAGGCAAAGATTCATTTTTCAGGCCAGCTTTTTATTTCTGTGCTAAACCATTCCACTTGGTATTTTGCTAACTCACAATGACAACTTTTACAACCCACCTGGACTGTTAGAAATATGCCTATTGCATTTGCAGGACACATGGAAATGTGTATAGCTGTCTAATAACTGAAACATTCAGAGAGGAGGTGATGGTGATGATGGTGATTCAGTATTACCCATGTTGCCATTACTCTTAATAAAAGACAAACACACCAAACCATAATTGAGACATTTATATGATTTATTAAAGAAAACCACACCAGGGCCAGTTCCTTGAAATGGTTATAGAAAGCTTTTGGCTTAGAAGATATCAGGGCATATGCTGTGTAACTGTAGACCACATACTATGGCCTTGATTATATACTAATTGGACAGTAGTATCATTGTTCTGAAATAATAATACTACACCTTCCAAAATACACAGGGAGTTAAATTCCCAAAGCTAGGTATAAAATCTTTTAACTAATAAATGGTAGCTAACTGAATTAAGTTGAAAGCTTTGCAAACCACATAATTTTATGTCTAAGAATCTGAAAAAGCAAAAGAAATGTTAATTTTCTATGAAAATAAGCAGATAATTAGAGGTACATGTGGGAAGATGTGGGAAGGAAAAGAAGAGAAAAGCCCCAGAGCAAGTCATTGCTCAGTCACTAGGCAAAGGCAATTTTTAATCCTTAACCAACTATTGTACACTCGCTTTAATAAAGGCAGTACAACCAAACCATTAACTTACCCTTTTACATTATAAAAAGTAGGAACGAGTCACTACTATTTATCTCTTGTTTCATGCCCACACAAAATACGGAAACAGGGAAAGACTGTAGCTCAGCAGTGAGCACACTATCTGAAGCGCTGGAGATCTGCTACTAGCAGATGACACTGAGCTAGATACTGAGCTAGTTTCTTGTGTTTCAGGGTATCTGTAAGTAAACATAGTGTATTTTTGGCATGCATTAAACAGAGGCATGTCAGCAAATATTGGTAGATGTGCCATTTCTAGTCAGATGTAACAGTGGGAGGCAAGGTTCGAGGTTAACAAAAATCTAAGAAGTGTATGGCTTGCAGCCATGCTTGCTTATACCTTGCCTCTATAGCTGTTTGGGGGAAGAAGAGGTACAATGGGGAGAGAGATCATGAAGATCCATGTTGAGGTTTTAAATAATCTCCAGGAACACATAAACTTCCTCCCACCTTTTCCTTCCTGCTGCTGCTGCTGCTGCTGCTGCCATATTTCTTTCCCCCCCTTTGTGAATGCAATGAGGAAAGTCACTGAATGTGGCAGACTGAAAAACAGGAGCTCTACAGCGTTCGAAGTGTGGCAATGGAATGACATAGTCATGGGACAGCTTGAGGACTGGACATGCACACATTTACTAGCGCATATAGTATAATGTGGCAATGGTTTGGACCCTAAGGTAAGTTAATTTAAGGAAGTCAATAGAAGGAAAGTTTCCCAACAACTTCCATCCCCTGCACACCCCAATATATTCAACATATATGATGTGTGGGTTTAATAAGGATGTTAACAGCATGCATCAGCATTCTTCAATCTTGCAGGATCTACTTCACTTTTTCTTAGAACTCTAAGGTCTACCAGATGGATCCAAGTGCAAGACAGTGGTTTAAAAAGAGGGGCAAACACTTAGAATTAAGGCATCTCTTGGGACATCTCAGCCCAGGCATTTATTTTCATCACCATTACTCACAGTTCATCACAGTCTTTTCATACATCCCCCCGCCCCCAGGTTCCCAAGTTTTATTTGTTTCAGCAGTTTAATGTTTATGTTTGTTTGCTGGGGTGGGGGGTGTTCTGCTTTTTAGAAATCATTTGCAATCACTCACAGATCTACCAGTAGGTCCTGATCTACCTTCTGCCCATCCTAGAATAGAGTAGCAAGAACTGTATAAAGAAAGAAAACTTACTCAAGGAAGAAAAAGTCATCTATTTGACTTTCTCACATAGTGCTATTTACAAGGCAAAATGCAGTGGTTTAAAATAAAAGCTTGTAGGCGAAGTCCTTACTGATACCAAATGCTTAATACTGTGTACAATGGTCCCAGTCTCACCTACTGAAGTTTCAATATCAATATATTAAACCAAAGTTGTATGCTGAAACTAAGCCTCATCTCATCTTCAGATGTAATGCCAAACACACCAGGTGGGTTTTGACTATGGTTTGGGTTTTGACTATGGTTTGGTGTGATGTTTTAATGACAAACCTTTTCTTTTTAAAAAAAGCCAGGAAACTGGTTGGAAACTATGGTTTGTGTTAATTATGGTTTGGTGTGACCTCTAAACTGATCCATCATAGTTAGAATTACTGTTCTGTCTTCAGGCTGCTCAGGGCAGAGTGCTAAACAGATGAAAAATAAAAGTAGATTACCAGATCTAAACCGTGGTTTGTCTATATGTTTGGATACTCAAACCACAATCTCAGTTCTAAACTGTAGAAGCACAAGGTATTGTTTAGTGTGACATCTCAAATGAGATACTGTGTTTAATTCTGAATATGTTTTTTAATGTTGGTAAACTGGATCAACAGAACTCCTGGTCCCTGTGCCTGTGATTGCTTTTTTCCTCCTCCCTCTTTTTACATCATGTCATTTAGATTGTAAACTAAGGGCAGGAATTGTCTTCATTCTGATATTTGTAAGCTGCTCTGGGAGCCTTTTTCAGATCATGAGCAGGGTAAAAATGCTTTAAATGAATGATAAATAAATAAATAATTATCAGTGGAGCTACATGCAAGACAAGGACCAACATCAGTCAAAACTGACCCATTTTTATGACATTTTTTGGGGGGGAGATAAACTTATGCTTAGTGACTGAGGTTCTCACATGCATATTAACTTTCCCAGCATAGCTACAAGCTTTTAAATTAAACAATAAAATAAAACAAACAATTGAACAACTATTTATCTTATCAGTGGTTTTTGCAGTAAAACACTGTATATTTTTTTCTGTTCTCCCCCCACCCCACCTCAAACTTCTACTACGTATACAGTCTGACTCAGCCCTAAAAGCCTCATACTACTGAGATTCAACACAGCCTTAAACAGGGTTGAAGGATAAATGCCAGCCAATGTCTAAATTACTGAAATGTAAAGTGATAATGTCTATCACATTGCAAACTTCAGTGTTGGGATGCTCTCAGCCTTACTGCTTCAGGGAGGAGAAACGAAAACTACAGGGTTGATGTCATTTTTAAACATATACCTTGCAGTCACTTTAATACTACATTGAGGACACTGCTGGGATTCAGTATTTAAAGTATTTGTTACTCTTACATTCTGATTTGGGACAATAACCTTCACTCTTTGTGGCATGCATATTTTGAAAATAAAGGCTATTTACCTAAACACACCTCAACCTACCTGGTCCTAACAATCACTCCAGCCTTCAAAACATGTGCTGTCATGAATAACAAGAATTATGAGAATGTGCATCAGAGCCATTTTCTCCTTTCTTGCTGCTCTCCTTCTGCCATTGCATGATGTCTTTCTTGTGAAGATCCTGGCTTGTATTAAGACAAAGTTCCTTGTTGTGTCCAAGCCAAGCACCCCTGGCTTAATGGCAGTCAATAAACCAGGAAAACTTCAGTTTACAAAGCCTGGAATAATAATCTGAATGGAGAAAAATTTGTTCTAAGAAAAACTCATCATCAGGACATTGGATTTAAAGAATAACCCTAAATTAATAATATAGCTTATGAGTTAAACTCTTAGCAATGACCATTAAAAAACAACAACCTGTCAATTGAAAACTATCAGTCTGTTCTGAACAGCTTTTAACACATTTAGATTTTTTGTCATAAAATATTCTATTTATTTCCCAGCAGCTGGTGTCAAAAAAGTTGTTGTTTTTAAATATTACTCTTAAATAAATAAAATCTGTTTTCATATTGTGTAAAATTAGTTTTGCCTGCTGTGAGTTTGTGTCATTATGAAGTGATCAGTTCTCTCCATTAATTATTTAAAGCAAGGCTATCAAATAAACTTGACTGAAACATTGTATAATATGTACAATTTGTATAAATCTGGCATTTGTGCTTGTACACAGTGGAGATCGTACTTGCCCTTTCTCAGTTAGTTGTTACAATTCTTATCCCACCTATTTTACAGTAGATGAAGAAACATTCTGCTTTTGTGCATGTGAGGCCCGGCACCAGTTTTCCAATAGTACACTACATCCTTCCTTTGATGGCACCAAGATATATTTAAATAATTCCCCTGGCTGTTCACATGGGTAATTGCTTTTCAACTGGCCTTGGGTGGCATTAAACTCTTTATTTATTCTTTGTTTTAATTTCTGGTTTGACAGTGCCTCATACTTTTATCAAACACTACTTGCATTGTTAGCAATTCCTCTGGAGTCTTAAAATTACCCTGTCTTTCAAGGAAGCTATAACTGTATAGCCATAATTATTCTCATATTTTATTCTCACTGCCATTTTTGGAAGGAAGGAAGGAAGGAAGGGGTGGGAATTGAATGCATTTCTCTGGCTTAGGAGACAGAAAAATACTGTGTCAGATCTGTAATGACTTTTAAGGCAAAGGGTTATCATGACAGTACCAAGATATAAACTGATAACAATTAAGTATAATCATCACTAAGAATGAATAATAAGTGGCCATAAATTATTGTGTGGAACCTTTCTGTATATGTATTTTCCTGGAACTAGGTTGCCTGAGATAAGGTCTCATACTCTGGTATAGCTTATGTAAGGTTCCCAGACTGCCATGTTTTGTTTGGTTTTTGGTTTTTTCTCCTCCAATTTCCTTCCCCCCCTTGATGCTTTCATTTATATAGGAGAGGGATAAGAAACTCATAGGAAACTATAACTACCACCAGCCCTGGCCTCTGGGTATGCTGGCTGGGGCTGATCAGCACTGGAGTCCAGCAACATCAAGAGGACCATCAATTTCTCTTCCTTAATAGAGGCCAACATGGGATAAAAGGACATTCTTTTCAAGCCAACAACCTGAATCTCACTTTAAGATGTGTATGGCACATATATAAGCTACAAACAGCCTAAACTGGGCTAAGGCCACAGTGCAATAATTTCTAAAGTGATCCCTGTGCTAACAAAAGGGGCAGCTTGTCTCCTTGCTCTAACAATTAACTGAATCCTTGATGAAGCTCAAGAAGGTCCTGCTGGCACTGCTGTGCTTGCCCTCCAACTAAAGCCCTTTTCACATGTTCAACTGAACATCTAACACAGGAGGGAACAGGGTTTTACCTACTGGTCCAACCCCTGTGCCTCCTCAGTATCACCATATAACATTGTATGAGCAATTTATAATAGAAATGGAAGAGGAAGAAGGATTATTTGCTGCTATACTTCTCTTCCCAACTTGTATAGCATGAATCTGCATCCTAGGATAGAGCTTCCTGAGAATGAAACCAACTGGAATTGCAGCCCATGGTATCCTGGATTTCTTATTGCATGATTCACCCTGTTACTTAAACCATAAAATTTTGACTGAATCTACTTCACACCAAACTTCCAACTAAGTGTGTCGTATCTTTTCTCCAGTGGTTTCTTTAGCTGTTTGAAAAATTCAGGAGAAATTGTTTCGGATAATTCAGTGATCTGTGTTTGCTAATCATCCCTGGTTTTAACAAACCAAACTGATTTCATGAAGGAGAATTCCTAATCAGTAGCAATTCTCAATTTTATGCTGCAAGGTCCAAAAGATTAAGTTCCTTTTGCTGAAAAGATGAAAGCACAATTCTAAGCTACTCAGTGCTCCATATACTACTACTTCCTAGCTGTATCTTACTTTTCCCTATGCCTACATCAAAATACAGGGTCTCACAAGCTATTAGACCAGCTGCTTGGAATTATTTTTATTTAACTGACAAAATTTCTTTGTTCTGGTCAGGGAACTGCCATCAGCTCAGAGGTGAGAGGTGGAAGGGTGGCTGGATTGCAGGGAGCCTCCAAAGATCATGGGAAGCAGCACTTCCTCAGCAGAGGAGGGAAGCCCTGCCTCTAGTGGAGAAGAGATGCAGGGCTCGGAGGATGCAAGAAAGAGCCAAGACACCGTGCATGAGCAAAGCGGGAGGGAGGGAGGTCCCCGTTTACCCAAGCCCTCCCTGCGCAGTAGGTTTTCGCGCAGAGGGGGGCGGCATCGGATAGTGGTCAAGAGACTACTCTGCTGGGGAAAGTTTAAGGACCGCCCACTCTCAGATTCTGCTAGTGACTGAGCAAGACATGGAATTGAGGCATTCTGCACTGTAAATGTTTTTGCACCAATAATAAAGCCTTTGAAAAGACCAGTGGGGATCTTGCCTGTTCGCTCTTGAGCAACCACGCCGAAAGGCATAACAGTTCTCATTAAGACTTTGTAATTCATACATTCCAATATACCATATCACAAATGAACAGGACTCTAAAAGCCTCCTGATACCTGGGTATATTAGAACATTTCTTCTTTAAAGATGAAGATTCATGGTGACCCTCAATATAGAGGAACTGACATTGATGGTGTTTTACAAAAATCAAATTGCACAACACTTTTCAACCAACTGTTTATATTTTGCATTGTTTTTCTTTATTATTTAATCAGATTCACAGAATCAAAGAATAAGATATCAACATGAGATACTAGGTGAATATAGGCCTAACTAGCAAATGTGGTGGGCGTTTGCATTTTAAAAGTGGACTAATAATATAGATGATTATATGCAATAATACAGATGATTGTGACTAGCTATGGATTGTTGTGCAGCAGGGCAATGAAGTGCTTACCTATGTGGACAATGATGTAGTTTGAAGGAGCTTAATAAAATATTTTTCCCTCATTGTAATCCTCTTCACAGTGACAAAAATGGAGGAAGCTTAAAAAACATAATATTCAGTTCAGAATTAGTTCACAAGGATTGGGGGCTTGGTGAGATGTTAAAACATCAGACTGATGAGAGGTCAAGCCAAACAAGACATATTTAAAGTGTGGGTCCCATTTTTCCACATAGAAATAGTGTTAGAGAGCCATCCATTATCCCTTTTACTTTTCGAAAGGTGGACTTACTTGACTTATGAAAGGCACCATGTTGTAATCTATTTTGTAAGTCTTTTGGGCTTTAACACCATTCACATTTGCTACATCCCCTTTTTCCCCAATTCAGATTTTATTATTAATTTTGTCACTTTACTGCTATATGTATTTTTACTTTTTTTTAATGGACATCTCTCTCTCTCCCTCCCTTTCTCTCTCTCTCTCCCTCCCTCTCTCTCTCATAATATTATTCACTTAGGGAAAATGTAGGGAAATTTTCAGTTATGAAGAAAAATCTGAGGATTGCATTGCTTTTGAGCCTGTGAAGCCATCCACTTTGTAATTTCACACCTTGATATCAAGTTTAACCATATATATACTCAACTCTCTCAGCCCCCTCATCATATAACAGCCACTGAACCAAAACTTTCAGGGATGTGACTGTAGTTTCTTACCAAAATAGTAACAACAACACAACATGCTGCAGTAATCTGATATTATGAGATGCAATTTAGAAACTCTTATTATGACTTAGACTTGTAGTTCCAATTTATCCCTTCAACACATCCAACTTGCAAACCAAGTGAGTAGTTTTGTTTATACTGGATAGTAAAAATGTTCCTATACAACATACACCAAAACATAAATGAATTCTAAATAAATGCCTCAGAAAAACTGCAAATACATCTTTCAAAATATATAAAATAACACTTGTACTGTAATAGAAATGTGCAATCTTTAAAATCTGAAAACCATGTGTGTGGGGAGTGACAAAATACAGTTTTTCAGGGCAATTTTTTAAAAAATTCAGCGGCATCTTAATTCCCTGTCTGAAGAACCTATTTGAGGTTCTTCTATTGAAGAACACATGAGGTAGGAGTTTGATCCTAGAAACTTGAAACAAGCATAGCTAGTAAACATACCTAAATTTAGTAAGGATCCTATATCTCTTGGTTCATACCAGATGTCAAACACTTGATGGCAATAGTAGGAAACAGGCTCCGTCCATTTCCCCCTGAATATGCTTCCAGTGACCAGACTGGGTTCAAGCAAAATATACTTGGTGTGGCAGATTGTGACTATTTATTTACCACAGCAATTTTTGCACCACCTCAGTTTCATTACTTTCTTGGTACCATGAATGGCTGCTGCCTTAACTTGAGTAGTAATCTGTGAACCTCAAATTACTGGTGAAGTGAAATTCACTTTAGATAGTTCCTATCTGTAACAGGTTGTCATTCGTAATTGTTGTCATCCTATCAGCATCAGTTAGCTTCTTCACAATCAGCTCTTCACACACGGTTCCTCACAATGGACAAGCATTGAAGGGCCTGGTTTTGATTGAGAAGTGCCATCTCTATAACCACCCACCTAAATATATGAAGAAGTGTGTATCTGAAGAAGTGTGCATGCACACGAAAGCTCATACCAAGAACTAACTTAGTTGGTCTTTAAGGTGCTACTGGAAGGAAAAAAATTTTTTTGTTTTAACCTAAATATGTTATTGCACTCAAAAGATATATTCCTATGGACCGGTACGGAGAACATTCCACAAGGACAATGAGTAGTTGCTCAGTGCCATCCTCTGACTTTTCCTGCCAGGAACAAGCAAGAACCCATCCAAGAGCTTCCCCACAAACTCCAGAAGAACCGAAAGGAGCAAAATGTTAAGCTGTAACCCTCAGTTCTCAAAATTCATCCACTGTAAATTCAGTCCATTAAAGTTCTGTTCTGAATTATTTTAAAGTAGGTCATTCTTAAAATATCATCATTTATTTTTTTAAACTGCCCAGCTTTGGAATCCCCCCCCCCCTTTTTTTGTCAGGAGAATACAGTTATTTTAGTTAAACAAAACAGTTTAGAATTATTACCATATTATGCCCTCATATCAGAATTTTGAGGGATTTTGATGTAATTTTTTTATATAAACACACACACACATCCACACAGACACACACACGAAGAGGAAGTAAGAGCAACTTCAAGCAGTGCATATTAAGTTGAAGGCTGTGGAAACAGCCAAAAACTGCATGGCGGTGTTGTAAGCATAGATATGATTAATGGAGTTCAAAGCAGTTGAAGTTGAAGACACAACAATCACTACTTAGAGGAATGAATGATATAGGATTTGTTTTCATATCAAGGTTTTTTAAAGCTTTTGCTTAGAATTCCCCCAGTATTTGGCTTTTAATACTACACAACCTCCCCATTAACTTGAAAATCAACAATGTTAAGCTTCCCCTAACCAAGCAGCAACATCACCATCACCATGATAATCATCACCATCAATTGATTTATTTATTAATTAATTACACTGTTTAATCTGGATACAACAACTGTCTCAGCTAATACCAAGAAAGGAAAGGGGGAATTTGCATGAGAGTAGAGCTGCCTGGAGGGGAGAAGTGTAAGTGATCTACGGATTGCTCCCCAAAAAGAATGTATCTGCACATTGTGGTGGACAGTGTGTCTTTTTTTCAAGGTATAACAATCACAAAATATTGCCCAGATTTGAAGTAGAGGAATTAAGCTTCCCACCACATTTTCTGGGACTCTCCATATATCACATATAGCTGTGCATTAATCCGTTGTTAAAAATGATGAACCTCGGTTATTTCCATTTGAAAAGATTTTTTTTTAAAAAAAGACTAATTATTTCATCTGATTGCAACACACGATATTAACCTACTAAGGAAAATCTTAATTTATTAAGGATGTCCTCAATGAAGCTGGAGGGTCCTCAAGGAACAAGCTGGCATCCAAAAGAATCCATATTCTCATCAACATTTCTTCAGTATAACTACCATGAAAGTAATAATCTCTTTTTAATGAAACACAGATTTTATTTATTTTTTTCAAATTCTGTTGTTACTTGTCCTTCAACTTTTACTATCATAAAAAGCTACACCTTATTATCACTCTCATCAGCATGCAGATGTAGGTCTAGTGAAACTGGAATCATATTGCTGGGGAACAAACTCTTGCACATAAAGCAATTCTTGTAGAGGAGGGTTTCTGTTTTCTGATATTTTAAATCTATTTAGCAACTAGAAATAAAAGAGCATGTCAGGTGGTGGATGGGTTGTCACAGTTTCTGCTGAGCACACACAATTCCTTATGCAACCTGGCACTTGGAATCTTACGAGAAAATAAGTACAACACAATTCTCTCCCCGACTTCCCACTTTTCCTTTTCTTCCATATCCCATTCATACCACACTAGCATCACCAATGAAGCAACAGCATATCGAGCCACAATAATGCTTCCTAATGCAACACGACAGCAAGACTAATTTCACCAACAGGCAACAAGCAAGCTAAACCTCTTTTAAAATTATTATTTTTAATTCATGGGGGAAATAGAAGAAGAAGAAGAAAACAACAGAGCTGATTAAGGAACAACCTGACAAAGAAACAAACAGAACAACAACAACAAAAATCCCTGAAAAAGAAAGAAGGGGAAAATGAGGAGAGGAAAAACAATTATCCTAGGCATTAGGCAAAAGTCTGTAATATTATCTACAGTGACAGCACAGCCATTGTTAGCGCTGCCAAGGCACTGGATGTTTGCTATATCACCCGAGGTCCTGAGAGAATAATAAACTAAGCAGATTAGACGGAGACTGATGCCTCTGTGCCACTTCTACCTCCACACAGAGTTTGGTGTTTCAAAACATATACAGGCAGGTAAACCCAGAAAATGGGTTTCCATGTTGTTAGGATGGGGGGAAGAGGCTGCCAACAACTAGGGCCTGTTTATTATTTAACAGTTGGTATTGCTAGAAGCCTGGCACAGCAATAGAGCAATCTCTGTTTCAGTGCAAGGAAACCTGATTATGGAAGCATGCAAGCCAAATCCTGTTTACCATAGTCTGGAAGAACTTCTGTGCCCTCAAAAGACATGGAAATTCTCACAATAGCTCTTGTCCAAGTAGAGGGGAAGCTTCCTGGGGCAGAGGTACAAAAGAAGTGTAGAAACAGGAAACAGTGCTGGTGCACAAGGGCAATTAAGAGTGTGCAGTTATTTCTTCCAATTGCAGTGATCCCTCTTACCCAGCTATGAAAAATGGGATCTTCTCAACCACCCTTCCTTTAAATAATTTCTTTCAACTTACATAATCATGCAGAATAACTCAGTCGGAAGAGCATGAGACCCTGAATCTCAGGGTCATGGGTTTGAGCATGTTTCCTGTTTCCTCAGTGGTTGGATTAGATGACCCTCATGGTCCCTTCCAACTCTAAAATACTATGATTCCATGAAACCACACACACAATGCCCATGTTTTAAAGCAAAGAACTTGTTATTGCATGGAGATTATGCTTGAGTTTTCTGCAGCTGCTGGAACGCAATGGGCTATCTAACAGCTAACGTGCTAGTGTCAAACGAGGGGATCAACAGAAATGCGAAGTATAAAAGCATCATATTATTTTAACACTATCACTTCCCAACACTGCTAAGCTTATGACACCGTGGAAATAATAAATTTGGGCAATTTCATATGTTAAATTATTGGCATAGTTGCTGCTTTAAATTAATCCACTCTACACAACGTAATGAAATATAATACAGGAAACTGGTAAAGATGCCAATGGCACTAAAATTCAAAGTATACATGTCCGTCCTTCCGTCGTCATCCCCCCAATATCTGAGTGTTTCAAAAAGCAAAACAAACAGGGAGCCAGGAAAGGGAATCGGGAGAGTGGTTAATAGTGGATACTCACACTATGATAGACAGAATAGGAGCCAATGGTTCTAAACTTTGTCATGTGTCATACTTTGTCATATGTTATACATGACATCAGGTGTGGAAATAGTAGGGATGTGACTCGATCAGCTGCATGACTGAGTTTCCCATGAGGTACTCAATGTCCCCGCTAGTCCCTGGAGCATGCAGGCTTGAGATCATCAGCTGAAGGACAGTGGCTTAAAGCCTGTTGGATTGGATGTGCAACCAAGTTCCCAGAACAGCTGATCCCTGCGGAAAGGAGGCTTGAAATCATAACTTCTCAGTTGATGGGCAGAGCTGGATCAGCTGCGCAACAGAGATCCCCATGGGGATAAACTCAATTGTGCATGCAATCCCTGAAGAAAGCAGACCTAAAGTCACAGCCCATCAGCTGATTACTTCATGGCTGCTAATCAGTGGCATTTCAAAGCACCGCACAGGGCTCTTTGCAAACCCTGCCACTCACTTTGAATTCCCAAAGAGCATCACTGTCAAATTTGGCCCATGAGGGGGAGGGGAGATAAGGATCATGCCCACCAGCCAGATCAGATCCTCCCCTCCCTGTTCTAAAGTATCAGTGGAGCTCTATACACACAGGAGACCATTCCTTGTCCTTCTTCAAGTAGAAGACTGCTCGGTATGTTCAATATGTCCCTTCAATGGTGTTCCTTCAAATACCAAAGACTGAGTGAATGGAAACCAAAAAAAGGAGCCATTTTCTATTGTGGGGTCTTTGGAATATTTTCCCTTTGAGACTTATGATTTTTCAGATCTGAGCAAATACATTTTAAATTTCCCAGGCCTTTATAATTTTATCCTTTCACTCTAATTGTTTCTGTTTTGTGGAAAGTTGTGCTGCATTCTGTTGTTTTACTGTTTCAGCTGTTTTAGTCATGTTGTTCTACTTGTTGTTGTCCCAATATTTTTCATTTTAACTTATTGTAAGATAAAATGGAAGCTCACAGAGCTTGAGATAGTACCTCTTTTAAATAAACAACTATCCAAAATAAAATCGGGCACACATGGAGACAGTTTACAGGCTCACTTCTCTTCCTGTGGTACTAATATCCACATCATTATATGCCCATCTCATACAACTTTGCAAAAATTAATTCAACCAACAGTTGTAAAGATGTCTGTGATCCAATGGCTAAGAGGCATATAGATAGTTGACAGGCAACAAACAGTTTTCAATGTACAGTGGTACCTCGGGTTACATACGCTTCAGGTTACATACGCTTCAGGTTACAGACTCCGCTAACCCAGAAATAGTGCTTCAGGTTAAGAACTTTGCTTCAGGATGAGAACAGAAATTGTGCTCCAGCGGCGCGGCAGCAGCAGGAGGCCCCATTAGCTAAAGTGGTGCTTCAGGTTAAGAACAGTTTCAGGTTAAGTACAGACCTCTGGAACGAATTAAGTACTTAACCCGAGGTACCACTGTATTATCTACAGTATGTAAGTCTCAGAGAATGGCTGCCCCATTACTGACCTTGCTGTACACATCATATAGCTAAAACGAAGAACTATCAGTCTTCCCAGTAGTTAGTTTGACATATTTTACCCATATAGAAGCAGCTGATTGATACTTGACATTAATTTTCAATTTGACAGGCATCAAAGGTGTGCAATTGTGTAGAATAGCAACTTTCCTTGTGTAATTGGATTTGCATAGAAAGAAATGCATGCTGATCTTGCACACCTTCAAACAGCAGCTATGTATCATACTGTGCCTTCAAGAGCTCTTTATCCTGTGCCAAAAACAGACTGTACAGAGATTAGAGATTAGTGAGATCTGTTCGCAAGAAAACAAAGTCTGGTGAAAATTTAGCCAGTGTTGAATTTTTGCTACTAACCAACACCTGGACTTGAATGGTATCACAAAGTGGGGGGGGGAGCATTAAATGATAGAAGAGATGAGGGGGGAAAGAATAAATCCATTTTCTGAAAAGCAGTAACATTCTGTTTTTCCAGAATAGGGAAACAGCCCCCTGAGTTTTACCATAATTCTGCCTCACTGTCATGGCGAGAGTATTCTAAGATACTGCATTATAGGCATCTGCTATACAATTGGCTTTCTGGCATCATGGGTACTATAATTCTCTCTACAGTGTGATGTGGGTAATTATAGAATGCCTGGATTCTGTCAGCTTGATTCAAAACCCATTGAAGCCAATGAAAATTATCCCAATGATTTCAATGGACATCTCCGGAAGGAACAATATTTACCCATTGTGTGGCACCTGCAGCTAGGGGATGTGCGAAAAGCTGACTTTGGCAGTAAAAAACACAACAGAAGGGGAAATGCCTAGATTCAAGAATATAAAAATGTCCCCCGTTATTTGTTCTCTGTGGTCAAGGGTCTACTGGATGCTATAGCGGGATAACGCCATCCTATCCCTCTATGTGACCTGTTATCATCTAGTGTTGTCTTGGCCACATTTAAAAACTACTAAAACCTAATATTAAAAAGATACAATAATTGCTACTGCACATTTTAATGAATTATTGTGTTCAAGGTTCCTACGAAAAGTAATATTATACTCGGCTTATGTTTTAATTGATTTATTAATATTTTATCACAGGAATGTAATTTAAGCTCCTCATGATTTAGATCTCATAAACCTTTAGCATTTTGCAAATTCCAATTCCAATTTAAAGCCAGGGCGAGCAATTAACTTTTCTATCATCTTGTCAGGGGAGAAGGTTCATGTTTAATTTGAGACAAAGTGACAGAAATATATATACACTGTATGTATTACTCCAATTTAATTTATGAGTCAGCACCATCCACCTTCGAAATGTAGATTTAATAGAAGGGGGAGAGGCTTGTTGTCGTGGCATCGCTGAGATATCTGCCCTGAATTCGTTAGGGGAAAAATGTCCCTGGTTTATTGAGATAGGAGGCGAGATTGATTACTGGTCTATTTCCAATTCCTTTGTTTTAATTTCAATTCGCTTGTCACTTTCTTGTACACAGCATATTCTCCCAAATGTAATCTCACAGCCTCTTGCCAATGCTATTGTAGGCATCCCTCCGTTGCCATTTCTCCTTCACATACGCAGTAAGTTTGTCATAAATCCTAAACAAAAAGATAACTGAGAGACTAATCCTCCACAGAGTTTCATAAAACAGTACCAAATGGGCAAAATCTGCAGTTTTTACTAGTGCAAGAATGGGAGTGTAACTTGATTAAAGAGATGGGGAGGAGCATGAGGGCAGAAATGTAACAAATAGAGCACAAAAGGTGCAAACGTAATTCATTATAAAGCTGTCAAAGTCTCATAAAAATATCACACATAGAAGCTAGAGATACTTTCAGATATGTTTCAAAGCTATATATGCTCTTCTTCAGGGTGAGAGTTCCATGCTTGAAGTCTGTGCTATCACTATCAAAGACAACCCCATGTTGAGCACATTGTAGTAGCCTCAAGATACACAAAGTCATAAATGATAGTTGTAAGGTCTCTGAATCACACAACAGAGTTGGTAAAAAAGAACCCCATGCACGTATAAGGACCACATTTTGTTGTTATCATTACCTGTTTGACCTCTAGATTCTACTTGCCGATTCACGGTGCTCGTGAAAGACACTTCACTGTGTCTGATCAGTCTCAGGGCACTTCCAGACTGTCACTGTTTTCTGTCACTTATCAGCAAATTCAGGTTGCACAGATAAAAGTTAAATTGGTATTCCCCGCAACCACTGCTCACTTGTGAGATCGCCTTAGCCCGTATATGCCCACTTGATTGCTTAGATCTGTGAAGCTGGCACTGTTACTGGCAGTACCCACCTGGGAACTTCCTAAATATTGACATCCAGTAGAATCCTTCACTGTACTCTTTTTGGTGCCTGCTAAAAACATTTTTTACTGATAATAATATTTTTCATTTTTTGTAAAATATTTTGAGATTTTATTACAGTTCAGTGGTATATAAATATTGGGGGGGGGGAGAGAGAGAAAAACACTTGCTTCTCATAAAGTCTAACTTTTTCTGCTATGAGCCCTGGTCCCTCTCTGAGGTTGTCTCTGACATGGCGCTCACTTAGCTGCCCACCCTGGTGCCATCAGTTAATGGGAGTGGCTCTGCCTACCCAGAGGGGGATGTTTCATTGGTCACAACCACCGGTCAGGAGGCAGAGGCACCCCTCCCATCACCTAGGTCTGGGAGAAGCCAAGAGAAAGCGAACTAGGAGTAGTGACAAATTGCAGAACTGTTTACTGTCCTAAAATGAGTCTGGCCCATTCCCATATACAGGACAGCAAAGGGGTGTGACTGTTGTCAGATCAACGTCTAAGGGTTTGCCAGTTAGAGCACCTGCCTTTATTGCAGCTGTATTTAGGATTAACCATGTGTAGTGCCTTAAGCCATCAATTTGCATCTGTGCAGAAGTAATCTAAGCATTAAAGCTTTGGGAAAGAACTCTTCCTCAAGGATTTGCTCTGCTCCTCCTACCCTGGAGAAGGCAGATCTGGCCAATGGCATGTGCCTCAAATGACATCCATATTAGATTATTGTAATACATATAGTTAGGGCTGGTCTTGAAGACCATATGATCCTCCTATCTTTAGCAGTCACTACCAGAAGTCCTGCACTGCATTTCACTGCTTGGCAGCAACACAAGGCAAGACTTTTTGAGTGGCAGCACCCTGACTTGGAAACTACCTCCCAAAGAAAATTTGCCTGGACTCATGCTTTATTGTTTTTAGGCTGGGTAGCCAATACATCTCTATTCCTTTTAATGGTTTCTAAACTGTCATTAATCCTTATTATTTTATGGCATTTTTATTGATTGTTGGGGGGAAATATTCCTTCTAGTTTTTACTGCATCAGGGCATAAATTTATAGTTGTAGACCACCATAGGGGCACGTTCAGGGGCAGAAAGGCTGGATATAATTTTTTAAAATAAATAATAAATGAATTTATAAACTGCATTTCTTTAAGTCTGAAAGACATATGGGGGAACTCAGCTGAATATGACTAAGTAGTGATTGAACATCCGTCATCTAATTGATGAAACAGCAATAAAGCACCTAAGTAACAAGGTGAGCTCCCGTTGCAGAACCTAGCAGTTCGAAAGCATGTTAAGTGCAAATAGATAAATAGGTACCGCTCCAGCAAGAAGGTAAATGGTGTTTCCGTGCACAGCTCTGGTTCACCAGAAGTGGCTTAGTCATGCTGGCCACATGACCCAGAAGCTGTATGCCGGCTCCCTTGGCCAATAAAGCGAGATGAGCGCCGCAACCCTAGAGTCGGCCACGACTGGACCTAATGGTCAGGGGTCCCTTTACCTTTACCTTAACAAGGTGCTATCCAATACCTAAAATATACAAGGCCTTGTAAGCAGGCGTATACCAGTCACGATCCACAATTTGTAGATGCTGTCAGCTGAAGTTAGCACAAAATATCTGTACTATAGCTGAAATTTAGCAATTTAAAACACATTCCAAACTTCCCTTTAACCAGATTTTGAGGTCCAATAAGTGGCTTCAGTGATTAAATTGATCAGAAATTCTGTAATACAAATGATTATGCTTCTCAATTCCATCATACTGTTTTTCATGCTTATTCACTTAGGAAACTCAAATAGCTTTCTTCCACTGAAAATGCAGGTAAGACAACCATTGCTGTCATGCATATTTTTAAGACAAATTATAGCAGAGTGCATTGCAATTTCCAACACTTTGTGGTGTCTGCGGAGTGACAGACACCAGCCCACATTGGAATCATTTTGGGGTATCCAAATACCTGTCTGAAAAATACTATTAACTGCAGATTGTAGGCTTTTGAAGTGCGTAAAAATCCCAGAAATTTAATTACACTGGAGGACTTGGGTGATTTTTGCATGAAACGTATACCACTTTTATTTAAAAAATACAAACTGGAATAAGTTAAAGCTTCTTACCATAAAGAAGTTTAAACTTTCAAGATAGCATTTGAGACAAGAAAGCTTTGGTCATGGTGGGAATTTCTGAAGAATATGAAGTTAATACAATTTTATATATTCATCACTGAAAGTGTGAAATATTTATTATTAGAGAAAAATCTATTGCAATTAATATGGAACAGAGCATCAACACTCTTAGACAAAACACTCAAAACTGATAGGTCTTAAAATAATAACTTATTTCAAAAGTACTGACCCATAGCCTATTATACCCTCTCAAACGTATGGTAAACTTATATTAAAAATCCATTATTTAATTTTAAAACAGTTTATAAACTATTAAAAGGAATAAAGATGTATTGGCTTGCCCAGCCTAAAAACAATAAAACATTTTCTTTCTTGAACACAGAAGCAAATTTAATTTTTCTGACTCACTTGTCTGATCAGAGACTTTATTTTCATATTTAAAATGATCGGTGGTCCTATAATTCAAGAGTTGAACAGACTATTTGCTCTTGACTATAATAGTGACACTTTGGGGGAGGGGACTGAGTGCAGGGAAATGAATGATCCAATGTACTGACTTAAATTACAGCTTCTTCACAACTAGGAAAATTAGCAGGTGTTTAGATAATCAGATAACATTTTTCTACATTCAGTTTGTAAGCTGTTCAATAATGAAATTTATTTTCCCAAGAATAGAATGAAATGCCAAACTATACCAAGAGCTTGCAGTGCTATCCTGGAGGAAAGTCATTTTGTGAGTAAGGGGATGTCTTATCTGCTTGTGAGGTTCACAGTAGCCCTTGGGTGAGTATGCTGTTATGTCAATTCACTCTTTCTGAAATTCATCTTTCTAATGATCAAGCTGAGACCTAGTTTGTTGTTGTTTTCCATTTTTTACTAATGAATTAACACATTTATGATGCAATTATTCTAGTTGTTTGCTTTTTTTTAAACATCTAAAACCAGTTTCATGGATCATTCATCAAAAGGTTAACTGCAAATAGGAGGCAGTCCAGGTGACTAGCCTATCACATGTTTGTCTACATCTGATTATATATATTCACTCAATCTACACTATGCAGACCTTTATAAGAAAGGGAAACATTAAGTTGTAAGCATTCAAAAATGTAAGTTGTAAGCATTCAAATTTGTGATTACTAGATATTATTAGCCACACAAACAATCAATTGCTGGTTTTAGAAATTTATATGCTGGAAACATAGGTTGGTATTCAACTAAGTTTTACTCAGAGCAGACCAAATGAAATTGATAAATATAACCAACTTAGGGCAATTCATTACAATGTGTCTGCTCTAAATAAAACTTAGTTGAACACCACTCAAAATGTGTTCTGGCTTTGAACTCTTTTTTCCTCCATGAAGATGGAGGTAAGAAGCAGGAAAAAGAGTTTTCACACTGGAATCTGCTGCCCAAAGCAACGCCTTCAGTGATCCTGCATGATTCAGAAAGATGTTGCCAGCTCAGACTAGAAGCTACATCTCACTGAGAACACAGCTCACATTAGGAGTCTAACATGGAGCTTCTTGCTCCATTTTGAGTCATATGACTTCACAACTAGGAGAGTGACTGGGTAGACCTACCAGAAGCACATTACATCTTTGCAATGACTGGTTTGCTATGGAGCTGGGTTAAAAGATGTTAATACTGACATATAAGGCCCTAAATTTAATAAATAACTTGGGATCTACTCATGGAGGGAGGATTATTCCTTCCTTCCTCCATACCTCACCAATCATTAATAGAACATTAATAGAGCATGTTTATAATGCAGATAATAACAGTAAAAATAGCACGGCCCCAGCCCTTTTATTAAAAGCAGTTGGTTCCCTAAATCCTGTTGGAATAAGAAGGTCCTTCACCTGCTGAGAGAAGGACAACAAGGAGGGAGTCAGTCTAACTTCTCTAGGGAGGGAGCTACAAAGTCTGGGAGAAACTCACCACAAGTCAGTCAGTCAGTTTATTGTGGGCCCAGTCACAGTGCCATACTCCCTGTCCCCGCCTCCCAGGGAATGGCTAAAGATACGATGTGAATAAATTCAAGCCGACAATGATCTGGATTAGAAATGGCGACAACTTTACTGATTACAGATATAGGTGGGTTTTTGGCTCAAGCATTGGGTGTATATCCATTCCAGCCCCCGCAAACAGAAAATAATAATAATTATTATTATTTAATTTAAAAATGGTAAGGAAATTCAGTTCCCCCGAGCTCCTGCTCAAAAAACCCCTGGACATACATAGTCTTACTTGTGCCTCTGATTACAAGGAGTTATTTTTAGAGCAACAACCAAGACAAAGCTTTAAATAAGCGAACAAAACAAAAAAACAAAAAAAAAGGCCTTGCCTCAGGCTTGTTTAAGTAAGAGCCATGAAACACTTGGGAGAAAAGAAGAGGACCAAAAAGAATGATGTGCAGAATCAATTAAAAATGCTAGTTTGAAGAGTGAGTTTTCATAAAGTGTTTAAATGCACCAGCAGAAGTCAGATAACTGGCAGAAGACAAAGAGTGTCAATGACTGGGAAAGTTCTAGAAGACACCAGGAGCAGGAAGTCAACATTGCTTTCATTCAGATGTAACACAAAACCAAGCTTAGTGTTACATGCATAGAGCTGCTCACCCCTCCTTGTTCCTCCCTGGACACAGCCATAAGGAATAATCCATAAGAATCTCTAGACCAAATAGAAAAAAGGGAAAAAAGCAAGAATTTCTGGGACTGGATGGCACCCACCCAATAATTCTCAAAGAACCCTAATGGGGTTCCTGGAAATTACAGGCCAGTTAGCTTAATATGTGTCATGAGACAACTGTCAAATCTGCAGCTATGTGGTTTACCCAAACAAGATGGTAAACTATGGTTTGAAATTGGCTTCTTTGGCCAAGGCATAGTCAAAACTAACCAGAATTTGTATTGGTTCTCAAACAATGAGACCCTCCTTTCAGCAGCACTGGTGAAAGCGAATGGGGAGCACATGAACTCAAGTTTTATCCTTTGCCCAAATACAACCATCATCACTAAAAGGGATTTTAAAATGCTATAAAAAGAAGAGGAACAACACTGACATCGTGGCAGAAGGGACATCTTTAAATGTGAGCCTAACAACTTTAGTCATTTCACCTTGAGGAGACTTGTGCATCATCCCAGTCATCAGTGAATAAACCGAGAACCCAATAGACCTGTTTTTAATTAAACAAAAAGCTAAACTAGCTTGATTCCTACCAGACAAATCCTATGTGGCTTTTCTTGCATATCCACCTGCATTAATTTAAGCAGGGCACAGCATGTCCTGCTTGAATAAGCAGTCCCTCTGTTTCACAAGAAGTACAAAAGACTAATTCACCGCATTAGAAGGAGCGGGGAGGAGAGAACAAACCCCATCTGGTCATATCCAAGAAAAAGCCTCCTCACAACTATACAGCCAAGATTGTACTACCAATGCTAATGTATACATTACAAACATATACAGGTATGATGTTTACAGTAAACAAACAGCAATGCAGCCAACCGAAGACATAAACATTTGCTGGAGCATGAATGCTCAGCCTGGTTGCACCACACACTGGGTGTTTATTTATCCCCGTTGCATATGATCAACAGGAGAAGACATTCAAAACAACTTTTTAAACAACGTGTCACTTTATGTTAGTTTTTGCCAATGGGGCTTCTTCCAAATGTGTGTGTCATAATAAGATATGTATGTGTTTAGAGAGTTCTCTTCTTTTACGTCTGTCATGGCAGGAAGACAAAGATCAATCCTAGCAACCTAGCATTCATTTATGCCTTCCATCTCTACAGCCATGCAAGCCATACAATTTTAATCAAAATGCTTGTTTGAAACTCACAAATACTGAGTTGCAGAAACCAAATTGTTTTGTTTATTAACCCATAGTCTGGATTTAGTTGGAATGCTTATTTTTCTCACTTTATGCTGATGTGAACTAGGAGGAGGGCACCTGACTGGGACCCTTAACAGCTATAAGCACAGTTCCCCAGTTTTGGAATTACTATTTCCACCTTAAATGCTTTTTTTTTGTCAGTCTAGAAGCAACTATTTACTAAAACCTAGGTCAAACACAGGGTTGCTGTCAAAAATGGAAGCTCTGTGTTCAGTTACTCCCTTTTCTCTGCTATGCATTCTCCATGTCTGTGTGCATTTCCTGTTCCATATTATTGCTACTGGCAGAGATAGAAGCAAATTTAACACTTATAAGAAGAAAAGGCAAGCAGTTTTAAAATTTGCAAGAAGATAAAAGGGAAGATGAATGAGGGACTACCATTCTGAACTGGAGCACCAAGTTTATCATAACATTTAGTATTGTCCTAAGCCAGAGCTTTCCAAACTTTTCATGTTGGTGACACACTTTTAGACATGCCTCATTTCACAACACAGTAATTCAGTTTTGCATCATTTTGTGAAACAGCAATTCAGTTTTACTAGCAAACCGGAAGTTAAACTAACCCCTTTCTAGTCCCAGGAGAAGTGTGGGAGGCATTCACATGACACACCTACACACTGCAGCCAACACACTAATGTGCCATGATACACAGTTTGGAAAGCTCTGTCCCAAGCCATCAGATGTTGCATCTCCTTCAACCATTTTTATGAAGAATTTATAAAGTATTCCTTTCTTTCCCCCCCAAAACCCTTAAAATAATCTGTCAACAGTAGAATATTGGATTTGTGCACTTGAAAAATACAGTAACTCAAGAAAGAGAATACAAGCTCCTATTTAAAACAAAGAATAATATACCTTAATTTAATCCATGCATAAAATGCATGTTTAATGATAAAAAGTGCTAAATAAAATGTTTAGTGAACGATCATACTGTTACTAACCAGTTTTTAGAAGGTCTTTGGACAAAGAACTGTTAGTTATTTTCATAATGTAAGTAAACTCTCTTCAACACTACATCTGGACCTAAAGAGCAGCCTTATGAAATACAACACCAATGGGATTGTATTTCAGGAATATTTAATTGTTCATATGCCAATTATATGTTTTGTTTTGCACTCCCCACTTCCCCAAACAATGGGAAGTGTCCAGAGAGTTTCACAAAGTGTTTTCTTTGGAAGGAGTGAATTGGACACTTGCAATATTTTGTAATAATCCTTTGTTAGCAAATATATCATTATACTGAGCAGTTTTGTTTGCAAATATACAAATTGGACTAAGCAGTTTTGTTTGCAAATATGCAGTTAAATTGGGCAGGCACAGAAGCAGGTAACGCTAGTTCCAAAGACACATCAGTAAAAAATCAACAGCAGCACATCTGAACCCAAGATGGTTTCTGCCATCAGTTAGCTCCAAAATCCTAGAACTGCTTTCTCTAGCCAAAATCAGATTTCCTGGTTTTGCTTTGTTTCTAAAAGCTAGCTGACACAGTGTGAGCAAAACATTTTTATAGCTGACTCTCATGTTTAAGCGAGCGAGAATGTTGGGTTCCTTCCATGCTGGTTTTCAAGATTACCCTGATAGCCCACTAGTAGCCATTAATGAAAACTCTAACAATCAGCATGTCCAAGAAAGAGATACCTCTATCTTCACATGTTGCCACAACATAACAGAATCAAGGAAACATTATGACTAGGACCCAAAGAACTGTACAACCAGTTCAGTGAGACTAAGTGGGCTTTACACTTGTTTTTCTCTAAAAGCGAGCCACCTGGTCAAAATGGCAAGCTCATTGAATTACTGAAAATATAACAAACAAAACTTCTTGTCTTGACTTGTCTTGTCTTGTCTTGTCTTGTGCCAGAGAAAAACTAAAGGTATTACCATTTTATAGAGTGATTTAAAATGGCTATGTAAATTCACTGGGAAACTTCACAACAATTTTCAAAAACTTCCCTTATCTAAAAGCCCATAAGCCTAATTCAAGACTCAGAAGTGACACAGCACGCCCCATTATCATAGTTAGGGGCAATCTCTTAAACATGTCCTGTTACACCTGTTGATTCTGAATCTATGAATGGATTCCAGTAGCTTCAAAGAAAATAAGCATTTCCATTTTTCTTCTTCTCTACTTATTTTGTAAATGTGTAGATATATCATATCAAAGACCCAAAGAGGGAAGTGGCAGCTAGACCTCCAGTGCTTCGTGGGAACCCATATACCTGTAAATCTAATGGAAGGTTAAACATTTCAGATATGTAAAATATGGAGTTCAAAGACAGCACTGAACCAAAACCTACTGCTTCCTGACCAATCTGACTTTGCCTTGAAGAGCCGCTAGCTCTTCCTATCTCTAGCCCACTGAACCAGTAAATTCTTAGTTAATTGTCCATCAGAATGTTCCTATACTAAAGCAACTGCAATGTGTAATCAATAGATCGCACAATGCTAAAAATCATGAGAGAATTCATTCAGAACAGGTATGAAATTTTTGGCCAAACTTTTTACGGCAATAAACAACACATGTAAAATCCCAGCAAACTGGAAACTAAGTGTGGTAGCCCCTATCTACAAGAAGGGAGATATTCAAAATCCAGCAAACTACCGCCCTGTAAGCCTTCTGGACATCGCATACAAACTTTATACCCGGTACTTATTAAACAAGTTGGTAGACTGGGCGGACCACTCTAACCTGTTCAACCAGGAACAGGCAGGATTTAGAAAGGGCCACAATACGATAGGTCACTGTATGGTACTACAGACCCTGGTAGCTAAATATGCAAAAGCGTATAAGAGCAGACTCTTTGTGGCCTTTGTTGACTTGACATCTGCCTTTGACTCAATCTGTAGAGATAGACTATGGAAAAAATTATATGAAACGGATATTGATAGACGACTTTTAAAAATTCTCAGAGAGTTACACACAGATACTACAGTCAAAATCAGAACTGGGCCATTGGGAACTCTTACGGACCCACTGCCATTGGGGAAAGGGGTCAAACAGGGATGCCTGCTAGCCCCATTTCTTTTTAACTTTTATATAAACGACATTGTTCAGTACATGGCAAAGTACAAGTCATCGGCTCCAGCCATTGAAGGTAAACGTTTGAATATATTGCTATACGCCGATGACATGGCTTTAATGGCACTCACCCGAAGAGGCTTACGCAGCATGCTGGAGGGGATGGCAGCCTACTGCTCTCATAACTCACTAAAGATAAACTATGACAAAACAAAAATTGTGGTGTTTACTAGAGCTCGCCACACCTTTAGATGGTCTCTAGACGATCATGTGATTGAACAGTGCCCCTTTTTTAAATATCTGGGTGTTACATTTCAGGCTACATCTAGTTGGCTAGCCCCCTTATGGCTGTAACCATCCTAACACGAAGAACAATTGGTGTCCTGCTTAGTTTCTTCCATACCCGGGGAGGACAATTGGTGATCCCGGCATTAAGAGCTTTTGTTGGGAAAGCTATTCCCCAGATGTTATATGGGATAGAACTCTGGGGGTGGAACCAGAGGCTGTTGGAACGGCTTGAAATTTTGCGAAATTATTACCTCAAGAGGATTCTAGGCCTTCCTCAAGGAACACCAGCAGCTTTCTTGAGGGTGGAAGTTGGATTACCCTCTGTGTCTGCCAGGGCCCACTTAAGATTCCTACGATTTTACATCAACCTTGCAAACACTTCAAACACCTTATTGGCCAAACAAGCCTTTGTATCTCTTCAAAAGAACACCACTTGGCGTCAAAACCTATCTGAGATCCTGGTTAGATACACCCTACCGGAGTTTAATATTCTTAAACTGTGGAGCCCGGACAAAGTTCGGGAATGGATCCTGGAGAGAGACGCTCTGTTAGATATCACAAAAATACAGAACCCAGGGTCCTCCCACTGGTTTCCCCGACTGAAAACAGTCAAAACCTGCGCCAATTATTTGGCGAATATCACCAATCCCACCCTTTGGAGAGCTTTCACCATGGCCCGTTTTCAAACCATTCCTACAGCCTATTTGTCAGGCAGATATGCAAAAATCCCAGTAGAGCAGCGTATATGTCCTTATCATATGAGAACCAAAGAGGATCTCACACATTACATGTTGTATTGTCCCATCTATTCGGCCTTCAGGGATGCGATGTTACAAACTATTCCCAAATCAATAGCTAACTCTGAGGACCAAGTAAAGTTTTTACTGGTGGACGCTGATCCACGGATTTCTCACGTGGTAGCGGTCTTTGTGGTGAAGGCTATGAAAACTAGGGTATGGTTTCTGGAGGAAATGGTGAGGTTCCTCCCATTGCTCTCCTAACCTGTTGCTGTATCTTCTTTCCTGAATGGCGAGGTTTTTTTGGGTAGTTTCCTTGCTGGGACAGCATGGCATGAATTTTAGCTTATTTTTATAATTTTATTGTTCATCTTTTAATAATGTTTTATGGTATTTTGTGTAAAGGCATGGACCTCACAAATCTAATAATAAACTTGTAACTAGTTTCATTTCCTGTTCTTTTAAAGCAGTTTTAAGGACCAAAATTTAGGGTTCACTATTTTTATCAACCAAGCAATGCCATTTAAATTTTTTATAAGGATGAATTAAATTCCTTACTTCAACTTAATGCTCCCCCCCCGAACAGTGCGTACATAGTGTCATCAATTACTAATATATGTATATCATACAGAGTGACTAAGGCCATGTTTGAGCCATCTCCCAGCCTGTTTCCTAGCACTAAGCTCTGGAGTATGCCAGGGAGAGAAACTCCCACAAAGCAGGAGATGGTGCTCAGGGGTGATCATGTCAATGGCCCGAGCCATTCAGATGTTTCAGAGCTTCCAGAGCCAGAGTTTTGACAGGAGCCGCAGTCGTATCAGCCAGAAAACTCCCCACTGTATCCAAGGGTGGACCATCCTAATGGCTCCTTCACCTCTGCAGAAGGGAAAGGGTGTTGAAAGCCTAATCTCAACAGAAAATTATCTAATGATGACAAAGGGCTGGTGTCAATATCCCCCACTTTCAAGTCAACCTTCCTGCCCAGTTGAGAAAACAAGTTCCAGAGTGTGGCCTGCCATATGCATTGGACCACTGATATGTTGCTACAGCCCCATGGTCATCATGGCAGCCATGAAGTCCTAAGCCACTCCAGAGCCAGTCGCCTCAGTATAAATGCTGGAGTCCCCCAAAACCAGCAGTCTGGGAGTCATCACCATCACTTCCATGACCAGCTATGTCAGATGGTAAACCAGCAGAATTCCTAATCCAGGTATCCCCAACTTTCAGCCCTCCAGATGTTTTGGACTACAATTCCCATCACCACTGGTCCTATTAGCTAGGGATCATAGGATTTGTAGGCCAAAACATCTGGAGGGCCGCAGGTTGGGGATGCCTGCCCTAATCTGTCTGGAGTGCCCAATACCAGGAATGAACGCTCTAGATCCCCCCCTCCCACTTCTGTACAGAGAGCCTGGAGACTGAGACGGAATCTCTACAGACTACAGCAACTCCCCCTCCCCAGCCCACAAGTCTGTCCTGATGCTGCACTGATTACCCTGATGACTGGCGCCCACCAACTACGCATATAGATTTATGGGAAAATTTGACGCATTAGTCTTCTGGAGGAGGAGGTGGGAAGGGAAAAACCAATTGTTTTGGTAATGTTTATGTAATAAAATATTTTTAAATGAACAAAAATTCCTTAGCATGGATGAGTTATACAGAACGAAGTATACCTTGCAAATGCAGACTTCTTGGCTTAGTAGAAAATAGGCGTATTTCGTTGCTTATTATGTACACGAGGATCCAAAATGTGTTCTTTCTTCACTTTAAGTAACAGCACTGAAAAATACATTTGTGTTAAGTATGGAACCAATTTAGTTGAATAATTGGTGTTGAGACAGTAGCTAGAATTGAGATACTCCTTCCATAGGAATGCACTCTAAGTTGCATTGTAAGAGGAGGTATAATAAAAAAACTGGATGTAGTTGATCATACTGTAATAAAAGTCTACATTTACCTTTGTATGCAGTACACTAGGTAGTAAAAGAATTTTACAATTTCTTCAAAAAGTAATGAAGTAATAGCTCAAGTTCAGAATATATCTCTGTAGCTGGGAAGCTCATTTCGTATTTCTGGGTTTCCCAGAAGCATCTAGCTGGACACTATGGGAAGCAGAGCTTTATGTCAGATAGGTCTTTTCTTTGCTTAAGCAGAATGCTTCTTACATTCTTAAAAAAAATTACCCAAATTTATATCACTGGTGTTAAAAGAAAAGCTGGCAGGCCCATAGGAAAAGACTTTATTATTTGTTTATAGTATTTATTACGTGCCCTTCATTCTAAGGTCCTAGTGTGGGTTACAAGATTAAAACACCATATTAAGAACAATTTTAAACAACTTATAACCTCTATCTGTGCAACCCCTAAATATGTTCCAGTGGGTTTCCCCAACCCTCCAGAGCTGATTTATGGGGGGTTTAGAGAGGAGAGGGCAGGGAAGCTTTATTGCATAGCTAAAAGCCCACGCGCTAGCCTATCATATGTAACCTGCATATGAGGTTGTACACTGCATGTAAGAAAGTGGTTTCGGCATGTACACCGAGATGCCCAAACTGCATGCAGTGTATACAGTGACACCAGGTTGTATTCAGGTAGGTAGCTGTATTGGTCTGACACAGTCAAAATAAATAAATAAAAATTAAAAAATTGTCCAGTAGCACCTTAGAAACCAACTAAGTTTGTTCTGGGTATAAGCATTCATGTGCAGGCACACTTCTTCAGACGAATATCTTCTTCAGATATCTGAAGAAGTGTGCATGCACACGAAAGCTTATACCCAGAACAAACTTAGTTAGTCTCTAAGGTGCTACTTACAGGAGAATTTTTTTTAAAATTATTTTTTATTTATTTCAACCAGATTCTATGTGTTTTCTTGTTTAACTTCTTTTCAAAAAGTATAATCGTTTATTGAGAACAAACATGATAACATGACAAAATAGTAATTAACTCTGTCAAAGAGCTAAGCTTCCAGTCTCAACACAAAACACAACATAGTGCAGCACATATCATTTGCAAGCTAGAGAGCACGCTTCAACCACTGAAATCGATGGAAAAAACCGTGAAAAACTGCAGATTCCAATGAGACTTAGGTGCCCTTTCCCATCTTCTGCATCCAGGCCTGTGTCAACTAATCCAGTACCCAATTCTTTAGATCCTAAAATCAGAATGTTTAAATTGTACCTAAGTTTATACCACTGGTCTAAAGGTCCATAAATTAGTATGGAAACCATTTAATATCAGCCGTATCAGCTTTTTCTTATTGGCAGTGAAAAATCTAAAAAGTATGGAATGCCAGTGTCTCTTTCATATTAACTGTAGTGAGGGACTAACTAGAATTATTGATATACCTATTATATTCCAGACTCTCTTTTCATATGTTTGCAACGGTACGTGTTAATCAGCATTTTAATTTTAAAATAAATAGTGCATCTTGTAAAAAATAATAATAACCCATAATATCAATTTAATATATATCCTAAAATTGAGGCACTTTTACAAGGTCCAATTTTTGAAGGGGATATTCTTAGCATTTTATTAAATCTAGGTAGGTCTGTTTGGGTGCTTCTCATCAAGATGGTACCTCAAACACGCGTGACCACCACTTATTCTATTTGAGAGTTTTTCAAATACCCAATATTTAATGTGGCATTGTTGTTGTTGTTGAAATGTGCTGCTGCTGTTGTTAAAATGTTTATACAACCCTTCATCCGAAGATCAAAGGGTGTTTTTTTAAAACATAAAATCATTACATAATTGAAAGAGCAAAGTGCAGAATTCAGTTAAAAATGGGGACCAATGGCAATCTTTATTAAGATTTACAGAACAATCCTTTTTTTTGTGGGGTGGGAAGATTCTGCAGCAGAAGTACAACCACTTCATAAATAGCTAGCTTGCTACAATAAGCTTTTCCTTACCGTGAGAGGTTGTTCAATCAGAGGGTTGGAAAAGGGCCTAGTCTTGGGATATGTCAGGGGATTCAGGATCTACTGGATCCTTGGCTGTCCCTGATATGCCCTGGGAATGCCCCATTTCAGCCCCCACTACCAGTGCAACAACACCAGTGAGAGATGTATGTCTACAGAAGGGTGTGTGAGAGAAGGGACCTCCAGAACCGTAAGTGTTGTTCTGTTAGCAGACCTCCTGCCCCATTTCCAGTATCCCTTCAGCTCGCTTTCCTTAGTTAAAAAACCAATTATTCTCAGTAACTATATATATCTATGTCTAATAATGAACTAGCAGGGTGAAATCATTTTACTTCCTATCGTTACTTTTTATCATTTGCACATACCTCAGTACAGTGGTACCTTGGTTTGCAAACAGTCTGGTTTGCTTACGTTTTGGATTACAAACACATCAAACCCGGAAGTGCGTGTCCCAGTTTGCAAACTTTTTTTGGATTGCAACCCATTTTTTTTGGATTACAAACAAATTATTTTTGGAGGCCCCATTGTCAAAAGCGCGCCTTGGGTTACAACCTGTTTTGGTTTACAAACGGACCTCCGGAACAGATTATGGTTGTAAACCAAGGTACCACTGTATTCCACCACGAAGCATCTATCACCAATATGATTATAAGAAAAACTGTCCTACTTGTAGCAAACACACAGCCCACAGTGGCCACACTCATACATTGATAAGTATGCTATATCAGTGGTCTTATGCATGCTTAACTCTGTGATGGATCCTAGCTATTAATTTTCTTGAAAATTAATAAAATGTTTATATATCACCAGCCCATTCAATTCTGACATGTTATTTGGAGAGAAAAACAGCATTTTAGGTCAAATCTACCACTGTTGTGGAATTCCTGTCCCTACAGCTGTCTTCATTTTTAAAAATAATTTTAAGAGGTAAAATTCTCTGTGCCATCTCACTTGCTCCTCTTTCTTAATAGAAAACGACTGCCGTGACTACCCCCATGTAGCAGCACTATTCACCATCAGCACCTCTGCACTCCCCATGTGCTTAGAGAACAACTGATTAGCACTTTGCATAATTAACCTGATTAGCACTGTGCATAATCAAACTGATTAGCACTTTGCATAATTAAAAAGAAATAACAGCAGCAACAACAATAACTAGGTAATATCAAAAGCTGCTAGTCCGACAGCCAATTTGCTAGCACCAGGATTAGTTTAGTGTAGAATCTTTTATTCTTTAAAACCTATTTTAGGAAGTACACATCTCGAAACGCTATATACACTGGAAACAGTTCCAATAAATTGGTGGTCACCCAGAAAATGGTAAATTCTAGAACTGATAATTTAATACGAACTGTTGGGAGACTAGCTCTCAGTTGTCTTATTGCTTGCCATCACTAATCTTGTGAATGTGCAAGTTACCAAATTCACATCCTGAGCACACAGAGAAAATTGGAACACTCTGTTGGAAGTGGCTTCATGCTTCCTTTTCTTCAACATGTGAAATAAATCCTTTCCATCTGCCCTGTAGGAACTTGCATATGTCTTCACTCTGAGTGATGCAGAAGACTGCAACAATGTGAAGGAATAAGAAGCACGAGATGCTTGTGCTTCCTACTCCCTCTTCACTGGTATAACATCTGAAGTTGCTTTTACTTTGAAGACAAAGCCATCTTGGGAACCTGGATGTCACTGATCATTCTGGATTCTGGAAAAAGAATTTACAAGACAAACAGACCAACTTTCTGGCGCTATTGCAAAATTCAATTTTCTTACAGTTGCCTGCCTGTAATGGTTATAGGGGTTGCTCGTGCGTAAGTTGCCGCCACTCCTGGCTAGGTTGCCTGGTTAAACCTTTTCTGTCTGGACAGCCCTTCACTTCGTGGCTGTTTCAGTCGCTAGCGGAATCCATCAGTGGGCGTTTCTTGAACCTCTTCCAGCATAGAAGTTCTTTGACGCCAAGTCTCCGCCTACTCTCCCTGTGTGGAAGTCTTCTGCGCAGGGTGGGTGTGGGCAGCGGAGGACCCGTGCTCTCCCCGCTGGTCTCCGGCGAGGAGTCCTGGAGCCCCCTCGCCGATTCCCCCATCTGCCCCCCTTTATCCCTGGTGTTACGCTGATTTCCTTCCCCAGCTGATGAGCTGCCTCTCTCCCTGCTGGGCCCTTCTCCAGCATCGCTTGGGAGCCTTGCCTCCGCCTCTGGCTCCGATGGCAGTTCCCTGACACTGCCATACTGGATTTCAGATGTCAATATTTGTGGCAATATCTTAGAAATATGCTTGGAATGGTTTAACATTATCTGGAACTATCCAGAGTTCTGTAGTTTATCTAAACCTCAAAATAATATTTAAAGAGACGCAAATCTGACTAGGTGGACAACAGCATTATTGATCCTTCAAAAACACATCTTCTGCAGCTGGGGGTTCACATTTTTGAATACCTCAAGGAGAAACCATTAGCAAAGGACATTTTAAAGCACAAAGCTAAAACATATATTGCAGTTCCAAAGAACTCAGTCACTGCAAGATAAGAAGTCAAGTACTAACTGAAGCGCCATTTCTACAAACTGTTATGCTTCAGGAGTAGGGGGAGGTGCTGCTAAGGAGATTATTCAAGTCCAAATGTTCCTGGGGAAGGTAGTTCCAGTAATTCTGGGAATGATGCCAATTCCTAAGCTATATATGTAAATATTTTTAAAACACTAATTTAATATACGTGTATTTTAAACACATATATGTCTACGTGCATACATTGCTCCAGTACTGCCATGGCAACAAGTTAACAGTTAACAGAAAACTCACACATCTGATTGAAAACAGTTTTTAATATATAACTTCAACACACACACAGAAACAAAAAGGTGCCTTGGGTGAAAGCTTAATCCAATCTATTCTCAAACAATGCAAGGGTCAATTTAGGTAGACAAGCTCATATGGAAATGAGTGGAAGAATCCCTGAGCTGGAAGAGGCTGTGATAAAACTAGGCAGAATTCAAAGTCTGATGCTTAAAACTTTCTGTGAACTAACAGAGAATAGTCAGTCTGGTTTTTGGTATTCTCTGGTTTTTGGTATTCTCTGGAGCTATTTAAGAAGGACTTTTTGTTGCCTAAGAAATCAGCGAAGAAACAAAAATAAAAGAAGTTTATATCTAGACACATTTTCCACCTAGCCCATAATAAGAAAGCTGTTGTCAGAATCGAACGTAAATATATTTAGCGTACTTCTTCTTTTTAATTAGAGATGCGAGGGATTGGACGTAAGACTTTCTGCATGCAAAGTATATCCTCGGCCGCTGAGCTACAATCGCTCCAGAGTTTGAAGCTCATCAGAAGTTCAGAATACTAGACTTGCAGGCTGATCTTTCCTAGGCTTGCCATACGTCTGGAAAATTCCAGACATGCCAGGAAATCGGACACCTAAAATGGCGTCTGGAGGGGAAATTTGAATTTTAAAAGGTGTCAGGAATTTCCAGGATGCATGGCAACCTGGGGTTTCTTTTAGTTTTCTGCTGCTTTTTCAGTTTTTTTGTTTTGTTTTTAATTCCAGGGGAGGCTGCGCCCCAATGGCAGTGGAAGTGACAAGAGGTCACTTTCCTTGGCTGGAGAGTGGCAGGGGGAGGGAAGCGACGCAGTGGTAAAAAACCTCAACAAGGAATCTTGTGGATGGGTAAGAAGGTCACTGCTCCTGACGGTGTGACTGTGAGAGGAGAGGGGAGATGCAGGGAGAGGGGAGCGGAAAAAGCTGAGAGGATGTAAACACTGGCATCACATGATCGCATTATAGTCACGTTTCCTTCTCTTTTGGACACCATGTTGCATTAGGTGGGTCTCCAAGAGGCAGAACAAGCGGAGGCAATTCAGTAGCCAATAGTTTCATTGCTGCGGCTCCGGTGCAGGTATCTCCTTGTCCTGCTACCTCTCTTTTGTTCCATCCCTAATATTCCTCTCTTTTGCACACACACACACACACACACACACACACCCCTATGGCTACATAGCAGCTAACCAGATTTCCAGGGGTGAGAAGTGTAAATGGTTGTGGTGCAGGAAATCATGGGCTTGCTGCTGTAAAAGCAAGGAGCATAAAGGAGCATTAAGTTTTTAAAAATTAAAAAACCAAGGCAGGTAAAAGCAACGCCTCTTCCCATCTGTGTGAAGGAAATGTGAACTTGCCATTCCTATTGTGATATTCCTATTGTGATATTCCTATTCCACGGTGAGGTGGGGCAAGGCTTATGTTGTAACAAGTAGCATTTATTGAGACTATTTACATTCCACCTTTGATCCAAATTTCTCAGGGCGAGGAGCAACAATTTCATTAAAATAACATTCATAGCCATGAGCAAATATTACTGTTAACTTCCTAAACATGCATAAAAAGTGGTGTTTTGAGCTGGCAATGAAATAACAAAAGCGATAATGCTAGCTGAATTTCAAGAAGCAGGGCGTTTGAAAGCCAGAGTGCCACCATGGAGAAGACTTGCTCATACATCACCACCAAATATAGTGCACCCACTGCCAGGACACTAAGTTGGACCTCTCAGCCAATCTTAACTCTTGGAAAGACTATATTTATACTGAGAGAGGCATTCTTACAAGTATTTAGGCCTCAAGTTGTTTGGGGGCTTTATAAATCTGTAAAACCTTGAATTTGGACCAGAACCATGTGGGCAGTCAGTGCAGAACATGTATAATGTATAATATAGGTTTGACTAGTGATTCCACTTAAAAGTCAAGCTTCTGCATTTTACACAGGCTGCACTTTCCAAGTTGTCTTCCAGAGCAGCCCTTCTAGACTGCATTACAGTAATCCAAATGGGAACTTAACACAGAATGGATTATCCTGTTCAGGCTGCCCCTTGCAGACACTTGGGTCTCCGCTGAAATCAAAGAGACAAGGTGTGACGTTAACATATATGAGAGAGTGCTGGAGGGGAAATAGTTAACTAGGTTGCACAGACAGGACCCAGGGGGTGGAGTCAGTGGGTCTATAAAACTAGTTCTGAGAGGAGTTCTGAGGTGAGTTCGTTGGGAGTTGTGGGTGGGTAGTTGGTTGGTTTGAGTGGGTTGGCTGGTTGGGAAAGGCAGTTAGTAATAGAGAGACAGTTAGGGCAGTTGGTCCTTGAGTGTGGGGAGGTAGCAGAGATAGAGAGAGGAACATAAGATTAAGAAAGTAAAGAGGAACACCGTTTGGAATGCTGTAAAAGTTTTGTTTTATGTCTGAAATAAAATACACACTTCTTTATTAATTGAAAAGCTGACTGAGACTGAAGTGATTTTACCAGGGAGGACCTGGTTGGTGGCAGCGGATTAGTGGTGTACGGGTCAATAGTCCGTGAGACGACCGGGGGCTCCGTACGAACGTCACACAAGGGCACTGCAACTCCATCACGAACAGAGCTGCTCACCTAAGTCTCAGATCCAGGAACCACCCAACTGTGGCGTGCCCATCTTATAGGAATTCCGTTTCAATTTATTTGCCCTCATTACAGTGATCAGACAACAGTGCAGAACTTGCATGGCCCCATCTCACTCTGATGACAGGAAGAAATAGAACTGAGGGTTATCCACATATTGGTAGCACCCAAGTCCGAATCCCAATAACCTCACAGAGCTAGGGACCTGTGTAATTCAGATAGGGTACAACTGGATAATGCCACATATATATATTTTTGCCAAAGAGGAAGAAATGTTTTTTGCTACAGCTCCTAGCTGGTGTAAGGATGATGTTAAGAAGTGTGGGCCTGTGATGCAAGGCTTAAAAATCATGCAAGGAGCTAATGCCAGCTCCCTTTACTGAAAAACCAGCACTAATGGTTGCTGCTACTTTGATACAGGGTCAGTTTTAGCACCAAATGGAGATCCCTTGTGTTAGTTTTGGTAACTCTGAGTCCAGCAATATGCTCTATGTAGCTTGAACAACAGAAATACGGTATCACACCTCTAATCCTAGTAAGATGACTTAATGGGAGAAATGGTTGCAAAATCATCTAGGTACTTTTAACATACATTAATAGAATGGTTTATTTCAGTGCTGCTATCTTCTCTTTTATACAGACCCTCAAGTATATAGGTTTATGCAAACATATCTATTTTTGTAGATGCACAAACAGGGCATAGCCTGTTCAAGATATATACTGAATTTTACATAAATGTCACATTTATATTACAACTATGTATGTATAATTTTCGACACACACAGAAAATGGAAGAACAAAGGAATAAACCTCCTACAAGAAATTTAAATAGCCTTTTTTAGAAATCCTCATCCGAAGTTAGAGGGCTTTTAGCAATCGTACATTTATCTCTTCCAAAATACACCTGCTTTCTTTTCCCCTCTTTTCTCTTCTTTTGCCAAACTAAATATTTTTCCATCTAATGACTCTCTTTATTAGACAGCATCTAATTTGCATACATTTACATACAATTTAACTGCTTGCTTCTGAGAACAAAGAAATGGCTCCGTATTGTACTGAAGGACAATACTCAGAAAAGGTATAAAAACCAGCTAGCTCAGTGGCTGTGTATTCTTTTTGTTTCAGAAATACCAGGATTTTTAAACACTCCACTTAAAGGGTGAAAAAGATTATTCCAACAGACAATGCGAAAAGATACAGTGCAGCTCCCTTTTAACACATTTTCTCTCTGGCCTGGTTAATGGGATTTAAGGTCCAAGCTTTCTTTGCTTCCCTCTATTTCTTTTATTAGATCTGATGGATTTAATTCTGTCACATATTTTAGTTCATATTTTATTTGTATAAAAAATTATGCAGAAGCTCAACTTCAATGCTAATTCAGTACGCCCACCCTTTTCCTACAATGGGAACTGGGACATGATTGAACAATTTTGGATGGGCATGAAGTATATTGATTTCAGTGCTCAATGTTATTATCGGGGGTATGCTAAGCCTATGAGGACTTTACCTTACAGAGATACATAGAGCAAATACAAGCTTACCATGAAGCCAAATGAGAATCAACATGATGGAGTGGGATGCAAGGTTGAGCTCTACTAGCAAATATAAGGAGGGATTGTTTTCAGAGCAGGAGCAAGAAGCAGCAGATGCGTTAAGCCCTCTAGTTCCCTAGAAGGTGAAGAAGAAAGATGCTTAGAGCTGCACATGAACACAACTTTTCATTAAAAAGTTCACTGCTTAGCTTTAATTCACTGCTTTAATTCAGTGGCATACAAACCGTTGAAATAAAACAAGCAAGTAAAAGAGAGCACACAAACTTGAATATCTACGTTCACTACTGTCTTCAGACTAGCAATTTTTTCAATCATTATCAGAGTTTTATAATATAAATGCCACTGGAGTTTTAGGTAGGCCTCAGAACAACAGGAGATGCAACACAAAGGGCACTTACATCTTCAACTGTCAATATGTGCAATTAACATGTCTAATTGTCATAGTAACTTGGAAAAACTCACTTGCAACTGTTAAATGTTTCCATTTTAAAGAAGGAAGCATCACCAGTCTATAGCTCTTCCAGACCACCTGTTTTTTCACTATTCATTGTGATTTCTTTACACAAAATTTGCTTCAGGGTTATACACTGGCATTCTGAGTTGCTTTTGTTTGTTTGCTTTGCATGGAAGTAATAAGCTGTTACCCAACACCACCATTATTCTACCCGTTCCAGTTAATTTCCTGTCACTTTTCTTACCACAACAAAATAGGCGGGCGGTGTGTGTGTGTGTGTGTGTATGAAGTTTTGCTTTCAAAACAGGTTTGGTGCAGAAGAACCCCAAATCTATTTGGTCGTCCTCTTCCACCAAGCAGGCAACTTCAAGAAGGGTGCACATGAAGTGGAGGGAGGAAGAGGACACCCATCTAGCCAGCAACCTAAATTTGCTGGTATTCAGTTGAATCATAACTTGAAAATAGTGGCAGTCTGGTAGTGGCCCTAGGGAAGCGGTTTAGTAATGCTGGCCACGTGTCCCGGAAAGCTGTCTGTGGACAAAGGCTGGCTCCCTCAGCCTGAAGCAAGATGAGTGCCGCAACCCCATAGTCGCCTTTGACTGGACCTAACCGTCCAGGGGTCCTTTACCTTTACCTTTTTTTCACCTATTAGAACTAAACAAATGGGTTGATCATAGAGTTCTACTATAAGGAGAAGATTCACTCACAGTATAAAGGAATCTTCAAAAATAATTAGATGCTTTAGTTTCTTCTAACTAGATGTGACAGAATCACGGCCACCTAACTAACTACTATCTCCTTGTCAAATTCCATACAGAAGAAAATAGGATGAGAGAATACAAAGGCAGGGTTTGGCAATTAAATCTAAGTAATCTAATGGATTATTGGTTAAAGTTGCCACCTTAAAGCTGAATAGAAGCAGAAAACAGAAAATCTACATGAAACTGCTGGACCAGTTATCTGGGGTTATGGAGTTTGGTATGCTGATGTCACCCACTCTATTTTTCCTTTTCATTCAACCCAGGTGAAGCAATGAAAGCCTTAAATGCTTGCCTGAAATCAGTGGGGCACTGGATAAAGGCAAATGAACTTAAGGTAAACCTAGATAAAACAGAATTAATTGTAGTGGGGAAATCAGTGGCTGCTGTGTAAGGACCAAGTTCACAACTTGGGGTTACTGCTTCTGGATATTTGCTAATGTTATAGCTATACTCAGTGCTGGAATGTGGAAACCTGACCACCGCTATTCATGGCTTAGTGACTTCTAGATTAGACTATTGTAATGCACACTATGTGGAGCTGCTGTTGAAGATAACTATAAAACTTCAGGGAGTGCAGAATGTGGCAGTCTACTGGATAAGAGCTTGAGACTGTTGTTTCCATATATCCTCATCTGTTTCTGAAGAACCTGCACTGGTTGACAGTTTATTTCTGGGCTTAACTCAAAGTGCTGATTCCAGTCCTGAACATTCCTGATTATGTCAAGCCTTCAGGACTTAATCATCTCAAAAGGCCCTGCTGCGAAATTCATTTAATGGGAAAGCTCTATTAGCCTCTACCAAGCACAGGGTCTTTTTTGTAGCAGCCCTAATGCTACGTTCGAAGAAATCCTACTTTGATAAGCATTAGCAAACAAATGAAAGAAAGCTTTTCGTTTTAGTTGTCCTTCGGGGAATTCATTGCTGTTTTAGCCTGTTCTTTTTTCAAACAACAACTGCACTGTATTGTATAGTCTTAATCTATAAATAGACTTG
Source organism: Podarcis filfolensis (assembly GCF_964270895.1). Lineage (NCBI taxonomy): Eukaryota > Metazoa > Chordata > Lepidosauria > Squamata > Lacertidae > Podarcis > Podarcis filfolensis. Next base: position 73,011,778 of record NC_139607.1, read on the forward strand.
AAACTTGGGTAAATAGCTGCCTATAAATATTTTAATAAACAACAGGATAAGTCACACAACAGACGGTACAAACTAGGAGACATAAACTGCAAGCCACCAAAATTCTGGTGGAATTAACTACTAGTAAGATGCATTGCTACAAATGTACATTTGACAGGACAGAAAAGGATTGTGCACAGCCAGTATATTCCAAAGAATCTTACACGAAGTTCAACAAATGCATATAAAACTCAACAGAGATAGTGAGCCTCTAACTTCCTACACTGATCTAACAAAATATGGCTCAATTTAAAACACTAGACTTTTTACTCATAAAACAACTGGCTACACATCACTTAACCCGATGGCATTAGCCAAAACTAAAGCATTGCCATCACTGTCCCAATTATTCAGCTACCCATTGCCTTTCAGTGGGCCATTAGGCTAAATGGCTTCCCTGGGAGAACAACCCAATACAACACATTTTCTGATTAAGCGCAACTAGAGAATATTCCACAATATCATATAACTTGTGAAGGTTTCTGGTCATTTAAAATCCTCCTATCCCATCTGTTTGGTTATCAGGCCAAACTGGAATCCTGGAAGCATCTTCCTAATCCTAATAACCTAAATTGTCCAGCAGGATTGGTCCTTCTGGGGAGCATCAGGTCTAGCCAAGAGTGTGATGCACTAGTGTGCTTCTCTGTACTGAGCAGGGACTGAAAAAACTGACAAATGAAAGCCTTTTCCATTTCATGTTTTGTATCAATGCAAGGAACCTTTTATGTTTGATTGACATATAAGGATTTATTTACTTGCTGCTTATATAGCATCTTTTATATTCTCTGTGTTCTTAATTTGCTTTTTTGTTTGTGTATGCCGGTATGTCCCCCCCACCTCATAATTAGATATTTATTGATATATATTTTTGGCTAAGAACCAAAACAAACTAAAACAATACTTTGGCACAGGTAATATGTAAAACAAAATAAAGCAATGGCAGGCAATTATATTGCTACAACAGATATAATGAACAACCGTGAACCAAGGTAAGGGAAAGTATGTGTCTCTGTGTTAAGTGATAAGCCAACACACACACCCCTCTTCACAAATCATACATGGCAAAAGCATGGACACAGGCACTTGCTCAGTTCATATAAAAGGCAAGTGAGTCTCAGGCTAACTCACTCATTCCTTCTCTCCTTGTTATGCATTCCATTTTCCTTACTTCTGTGGCAAACCACAGTTTGCTGTTGCATGCAAGCTGGTAAATCATGGTCTGCATTTGCCTTCCAAACTATAATTGTAAACTATGATTTGATCATTATTTGCAAATCAGGTTTGTAAGGCATATGTGAACCATAGGTTCACAATTCAAATGCATAACCAAACTTTGATGGGATCCATAAGCACTTCATCCTAGCCTTGTGGGCCTTTTCTACCTGGCCTGGATGAGCAGAGCCGTGGCTAATTCCAGCTATAAAAAGCTAAGGTGGCTGAACAGACTCTTGAGTTGGGGCATTGTTTAGGGGGTGTTTGCGGGGTGGTTGTTGCTGGTTTTATGGCCCTGTTTAAAATTGTTGTTTTTTTTTTTACTTTTTTAAGCTTGTGGGTTTTTAAATTTTGGGTTTTTATTATTTTTAAATTAAGGGATATAGGATGCACCTGGGAAGAGAGGAGGTGGAGAGTGCAGGGGCAATCCTAGTCACAGTGGTTCTGGACAAGAGAAAGTATAGGGTGGGGGTAGGCAGGCTGGATAAGGGGCACAGGGCACAGGCAGAAAGTGACCACACCTTGTCCAGTCTGGGGAATTACGGTTGTCCTACCAGCTAGAACCTGGGCTCTGCAGCTGCTGTTGCTGAATGCCAGGTAAACTCTGAGTGAGACCTCCCTCATCCATTATCTGATTATGGATGAGGAGGCTGATCTCACCTTTATGACTGATGTTGAGGAGCCCCATACTGCTGGTTTTGGGGGACTTCAACACCCATGACAAGGCAATTGGCTTTGGAGTACCTCAGGACTTCATGGCTGCCATTATGACCATGCGGCTGTCCCAACATGTCATTGGCTCATTACATGTGGCAGGCAACACTCTGGACCTTGTTTTCTCAACTGGACAGGAAGTGAGTTATCTGAAAGCTGGGGGGCGGGGGCAGGTATTGACAACAGTCCTTTCTCATCATTAGATGACTTTCTGTTGAGATTAGGCTTTCAGCACTTTTCCCCCTCTGCAGAGACGGGGGAACCTATCAGGATGATCTGCCCTTGGAGAAAGATGAATCCAATGGGTTCATAGATGGCTCTGGAGGGTTTTCTGGCTGGTATGACTGGGACTTCTATCAAATCCCTGGCTGACTTCTGGAACATCCAAATGGCTTGACACGATCACCCCAAGTGCCCTCTCTCACTTCATGGAGCCCGTTTGGCTCCCTGGTGTGCTCCAGAGCTTAATGCAAGGAAATAGGTTGGGAGATGGCTGGTTGAAAACAACTGAAAACTGGTAAGGGCTCATCATTCAGCTTACCTAGTGATAGTGAATGAAGCTAGGAAGCTGTCCACAATGGTGACATACAAAGGGCAGTATACAAGTTTAATAAATAGTGGTGGTGGTGGTGGTGGTGGTGGTGGTGATTAGTAGTCCTACTATGCTGTACCAACTTCCATGTTCCCTTTCAAAGTGTACACATTAAAACATTTATATTGTGGAAACAACTCCTAAAAGGGTAGCCATGTTTTTTGTAGCAAAAACAAATGCTCTAGGAGCACCTTACAGTCTTAACAATTTAAAATGGCAAAAGCTTTATTGTGGAAACAATAATAGAGTCAAAATTACAGAATCCATAGCAGAAAAGCAGGGCTCAGAAGAGCAGGCAGTCATTTGCTAGATATCAAGACTCATCTGAAACTGCCAGGAAGACTGTTCAAGCAGCAAATAAAATTTGGTGCCTGTAATTTAAACTGGATATAGAAAGTACTGGGTTGCCCAGTTTTGTAAGGAGGGCAGAGCAATCCAGAGCACCTGATCAGTATTAAGCCTGTCACTTATTGCTTATGGAGAGGAGAGCAGGAATTGGCAGAGCACTTGTTAATGGAAGACTTGGACAAGAAGCGGTATAAACCTACCCCTGCTACTACCAGAATTTATTAATGCAGGCACCAGTAATTACGCGGCTTGGTTGGAAGGGGAATGGGATATAAGATGTAGAGTGCTTTATCCGCTCCAAGACCAATGCTGGTTTTGGCACAACTTTTGCTCTAGTGAGTTACAAAAAAATAAGCAGGTGCTAGCAATCCGAGGAACCACATGCCAGCTACAGCTGCTTCAGCCGGATTCAATTACATCTACCTGAAGAGTCCCAGGATGTTGAACAGATCATGGAACCTATAGGATACGGAGCCCATACATTGTGATGTTAGTGCACCCTATTCAATAAAGTCTGGCTCTGTCCTGGGACAGGAGGAACATAAGCTTGAAATCAAAGCAGTGCTTGAAGCAGGTAGGCTTCTCCAACACTGGTGGAAAAGGAAGCTAATATATAATGTGTCTGCATTAATGTTCAATTATATTTAAAAAGCCCTTTGGAACTCAGGCTTTAAAAATACTCTGAAACAGGCTGTCAGTGTTGCCTCGCTTCCCAAAACGCTGGGTGCAGCACATTTGCTGAACATACTCCTGGGATCAGGACTTCACTCCAAACCTTGTTTGTACAAAAAAGGAGCCAAGCAGCTGGGAAATTCTGGAGTATAGTATGTCCTCATTAGTTCCCATCTGCCATCAGAACTCAGCTCATGGCAAGTTTGGCTAAGTCCTGGTGTTCTCAGGTCCAAATCTGGGTCAGTTTTAATTACACTATACAGAATTCTGTGTGGAGGGGTTTTTTTATAAAAAAAAAATCCTTATTATACAGCACAGAAGAACGGGCAGCTCTCCAACTAATCAATTTTTTAAAAGTACATATATAAAATTTTAAAACCAGGCTAGACAGACAGTGGGTGGAAGAGAGGAAAAAATGTATGATTGAGTACAGGGGTTAGTTAAGAGAACTGTTCACAAAAGTGGGTCACTAGCAGTTCTGCTTTAGAACTTCAAAAGAAAAGGAAGGGAGGAACCTCTTCATCTGCAAAGATGGGGAATCGGGAATATAAGATGTACACAAATCACAATGTTCTTAATGCTGACCTGAATTAAGACACATGCTGTCACTTATCATTATTATTACTTGCATCTCGACACAAGACACATGTATGGACCTGGAAAACTACCAAAAACGTGTGTCTTCATAATGTCAGAACAGGCATAAGTTAATTGAATCCCAATTCAAACATGTACTTAGGTGGACAAGATATTGTATAATGCTGTACAAGTCCAACAACTGGTGCAAACTGGGTCATCTTATCCGCGTGTGCTAAGATAACACAACAGGGATCTGAACCTCAGGTGAGCGCTTTAAAGTGGCTGAACGAGACATGAAGTGTATGCAGTGCCAAACAGGAGGATTTTTTCTTGCCCACCTGCATTTAAAATCGTGCCTGTCTGATCCAGAATATTGTTTGGCAGTATTGCATTTGTTCCTGATCAGAAGTTTTTGCCCAGTTCTACTTTATGCACACCTGAAACTTCAGGTAAAGGTAACCTTAGAAGAAGTGTGAGCCCTGTTCTAGCCTCTGCCTCTCCAGGGTCCTCTAAGCTACCTGATGCTCAATAATGTGTATTTATTATCATTATTTATTTATTTATTTATTTATTTATTTATTCATTCATTCATTCAATTTGTATCCAACCCTTCTTCCCAAAGGAGCTCAGGGTGTCATAATAATAATAATAATAAATAATTTAAAAGCATTATAAAAACGGTTTCAAATATTATCTCAACCACGGATGGGATTCCACAAATAAGGCCCTGTCTTGTTATTATGCTTTTATATTTGTTGGAAGCTGCACAGAATGGCCGGGGGAACCCAGTCAAATGGGTGGGGTACAAATACTAGAAGAAGAAGAAGAAGAAGAAGAAGAAGAAGAAGAAGAAGAAGAAGAAGAAGAAGAAGAAGTAGTAGTAGTAGTAGTAGTCAATGCCAACTGGACATCCCCCAATAGCAGCAGCACCAATTGTGTAGACAATTGGTCCCTATATCTGCTGAATTACCACGTTTTAGCTCAGTGGTAGAGTGCATACTTTGCATGCAAAGCACACCAGGTTCAGCCCCTCACATTTCCAGATATCTCTAGGGAAGACAGGACTGTCTCAAACCCTGGAGAGCTGCTGCCAGTTAATGTAGACAAAGTTGATGGGAACAGAACATCCTATGTTCATTCTGATTGACTGTATCAGAAGATGCATTGTTCTAGTTTTTCTTTGATTTCCACAGTGATAACCACAATAAATACATTGCAGCAAGACAACAGTCTTGTGGCACCTTAAACACTTATTATTACGGCATAAGCTTCCATGGACTGAAAACCATTACCACAATCCAAAATTTAGTATTGCTTTAGTACATGCATTTTTGTTTACATTTTAATTTAGTACACTTATTATTAAAGAATAGATCTAGGAACTGGTTGGATAGAGGAATTTCCCCCCATGTAAGGCTACATTGAGCCACAACATAATAATTGCTTAAAAGTATCAAGATAGTCAATTTTAAAAAATAATGAAAGTGTATGAGGAGAAAACGGAGTTAGAACTTCCTCAATCCAATCTAGAACTTCATCCAAATAATAGATTTAAAAGTTAAAAGAGCATATCCTATTACATTAGATTGGCAGTGTGTCTTGATGGTTCTGCAAAAACCATTTGCATTCTTAATAATACTAAGTACAATGCACTTAAGAAATGGGCTTCCCAATCCTAAACAAATTACTTAGAAGTCAATCATATTTAAATAAGAGGAAGCAAGTACCATTTAATATATTTACAACCAGAATGTAATGGATATGAGGTTATAGCATGTGGGACGGGCAGCAAGGCAGAGATTATAGGAACAGCATGGCAGCCATTATAGCATACCCAACTTTCTTCCTGAAAGAATTAACTATTAATAATACTTTCTTCTTTAGTGGCATCTTTTGAGACTTGAGGAATGTAATGTAACACAGAGCTCTTCGATGTAAACTGATAAAGTACAATATGCTACTACAAAATCATACAATAATGTTGAGAAGATCATGTGGGAAATTATGGAACACTCAGGATGAAACGGTGAAATCTGTTATGATTAAATGGGCACAAGATGTTGGACACAACATTATGATGGCTGACTGGGAACAGTTATGGACCACAGGTATGAAGTTCACGGCATGTAATGCCTTAAGAGAGAATATAATGAAAATGATATACAGGTGGTACATGACACCAGTCAAGCTTGTGAAAATCTATCATTTGCCCGATAATAAATGTTGGAAATGTAAAGAGACTGAAGGTACATTCTTTCACCTTTGGTGGACATGCCCAAGGATCAAGGCTTTCTGGGAGATGATCTATAACAAAATGAAAAAGGTATTTAAATATACCTTTCTGAAGAAACCAGAGGAAGAAACCTGGGCATGGTCGGCCAATTGGTGCTAAAGAAGGACAGAACTTTCTTTATGTATGCTACAACAGCAGCAAGAATACTTACTGCAAAGCATTGGAAGACACAAGATTTACCCACTCTGGAAGAATGGCAGATGAAGGTGATGGACTATATGGAATTGGCGGAAATGACTGGCAGAATCCGAGACCAGGGAGAAGAGTCGGTGGAGGAAGATTGGAAGAAATTCAAAGATTATTTACAGAAGCATTGTAAGATTAATGAATGTTAGAATGATGTTGGAATGAATTAATGTGATTTTAGCAGAAATGTTACAAAGATTTAGAAAAAACAGACTGTTAATTGGTGAAAGGAGGGAAAGTAAATTTATATCAATATCAAGATAAATTTACAGGACAAAAATTTGAAAAGAGGGAAAGGATTTGCTGAAATGGATAACTGACTTAGAATACAAAAAAGGGAGGTGTGAGGAGGTCAGGGAAATAAGCTAATGAAAGAAAACAAATGGGAAGATTTGCTGTATTTTTTCTTGATTTTTCTTTTTGTTTAAGGGATTTTAATTCTTTGTTCTTTCTTTTTGATCTTTCTTTTTTCTTTTTTGTATTTCATTTTTTTTTGTTTAAAATGATGTTTTTCTTGATTTTTCTTTTTGTACCTTTAAAAACGTTAATAAATATTTTATTTAAAAAAAATCATGTGGGAAATTATGGAATCATTCCCTTCACTGTCTTCCTTTATGTGCACCAGGTCAAGAGATGGAAAAGAAAAATTCCAGCAAAAATTAAGAGATTGCAGAACAGAATGCTGCACACAGTAAACTGAACTGACATTTGGGATATGACTTAGTATCCGATCCATAAACTGGGCCAGCATCTAAGTTGTTGTTTGCAGCCATCCTGTTAAGAATCATTACCAGATGCAAGACAGCCAGAGCAAGTCTCCCATGACAGCCACTGTGGTATAGATAGTGCCGAAATGAAAACAGGATCACAGATTGAACTATGTTTTTATATTGCAAACTTCCCAGTGATTCTTGGATGAAGGGCAGTATAGAAAACAAATAATACCACTTTACTATCATCCTCCATAGAGCTTCTCCTGCATTTTTGGCTGCTTTGGGAGTGCCCCCTTTTGAGTCTCACGTGTGGATGGTCAACGTTCCGTCCTCTGATCGCTTGGTGATTCAGTGATTAAACATACAGGTGCTCTCTCCAAAGTGCCAAAGCATTAGTGTTGCCTCTGCATTTTGTTTTAAAACTTTCTAATTGACTTACTTTTTTTATAGAAAAAAATCAATTTTCCACCTGTTAATGGCCCTGGGGGCAGATCTTAGGGGGGTACTCTTCTCCTGAAATGCAGCTATAACTTTTTCTTTTGTTTCTTTGTTTTTACCAATTTATGGTAGACTCACCAGCTGTACCTACTGCTGGCAGAGGGAGACTTGACCACTGTCATTTATGATTTAGAAGTGTCTAGATTAGAATATTCTACCATGTTCTACACATTAGAGCACATTGCATTAGTGGGATCTGGAAGCTTCCAACAGGTGTCATCTTTCTTGATTGTTAGATAGTCACTAGCAAGGGGTGGGATTTGTGTGCGCGCTCGCATACACACACACACTGCCCTAGCGCTATGGAACGACCTCCTCATCCATCAAAATGTTTTCTATTTAGAATCAAGTAAAAACTTCTTTTAATGGCTTTAAAAAAAAACCTAAATCGCTTTGACAACACTGCTGGAATGCAGTACAGAAATACTGTAAATAAGAACGAACAGAATAAGTGATAATCAAACCCCTAGGGGCTGGTTGCTACAGGACTGGTGTGCATTTTGACATTAGCCATCTTTTTGGCTGTTACATTTTGGCACTATGTTTTAATAGGCCACATGAAAGAGAAAAGTAGAAAACAAAAAAGTGGGAGGAGGGCTCTCAGGAAGAAGACAGAGCAAACTCATTTCGTGAAACTCAAGACATTTAATTTATGCATAACTATATTGTTTGTTTTCTGGAACAGGCCAGGGAATTTCCCTGATGTATGCTGTTATCCAGTCCCAACGCCCAGGAAGACTAGTAGCAGGTGTTTTTTCCACTGCTGGGTATTCTTTACAGCAAGATATTCTTTACACATCGCTGAAGAACTAATACAGCTTTACAGTTTGGTGCCTATGGTTTTGTGGCATCTGTTCAATGCAACAGCTTCAGTAAAGCACCTTTTTAAAGCTCATTGTATGTCTTTACAGTTTGTTATAAATCAGCAGCAGTGCCTTTAAAGAGCACAGCATCCAAATACACTGCTTTCAAGCATTTAAGATGTTAATGGGTTTTGAGGACTGGAACTGATCTTGTATAGCAGCAGCTTTTAATGCCAGGATGAAATGGACTGTGTATAGCAACTTCTGCTGTGCTTTCTCTTGCATTGAGGTGATCAGAAGGCATATATGTATTGAAGAGTTTCTTAAGGAACCAATAGCTATGGAAACAGTGGTGCTATAGGTACAGGGGAGGGCAGACAAACTTTCAAAGAAATACTTTACACGTCCATACTTGTAAATACTTTCTTCTTCGAAGAGTAAAATCTTTTAGGGATCTATTTGGGTTTCCCATATATTCCCTCCCCCTGCAATCGTATAACAATGAAATTTTGGCAAAGAAATTTGTCTCTTAAAGGTTCGAGGAAGTGATCCTCTCGCAATCCCTCTCACATCTCTCCAGCAATTTATTTTTAACTTCTAGTATTGCTCAAAGTCACTTCCAATCTCTGCCTCACTCATTGTCCCAGCTCGCTGAGCATGACAAGTGTGCTGAAACATATCACCCCTGCTGCAGAGAAATGGAACAGACAGTGGAGAATCAGTACTATGGTGAGATATTATACCATAACAATTTGCTCCCCTAACCTTATCTAAATTTTGAGAACAAGGATGCAAGACCACACTGTGGTAACTAGCAAATAGGGGTCATATAACTTTTCCTTCCATATCTATGAGAAAGTGCAGAGCCATGTGAGATCCAACATGTCACCTGTTCCCTTAGTGATGATCCAGGCATTATTTGAATGAGAAAATAAGATGAGGTGGAATCTCCAATACATGTAACATTTTAGGCTCAGAAAGCATGTATTTGGAAATTTAAAAGGAGAGGCAGTCCTTAAGCTAGCGATGGCCAAACCTGGCCCTCCAGCTGTTTTGGGACTACAATTCCCATCATCCCTGACCACTGGGTCCTGTCAGGTAGGGCTGATGGGAGTTGTAGTTCCAAAACAGCTGTAGGGCCAAGTTTTGGGGCATCACTGTCTTAAGTTACTGCAGTCCTGAGTCATTTAAGACTTTATAGGTCAAAACCAGCACTTTTAATTGAGCAAGAAATTAATTGACCATCAGTGCAGATGGGCCAGAATATGCTCAAACCGTCTTGCCCCAGTGAGCAACCTAGTTGTTGAATTCTACAGCAGCTGAAGTTTCTGAACTTTCTTCAGAGGCGGCTCCTCATATAATGTGTTGCAGTAATCTAACCTAGATACCAAAGCATAGACAACAGAAGTTAGGCTATATCTGTCCAGAAAGGGGTGCAGGTGGGCCACCAGCTGAAGCTGATGGAAGGCACTCCATCCCACTGAGGCCACCTGAGTTTCAATCAACAGTAATGGAAGCTGTGTACCTGCTCCTTCAGAGGGACTGTAACCCTATCAAAAGTAAGCAACCTCCCATCCATCCGGTCTAGGAAACCACCCACTAACAGTGCCTCAGTTTTATCTGGATTGAACTTCAGTTGTTGGCTCCCATCCAGTCGATTACAAAGGCAAGACAACAGTTCAGCACATCTACTCTAAATACTTGGTACAATGTGGTATGGGAGACCAGGCTTCTTGAAAAATTGATGCAAAGATTACGAGTGACCAGAGATCAAAAAAGGAGGAGATATTTGCTATTGATTAGTGCTTGTTTATCCAATATACAAATAGAGACTCCAGTGGCAGGGCAGGTCCTGCCACATTGCATATTACATGGTTGCATAGATACTATTATGAGCTTTGAATGTCTCACAGCTTGGACTGTTATCACCCCAACAACCTAAGTGTCATCCTGATATATTTTGTGTTTTGCCTGATTTTTCTGTAAAGGGTGGTGGTGGGGAGTGTTTGTGGTTGTTATCTGATTAATTGCATGATTTAATATATATGTAAAGCAGTAAATGTTTTTAAAAGGAAAAACATGTAGATCAATGTTCTCATGTGAATCTGGACAGAGGATAACATTTTGCTGTACATAAAAATTTAAAAGCAAAGTACTCTCCGACTGGACCTAATCGTCAGGGGTCCCTTTACCTTTACCTTACTCTCCGACAGCATCACATCAGTACTGATGAGCATCTAGAATCCTCTCTAAAAAAATGGCACTATTCACTTAGCTTTTGCCTTTCCTAACTCTGTTTTCCATTTCAGTGGAAGACTGTAAAGTCTGAAGGTCTCTTGTACAGAAGCCAACAAAAACAAAGGTAAACTTAGAACTTTCATTAACTGTAAATTATAAGAGCAAACAGAAATAAGGATTGATGTGAGCAAGAGGGAACGCTAAAGCCTCATCAAATGTAATGTGTAATACCTTAACCCAAACATATTTTGGGATGCCTGCCAGGAAGATGGGTATAAATGTGGGAGGCTTATAAGAATACAGCTTGAGCTGAAATGTTTAAAGTTTTCAGTTTTACTAGGAAAACAGTTATAACTCAGTAAAAACAGGACCTTATTAATAGTAAAATGTTATATATAAGCTACTGTTTTCCTAGATGAATCAGAAATGTTCTCTCTGGGTTGCTGATGGCAGCATGTAGGGGGACCAACTACTATATTCATGCAGTGGAGTGAGAAATCGTGCTGGTATCGCTGGACATTTACTCAGTTCATTGGCTCCTATTAGGATCTTGAGATGTCCAATATTCATTCAGCAGCAGATTTCAGGGCCTCATGGGTTGCAGATGCAGGACTCTTTGCTTATTTTAACAATATGAAAGTCCTGAAGCAGTTAAGTGAGAAACAAAAAGACCAAATTCACTCTTGTTCAAGGTTAGGGCCAATTGTTCTGATTCACGTTTGAGGCAACAGTTTGTGAATAATATTACTACAACAGAGGTGGGCTACCTATCATGTTCCTGAAAATGATACATGAATTATGTTAATAACACATAACTAAAATGAAGATTAGATGCAGTTTTCCATTTATAATGTAATATATCTGAGGCAGACCTAGCTTTCCCAGAGGTTTACAAACATGGTATATAATGTCACATACTTTTAATGCTCTTGAAGAGGTCACACATACCAGGACAAGGAAAAATCCATACAAAATTGATTCAGTGGCTTGCTCTTATCATAATAAAACTAGAAAGCTAGCATAACTAGACAGGAAAATTAGGGCTGTCACTAGGTTTCTTAAAAATGTACTAAGATGTACTCAGAGAATCACTTTCATGTTCCGGCATCCTCAGAGGTGACATAAGTGGCAACCAGATTGAGGTCCTTCTCAATAAAATTCTCTTCCTGGCCTTCCACTAAGTTTGACATTCTTTCTTTTACTTAAAAATATTAAGTGATAAACTAATCAATGTTTAGGATGAACTATAAACGAATTAGGGCTGGGGTGACTGAACATATTAGATCAACTAGTAGTCGATAACTGGTGAACACTATTTTCCCCCTTGTTAATGATATCTAGTGATTGTGTGGAATATTATTTTTTATGTTATTGATGAACTAAAGTATGGATGTTTGGGAAAGCTGAAAAAATATATAAGGGTGAGCCATTTTTAAAGATAATTTGTAAGCATGTCATATTAAGGTGTGGAAAACAGAATTCCAGAATTTGAGTAAAATTCTAGCTTTAATTCTAGGTCTCTTTTCTTTGGTTGGTTTTAAAATCTGAATAAAATAGGGGAAACCAAACATAGCTGTGAAAACACACAAATACAAAAGAGAAGGAAAATAACAGTTCTACTTGTGTTTTGTTTCCCATTGTGTTTTGAAATACATTGTGTGTCCAGCCACAGAGTCCCCCCTCCCAGTGCGCTTAGCCGAGTGGAAAATGAATGGACACAACAACTGTCTGGGATTTAAATGGCCACAACTTTATTGATTTCAGATATAGGAAGCTTTGGCATAGATACTGAGCATGTATCCCTCTCAGCCCTCCCCTGCTGGAGGACTGAGGCATGACAGGGTCTGTTCAGGGGTGGATCCACTGCAAAACACAGGTTTACACGGATGGCCCCCAAATGCTGAGGGAAGCTCTGTGGCCTGCTAGCCCTACGCACTTGGCTCTTTGGACAGAGACTTCCCTCCAGACCCCTCTAATGGGGTACCCTGTTAATGCCACCGCAAGGAACAGGAGGTGGGTGAGTCACCACTTCACCACACCCCGATTGGACAAAAGACTATAGGATTCCGCCCAAGGCCTAAACCACCAAAGTTGTGACTAGTGTTATGGGGAAGGGAAACCCTGCAGAGCAGGGGAAATTCCTTCCTGGCTCCGAATACGGCAACCGCCAAAAGACCACAGCAAAGCCAGCAAGCTGAAAAGAAATGGTTAGGGCAGTAATCAACTATTAATGAAGGGAGAGGAAGGGTGGGTGACACTCCCAGCCCACTAGATGCTGTGCAGAGTGGTCAACCGGGCTAAGTAAATGGCCAGGCCCCGATCCCCCAGGCCTGTCACGGATTGGATCATTTGAATAATGGGTTTGGTGGAAACCTGTGAGCCTCCATGGTGGCTGAAGGTGACGGAAAGAACATCCTAAAATGGCACCACATGTCCGGGCGAAAGGGGAGGCACGTCAACCCTCAACTGTCGCTCATTGGCAAGACAATAGCGGTCATTCTTTATCAAGATGAATCTGTAAATCTATCGATCAATCGATCTTACAGAATATATGACTAGAATAATTAGCAAGATCAGTACAGGAGACAAGAGATGTCATTGCACTGCAGCACAGGAACCTATGAAGCTGCCTACAGTATGAGTCAGCCAATAAGGTCTATTTAGCTCAGTACTTTGTACATTGTCTGTCATAAGCTCTCCAGGGTTTCTGAACAGAACATTATCAGCCCATTATCAATGCCAAGGACTGAAACTGGAATCTTCTGCAGGCAAAGCAGATGTTTTACCACTGAGCTATGGCGCTTCCGTAAGTGATCCTAGCTCTAAATCCCAGCAATAAAAAGTAACACTTCCCATTGGGTTCTGTAACGAACTGGAGTAATGTTCCGACGGGCCTCAAAAGATATTTCCAGTTGTGTAGGTTTCCTGTTGAGGAGGTTTAGAGCTATCATTTCTTATATTATGGTAACTCAATCAGATCTAGGTGGAGGTGAACAAAAGATGAGCAATCTGGCTATTTTCCATTCATGTCACTTTCCCATGTGTCTATCCAAAATTCAATTCAGTCCAGTTTCCATATTAGTCTTTGATTTTTTGGAAAAGCAGAATGGAAATGCAAGGAGGTATTTTAACACATATTTCCTCTAAAAAAAAAATTCCCAATACTAAATGGGTTTTCCCTCAAAATACACATTTTAAATCTTTTGCTATTTTATTGTATTTTGAACCAAGAACTGCATTAAAACATCTGAAAAATGTGAATCAAATTCCTCAAGCATTCCTAAGAGTAGGCATGGCTGGAATGAGGATTCTGTGTTCTGATTCAGAATGCCTATTACCTACAGATCTGCATATGTGGAAGTGCCTTTGTCTGTCTGTAGCAAGCTACAAAACTTAAACCGAAACACTGATTACAGATAGGTAGCCGTGTTGGTCTGCCATAGTCAAAACAAAAAATTTTTTTTCCTTCCAGTAGCACCTTAAAGACCAACTAAGTTAGTTCTTGGTATGAGCTTTCGTGTGCATGCACACTTCTTCAGATACCAGGTATCTGAAGAAGTGTGCATGCACACGAAAGCTCATACCAAGAACTAACTTAGTTGGTCTTTAAGGTGCTACTGGAACGAAACACTGATGATACCTATGAAAACCGATTTCCAGATTCAGAGTCACAGTAAATGTCATCTGGGTTCCATGATGAAGGCAAGGTATATGTAGAATAGAAAGAGAGTAGGTAAGAAAATTAATTATTCAATCTCTTAAAATTAGTATTATTTCATTAATGCTAGTGCATTATTCCAGATTCTTATATTCAGACTTTACCAAAGAACCCATCTGCTCAGCTACACAAGCTACTGTGACTACATCAAACTGGTCCTTCACTTTTCGCGCTACAGATATTGAAACCATTTCAAGAACACTCTGTTTCCCTGTGTGTCTTCAAGGCATTCAGTGGTCTGAGTCCAAGATATCTTGCTGACTGCTTGAAGCACCAAGATGAAGCACATGGTTGACAGGTTGTGTAGGGCTCATCCAACTTGGAACAAGGTTGTGGAATGAAATCACAAAAGGCTCCAAGAGCCACCTCAAAATTCAACATTCTTACAAAGCACATTTATTTGGACCTTGACTTTGCTAATAAATACACATATGGCAGGAGGCATAAAACCATTTAAAAACCCACAGGGTTGTGTGTGTTTTTTTCTTTTCTTGGAGGAGAAAAGGAAAGACAAGAGAAAATGAGCTTCACATGATGGATACTAGTCTTGTTATTTGATTAAAGTGATCAGATAGTATAGGGGTGAGAGCAGTATTAAAATCTTGAATAGAACTAATATAGTTGAAAAGAACCAGATAATATGATTCATTTTGAGATACAGATAACTACAGATAAATAGGGCTACAACGTTGTTATTGTACTTTTAATAGAATTCGTATTCTCTATGGCTATAACTGAAATCTCTGAAGTCATTATATGTATTGTCTTCAAAAGTAATTATTATTCTGCCTACTGCATTTCTAAGTATGATGTGAGGATACCGCTTGGTATTATTATGGAATTGCATAGTTTGGTGAGCACTACATTCCTGCTCCATTTCAAATCAAACAGTCAATGGCAGTATTTTCCACTGATGGAAGCTAGATTGAGCCTGTGCGGTTAATCACAGACAATACCACTTCATTTTTTATGAAACATATGATAGATTTTTTCTGCAAAAGGCTTTGTTTCATCCAACCTCTTGTCACCATAACTCTGAGTGCATTATGGTGTTTAATACTGAAAGAATAGTCACAAATGCAAATTAATGACTGCAGAGCATAGCAAAGTTTGATAAAGACTAAATTGCCTGTCAAAACTTCTTCTTGCATTTCCTAAATTTAATCTTAGGCTTATTATCATCATTATTTATAAAAACGCCAGCTATAACCTTGCACCCATACAAAAAGAGAATTATCAAAGGTGAGTGTCTGTATTTCACCTAGACTTAAATAGCTTTCAGAAGTCTCCTCTAAATATGAACCTTCTAGCATATCTTTCCAGTTGCATTTTTATTATTAATATTTTACTCATAAAGCAGAATAGTCATAAGTTGGATAGGTTTTTGGTAGCATGTCTCCACTTTTCAGGGAGGTATGTTAGTATCCTGCTAGGAGTTTACCATACACGTATATCCAGCTGGATACCAAACTGCACATACAAATATTTCCTGTACACAGGATTGTTCGTCTGATCCAGCTATTTGGCTTTGCATGTGTAATGCTACCCACCTGCAAAAGCAACAGTGCTTTTCAGCTGATCGGGAGCCAGAGTGGAGCCTGTGATTGATTGATTGATTGATTGATTGATTTAAAAACATGTATAAGCATCTTCATATTCTTTTTAACTCTAAGATTTAGTCCCTGTCCTTACAACAGCTGAAAACAACAATTGCAAATTGTTTGGAAGGACTTTAATGAACATTCTTTAATGGGTGCATATACTTGGATGGGAGTCAGAGATTTTAATGGATGTCATCAAAATTGATAAATTCTAACATGCTATGTTTCAAATTTCACTCTGCAGTTGAGGGAAATTTGACATTTTGGAAAATAATACACTTTCTGTATATTATGGATGTTATGAGCACTTGTAAGCATTTGTCCTCAAATGTTTCTGAGCAGCATCAGGAAAAGCACAGTCCTGTGCTTGCCTTCTTTCTTTCTTTCTTTCTTTCTTTCTTACTTATTAATGTTGCAATACTTATATGAAATCTTTACATAGTGATACATATACATTATATTTGTAAATTCGCATTTTCACATTTCATTATGTGCCAACATTTATCCATTTCTTTCTCTCTTTTGCTTCTTATTTCTTGCCCTGTGTCTTCCCTCCACCCGTGCATGACTTCCTTGTTATTATTTTGTAACTTTATTATTGAGATTGTATTTTTGTATCTTAATAATTAAACATTCATTCTTATATATCTGCTTGACATAACTTAGCTTTGTGAAATCAGTCAACTTTGAACAATGCTCTGCTCACCTGGACCTTGCAAACTGTCTCGCTCTTTGCCTAAAAATAAGGACAAGCCCTATTGGATCAAAGGTCCATTTAGTCCACATATGGTTCTCACAGTGGACAACCAAATACTTATGGAAGATTCATGGGTGGGATATGAGTGCAACAGCACTCTCCTACTCATGTGCCTGAGCAAGTGGTATTCAGAGACATGCTGCCTCCAATACTGGAGATAGAACACAGCCATCATAACTAGCAACCATTGGTAACCTTTTCCTTTTAAAGCCATAAATGTTGGCAGCCATTACTGTATCTTGTTATAGCAAATTCCATAATTTAATTATGTGCTGCATGTAAAAGCACTTTTTTTTCTTTTGTCTGTCCCAAATATTCCAACATTCACCTTCATTAGATGATCCCAGACTCTAGTATTATGGGGAAAATATTCTCTTTATCCACTTCCTCTTCAGCATAATTTTATACGCTACTTATCATGTCCCTTCTTCTTCAACCTTTTTCTAAACTAAAAAAACCTCATGTGTTTTTATATAGGGATTTGCTTCAGCTCCTTGATCACTTTAGTTACCCTTTTATGACTACTTTACAGCTCTACACTATCCTTTTTGAGATGCAGCAAGCAACCAGATCTGTACATATGAGGATAGGAATGCTAGGCAGGACAGTCAAGTGGATAAAAGAAAATGAGGACAAAGAAGGTAGAAACCAGAAAGGAGGGAGATGAGAACGAATGGAAGAGCCATGCAGTTGAAGAACAGACTAGCCAAGGCCAAAATAGGAGTGGGGCAAACAATTTTACAAGGGTGATAGAGACAGGAAGTGCTGGGCACAATGGCTAAGAAGGAAGTTAAGAGACCAAGTGAGGGATCCAAGGGCAGAGTCAGCTCCAGGCTATGCAGCACTCCTCCGTGAACAGAACACTGCCTCCTCAATGTTGTTGCTGCTACCCATTCGCTTGCCCAGCATACACCACCACCCAGAAGGCAACAACCTGAGAAGCAGGGTATGCCTTTCCTTCTCCTTGCCTTTGTCAGTGACTGCTCATTTACAGGAACAGCAAGGATAAGGGAGTTTTGATAAGTGGCAGGAGGCCAGCTCCATGGGTGCAGGCATCCGCTGATATTTTTCAGGACTGGGAGGAGTGAATACTCCAAATAAACAAAAACAAAGAAGCATGCGTAACTGAAAAGTGCTAGCAGGCAAGATTCTCACAAAAGAAGCAAGGAAACAATTTGCCTGCAAAATTTGCCTCATGTTGTTAGGTTTACCCAGGGAGGGGGCAACTACCACCCCTTGCACCATCCCCATGGACACCCATGGGGCTCAGGAAATGCCTGGCAATACCAATCCATGATGCTTACCCTATCAAAGCGACACAGTATTGTGCTGCTTAAAATCTAGACCCTGAAAATGAATTCTGCCAGGAGTGGCTTCTGCTGGCAAACCTAACTGGGGGTAGGAGGTACTGAAGGTCAAGAAGAAGAGTTGGGGAGTGGCTGTGCCAAAACTTCACATATTAATTTGAACTAACCATCTAATTCTTTGAATTCCTTCTAGAATTTGTTGAAACTACTTATTTAGCATGGATTAAACTTGATGGCCTTAATAATGTACAAAAAAACATTATTTACAAATTATTTCATTTTTGTAACAGTTTATACAATTTTACAAGAGTTTCATATATTGCAGAGAAGTGTTCTATTGTTCCTGGATTGTAACAGAAACTTTTCAAGTTAAAAATTAGCAACATATTTGAATACAAGGACAATGGAGTTCATTACAGTTTGTTCTTACTTACTAAAACTCTAATACATACCAATATATATGTTTGTGCATAAGCAAATCTTTATGCAAATCAATTAACTGAGAATTACACCTCAGTATTTAAAAAGTAACATGTTCCACAAGCCAGGGTGCATTCATTTGCCTTGCACTCACTATGCCTCTAACAAATACTATTTATGAGATCATGGAGGAGAATTGTGGCTAGAATGATAATTTCATTCTCAGCAAAGTTAGCTCTGATATAAATTCAGTAACAGCAAAATATTTTGCTGTATATAAACTGTAGCATATGGCAGTCTCACTGAAATCAGCAGGATTATTCATATACAGTAGTTTAAACTAAGGATATATTTAAGGACTTTCCTCAACTGGGGCTACATACACCACTCAAATGAGTGCTGTACATAACTCCCAGTGCATTCCCTGCCAAACTGAGTTTTGTTGCAGTCTGTCCCTTTCATTATCTGTAGCATAAATCAGCTAGGAACACTAATGTCACAGGATATATATGTCAGTTTATGTAGGCTTTCAATAAAGACTTAAATTTTGCTTGAGTCTATGGAGATATATATATACATATATATATATATATATATATATATATATATATATATATATATCCAGTTACAGACTCTTAAATCCCATTGAAATTATGTGTTTATGTGTTTAATTATGTGTGGAATATAGTTTTATTTCAACATGACCCATATTTTAGCTGTGTGCAGGGACGTAGGTGGTGCTGTGGTCTAAACCACAGAGCGTAGGGCTTGCCAATCAGTAGGTTGGCGGTTCGAATCCCCGTGACGGGGTGAGCTCCCGTTGCTTGGTCCCTGCTCCTGCCAACCTAGCAGTTCGAAAGCACATCAAAGTGCAAGTAGATAAATAGGTACCACTCTGGCGGGAAGGTAAACGGCGTTTCCGTGCGCTGCTCTGGTTCACCAGAAGCGGCTTAGTCATGCTGGCCACATGACCCGGAAGCTGTACGCCGGCTCCCTCGGCCAGTAAAGCAAGATGAGCGCCGCAACCCCAGAGTCGTCTGCGACTGGACCTAATGGTCAGGGGTCCCTTTACCTTTACCTAGCTGTGTGCAACATTGCTGCCCAAATTTGTAATATTCATCACACTGAGATAAAACTTCACCTTCTTCAATTTGAAAACTTGACAAAGGGAAATTGAGCATGTATATTTCTTAGAAAAACTTTATCTAATTTCCAGTACATATTATAAAAGGTGCAGCAGAAGGAAAAGGGATGAGAAGGGTCTACCATGTAGGGAGGTTGGTGGTTACCAAGCACAGTTTTTCAACAATCAATATAACATGAACCAAGTTGCTGACCTTGGAACAGGCAGAAAATAGGACTGCAAAAAGAGAAGCATGTATTTTTTATTTATTTGGAAAAATTCATTTCAGAAAACCTCTACATTCACTTTGCTTCTGCTGAGTGGCAGTGCACCTCTTACAGAAGACAACATTCTGCCAGGATCCCAAGGATGAGTATAGAGGCTTGGCACCATAGTTCAATATCAGACCATATAATTTGATTGAAGAAGGCCTCAAATGCAGACCCTGTTATCTTCAATTGAGATTCTTCAAGCAAACAGTGCTTGGAAAGACCTCTGCCTAATACCCTGGAAGACTGCCACCAGTTGAAGTAGACAGTACTCAGCTAGATGGACCAGTAATATGGCAGCTTGGTGTGTAAATTTAATCCTCACTAATGTCGAGAGATTTTCATTTACATAGGAGGGCTCTACTACTGCTAAACAGAAAGAACCACCAAGAACCATAATATCTGTGTTGGCTTATAGAACATAGCATTTACAATGGAGCAAATGAACTATGACATTAATGACAAATTTGCTTACATTTTCACTTATGCTGAAACAACTATTTATTCTGGTTCAGAGTCGGAAACTCATTTTTAGTATACTAGAGTTACAAAATAAGAACTCCTTGTCAGTTTGGGGACCTTCAATAATTTATATTTTATACCAGAAGAAGTGGTCATGTGCAGTTAGCATGCTTTTTATTACATGTAGACATTGGTGGATAGGGAGTACAAGTCCACTGAGGGTTTGAGATGAGAGCAACCCTACAGAAGAAACAATAATGTTGTGTATCTTGGGATTTTCTTCTCACAGGCAGAAAAGCTGTTGTGTGAGATTTCAAGTTGACCTCCAGAATCAGTTACTTGAGAAACAACCCCAGGTACCCGAGATATGTACAAGCACAAAAAAAATAGACCAAAGAACTGGCTCCCAAGGGAGATTACAGAAATCCCACTGTTAGAATACTGTATGTATGCTCAACTGCACCAGCTGGTGGTCTAACTCTGCTCCTATGGAATGCCTTGGGATTTAATTAGCAAGTTTCAGATTAAGACAATGCTAGATGCTTTTGAAAAGCATGCATTAAAACAGAACAAATATTACCAAAAAACCAACTGTTAACTAGAGGACAGTAGATTATTATTTTATATTCTGGAGATGGGATCATGAAATTCTTTGACTTCCCAACTTGAAGATGCTAATAGAAAATATAACCACATCATGTAACATTTAAATGACGGCTAGGTTTTTATTTTGCAATGTATTTGTTTACTCTTTATCTGTATGGTAAAGGTAAAGGACGCCTGACGGTTAAGTCTAGCCAAAGGCGACTATGGTGCTCATCTTGCTTCAGGCTGGGGGAACCGGCGTTCATCCACAGACAACTTTCCGGGTCATGTGATCAGCATGACTAAACCACTTCTGGCGCAACAGAACACTGTGATGGAAGCCAGAGCACACAGAAATACCGTTTACCTTTATCTGTATGATCTGGTATTCAAGTGGACATACAACAAAGCTGAATATTGGAAGATTCAGGACAGACAAAACTTCTTCATGTAAGTGCATAGTTAAACTATAGAATTCTCTCCCACAGGAGGCAGTGATGACCACCAACTTGGATGGATTTAAAATAGGATTGGACAAATTCATGGCGGCAAGGCTATCAATGGCTACTAACCACAATGGCTATGTTCTACCTCCAGCATCACAGGCAGTATATCTCAATATGAGTTGCTGGAAACTGCAGGAGGCAAAAGTGCTGTTGCACTCAGATCCTGATTGTGAGCTTCCCGCAAGCACCTAGTTGGCTACTGTGAGAACAGAGATGCTGGATGAGGTGGGCCACTGGACTTGATCCAGCAGGTTCTTTTTATGTTTTCATGTCTGGCAATGGGGAGATGGTCCCTTGGCTGCCTGACACTGCCCATCCACCATAAGGGTTTTGTAAAGAAGCATAAGGCAGCACTGTCTCCACTAACTGGCAGTGGCTCTCCAGGGTTTCAGAGAGGGAACGTTTCCAATCCTACCTGAAGATAGCAGGGGTTGAACATGGGATCTTCTGCGTGCAAAGTAGATGCTCCATCATTGAGCTACAGCCCTTCTTCACAGGCATGAGTGCCACACAATGCACATCACTGAACAGAAAATCTTTGCAAGTTGCAGCTCATCTTATAGCACTAATAAATTATACCTTTGCAAAAGGCCAGCTATGAGGCTCTTTCATTAGCTGACTGCATGAGGCGCTGTCTAGAAAAACAAACACCCAAAAATGAAAGTCATAGGTTTACTTTACAGTTATTACAATTTATTTTTGGAAGCACACACACACTTTAAAGAAAGAAACCTAATAATATTTTTGTGCTTTTTTTCTCTTTCCTTGTGCTCCATTTTTGCACCAGTTGCTTAAATTAGTTGGAGAAGCAGCTATGCATGAGAGACCGTACTCAGCAGGCTCTATCAGTCAGAAGTCAAGGATACATGTCCATGATTTATCATGCTTTTCATGGTAATTAGCCAGAGTGCCATTTTGCTTCCACTAGCATCACTCCACTCTTCCATCTCTCTCTCTCTCTTACCTTTGGTCTCTTTTTTCCTGCATTACATTTACATATTTCTCAGTCTCTCATCCCTTAGTATGTTTTATTTATGAATATAGACCTTCCTGATCATACTTTTAATGTAAAGGAGACTGTAATTAGTGTGTCTGTCTGCTGGGTTAATCCCTTTCCTACATTATATGCAAAGAAGTTAAGGGTAAGTAACAGTTTACAGTCAATATTAGGTTTAATTACGCTTAATGAGAGTTACTGTCTCCCTTTACAAACTGTACCTAGGAGTGCAACTCCTAGATGAATTTCCCTCCCAACCTCATTTTGTTACCTTAATAGTGCCAGTGAGCACTGTATGTACAGTACTTTAATCTACAAAACCTCTTCAGGTGCACCAAATATGTGAGGCACCTGTTCTGCAGGGATGCTGTAGAACCAGCACAGCTTCAAACAATGGCATCCTTGTGTGGAGGAGAGAGCTTTCTTATCTAGCACATTCTTGTACACAGTGTTACTGGGGGGAAATTGTTCTTCCAGCCTCTATATAGATATTCCCTAAGAAAGTCTCCCATATGAGATAACCCCCACATTTAATTTAAGAAAAATTCCACCACCATATACTGATTTTCACTCTGCTTTTCTCCACCATTAGTTTAGTTTGTTAGTTGATTATATACTGTTTTACAACTGAAGTATTCAAAACAGCTCACGATATTTATAAAATGCAAAGGATGCAAGACAAAGAGAAGAAGGAGAGAGAGATCAGCCTAGTAAGATCAAGGCAGGAAATCAATGTCTTCGTCACCTGCCTCCGGGGATCATGGTTAAGGTCTCTCCTCCTTAACCACGGTATGTAATCACAGGACAAATCTTGGTTCCAGGTCATGGTTGAGGAGAAGAGACTTTATCCATGATTCCAGGTTGGATGACATGCTAAGCCAAACATTTGCTTAACACTCACATACCTGGAGCGAAGAGAGATGTCAGCAACACTTTATAAAATTGTGCATGATGCGCAGAAAAAAGAAATATCTTCCAAAATGCTAGAACTCTTGAATCACCCAGTGAGCCAGTTTGGACATACCTATCTGTCCTAAATAGCTCTAATGGCTTAAGGAGGTATTCCAATATGACTAACAGGGCTTTGTGCTATGCCTAATTTAAAGGGATCAGACAGGAGCCAAATATAGTTTCATTGGCAAAGCCTTAATAAATGTTAATTAGCAATCTACTGCATCTATATGTTAGAAACCCTTCCCAATGTTTAAGCCTGCAACTGGTTCAATCCTCTGCATGTGAGCAGGGAAGACGGGAACAAAATAACCAGTTTCATGCACACCCCAGGATTACACTGAACTTAAATATATGCTCACTGTTTTCTTGAATCCTAGTTATATGAATCCTGCCAGTGTAGGACCATCAAAATAAAGTGAATCCAAAATATTTTGGGTTGTGTTATTGTTTTTAAGTAGTTCTGTTTCAACTTCAGCAGAGTTTGACAAAGAGCACTATCACTGCAGTTTTATAAATAGATTAAGCAGTTCTGCATTGGGATGAGTTTTTTCCTCTCTTTTTTCCCTCCCTAAAATCAACATAGGCAATGATTGGCCTCCCTCTGTTAGCTTTACCGGAATATACGGTGAAAAATGTTTATATGCATATGAGTAAATACAAATACACACACACAATGCTGAACTTTGTGACGACAGCCTGTAAGTGGTTGCCCACATTCCCTGGGCAATGGTCAGCTTTGTAACTTTTTCCTGTTTCCTCAATGTAATGATTAACTAGCCTACTGGGCTATTATTCATGGCAGGTAGAACAGGAGCAGCCACAGCAGCAACACTGGTGGCCTCTTCCCATCAGACAGCCCTGCCAATCCTGGCTGGATATTCAAAATAAAAAGTTATTTAAAAAAGAAGCAGCAGCCAGCAGGAAGATCCTCTGCCAGAAAGAGTAAAAGACTGATCTCTCTCTCAGAAGTTTGTCATGCTAGAAACAATTTTTTTGCCACGACGAGTGTTCTCTTTAGACTAGCATATGTGGTGTTTATGCACTGTTTACATACTAATATTACCCTGTACCTACTATACATAGCAATGTTCTTGACACTGCCTATCTAGAATTTCTCAGTACCACTGCAAGTAAGTTAATTTAACAGCAAGTACTGATGCCACGTAGATGTTATGCAGTCACTATTAGAACAGATGGGCCCAGTATTTCTATTCAGCAGAAGGTTCAGGCTGTATTTGTTCCTAAATTACAAAATGAAGTTGGTTTGAGTCACTATGTCTTAACCTTGCTTATATATCTGGTTATAATGATTACTGAGCAGGAAGCATCTATTTTTTTTATGGTGGCACTGGCAGACATTTTCAAAAAGCACCTCTGAAGAGGGATTTTAAAAAGCCGGCCACTTTGTTTCTCTTCCCATGAAAATAATTTCCCTTTCCCTTTAAATGTTGCTGAAACGTTTCAATGTGAGTGAAAACACTAAAAAAAAGGGGGGGGGCATTCTTAATTTGGTCCAGGTCTAATAGATGCATAGTTTACATTCTCAAGCATGCCCTCTATTTCCCCCACAGCAATGGGGAGGTCCAAAAAATATCTACATGGTGCCTAGGGAGCAACTTGCACCTTAATATCAGCAAGACAAAGGAGATGGTGTTGGACTTTCGGAGGAAGAGAGGAGAATCTCAGTGAAGACCTTACTTGCAAAATAAATACAACCCAGGTGGTTAAGAAAGCCCAAAAGAGACTCCATCTCCTCAGAGCATTGCGGAAGAACGATGTCAATCAACATCTGATGATATCCTTCTACCAGTCAACAATAGAAAGTGTCCTTTCATACTGCATCATGGTGTGGTACGCTGGTTTGACATCATCTGATAGGAAGTGCCTACAGAGGGTGGTGAATACAGCACAAGATATTATGGGCTGTCCCGTGAATCCGCTGGATAAAAGAGCAGAAAAACTTTGCCTCAGGAGAGTGAGGAAAATTCTCAGGGTGGCCAGCACTTTCTTGATCTCCTGCCCTCAGGCAGAAGATATAGAAGCATGATTAATCACACCAACAGGGTAAAGAACAGCTTCTATCCGTGGGCTGTTAGGCTGCTGAATGAAAAGATAACAACAGGGCAACTGACTTTTGGGTTTGGTGGGTGTGCATCAGTAAACGAGGGGAATTAAGACTAAGAGAGCTGAGTGGGGGGGGGGTGCTCGTGTAATCTCACTGTATACAAGTCGTACAAGTGACAATAAAGTATTTCAATTTCAATTCAATTTCAATTTCAAGACTTGCAACAAAATGTTGCAGCATGAAGAGCCGTTGTTCAGAATTCCAGCCACTCTATTCCATTATGCCTCCCAATCTATGGTTTTCCATTTTTCCTCCCAACTGTCAGTGACTATTACACAGTCACCAAGCACTCTCAGTTTCATCAGGTTGCTTGGGTTTTATTCCCTCTGAAGATTTTTGTACTTTTGTAAACTTGAGGTTCGCCAAGTCTGATGATACCTTCCTTATGTAGCCTTTTTGGCTACATAAACAATGAAAATCTCTCCCCCTCCCCCAAATATTGGAATATTCTGTATGATATATGTGCATGGAAGGAAGCAGATTTTAAAAAGGAAACACACTGAAATTTGAAAAGCTACAGTGAAAGCAAAGTGCTGTCAATTAAAAACACACAGCGTACAGAAAGACCAAATTAACCATAGTGGATGAAGATTACAGCAAAAGATATAACTGATTTCTCCTATTATTCAGCATATAGAGCAATATATGGATTTATAGATAATCAAAGTTAGGATAACATTTCATGGAACTCCTCACTTTTTTTGTTTCTCCTCATTTAAAATCTTGCTCACAACCCTGCCCAATATCCCATCCAATTGTTATATTTGGTTCTGCATTATATGATTTAATGGGTACACAAACAGGCAGGTCATCCTTATACTTTTTGTTGGCGGAAATATAAATAAAAGAAAGGGAAAGGGAAATGAGATTGGTTGATATTAATGGTCTCTTGTTTTTGTTTTTATTTAAAGAAGTTAGTAAAAACAGAAATGTAGCTGAGGCAATAAATACACATCCAACTTTTAAAATATCTCCATATTTTAAACTTGAAGCTGTAAAAGTCCTGTCTGTCCATTTGACTGTACTCATTAAGGCTCCTTTAATTAACAGTATAGGAAATTAAACACAAAGTAAGACCCATAAAAATTAAACTGAAAAAGCATGTGGAATTAGGAGTTTGCATTTTCCATCCCCGCAGGCTTGAAAGCTTGAAAGTCATGGAAAAGGTTGATTAGAAGAGTCGGGAAAACTAGATGCCTTCTTCCCTAAACACTCACATGACAGCTATCTCCTAGCATTCAGCATACATTGCAGCTCAATATTACACACAGATTTATAGTTTCCCTGCAGTTTCCTCTCTCTGCTTCTGCTATATGAATTCTCAAGCCCCACAGCCCCACTCCAGTAATTACGTCCAAATAAAGGAAAGGGAATGAAAGACGTGAAAGAGGTTTAACAGTTTTACACTATCCTGAGCAAGCTTGGTGCCAAATTGGTGAGCTGCTGGAGATTCAAATGCACATTACTGCAGGAGTTTGATTTAAAGATTGCTGACAGTTTTAACATTCTGCACTTGAATGTACTGTTCGTGGATACAAAAAAAAATGTGAATCTCTTACACAGTTAAATCAAATTAATGTTCAGTACAACTAAATAAAAATAGCTGGGCTGTGGAATTCTAAGAAATTATAAACAAGAGTCCAACTCCTTCATATCAACACATAATTCAGGTGCTAGAGGTGAACCTTAAGGTTTCACTGGCATCTAGGATCATTGGGATGTTTTATTTAAATGGGACTTCAGAAAATTTCACTCCTAGGGCTACATTTAGTAGGCATAAACCTACTAAAGATCAGTACTTAATTATTTGTTTTCAAGCAGTGTTACAACCAATACTTTAGCTAATTAATGTTCTCCTCTGCACCACTTGGCAAAAATGAGCAAAAAATGTGCTCTTATCTACTGCTAGCTATGCTTCCCACCTTTAGATAAATACAAAGGGAGATAAATTATACACACATACCATTTTAAACATTTCTAAGCCATCCTTCAACAAAGGACAATTCATAAAACAATATATAACACAAGAATCAAAATAAAATGTTCCTAACAACCTATGAATGGATTGTGCATTTCGATATTAGCAATGGATATTATTATTTTGCTTACAATCTCACACACATTTTTTTCAGTGATGACTAATAAAGCTGATCCATGGCTTTCAATAGATTGACATAAAATAAAATAAAATAAGGGTGGCCTCTTACTTGAGGACAGGGAGCTGACTTTCCAGACTGAAGGATGCTGCCAATGCAAGTATTGTGTTTGCCTAAATTCATCATTTCATATTTCAAAGGCAAAATGGAGAAGAGGCTGAATACATAAAAGGCTACATTTGCACAACACACTAAACCACGGTTCAGCGGTGCTAAGTCCATCCACAAGAAAGAGCCCAAACAAAGCCTTGAACTCATATACTCCTCCCACAAGGCACGAGAAGGCAGAGGATCCCACAGGGAAAGGTAGGAGGAGCTTGTACTGAGCTACTAGTCCTGAGAAGGGTTAGAAATGAACTCTGCCTTTGGTCAACTCCCCCGTTTGGAAAAGTGGAATTTCTACAGAGTAAATTCTCTGGCCTGAATAAGGGTGGTTTTCCTGCACTTCACAGCCTCCCACTTAGTGTGCTCCTCACGCTACTGGACTGGTGAGTCAGTGTGGGAGGCACTTCATTTTGAAGGCTCAGGAAACCAAAAACTCGGTCAGCCTAGGTGTCCTGGCCACTGCAGGACTATGGGGTCTTGAAAAGGGAGAGGCACGTGAGCCTCAGGCTTTGCCCAGGCTCCTCCCTGCTCATTCACGCAGTGCTAAACTGTGGTTCCGCATTATATGTGAGCTAGGTGAATTATGTTCGTATGTCTCACTCATATATATATATATATATATATATATATATGTATATATATATATATGAAGGTAAAGGAACCCCTGACCAT
The DNA here is from genome assembly GCF_964270895.1 of Podarcis filfolensis. Classification (NCBI taxonomy): domain Eukaryota; kingdom Metazoa; phylum Chordata; class Lepidosauria; order Squamata; family Lacertidae; genus Podarcis; species Podarcis filfolensis. The sequence continues at coordinate 73,040,422 of NC_139607.1, forward strand.
TAGGTCCAGTCGTGACCGACTCTGGGGTTGCGGCGCTCATCTCGCTCTATGGGTCCGGGTCATGTGGCCAGCATGACTAAGCTGCTTCCGGCGAACCAGAGCAGCGCATGGAAACGCCGTTTACCTTCCCGCCGGAGCGGTTCCTATTTATCTACGTGCACTTTGACGTGCTTTCGAACTGCTAGGTTGGCAGGAATATATATATATATGTATGTATGTATGTATGTATGTATGTAGGTGAAATCCATTGATTTCAGTGGATTTATGCTTGACCAGCATAATTTACATCACATTTCCAGTGCAAGCTGTCATATTAGTTCAATCCCTATTCTATAAATGCCTCCAGTATTCAAAATTTAAGTTATTTCTAGTAGTAAACACATTCTATTGAAGAAAGAAACAAAAAAAGAATGCTTAAAAATTAAAGTTGTAGCAGTGTGGGAGACATTTAACAAAATTTTGCAATGCTACAAATAATTTAAAAACCACCTGTCCAAGATTCAGTACTCCAAATAACTTCTGAAACATGTATAATTACACCATATAGGAAACTAGCAAGGTCTGCTGCTTTTAATTCTGTGATTATAATGGAATAATGGGCATATATGTTCAAGGGACTATGATGTCAGTGCTCATTTCAGCCAGCATTACAATAATTTGAATGCTCTTATTTTTTAAATTATGATATTAAGAGTTTTTTTTCTGACTTCATTTTGCAAAGTCCTCATAGTGTGCCTTTTTTAAAGGTGAGGGCAAAGATCTCCACTACATTGCTATTACACTGAATAGGGGGCTGCTTTAAAAAGACAAGGACTGGGTCATATTTCTATGTCTTGGATTGACACAAAAAGATGACCTAAGGTCTCCTGATTTTGGGCGGGGGGAGGAACTTTGATCATTACTACAGTCGTACCCTGGTTTTCGAACAGCCTAGTTCTTGAATGTTTTGGCTCCCAAACAACTGAAACCTGGAAGTGAGTGTTTCAGACGTTTTCTGAATGTTCTTTTGGAAGCCAAATGTTCGGTGGGGCTTCCGATTGGCTGCAGGAGCTTCCTGCAGCCAATCGTAAGCCGTGCTTTTGTTTTCGAACATTTTGGAAGTCGAATGGACTTCCAGAATGGATTCTGTTCAACTTCCAAGGTACAACTGTATATTAATCCAAGGTGCATTGGGGAGAACTCTACCATCTCGAGATTAAGATTATTGTGGTCAGTCCCTGACATTTTAAAATGCCTCTGTACCCAATGCACACAGTCTTTTTACAAACAAACAAACAAACAAACCCTAACAGCACTATAACAACCACACAGCATTTAGAAGTTTTAATAACTTCTTAATTATTTTCAATATTCAAGTTAATGTTACCTTTCTTCGTCGGATACCAAAGGGGGTAAAAGCAATTCCTAACACTTCTTTTCTGTGCTGCTGAAAAGAAAAGAAAAGACTTGTGTTTAGTGATCTTCTCAAACGTCTTTCATTTTCATAACATTCAAGTGACTAAGCATTTAGCTGTAAGTAGACACCTTATTGTGTATATACATCAACATATAGCCATCTGTTTAAATAAGACAAAACACCCAAACATTCACAGTTACAGTGCAGGTGACAAGCACGCAAGTATGACACTAATAGTCACCATACTGCCTTTATATTATTGGGGGGGGGGAGAGAAATTACATATGGCATCACAATATGGAAGTGTCAATAGATCCATGGATAAAATTGCTACTCATTTTTCAGTAAAAGTGAGGTTTCTTTCTCTATTAAGAACAAAAGTAATTGCCTGCAATAATGAACATTTTACCACTCTCTCTTAGCCTAGAGATGCATTTATGAGGAATGTTGCAAGTAAATACTTTTAATAATTTAGGAGCTAAAAATTGCACATTTTAAAAAATCTATTTTAAAAAAACCAAGTGTCTAATGCTTTTAGAATTTCTGTAAGTTACAAATGGCTTTGTATTAACTGGTGAAACTTCAGAAATGTCTCAAGTGTGAACTTAAGAAGTTATTAGAAGTTTTTTTTCTTTCATTCCGTAAGGATTATTATTTTAAAAGCACACAGCCAAAAGTAAAAGGGTAAAATTATTATTATTTAACTTTATTCTTTTGGAACTTACTTTCAGATAAAATTAATACAATCCTAATATATAAATTATGTTAGAAAATTTAAAGTAAGTCCTAAGTCAAGTCTATATAAAAGAGATTTTGCAGTGAGAAGCTTAGAATTACTCAGTAAGAACTGTTTTAGGTGTGCCATGGGTCCTGTTTGTGCTGAGTGGCTTTTTAAACAAGTTTTTTTACTTTGAAAAGCAGACCCCATATCATCACAAACTACTTGTGAAACTCCTCAGTTTCAAAAATGTTTGCCATGCAGCATAGAAAAATGCTATTTGAGGAACACAAGTTGAACCCTTCCTTGGACACATTGTGAAATATTTGTGCCATTCTTTGGATCCAGACCTGCAGCTTTTCCAAGAAACTCCATTTAACTATTAGTCTCACAACTAATCCTTAAGTGGGAGGGTTGCCCCATCCAAAACATCTAACTCTGGAGTCATTACAATCCTTACCATGAATACCTTCTTTCTGCCCAGGCTGAACTTGAATGTGTTCTCTTCATCCAGCACAAAACTGCCTGAATAAACACATCCAGGCAATCTATTTACATACCGCGCAACTGTCCTGTTTTAAGCGGAACACCCCGAATTTACAGAAACACACACCCAGCTCCTGATTCCATCCTGGGATGTCCCATTTTGGCTCCTGAGGAACCAAAAGACACACCTTTTTTTGGTGCTATATTCTTGCCTTCCGGAAGCAGCACTAGCTTCCGGATGGGGCAGGGTTGAGCCCCGAGGGAGGGAGCCAAGAGAGAGGAGATGGGACCTGAGTGAGAGGGGATGGGGCTTAAGTCGAGGTCATGTCCTGATTTGCCTTACTGGAATGTTGGAGGGTATGCATTTGCCACACCTGGATTGGAGGAAGTGGAAATATGTTCACTGTGACACTGAACTACAGATTTCTGACGATCTCTCTCAGCAATTTGATGAACAGCTTAGAAGACAAGACTAAGGCTGCATTCAGACATGGGTTTTGTTGTGTTGGGTTTATTGGTTACGATGATAGCAGTTCCGCCCCAATTTCTAGCACGCCTTTTACATAGCACTACCTTGGTGTAATGGAACTGTGGCTTTTTAATCAATATACTGACATGGCACACTAAAATTTAAATAGTGGGAAAGGACTCTATGCCTTTATAGTCCTCCAAATTTCATAAATGTAAAACTGTCACAATTTTCCAAGGTAATGCAGTTGCAAAACATATTTTTTCCCGAGAAACAAGGAATGCAGAAATGGGTGCTAAACTTCCACTAGATTCTACGAGATTTCCAGAAATGGCCTTTGCATCATGTGAAAGATCACATAAAATGCAAAAATGAACAGATAAAGAAACGAACTTAAGGACGAAATGCTGTCTGAATGCAGTCAAACCATGAAACATTAAATATATCTATTCCCATAAGAGAGGAGCAGGACCACTGCAGCTGAGTGATCCCAACCCTAACTCACAGACTTAGAATGATACCATGGTTAAATGGTTTGAGGTCCAAAAGAAGGTCACATTTCCCTGTCATTTAAGGCAGTCTTTTCAGCTCCAAACCCAGGATGGAAAGCATAGAGCTTTTAATTCAAAACATGTATACAGATACATAATTTCAACATTATGCTCACTCAACTATATAACAGTTAGAAAATGTAATATAAAGATATGTCTGAAGCATTCAGATGTTTAACTTCAAAAAGTCTGAGATAGCTGATCATATCTAAATGGCGTCACCATGTACATATAGTTGTATATTTAGATGTTAACCAAAATATTAGCTAACAAAAAAATGAATTTTTACTAAAGTAAGCAATACCAAGGCACACATAGGGAAAAACAAAAATTAAATGGCACAGAAAGACTGTCAATATAAACAAGTTACATAACAAAAAAATGTTTACACATGCACCAGTCACAAGTTAGAGTAAACTTAACTTCAGAGAATTATTCTAGGCTCACCCAAAGGCTTGCAAAAGCCCAGCTTATTTTGCTCACTCCTTTCTTTGGATAACTGATAGCTGCCCCCATTTCACTTGACAAAGTGTCCTGGAAACTCCCTCAATTTCAAATGTGTTTTCCCATGGGACACTGGAATACTGAAAAATGTAAATGCATAGTGCAGATGGAGCCCTAGCGTTTCTTTAACACAAACAGAAACAACAGGCTAAATGGCACTTCAAAAACCAACACACCAAATAAAAACTTGCCTGGTTTTCTTTTCGTATTTTTTTTTACATTTACTACTGCCAAAAATAAGGTTGAGTGGCATAATTAAATGGCAAGTACTTCTGACCTTTACTTGCTACACTGATAAAAAGTTTTTTCAGCATACTGCAATTTGACCAAGAGAAATGGAGATAAGCTTAACCTTTCACTTCAAGTACTAATGTGTTATTTAAATTTGCCCTAGATATAAGTGAGATGCCACTATGGTTGTAAAGAGGTAGTTACAACTTTTTCTCTCCCCTATCACCATCCCTACCAAGCTTTATTAGAAGGCATAAAGAAGAGCACAATATGGTTCATATATCGAAATATTATATACACACACACACCTCAAAGTAGTCCACATTTAACACAAATTTAGCTGGAACCAAAACACTGAAAATGTGTGTATCACAGTAGGCAGAGCCTCACATCATGATTCACTCTGTGGCCATATTCAAGCATCGTGAGCATCGAAACATGTCTAAATCTGGTTGAATTATGGGTTGTGGATTATACAACTGTTAACTTGTCCCCACCACTTGCCCACACTTCCGTTTGCCCTGCCACTGTCCTCCAGGAAAACCTGAAGTTTACCACTGAAACGGACCAATTCACAGTTTTCCCTGGGGAAAGCTGTGGGGCAAACAAAAAACCACTCAGGCCTGTGCTCTCTAGGTGCAGAACAAGCAAAAGTGTGGATGAGGCCTTACACAGCACACAAGGCAGTATGGTGTACAAAGACACAAACACAAAACATGTTAAGTCTCTTCTCATAAACTACTGCTCTTCAAACTCGAAACATACTGATGACCAACATTCAGTCCCCACAGAATTATTTCAATTTCTTTTGGTATAGTTAGCCATAAATTGTTACCAAATTAGCCAGGTATTATTTTTTTTAAATGTCAAAAGGTACAAAATCTGAATAGCAAGTTTTTTTAAGTGACACTTCCTACAACCAAGACCACAGCAATAATTTGAGCAATTTGTGGGACATTTTATTTATGCACATTAAATTGACAGCGTATCAATGCAAGATGTACCAGGGTAGATGCTGGGCATGAGACCTTCAAATGGAATCAGGGCCTTTTTGTGAAAGTACTCACTGGTAGAGTACCAGCACCTCTTTTTTTTTTGCTGCCCACAGCTGCCATTTTGTCCTGGCACCCATGACATTTTAATCAGTATGAGAGTACCAATATCTAATTCCCCCACCCCACCTCCCAAAAAAGCACTAGCTGCAATAACATAGAAATTTGGAATTTGCTCCTTCTAAATATCTATCTTCATTCTTTCTGTGCAACCTTTAAAAACTACTTCAATACAGTTTTTAAAAAATAAATTCAGAACATGCTTTCAAAGACCTAGTTTGGTAGCTCTTCCCTTAAAACACACACATGCGTTTTAAAGGGGGGAGGAGAGAGTATTTTGTCAAAGGTTTTATTCTAATTTTGTTGCATTATGTGTATCATTGTAGCACAGTAGCAGTGTAGAGAGAGCAAGAGAAACACACAGGAAAGGCCTGCATTTTGAGGTAGAAATTGTGTGAAGGGGGAAACTAAAATTTTCCCTGGTAAGCTGCAATTTCACATCCAGCCTGTGTCAACAGTAACTGAAAGTTATTAGGTGTTACATATCAAATTAGTTGACAGTTTATCTATGTCTAGTTAGCCGGGGAGAAGGGGGGCGGGGTTGGAATATTTACATGGCAAAATCAAACTGGCCTTAGTTGACCCCCTGGTATTTGTAGGTATAGCATAAAAAGCAAGCTTTAAATGGAGTATGTAGAACAAACCACCTTTCAGCCTCAAAGAGAAGTGCCAAATTGCCACAGATGGAAACACAGTACAGCTTTTGTTGACGAGGGGGTATCATTCACTCATGCTATCAGTCCTGGATTACCCTAGCACAGCCAGAAGGGATAAAGACAGAATACTCTGTTATCCTAGGGCCTTTTTGAAAACTTAATCCTATATCTACATAGCAAAACTGATAAGAGACACAATTCTGACTCTATTAAGATTAATGGAAATTTGTTATTGTTTTTTCCAGTGAGGTAGTATTTCACTTATTTGTTACATTAGAGTTCTGCCTTTCCTCCTAGGGGCTCAGTACAGTGCGAGTTCCCAGAAAATTTCTCATCCAGATTCTGGTGAGGCCTCGTCCTTTTCAGCTTCAGACAGAGAAGATATTCAACGTATTCTTGATTTATTTTATGTTGTCTTTCTACACAGAAAATTCACAAGTATCTCTCATCATGAAATTTCCTTTAGTATGTTCATTGTGGAGTTTAATGTTAACTTTTTATAACACAATAACATCTAAAAAATCAATAAATTCTACTTTATGTGGGAATGAATGTATTATTAATAAGTGTATTATTAAAATCAGTAAGATGGCGGTGGTTGTGTTGTTGTTGTTTTTTTAAAAAGCAATTCTTGTGATCAGAGTCAAGGGTGAAAAAGGTTCTACCAGCTCTCCGTTCTAGCTAAATGAGTGGGAGAAATAACATTTCCATGACAATGCAGAGCTAGTGGGGTTCAGTTCTTATATCCCCCTTTTCACTCTCTCCTCTCGTGGAAGAAGATTCGTTAACTTAAAAATCTGCACACATGAGGCAGAAATAAATAAATAAAATAAAAAATCTAAAGTCTATAAAAAGTACACAGACCAACCTGCTTAATTATTAACAGGTAAACACGTCGCATCCTGAATTATTTACTTAATCTTTTTCAACTACAAACCTCAGACTTTTAGAGCATGAAATACGTGCTTTCTTTAAGAATGCAAAACAATTCCTTTAGAAAAGCATTGTATACACACACACACACACACAGCATTTTTGTTAACTCCACGCTGCCACTGTCCAAGTTTCTACTTCAGCGTGTTTTGAGGCACAGAAGTAAGCATTGTTCAAGTATCCAACATTTGCAAGTGCCACTTGCTCTGCATACCAAACTTGTTTTGCAAGTGCATCATTCTTTCAGTACAGCCATCATTACACCATATTTCTGCAGAATGCAAAAGTATATTTTGAAGAAGTGATTTCCTTAAGAAGCTATATGGGGGGAAAGCTAGTAAAGGTCGGAAACAGATGTTGTACAGTAACAACTGAAGGAAACATGTATTACAGTAGTAATTATTGTAGTACTTCAAATGCACAACTGGAAAATGTGTGAGGGACCCTTATTGAAGGTGGGACATTTTCTGCTCTCAAAGGTTCTGTTTCGCAGAAAGGGAAGCAAGAATTCATTTTAAAAACCTTAAACAGCTTGAAAATCATTAGAAAATGCTTCACCAATGAAGGTCATGCACCCTGATATAGTCTCTCTCATAACAACAACAACATTGAACAACTTTATTATTTATACACCACCATCTGGGCAGGATCAAGTATATACAAAAACATAATAAAACATCAAACATTTAAAATTTCCTGATACAGAGCTGCCTTCAGATGTCTTCTAAAAGTTGTGGTTATTTACCTCCTTGACATCTGATGGGAGGGCATTTTACAGGGAGGGCACCACTGCCGAGAAGGCCCTCTGCCTGGTTCCCTGCAACTTCACTTCTTGCAGTGAGGGAACCGCCAGAAGACCCTCAGAGGTGGACCTCAGCATACACTGGTTCTTATATTCCTAATATTCTAAGTCAGACCATCTAGCTCATCACTGTTGACACAGAGACACATGGCTTACCAGGGTTCCAGGCAGGAAGGGGTTCATTTCCCAGCCCTTCCTGGAGACACCAGGGATTGAACCTGGGACCTTTGCATGCAAGGCATGTGCTCTAGCACCTTGCCACAGACCTTAGTAAGAACACTTGTATTCATTCTGAAAATATTTGGGAAATGTTGAAGAATGTACTCTTCATAGTAACAGTGCTCACTGGATATTCTGCTCTGCACAGGCAAAAGAACAGACGTGCTCAGGCACGTGTGAGTTCTGTATCCATTCACTAGGCAAACTATGCTCCAGTGTTCCCATGCACATTGCCACATATGTTCAGTCCCTGACTATTATTGTGCTGAGAACAGAAGTTCTGCAAGGGACTTCTTGTCACATTCACTTGAACACAAATAGAACCCTTTGCATGAGTGGGAGCCCAGATAAAGCATGATCCCCAATCACACAAGGTTGGAAAGTGAAGGGGGTCACAATATGCACAACATTGTTGGGTTGGAACTTGCCATCTTCTGTCCCCTTCCATCCACACTTTAATCATGTGCATGTCCATGCAAATGAGCGAACATTAACTAAAGAGGTGAAATAATCCTAAAGCCACAAAATGGAATGTGTCACTAAAGACTCTGGGGGAATGAGCACCGTTTTGAAATACTTTCTTCATGTAGAACCGAACCCATACAAAGCAAAACCATTCCATTCAAATAGAAAGTTATGGCATCAGGGAGAACACTAAGGTGAAGGAGCTTTAAACAAAAAAGAAGTGACTCCCTATATATACTACGGAGTGGTAGAACCAGAGGGTTCTACCACCTCTTTCTGCTTCAAGAGCAGTGCTTGGGGACATATCCTCAAATATAAAACTCTGTATGTCAAAATAACTAGTATTTTAAATGTTAAATGATAATTGCTACAGGTAATCCAAATGCTATATTCACACACTGTGGCGGTTCATTAAGGTTTTGGTTTTCTTAAAGGAAGCTGTTGTGATTATACAAACCAGTTCAGAACAATGTCAAAGAGAATGCAGAGAATTTGCGGTCTCCAAGATTGGTTTGCCATGTTATAAATTGTTTCAGTGTTCAAAAGTTTCATTGGCTCCTCCATAACCTGTATGGGATTTAATGTATTCAGGAGAGGTACCGTATTTTTCACTCTATAAGACACACCAGACCACAAGACATACCTAGTTTTTGGAGGAGGACAACAAGAAAAAAAAATATTCTGAATCTCAGAAGCCAGAACAGCAAGAGGGATCACTGTGCAGTGAAAGCAGCAATCCCTCTTGCTGTTCTGGTTTCTGGGATAGCTGCGCAGCCTACATTCGCTCCATAAGACGCACACACATTTCCCCTTACTTTTTAGAAGGGAAAAAGTGAGTCTTATAGAGCAAAAAATACGGTACTTCTTTTTGTTCACTGTGAGTAGTCATGCAGTAGGGGCACATCAAAAGGGCTTTGGTTCAAGGGTTCCACAAACCATACAGGAAGCAACAGAACAATAAGCAAGGCAAATATTTTTATTTTATGAAAGCTACAGCATGCAAACATTTTAGTATTTGCAGGTTTGCATCCCCTAAACTGATGCTCTGAGTATTCAATCCTGCTTTCTAAAGACATCAGCTGCGTTAGAGCCGATCCAGCTACATTTCTACCAGACCCACACCGTCATATATGACGTCAATACTGGGGCACATGTCTGTGTGTGTTTTAGGAAAAGGGCCTAGTGGGCCAAATTTGGCCTCATGGGTCGGCGGTTCAAAAACGTAAGACAAATAATGGTCTACAACAGTCCAAGCAAATCATTTGAGAGTTCAAATCTGGTACGAGTTATATCAGAACATCAAAAGTCCTTATTCATCAATTCTAGCTCACTCTAAACAGGAGGTCTCCAAGTCAAGTCCAGCTCCTAGATATGAGCCTGTGAAAGGTTCAAAAGGAGTATTGTTATCAAATGGGAGAAAGATATTTGGATGTCATGGGTCCAATGGTACCCTAGGCAAGTACCTATTTATTCATTCATTCATTCATTCATTCATTTATACATTTCTATACTACCCTTCATCTGAGGATCACAGGGCTGTTTACAATATAAAGTAAAGTGCCTGAGCTTGTTCAGTGTCCCACTGATTTCCAATTTCCCCCTCTCACTGTAGCCCCTCAAACTGCATCCAATGCCATTTCAGAGGGTCCCCCAACCAGCAAAGGAGTAGCTTTGAGGGGAGTGCAGAGGACTGCAGAGGAGAGGAAGGATCAGGAATTCCCCATTGAACAAATTTATTTCCACTTGCATTTGTTTGCTCCAATGCTAACAGATATCTGTTAGGTTTACATGTTACAATAAATCCAGTATAAATCCAGTTATTTTTGCTGCAACCAACAAGGTGCCCCTCTGAAAGCTGCCATAAATTAATTGATTGTGATCATGTTTATTGCAGGGGAAAGTGGTGTCAGATTGGCATTTAGGCTGCAAACTTATGCCTGCTTACTTGGAACTAAACTCTACTGACCTCAGTGGGAGGTACTTAAAATGCAGGGGATTGGGCTGTCACTTTAATTAATTCCCTTCTTAATTCACTTTTGTGTCATTTAAGACTGGAAAGGATGTGCATGTGTCAGCAGCACAAAACCTGAACTTTACATTAATAGGAAAAAATTACTGAGACTGCATATATGAATATTATTAATAAATAAATAAATGGCATTTTGGAAAGACAGAGGATCAAAATAGCTTGTCTTAAACAAGTAGATAGGGGGAAATAAAAAATATGAACAACACACAGCATAATAAAATCAGGAAACTTGAATATATCTTTAAAATATAATCTCAAGTCCATGTGTGCTTAACACCACAATAATATTGAATTGGCGAGCCTTGCAAATATTTTTCATGGGTGCACTCATTTTTTAGTATAAGCAAATGAAGATTTTGTTGTTTCTGAAATTTCATTGCAACCAATAGAGCAGGGTAAGACATTTTAGCACTCTTGCCACATACGTCATGGGAAACAGTTCACTGGAGAACACACAATGGTATACTGCAGCTTTCACTCACAATAACCCATTTTCTCACTTCTAAAGGAGATCTATTTGCCTTCTAGACATGAGCAGACTATTATTCCTGAAGTGCCAAACTCTGAGTGCATGTGCAAAGCTCTCTCCTCTCCTCTCAATTGTTGGCAAAAAACAAAAAAAAAGCAACGGTTAGGTACATGCTCAAAGCATTCAGGTCAGGGATTACAGAAAAGCCATTGAGCGTGCTGCATTAACTTGAACTTCATGTTCTTGTCACAAGCCTGTTAGTAACTGGAGTTGAGCAAACTGGGTAGAAAGGCCACTTCGTGCCACCTCACATGATTCACTTTCTATTAAATCTATTTATTTCATGTCCAGGGTAAGGTACTAGGGGCTCTACAGACATTTCCCATCACATCAGACACTACAGCAAGTATCAAAGGATAATCTCCATGGTTTATAAAGGGAGATTTTATCCCTCTCAACTGTCCACGGGGCATCTTTCATGCTTCATTCAATGCTCAAAAACAGACTACTGTGAAAAGAAGGCCCTTTTACACAATAGGTGGAATTTAAATACACACACACACACACACACACATATGGGGGATTGCATATCAGTCAGGAAGCTGATGGCATTGATATAGAAAACCCCCCTCAAATATGATAAGATATAACCTTATAGAATTCTAGAGAATTGCCATACAGATTTAACACCAGAAAGCACCTTTCAGAAATAAGTAGTATGTGGAAAGGAGTGAGCCAAAGTTGATTTATAAAAATCGACTTTGTATATTTTGGTATGTCTTTCTAGATTTTTTTTTTTAAAAGGCAATAGCTATGCTTTTTGCTACATATTTTGCATTTCATATTTTCTGTTAAAATTTCAATTACAGGCAGATGAAGGCAGGTTAAAGAGGGTGTTGATATTCTAAATTCAATTACTTTATATTGTAATGGAAACTGTCTTAGCTAGTTTCTTTTGGTGCCTGTAGTTTATAATCTAGATAAAACAAATCTATACTAAGGTAACCCAGATTCTGCACCAAGATTTCTGCATCTTGAATAAATTATTTCATAAAATTGTCTGGAACTATGCATAATGCTATAACTCCCCCAAATAAGGACATCCCCCCCAAAAAAACCCCCGTGAGTGCTGCTGGCTCAGCCATAATGCCAATCTGGCATGCTGGTTTGCTTCTTCTCAGCGCAACACAGTATGGAGAGGGGTGGTGTGATTTGAGCAGCATATACCAGCACACTTCCTTGTTCACAGTAAGTTATAGTTTGCTGAGCCTGTGGTTTGCCATGACATATGAGCTGGGCCTCAGTGATGAAGCCTTGACCCTTAGCTTGAATTCTCAATAGGATGCTGAATTCTGCACACAGCACAGTATTGTACATATTTTATCTTACGCAACTGTTGTTTAAAATGTTTTCGATTTTGTATAATATATCTAAAAAACCTTTTGCAAAGTTTGGAACACTTATCTGTAAAGAACAGCTCGTTTTTGTGCACAGAAAACAGTTCTCCCTGCTGAAAATAGCCCTTGGAAATCGGTTAACAACAGAAGAACACAGATGAATTCTATTTAATGCACACATTTGTGCTCAGTATTCTTCTCAGTATTTTGCACATAAACTTCATAGCAAACAGAGCCAAAACACAGATGAGGAACAAACCTTTTGTGCCAATGCAAAATTTTAATGGTAGAGTAAACCACAAACTTAAGGTGTTTCCTTCACAATGCAATGTAAATTAAAAAAAAAACAACTCATGGATACAAAGGAGCAGAAAAACAATAGATACAAATAACATAAAAACCTTTTATTCAACTTTTTGTCATTACAGGAATCTAAATGAACAGGAACATATATCTTTATTATGAACACAATAATTGCCCACAAGAATACTGTGGGTAGCAGCAGCTCAATTGTGTACTGAATTGTAAAACTACAACACTGGGATACCCAGTGTTAGAGGCATGTTTTGGTTTGCCAGAGGAACCGTTCCTACTTTCATCAATGGGATTTTACCGATTTCGTCAAGAGCTACAAGTCTCAGATATTTGTTATAGAAAGTCGTATGTCTCCGTAAATCTCAGAGCTCGATTGCATAGGAGGAAACAAAAGCAGCAACAACCCACAGTTGAAATGTGGTTGCGATAGTGTGGTTAAAAAGCTTTGGCCAGGATTTGCTGTAACTGTATCTCTACATCTGGTCCCACACATGCCAATTACTTAAGAACGCCTGTGAGATACTTACGTGGATTATTAAACGGCCTTTTAGTAGCAGAGGTGGATTCAGGACACTGCCACTTTTGAACTCTGTGTATGCAATTGGACTCTGACATTTCATTTGGGTATTTTAAGCACTAGATGTCATTGTACTTTGTAGACCTATATTAACATGTTTAATGTAACAGATGGGGAACTTGTTTATTAAAGTAAACAGGCAGTCAGAAGGCAGGTTTGCAGGGGAACGGTGCTTTCTATTGGGAATGACACACAAATATTTTTGCACATTTCAAAATACACATAAACTGTAGCAGGCATATATGAAAGTGACTGGAATTACAGTACCAACTAGAGTCAGAATGTTCGTTATTTGTAGCACCCAACCAGAGTCATTTCCCTCTTGCATGCTGCATTCCTTCATTACCCTTGGAATCAGTTCCTCTCTGGTTCCTTCTCCTCTTCACTTAACTGAGAAGCCAAGAGCCATGTTCCCTTATAGGTGTAACTGCTTCAAATTTCGTTCGGAAAGGAAGTACGTACAGTGGTACCTCAGGTTAAGTACTTAATTCGTTCCGGAGGTCCGTTCTTAACCTGAAACTGTTCTTAACCTGAAGCACCACTTTAGCTAATGGGGCCTCCCGCTGCCGCCGCGCCGCCGGAGCCCGATTTCTGTTCTTATCCTGAAGCAAAGTTCTTAACCTGAAGCACTATTTCTGGGTTAGCGGAGTCTGTAACCTGAAGCGTATGTAACCTGAAGCATATGTAACCCGAGGTACCACGGTATATGTGGATACTTTACAGCCAATGTTTGATACTGAAAACTAGTCATTGGGTCAGCATGATGTAAAGAAGCATGAAGGGAATGCTTGAATAAAAATGGCAAAACAGCGTTTTTTAATTAATGCTATAATATACTTACACATATTGATCTTCAGAATTACTGTCTCACTATGTATCAGTTGGCATAAAGTGCAGGTGAACTTGCCCCCGCCCCATTTCCTTTGAAGCAACATAACACACATTTAAGCAACCAATTGCAAGCCTATTACCATTACTGGACAAAGGAAGCCCCCCAAGTGCGTTATATAGCAGTGTTCTAGATCTGTAATACTATTTGCAGGAGGAGGATAAAAAGACTAATAAGCATTATGCTGAAATCTAGGCCTAAAGGTAGCATTTAACATCATCTTTTAAAGATAGTTTAATAATGGAAATAAAATTAGTTCACACTGATCAGTAAAACCAATCAAACTGTGTTGATTGCAGCTATTATGCCTATGATCGCAGCATGGTTAAGGTCATAAATCAATCTACTACTCTACTCACTTGGCTATATGTAACTATGCATCCAAACCATGCTATTAACACACTTCTAAGCATAAGTTTGCAGGGGTATAAAAATTTCTCACTATGTAAGTTGCTAACAGGAACAACTTAGTGAACATATCTGCATTTGTTAAACTTTTTGCACAGTTCTCTATGCCATCTTTTCCACACCATTTCAATCTCTCTTTCAGGATATTGGCCCACTTTATTTTGTGTTCCTGGTTGATAACTTTGCACACTTCCTTTGTGTGCTGCCTTTTCACAGATGATTTTTAGAGTATTTAGTAGCTCCTTTGATTACTTAATAATTCATCTGAATTTTTTCATTCCTTTTTTCTTTGTGCCTAAAGTCAACTGTTCCTGAAAACTTAACTTATTATTAAAACAATCCGCAAGAAAGACAGATTAAAGGAAATGATGGAGCTAGATTTGTATAAACTGGGAGATGGTGTACACTATATCTCAAATGTATTGCGTGGGCAGGGCTTTCACCTTTTTCTTTCCAGCTGTAGACTGAACACAGTAGTTACATGCTTATCATTCCTGCAACATGGCACCAGAAGTATTCAGGAAGGGAAGGGTCACAGCTCAGTGCCAGAGCATCTGCACTGGATGCAAAAGGTCCCAGGGCTGCATCCCTGACATCTGTAGGTAAGGCTTAGAATATTCCCCCATTTGAAAACCTGGAGAGCTGCTGCCAGTTAGTGTAGACAATATTGAACAAAAGGGACCAGTGGTCTGACCTGGTATACAGCAGCATCCTATGCTCATAGTTCCTCCCTTGTATTTCATGTTGCAAAAAAAACGCTAATTGTATTTCAAATCCTATTTACAACATACAGTGGTACGTCGGGTTACATACACTTCAGGTTACATACGCTTCAGGTTACAGACTCTGCTAACCCAGAAATAGTGCTTCAGGTTAAGAACTTTGCTTCAGGATGAGAACAGAAATTGGGCTCCGGCGGCACAGCAGCAGCGGGAGGCCCCATTAGCTAAAGTGGTGCTTCAGGTTAAGAACAGTTTCAGGTTAAGAACGGACCTCCGGAACGAATTAAGTACTTAACCCAAGGTACCACTGTATATGCACATATAGAGCAAGCAGGCTACAAATCTACTTCCTCTAGTAAGAATGCAGTTTTATAGTTGGCGTTTTATTAGGTAGCAGTAATGTACTGTGCCCCACACCAAGTTTTCCTTCGCACTAACTTCAACAATACCTTATGTAAAAATGAGGATAGAAAATTGAATCTAACTGTTAAGAAATAGTAGGATTTAGTTCTAAATTCACCGGTATTAAGGTCATCAAAGGATAACTGGCTCGTGTCTCTCTATGATTTATGTGAAAAATGTGGTGGCCTTTATTTCATCCAGAACAGAGCAGGTCCAATCAGCTTCTATCTCTAGAAGGATCCCTATCTCAGACTCAATTCTTTGTTCAGCATCCAACATCTTAAGCAAAAAAGAAGAAGAAAAAAGCAATGTACAAAGCCATTTAGCAGAGTTTAAAGAAATTGTTTGGGTTAAAAATTAACTTATGTGAAGTAATGCTGCCATTTGTGGACAAAGACAATTTCTGAAGTATTGTCTGAACAAACCAAAGCAGCCAAAAAAGTGGGGAAAGAAAATGTTTGCCTATTTGGCAATGTCTGAAGAACATTAGTATGAGTGGATGGATTTGAACATGTCAGGTTTTCTTGTTGGGTTCTGATGTTGTTCTGCTTCCTCAATCTCACAATATGGAACATATATAACAGCACAAAAAATTGAGCATACCCAGAAGTAGATCAATTGCCTTTGTAATAGAAAATTCTAAGGACAAAATGTTCCACCAGCAGATCAGATAAGAACCAAAGCCAAAAAAATAAAAAAAAAAAATGGAATACATTCACTACCAATTTACTGCAGTCACCCATAAACTATTACAAGAACATTATGTATTGGGGTTCAAGCCAGCAAGCTA
Organism: Podarcis filfolensis; assembly: GCF_964270895.1. NCBI lineage: Eukaryota > Metazoa > Chordata > Lepidosauria > Squamata > Lacertidae > Podarcis > Podarcis filfolensis. Next base: position 73,056,962 of record NC_139607.1, read on the forward strand.
TTAAAGAGGACTGCACTGATGTCCTCACTGCAACGCTATTGAAGCATTAATAAGTCCTCAGGGCATTGCATTTATGATGAAAGAGCCATCATCTAATCATATTTTCAAAAACATTTTGAAGGGACTATGCTCTGTCCCCAGGTTGGTTAGTTTTCTTGCTACATCTACAAAGATCACAATCTTTTCATATTTCTGTTCAGCCAAAACAGATACACATATATATTCCACAGTAGATGATGCTAAGCAACATTGTTTTGCAGGCACAGGATGTACTCATTGTCCCGGTTTGCTTTCCATGCTAATCTCTTTCTCTCTGTCTAAACAAAGAGCATATGAAATGTGCACAGATTAAAAGAATATGCTCCAAAGGGTCATTTTGTAGTGTTTTGGAACTAAGGGACTCTTGTAAAGGTACTAAAAGTCGCTACGGGTGAGCAAGGAACGAATTTCAACCAACAAATTTAAATACAGTTGAATGTGTGGGATAAAACATGTTGGAAGTTTAAATATATTAGTAACTAGCAGATTTTTATACTTGTTCATTCTACTTGAAGAAAACGTTAAAATTCACAAGTATTACTTGCTCTTTTAAAAGACACTAATGAACAACTGGACGGTATGCCTAATCAGCTAATGCTTTCACATCAGCAACCAACATTGTCCCCTGGGTAATGAAGAACTGCTAAAATTGAGGGCACATGCCAAGTCATACTCTTAATGATACAGTACATGGATGGAAACTCCCTGTGTTTCGTACATATATACATCCAAACGTATTTTCTTTTGAGGTTTATATTATGGGAAATGCAACTAAACTGCGAGCACTAAAGAGTTAAACTAAGCTAGCCATCCATGTCCCCCAAACACACACAAGGTAAGAATTCAGTTTGGGTTAAATCACACAGAAAATGGGTTGATGTTCTCAGCTTCATCCCTAGTGAGCATATTTGTCCGCATTACAATAAATAAATAATCAGTTAATAGTTATGAATCACTAAGTGCTAAGTACTTTTTTCCCTATTACATAAGCGTCAGGCATGCACAAACTCCAACCCAATTTGGAAGAAGCAGAATACTGGAGACAGGAACAAAATTACATTGGCAATGTACTCCCCCCTTTTTTTCTTCAAATTTATGATTTTGTTCTGAAGCAAGGAAGAAATGTGGCATAGCTACAGCTCACCTACATTTTTTCACGGGCTGAAGAAATTGACTTTTCTATAAGGTGTCATAGTTTGTGTCCTAAAACAATTCAGCAGCACCATAAAACACACACACACACACAATAATTTCTGCAACAGCAAGGCTTTCTTGAATGCATTAGTGAAAGTTAGATAAACCTGATTCATCTGATTTAATACTCTTCGCAAAAGAAGTATCAAAGGTTACAATTCTAGGAACCAAGATACTAAAGACAGCGGGCAACAAAAGCAACTTGGAACTATTATGGATGAGTTTCTTTACTTATGGGTGGGGGGGGGGGGGAGAAAAAGAAATGCATGCCTTAGATAGCTCCAATCAAGTCCACTGTGTTTTTTCTATAATATCTTGATTAATGGAAGTGCGGTGTATTGCTTTTTAAATAGCTATGCTCATGCATTGTTGTTGTGTTATTTTACCTTGTGTGTAATTAGTTACATTCCAATCAAACTTACATTAAAAGCAATAAGCAGTAATTTCTACCTGTGCTGGTACACAGAACACCTGGGAGTCATTTTGCAGAATCTACAACTAAATCTCTCTTCATACTTTGCAATTTCACAGCAGGGCCCCAGGCTTTGCTGACATCACAGTAGCCAATAAGGTTTTCAGAGAAATGGGTCCCCTTTGACTTCTTGAACGAAAACAGTACCACAAGCTGGCACGTCAATATGTCAGGAAGTTGTTTTAGTGAGACCTATAGGAAACGGTGCCATCTCTCTCCTCCATTACTGATAACTGGAAGGGAAATGTTCAAGGAGAAAAGGGTTTCGTTTTTAAAAAGCTTCCAGAGAATACTTGGATGTAGCACATGCTGAATTATTGTTACTTTCTGCTTATGGTCTATTAGCATTGAATGGCTCCCGCTCCCCACACATAGAGAGCTTGTCTTGTGCTTAAGTTGCAACTCAAGAGATATGTCCAAACTATGTCCTCTGAGAACAAGCCTAAAACAATTTTACTATAAAAAATAAGTGTTATTAAAAAAAATGGACTACAGCGCAACACAGAGACAAAATCTCACAACCGAGAAAAGCTTTACTTTCAATATTGGGGTAAATGAAATTCCCCTCCATCTGCTGTAAATATAGGTCATTTCAATAAGTAACGAAGAGGTCTGAGAATTTCCTGCTACCAGCAAAGTTATTCAGACATCTGTTAAAAGCCTGACTTGTTACAATGGGAGAAAAACTGGGAACTGCCTAGAGCGTGCATTTAAAGTAATGCTCCAATTTTACTGGAAATTTTAAATAGGTATCACCATTAACGAAAGCAATACATAAATTAAATACAGGCAAGAAATAATCCACAAGATAAAATAAAGAGTTTTGTTATAATTCCCTAGAATTGAGGCGGGGTGAGGGAGAGAAATTCTTGCTATAACAGCTCTGTTTAAACTTTGGCAGGCAGGAACAAGTTGGCAGAACACAACTTGAAAAGAGTAAATATGTTTCATGGCATATATATAATTGAACATTCTTCAAATTCCTCAAATGGAAATGTCAATGCCATGGAAATCCTTGAAACGTGGATAGATAAGATAGATAAATGTAAATAAGCAAACCCAAATACCTTCTCCCACGACTCCATTAAAAAGCAATAGAAAAAACTAAAACATTTCTGCTTTAGAGTTCTTTCCCATAAATCACCTTTCCAGATGTTAAAAAATCAGCTAAAACCTCTTTGCAAAATATGTACCGCACTGGCCTCATTCTAGCATGAACAATATGAGCTTCCCATCCACACATGAGGAGTCTTGCTGCAAAGTCAGGCAATAACTGAATCCAGCTCACTTTTGAAAACCAAGCAATATCAGTACTGAGCTGGGCTAGTTATACATAACTATAAGAAAGGGAGCCATGAACTTGGAAAACATCCCTACAAGAGTAACAGGTAGCCTTGATGAGGTTTACCTGCTTTTGAAAGTTTATGAGCATTCTCACACTGAACTGCAGAAACACTGACACACACAAAATTATATAAGCCTTTCTGAGTTCGGTAGGTCATGCTTCATTATGTTACATGTACTAGCCAATGGTAGCAAAACTATATTGCAGAAGACCTTGAACGTTTTATGTGCAACTCAGTGGCATGATTCACATGTCATAACGTGCCAAACTATGACTTAATTGCAACTGTGTGAGCCGGCGGGGTAGGGGACTTCCAGAAAAGGAACCTGCAGCTGCTCTGCTCCTTCGCGGTCCATTTTGGTGCTGATATAAGCCAAGGTTCTAATGGTTTAGCTCTCTCCAGACCAGCCACAAGCTGTAATCAAGGTTTACCCTAACTTTTAGACAGTCCCATTGGTGCCCTCCAAGGTCCCCTCCCAGTTTTAAACTGAAGGTTTTAAATTGATAGTTTAAAACACTATTTTAAATTGTGTGCAGTTGCCTTGTTGTTGTTTGCTTGAGAGTATTGCCAGTTTTGGAGGGGATGTTGCCTGCTTTTTGTCTCTTTTTTCACCTTTTTGTGGGGTGTATATAGGTGACATGCAGGGAGCCCACAACAGTTTCTCAGATTTCCAGCCCGGGCCAAGTAAGTCGGGGATCCCGAGAGAGAGAGAGAGAGAGAGAGAGAGAGAGAGAGAGAGAGAGAGAGAGAGAATAAAAATCCTTCACAATAGTAAAGATTTCAAAATGATAATCATAAAAACTTTGAAAAACTGTAACCTCATAAAGGCTAAATTTAAGGTATACAGTAAAATGATTTAAAGCTAAGTGTTATTTTCCATTACACTGGTACCTCGGGTTAAGTACTTAATTCGTTCCGGAGGTCTGTTCTTAACCTGAAACTGTTCTTAACCTGAAACACTACTTTACCTAATGGGGCCTCCTGCTGCTGCTGCGCCGCCGGAGCACAATTTCTGTTCTCATCCTGAAGCAAAGTTCTTAACCTGAAGCACTATTTCTGGGTTAGCGGAGTCTGTAACCTGAAGCGTATGTAACCCGAGGCACCACTGTATTAGAACAGAGATCACTGATACTCTATTTTGTAGTCTTTAAGACCGAGCACTGTGTACCTACACATACGTGTTCACTAGAATGAGGCAGAAAAAAACAAAATCAAAATCAAAACCTGACCTTCAATATCCTAAAATGTAATTTGATTGAATTTTCAAACGAACATCCAGGGCAGGTGTACATTTTTGAAATAGTAGTTCGGTCTAAATAAACCTCCATTGCATTTTGAAGTCTATGAAGTCTATGTTACTTTGAACAAATAACTTTTTGCCTCACTGACAGTTAAGGAGAGTGTTAGGCCAGCAGGAAGGAACAAACCATTAGTCAAATACAGTCTACAAAGTTGGAGAACTCTGGTTAGTATAAACTTACTGTAATGAAAAAACAACATATCCTGACTACAGAAGACTTTTGAAGCAAGAAATGCAAGGTACAGGTGTGGGAAAGAGATGATATAGACCGTTCTTTACACTACACTCCAGCAAAATGTCGTTACCTTGGACCGATACCAGCTTATTTTCCTAGTTTTGCATTCAGAAATTTTCAGAGCCATTTACTGGAGCATGCTGGTTTTATTCCCCCATCCCATTTTTACTTTATGCTATACAGTATGCTCAAATATTTAGCTACACAAAGCACCTCAGCCTACTGGTTCCAACAGCAACACCTTTAAGTATGTAACACATTTGCCTAACACAAAAAGTCTTTTGCATACAAACATTTCTTTATGATAGCTCCAGTTACAGATAGGTAGCCGTGTTGGTCTGCCATAGTCAAAACAAAAAATTTTTTTCCCTTCCAGTAGCACCTTAAAGACCAACTAAGTTAGTTCTTGGTATGAGCTTTCGTGTGCATGCACACTTCTTCAGATACCAATGATAGCTATATGACATGTACAGTGGTACCTCGGGTTAAGTACTTAATTCATCCCCGAGGTCCGTTAACCTGAAACTGTTCTTAACCTGAGGTACCACTTCAGCTAATGGGGCCTCCTGCTGCTGCTGCGCCGCCAGAGCATGATTTCTGTTCCCATCCTGAAGCAAAGTTCTTAACCCGAGGTACTATTTCTGGGTTAGCAGAGTCTGTAACCTGAAGCGTATGTAACCCGAGATACCACTGTAGTTTTACTGAGGCATATTGGCTATTTTACTCACTGAAACAAGGAATCCTGTAACAGAGCTAACTAGGCAAATATTTTCAACAGTGCTGCTTTTAGCCATTGACAATGGATAGAGACAAAGACTCCAAAATAATGTGATGAGGTTGGAGAAATTGCTGAGAATTTAGGAGAGACTTAATGTCTTTCTTTGTAGATGAACATATCATCCTAAGAAGAGCCTGCTAGATCAGGCCTTTGGCTCATCTAGTTCAGCATCCTGATCTCACAGGATGCCTGATGCCTATGGGAAGCCTGGACACGAATAGCACTTCCTCACCCACCCACCCATTTTTTACACTTAAAAAAAGCATCACTGCCCACAAATCATGACTGGCAAGACTCTCTTTATCTCTACAGGCTCCCGAGTTCCTTCTAGCTCTCTTTTCCTATTCCTGCGCCTGATCGTCATGGAAATATGCTATGTAGCATATTTCCATAAGGATCTGACTGGGACAGGAAGGAAAGGAGGACTCTGGAGCTTATGGGGGCAGAAAGTCATGCTAGCTCTGATCATTTATTTAGGTGTAAAAAAATAGGACTGGGGGAACTACACTTAGCTGGCTCATTTGCAAAGCAAGATAAGCTGCTACCCCAAATGCTGTGAAATTCTCTCTCTCTCTCTCTCTCTCTCTCTCTCTCACACACACACACACACACACACACACAAAACAGTGGAAATTCCTTCTTTCATAGAGAGATTAATGGTTCAATAAAACTAAGAGGGACTTTTGACCCATCACTAGGAAACACACTTTTGTTGTTGTTGGCATCCGTCTAACTCAAGAGACAATGGAGGAGCGCACTTTGTGGGGTTAAGTCAAACTATTGGACAGTTGCCATGCCTGCTGTGGTTGTAGAGAACGATACAGGAGAGACATGTTTTGTTGCAGCTGGGGCAGATGAAGTTACCCAGCTGTACTGCTGCAGATGCACCATGGCGTTTCTTCACTCTGCGCTCCTCTCAGCGGTCATTTCTCCTCTGGTCACTGCTGAGGATACACAACATGACTGTCTCCATGCACTGCGGTCATCTGCAAAGGATTCCCACATGGCGGGGTTGATGTTGCCCACCTTCATTGTCTCATGTGCAGACATTTGTAACACGGACTTGGTATGCCTGAACCAGCTCCCCACAGAGCACATTCTTGGGGATCCTGCCATCTTTCATTCTGTGAAACACACTAAAGGATCAAGATCCAGCAAAGCCACTTGCCTTAACCCACACAGCATTTTGAACGTAGAAAAATATGAAGCATTTTTGAAGCTTCTGTATGTTTTACAGGTTGGTTCTACATGCAACCAGTTTTTAAGCCCATGTTCGTGAAAAGTGCCCCACATAATCCATTTAGATCAGCCTTCAGAAGGTCTGGGTCTAGTTCAATGCAGACCAGGATTCCAGTTCTGCTGGATCAGTCATGAAATGGAGCCGTCAGTGCCACCATTTCCACATTTGGTGCTACTTAACATACGTCAAGAATGACAGCGGCAACAACACCTCATTCTGAAGCCCTGGATTATTCTGCATCTGAATAGTGAATCCAGGAAATTTTGAAGTTTTGGTGGAATAAAATAGTTTTCAAGGCTGAATGACAGTTCATTAAAGCATGTGGTAAAGATCTTGGACTGTACCACTTCTGAATATAGACAGAGTATAAATTTCTCCATATTTTAAATATATATATATATATTTCATGCACGAGGAAGATGAGCTTTTTTAGAAGATACCACTTGCTTTACTGAACTGTCATTCAACCTTGAAAACTATTTTATTCCATCAAAAGTGCCTATAAGTTACCTAAAATTCTACTTTAAACTAGTTTCCAAACCTCAGATTATTTTAGAAAGCTAACATTTCTTAGGTTGGCTCTTCTAAAAATGCATACAAAAGGTTTAGCTAGTAATAACTACTCAAAGCCTAGATTTTTAAAAAAAAAACTATATTGTAACTCCACTGGGATCACTGAGGAGGGTGAGGGGAACTATGACCCCAACTATATGGGAATATCCAATAAATTTTCTAAGTACAACAAACTAAATTTAGAAAGTTGGCATGATTTCATGCAGGAAACCTTTCAAATATTAGCGATCCAAATGGAATCCACCCCCTCACATACAAGATATCATGCAAATCTGTCAGCAAGTGTACCTGCCATACTGTGAAGACATGTTTCATCGACCTTTTTTAAATAGTGTTCAGAACCAAACTAATATTCTTCTAAGTAACATTTAGAGAGCTTTTTCCTATCAAAGGATATTGGCTTGGCTCCAGTACTAAATTCCTACTATCCTGGCATGTCTTCATCTTCTGTTGTTGTTTATTCTTTAGGTCTACTCTTGTGCCAAATTAAAAATGCAGAGGTTTAGTTCTGCCAGAAAATTCTGTCTTCCTCCTTGTTCAGAGCCAATCAATCCTCTATTTGCCCAGAAATATTGTGTAGTAATGAGATGAATGTGAACGGTAGAAAACTCTCCATAATATCATGAAGCAAAGTGTTATGTAGGGCTACCCTGACTGGCTCAGTCAGCCAATGGAAAGATTTGACACTGAAGCTGATGCGCTAAGACTTGCAATTCATTTCCCCTCCCTAGAAAACCCCCAAATCTGAAATAATTGGGCTCTTCCTCCTTTGAATTACAATCCAGAGAGGTTGTCTTAAATCCCCTTAATCTCTTTATAACCAACAGTTTTATCCCAACTTCCTCTGTGGGATACACCCACAAGCCCTCCACACCACAATTTAAGAACTCTGCCAGCAAGGAGATGTGAGCCACACACTATTTTAAACAGATTAATCAAATGCAGGAAGTAGCTCAGTCGCTACAGCATGAGACACTTAATCTCAGGGTTGTGGGTTAAAGCCCCTCGTTGAGCAAAATATTCCTCCACTGCAGGGGGTTGGACTAGATGACCCTCATGGTCCCTTCCAACTCTATAATTCTAAATTATATAATTCTACAACTAAATCATTTTCACAGTAGACTCACTGAAATTAATTGACTTTGGCCCATTGACGCCAATGGATCTTCTCTGAGTATGAGAACATGCCACCCTGGGTTCCTTGAAGAGGAAGGGTGGTATATAAATTTTATAGATGAAAATAGTAGAATAATTTTAATTTTAAATTTTACTTTCTACAAAGATATTCAGAAATTCATTACTCTTGCACATTGCAAAATGGGAACCTGGGGTCCTTGGAAAGAAAGGGCAGGATATACAGTGGTACCTCGGGTTACATACGCTTCAGGTTACAGACTCCGCTAACCCAGAAATATTACCTCGGGTTAAGAACTTTGCTTCAGGATGAGAACAGAAATCGTACTCTGGCGGCGCGGCAGCAGCAGGAGGCCCCATTAGCTAAAGTGGTGCTTCAGGTTAAGAACAGTTTCAGGTTAAGAACAGACCTCCAGAACGAATTACCGGTAAGTTCTTAACCTGAGATACCACTGTAAATTGTATAAAGAAATAGAAAAAATAAAATACAAAACATTGACTACCACCCTGGATGATTATTTTTTAAAACCAACTCTAAACTCTAAAGCATCCAACTTGTAAAAAAAAGGTAAAGGTAAAGTACTCCTGGACAGTTAAGTCCAGTCAAAGGTGACTATGGGGTGTGGCACTCATCTTGCTTTCAGGCCGAGGGAGCTGGCGTTTCTCCACAGACAGCTTTCCGGGTCATGTGGTCAGCATGACTAAACCGCTTCCAACTCAACAGAACACCGTGATGGAAACCATCACAAGGAAACGCCATTTACCTTCCTGCTACAGAAGTACCTATTTATCTGCTTGCACTGGTGTGCTTTCGAACTGCTAGGTTGGCAGGAGCTAGGACAGAGCAACGGGAGCTCATAACAGGATCCATAACAGGATCCAATTAATGTAAGCATTCAAGTAACAAGAATATGTTGGATTTAGATAAAAGTATTGGATTATGTATACGTATTCAATATCATGGGAACATCAGGCGATCATACCTGGAGCCAGACCAAATGTGATAGCAGCCGTGATCATGTTTACACATAGGGGGTGATGTCTACTTTTTCTTTTATACCAAAAGAGAAACCCAAATCAGGAGAACTGAACTCTACCTCTATTGCTCTCTTACCAGTTTGGCTCCAATACTAGAAGTGATCTGATCTGTGTCTTCAGGAAGAAACGGCGGTAAGGTGGAGTGTGTCCAGCTCCCCTTAACCTGTACACCCAACTTAATTGCAGAAACAGATCTATTTATGCCCTGCTTTCTGTGAACACACAGCTGCCTTTAACACATCTCATGAGGACCCCCCTCATACTTTCACAGCTTTTCACATTTGCACAGTCAGAGCACATTATATGTTGGTCCGTAGACATATATCTAGATTTCTAATTTTTTAACCTAATTGACATCTAAACAGCAGGTTTAGGACCGAATTGGAAGGAAAGGTCACCTGCCTCATTTTGGAACCTTCATGCCGTCTTCTTCAAGTTCAAATACAGAGATAAATAGCTGGTCATAAACCATGGAAGAGGTATCTAGTGGCCAAACTAAGGTTTCAAAAACATATAATTCATTTCAGTGATAAGTGCATTTAAACATTTCTGTCACAAGTACCTTGAAATATGACTACATTAGCACATGAAAGTACCCTGATAGCCTGCTTTCAATAGTAACACGAGTGCTGTGTGAGAAGCATGTAAGGCTGGTGGTCAGCACCTAGAGAAAGATTCAGGTTAAAGATCAGAATCAAGACACATGCATGTCTTTTGGTATTTTGTTTTTAAATCATCTTAACATAGTTTATAATGTTTTGCCCAGCAGTTTTGGATCGGGACAATTCTTTTTAAAAAATAAAGTGAAAACTATTTGAATTCTCTCTCTCTCTCTCTCTCTCTCTCTCTCTCTCACACACACACACACACAAAATGTAGAGAGCAAGGTAAGGAATCTGTTGTATAATATGTACTGTTGACATTTTCTTGCAACCCAGAAATATTAAATTATAGCAACATTGCACAATACTAAAATGGGAGGAGAGAACCTAATGCATGCTTCCAGATTTTTTAGGATTATTCACCAATTCCTTCTGGTTGTGAAATATAACACTGTATTCAATATTAGTTTCTTCAGACCTCGTAACTGAGTGCTAAATGATTCACATACTTTGATTTGGAGTCAAACATACTACTCTCCCCCCCCTCCATTATCATTGATAATCCAAGAGGAAAGGAAATCTACAAATACAATACAAACTTTATTAAAATTTTCCAAGCAGCTGTAAGAATAAGGATGCTTTTGTGATGGCAACTTCACCTAAGTATATTTTTTAAATATTACAAAATGAATTTTACCAACGGCTTTGGTAAAAGTTTTGTTTCCTGAAAAATGTTGCTGAAAAATCATAATGGCTGTGACTTCTGCAAACATAGCAGAATTCTCAGTTTCTCTAGTTTCCTAAAGAATGTAAAAGGCCGCTGTATAAATAATTTATCATTATATAACCTATTTTAATAATGCACTTAAAAACAAAACTAAAGGCATTTCCTATTTTAAGTACATAGGACTTTTTTGTATGTTTGGAACAGCATGTTTTTGATTATTTAAAGATAACGTTCTAAGCTACATCTGAGTCACATAGCTACCATATTTTAGCAAACCACAACAAAAAGTACCTTATATTAACTATAGATGAGTAGTCAGTGAGTCAGAGAATACTTAAAAAGGGTTGGGGGTGGCAAAAGACAAGAGTCAGATATAAATGTTTTATTAGAGTTTTAAAGTTCAAAATATAGATAAGACTGAATTGGAGCACAAGACCAACAGACTCTTTTGTGGCTACAGCTTTCTCTCTTTATTGGATTGAAGTCTAACATACAGAAGGAGTGCTGGAACATAGTCAATGGCAAGAACCAGAATATTCAACAGCAACTTAACGTTTATTTTTATATTTGAGATTTATGGTTAGAAAACTATTTACAATTGTCACCTTAGTCCCACCACACCCCTCTAAGACATTAACAAAATAGTAGCCTCATCCAAAAATTGTAAATTTGTGGGAAGAGGCCAGTCAGACACTGCTATGATATTGCCAGCAAATATGTTTAGAGCAGGGGGAAGCTGAAACCCAGAATAGTGGAAAAGCTTTGTCACAAAGTAATAACTACAATATTTGCACTGTCAGCTGGACATCATCCAGCAATAGACAGAAAACTATGGAGAAGCTAAGAAAGAATCGTGTCTTAAATTACAACTAAATAGTCGGGAATTGCCTTGCACCAGCAACTTAATATGCATTAATGCCAACTGTAAGACAAATGCAACTTTTCTCATCTGCAGAAACTATTTCTGGGAATCAGTGTAATACAGGACTACCATGCTTAGAAAAACATATTGGTTTGACCCTCTGGGCCATTTTAGATAGGGCTGCCATGTGTCCCGGACATAACCGAAATTTCAGAGGTAGAATTGACATCTGGGTGGAATTTCTGAAAAGCAGTGTTTTGTCCTGGATCTTAGGCAAGTCAATCAAAAAATTGCTTTCTTTGGCATTTTTGTAAAGAAAAGCTCAACAACTTTCGGGGTGTCCTGGTTTTTACTTTTTGAAATATGGCAACCCTATTTTAGGCATAACAATCTCTTTCCCGTTCTATTATACAGTGGTACCTCAGGTTACAGACACTACAGCTTACGCGATTTCAGATGCGCACCGCGCCAACCTGGAAGTACCGGAACAGGTCACTTCCGGGTTTCAGCGCTCGCGCATGCGCAGAAATACTAAATCGCGCTTTGCGCATAAGCGCCAAATCATGAGCCGCGCGTGCGCAGACACGGTGCTGCGGGTTGCCAACGTGCCTCCTGCACAGATCATGTTCGCAACCCAAGGTTCCACTGTACCAAGAATTAGTGTTGTGCTTCTGTGCTCTCCATCCCCTTACCTCTAAGTTCATGCACCAGAATTAAGGACTTCCAAGACTTGCTTAACTATAGCTTCTTAATAGTTCACAATTAGGAAAGTGAGGTTTAATCGCAAGCCATGAAGTATGTATGTTTTACCTTTTGATGAGGGCAGTTATTTCAGCGACTGAGCAGCTCAGATGAGAGCTTACATAGCCAGGCCCGGATTGAGCAAGTGCTACCATGCACTTCCATGCACCCTCTCCTCCACAGTAGCTTCATATCTAGCTAGCTGGGCATTCTGGCAGTAGCTCTAAAGCTACTTCATCTGAGTCTTCATCCAAGCACACTTCAGTCTCTGGAGCAGTGCAGAAACCTGACACGGTAGTAGTAGTGGACCTGCTGATATACTAATGTAGCAAATGTAGCAAATAAACAAATAATTCCTGAGTGCAAAGGATCTGGCTGCTGTCTTATATATGGACCCAATAATTAACATATCAAATGACTGTAATATGCTGTATGAAGAGATGCCCTGGAAGAATGCACCAGCCCAATTACTAGGTTTATTTGGTCCAAGAATGCATGTCTGACACATTTGAATTTGTTAGTGGTCCATTTTGCGGCACTCTTCTCTGGTTCTAGAATAGTTAAAGGGGTCCCTGTTTCTGTATGGGCCTTCCAGATTCCATGATAGGTTTGCGGCCAGCAACAGCAGCAGTGCATTTTCAATAATCGTGCCCTCACTTAGGAGCTGCCTTAATAGGAAGGCCTGGCAGGCTTTCCAGGAAACAACAAAGGATCCCCCACTTCGTATTAAACCTGTTTTGGAACTGCTGCCTTACTGCTATGTTCTTTGGGGGGGGGGGGAAAGGTTGTATGTTTTAGCAGTTCTTACTTTGTTTATCCCTATACAGTACACTGCTTCTACACAAAGTTGGCTAAACCAACCGCCCTAGAAAACAGTTTCTAAGCCACACTAGCAATTTTTTACTGCAGTACTACTGTGGGCCTTGCTCTGTCCATTGAAAGAAAATGCAAATGCATCATAAATGTGTGTGTACACACACACACACAAATTAGTAGGGAGCAATTGACATATGCCCTCTCATAGCTATATGAATACTATATAGAACCATGGTTGCATAATTGATATAACCCTGGTTATCCGGGCCAAGATATGGTGCACAAACATGGCTAAATCTTCTTAAAATCAGACTCAGAAAACAAAGTAAAGGAAACTTCAGTACAGTATAACAAAAACAACAAAAAATGATTTCTTTCTTTTAAAAATATTGTTTGCTCTTTCTGAACCTCTCAGCCACCAAGGTGACAAACCTGTACAAACTCAGCACAGAGGCACTAGCCCTAAAACCTTGTACTTCTATCTACAACACTCGCTCTGGTGAATCCAGGCTGTTTATTGAAAATAACAATGCCTGCTTTTGCAGAACAGGATTATCCAAACTCATAAAATGAAATGTGTCAGACAAAGGGATAAAAGAATCCTTATTCTACAGAGTTGAGCCTACAGTTGCCCATGCGTGCCAGAGGGGTGTGCCAGCAAGTATGGGAAAGACTCTCCTCAAAAGACTGGCTGGTGCACACAGTCTGACATCCTTAGTTAGTAAGAGAAGCATTCTACTGAGACAGAAGATGAATAACTAGGTCTCTATAATGCAAATTTACAAAGCAAACGTTAAAAAGGTGTTTGAGTATAGGCAAAGACTCTACATAGAACACAAACTAACCACAGTGGATATGTTTCCTTTCAACCACATTGCAAACACTCTGTTTAATACATGCCACAATCAGTACTTTACCCAGTCCTTCCTGGACTTTCCACGCAGAAACAAACATGATTTACAAGATTCTCTTCGAAAGACTGGCTGGTACACACAAGCACAAAGTTAATCTGCTGTATACCAAGCTACCTCTTGTAGTGCAATCATGGAATGGAAAAGAACATCAATCACCTCCTAGTCCAACCACCTCTCTAAAGAATATTTTTTAATAAATAAATAAATATATGTTCTCTTTTTTTTTTACACCTGTAATTAAAAGGAAAAAAGGCTTCTTTGTCCCAATACTTAAATACATTTTACCTCATTGATATGGACCTTTTCTTGCACATATACTTATTCATACCTGTTCTAGTTCCCGAAATCTCCATTTTGGCTGACTGTCAAAGACTAAACCAGTGGTAACCAACATGATGCACTCCAGATGTTTTGGATTCCACTTCTGATTATCCCTAACTACTAGTCATGGTGGCTGAGGCTGATGGTACCACATTGGCTAACCCTGATCAAAGCCTATCACGTTCCATTCATATTGGGAGTTCCAGTTTCCATCCCATTTAATTAAGTTTCCCCTAAGCGAGTGTCCTTCAGATGTTGTTGGACTACAATTCCCATCATCCTTGACTATTACCTATGCTGGCTGGGCTATTGAGAGTTGAATTCCAGCAACATTTGAAGGACTACTGGATGAAGAAGACTGGTTTCAGTTAAGTCTTTCCTCTCTAAAGTTCTCTCTTGCTTCAGAGGAGAATATACTAGGGCTGCCATCCAGTTCAGGGGATCTTAGTTGGCCAAATTAGTTATAACTGATTAAATATGCATATATTTGTAGATAACAAAAATAATAATTTTGAAGACAATTTATTATTATTATTATAATGCACATACATTTCACAGAAGGCACCATTTTGAAAAAGGCATTCCAGTACAGGGTAAATGTTTCTAAGTTGGTGTCTGCCCCAAGCAGTTTTTATAAGTACATACTGTATTGAAATGAATGTCAATTGGGGGTGCTTTTCATAGGGTGGAATGTTTTGCCTCAATTATGTTAACTCATTAAGAAATATTTAAACCCAGATTTAGAAAATGTATCGTTTAGTGCAAGGATGGGGAACTTGTGGCAAGGATGGGGAACATGGACTCCAACTTGGATTAGCCCCAGCCAGCATGAATATGGTTCGTGGGTGTTGCAGTCCAGCAACATCTGGACTGCAACAACTGGTTACAGCATGTGGCTGAAGTCCTGCACACAGCTGGTTCTCATCTCATTGGATTCGGAAAATAAGCAGAAGTGCTGTATGCTGGAGTAACGTCTGTTAGGGGGGGGGGGGAAATCCATGCTTCATAGATGTACCGGTAAATGCAAATGAATTCAAAGGGAAATGCCTGTCCTAAGAACTTATACTTAGAAATCTAGTTATATTTTGCAATATATTACTTAGCAGTCTAATGCAGAAATGCAGAGTTTATTAGTACTCACATGATTTAAATTATTGCTTAATTTATTGCTTCCATACACTGTATTGCAGACAAAGCAAAGGTTTTAACTCTAAGAAATGATGAGAAATTAGCAAGATTTGGTGATATCCAAGTAAATCCTATTCAACACCACTGATTTCAATGGGTCTGCTCTGTAACTAGGCTGGCAATCACCCAATGTCTTAATTACTTGGCCATTTTTACATTTCTAGATCAATAACTGGCCATCATGGCTTTGCATTATTTTGTTCCCATCTCATACTTCCCATACTTCACATCTCAGGTATCCTATTAGGTAGTTTTCAGAAAAAGGACTGTTGTAAGGGAGAAAAGTAGTTAAAACCATGAAAATAGTAGTAACTGGCCTTCTTCCTCAAGCTTCCAATGATTTTAAAATATTATCTCAATAATAAATGCAACTTTTCAAGCCAAGGATTTCTTGTTAATCAGTATAGAGGAGACTATACAGAGAAACTGAGTAATATTATTCCAATGTCTAAAAGACCTGAATCAAGCAAATAAATATTCAGCTCAGAGAAAAAATAGTGCTGCACCAGCAAAGTACAGAACTGGTTGCCTTGTGCCAGCAATGCTAGCCAATTCAGGATGTCAAGTTAGTACCCCAGAATAGTTCAGATCCATTATTCAGAGACAGCCAATATTGGTAGATATGTAGTCGTGGCACCAAGCAAAAATGCTACAGTACACAAACATAGAAAAAGAATATGGACAATCTGCACAACAATCACATGGGAATTTTGAGCACTGAAGAGATACCCATGCCAGCACAAACCTTCATACCCTGATACACAACAGTTATCTGTTACAATGGCAATGTGAATGACGGAAAGGTCTGTTGCACAGAGCACCAATGGGATAATAACATCTGAGTACCATTTGTTGTCAGGCTAGAACGAGCAGACAGCATCCTAGGGCAGTGCCTGGGGGCCGAATGTCCTGTCACGGCCCACCACCAACATGTGGAGTGGCAACATGTACATATAGTGCATTTACACTGCATGAAAAATGCTTTGGGGTACTTCGTAATTTAAAGTTTCTGCTCACATTTTTACTGCTTGATAGCAACCTCTCCTAACTCTATTTCAACCCAGAATATCACAAGAGAAACAGACACCATGGACAAATAGTGTGAAGTTGACCACAGAACTATAATCCATGTGCTCCAAGCCTCAACTCTAGAAGGGCAGGCCTCCAAACAAATGAGAGAGACAGCCACCAAATTGTTGAGAACCATCTTCAGTACCTTGTCTGGAATCAGTTACAATCTGCGACAGAGGCTTTAGTGGTGTGGATCCACTACATTCTGCCAGCAATGGCTTTTGAATATGATGCCAGTCACTTGCACACTTGCCAGGACTTTGTACCAAAGTTTGATGATCCATCATATCAAAAAGGCCACTGAGAGGTCAAGCAGAGTCAATAGAGTGGTACTACCCCTCACCCATTTCCCAGGAAATGTTGCTCATCACAGTGACTAATCCAATATTCGACCCAGCCCCAGGCCAAAAGCCAGACTCAAAAGGATAGAGTTGTCCAGAACTAATGCAACACGTGTCAGACAGCATAAATGTACAAGATAATTTTATTCATATCATAAAAATAGATCTTGTATCATTTAAAAAATTCTTTTCTAAATTTCTATCCTCTTCTTTCACTACAAAACACGAAGCAGCTAACAGCATAGAAATTAAAGCAGCAAAGCAACATAACAAAGTATTATAATAACATATTGAAATTGTCTGTTTGCGTTTTAATCGGATGTGTTTCCATGAGAAGAGAAGTCAGTAGCTTTTTGTTATAAAACAACCATGGAAATGAAAGGCAATCTATGGTGGATATAGGCTGGGGAAAGGACTCCTAAAGTTTGCTTCATGACCACGATACCCAAGTCCAGAAACACGAGAGAATGCTACCTTTAAAACGGTGTTACTTCAGATCACAAAGAAATATTCCAATTAGTGAGGAAACAGTCAGTATCTATTTGACTATCTAATTAAGGCGGGGGGGGGGGAATCAACACACAATGCACTTGACTAAGGGACAGGAATCCCTTTTTGCACAGTAGTCTTAAAGGCTGATTACTCTTCTGTGATAGATATGGACTGTATCTACATTTATAAAAATGAACTCTATTTCTGGGAGCAGCTTATGAAGAGGTTTAAAAAGGCAATAAGGAACATATATGACAAAAACAACAAGGGAGCCCAGCCCCTATAGAAGCACTCCTTTACAAATGAAGAAATCTGCATGGTTCTTTATGATCAAGGGTTTACCCATTTATTTGGCTAATCATTAAAATGGCTAAACAGACCTCTAATTTGAAAATAAAAACCGATTGATGCAATCACAAACAAGTTCTAAAATTGCAGTTTATTAAAAAGAAAAAAAGGAAATCTTGTCTAATCCAAAACACACTCACAGTTACCTTTTTCTAATCAGAGCATTCATTTCTCCTCATTATGATCTCACAAGCACATTAAAATCTTATTAACATTAATTACTTCTGAGCATCTATGCATGAGCAGCGACAGGCTTGCGTACGTGTATGTGTGTGTGTGTGTGTATGTGTCTGGATCATATCTACATTTATATACCTTGCTGCACTTTGCTTATAAAACATGTGAAAATATTGCTGCTAACACCAATTAGCTAATTTCACGCACACACAGATAGTAACCTGCTGTCTCGCTGCACAGCTTAATAAAGACCAGCAGACAGATGGACAGACAAACATACACAAAAAAATCATCCCGACACTTCCTGATGCAAAAGCTTTTTAAAAAAACAACAACAACACACACAGCCTGACACCTCTAAGAGTGCAAATTTAAGCCGCCAAAATCTGGAAAAGGCACACATTTTTAAAGAAGCATTTTTTAAAATGCAACACAGCCAATATCCTGTTTTCTCACAAATGAGTGCCATGATAAATTGATAAAGACAAAGAAAAATCTGGCAAACAGACAAGCAGCACACTCACACACATACAGTGACAGAGAAACAACATGGCAGATTAAGGGATAAATATCTTACCAGTTGATAATAAGAAAAAGAGGCAACCCTCTCCCGAAATACATATTTACAAGCAAAATTACATTTTGATATGACATGTAACTTTCCCTTCAAGCAAAGAGGGGGAACTAGAGTGGATTCTTGTTAGATTTATATTGCAGACATTCAAGAACATGACGAGGGTAAGAGGATGTCATCTATTCCATTATTTTTCCATGGGCTGGCTCTGTCCCACAATGTGGTCAGTCTGCCTTTTGGCTTCCTTGGAAATATTCTGAAACTGATTGCTTAAATGACTTCTACACAATTTGCCAGCTTTCAGCTTTTGCCTTGTTTCTGCCCCTCCCCACAGATTACCAATGACCACTATGGATATTTATACTAGTAACCTGAAAGGAAAGGGAAGATGTGAACTGAAAATTGTGCATTAACAGTGGTCTGAATGATGTCCAGAAATGAAAAACAGTACCAGTCAATAGAAAGGATTAGGTGAGCTGGAAACCAAATATCCCTACCTAAACTATATATCAACATCATGTTCTCAGCAAGATTATTATTATTTATTAGTGGTCCTCTTTCTGAAGTCATCTTCAAAATCAGCAACTTGTGGTGATTTTCTGCACAAACCATGCCATGCACCCTTAACCCCTGTGCGTATAATCACATGGTAATGAACAAGGTAATGTAATGAGCCTTCTTTTACCTCCCAAGAATTGCAGGTACGGTGTATCTTTATATTCTAACTGTATGTAAACAGTGGACACATGAGTCTCTCAACAAGCACATGTAGCAACTATTCTGGTGTTAGAGAGTACAAGAAAAAAATGTAACAGCTTGTTGTGTACCAACTTCTAGCATTTGAAGTGTCCTTAACCCTAAGCCACTCTGCATATGTTCTCCCACAATTCAAAGAAAGCCTACTTTTTCCACTTGTCTATAATACTTCTAATTAATAATAATAATAATAATATCTCCATATACTATTCAAAAGGCTTAAGGACACGCTACCCTGCTGAAAGCTGAATTTTTATAGACATCAATAGAAGGCTCGTACTTATTTTTCAGTTCCACAGATTTGTATGATCTCAAAATTGGACTGCATCTGGATCATAATAGCACCTCCAACACAAAAGGGCTATAATAACAGCTCTAACACACTTGGGTCTTATGTTTGCAAGCTGCAGATTTGCAGATTTGCAGCAACATTATACCATGGAAAAAGCTGGCACTCAAGTCACACACATTAGTAAACGTAAAGGGACCCCTGACCATTAGGTCCAGTCGTGACTGACTCTGGGGTTGCGGCGCTCATCTCGCTTTATGGGCCGAGGGAGCCAGCGTACAGATTCTGGGTCATGTGGCCAGCATGACTAAGCCGCTTCTGGCGAACCAGAGCAGCGCACAGAAACGTCGTTTACCTTCCCGCTGGAGCGGTACCTATTTATCTACTTGCACTTTGACATGCTTTCAAACTGCTAGGTTGATAGGAGCAGGGACCGAGCAACGGGAGATCACCCCGTCGCGGGGATTCGAACCACCGACCTTCTGATCGGCAAGTCCTAGGCTCTGTGGTTTAACCCACAGCGCCACCCGCGTCCCCAACAAATTTCTCCAAAATACCGCCCAGTGCTGCCACTGTAATATGTAGCCACAGGAATGAAGAGAATTTGCCTTTTAAATTAGAAAATAAACTTAATTTTCAGTAATTAACTGAGTTTCAATATTTTTGAAGAAATGTCTCAAAGTTACAGTTTAGGGATATCACATATGACATCTAGGTTATGAAGCTACCATCAGTTCTATGGCTTTGAGCAAGCATTCAAATTATTTTTTATTCCTTGGCATAAGGCCAGGGTGCAAGTAGTCACTATCCAGAACTGAAGGGTGTGCAATCCAGCTGAGGGCTCCTGAGATCAGTGGTCTGAACTGAAATTGGAGAAGCCAAAAGTGTAGCAAGCAGAATGCAGTGTTGGAAAAGGCCTGGCTACCAGTATTTATACCAGGACTGGCTCATCTGCAGGCTTAACAACAAATGTCAGATGTGTGGATTGATACTGCACACCTTTGTTCCCTTCTATGCCTAAAAAAGATATCCAAGGTTTGAATGCACATAGTCTAGTGTAGCTCATCGGGCTAGATCCCAGCCTCAGCTTTTGAAGTTTCCAATTCCTGGAATCCTTGAGAGACCTTCATCCAATCTCATAATTAGGCAACTGACTTTCCAATTATATATAGCAGCTATGAAAGTCAAGCTAGTTCTTTCCCCAAAATATGATTCAGTGTACACTTTTGTACGTTCAGTGTACTTAGTTCAAGTGATGCCTAAAACTGGATGTTAGAATTAAATATATCCTTCTGATATAATGCATATACACAGCAATATAGTTCAATAGATTAAACAGATAGACCTACTGTTGTTCAAACTGGGTGATGCATTTGGATCCAGGAGACCTGGGTTCACACTCAGATAATCAATGTTGTATAGGTTGGTCTAAATAAGTCACATCTTGCAATTGTCTGCAATGTGTAAAAATGCATTGGCTGTACATCCATCACTATTCTGAACAATCACATGGATGCATCTTAAATGCAAACTAAAGTAAAATAAAAGGAATATAAATGACCACTGAAGAATATTCCATTGCTTTTTATCTTTCCAGAAGATATAATGCTGAACACAACATAAATCAGATTCAGTGAGCAACCAGTCCACCTATAACACCTGCATCCATTGCAGAAACTAATAAAATGAGAATGTTTAACAAATTTCATCCTAGCTTTTACAAACTTGACAATTACTAAAAAGTGGAGAATACATATTAAAAGCAAGTTTAAGTAAATATAATGTGTTTCATAATCCTTCAAACAAAAAGTCATTCCTGAAAATGGTTGTAGCATTCAACACATCCAAGGGTAGCAATTCATGTCCATTTGAACACGTGGGGAACACCCATAACTGTTTCTTCCTGTTTAGTCTCAAATGGGTATTTGAAGAAGGCCCAGTAACAGGCACAGTCCCTAATGAAAAATAAGGTAATGGCTGGAAGTGGTCTGAGATATGTAGGTATAGAGTGGTATACAAATTTTTAATAATAATAGTAAATGGGAGAGCTGCATCTCCCAGATATTTTGAGGAGTAGGAATGAGTAGACAGGGTCAGTTATCTCTAATGTAGAAATAAGCACTACATGTGGGTGGGTGCGGGTGCATGCATGCGTGTGAACATTTTCCTTCCAGTTGTTGTTTTTAATCAGTAGTGCCTGTTGTAGCTGCTTAAGTGATACATCTCCCTGTCCAGTCCATTCCTTGTATGCCCTCTATTACTACTTGCATATGGTCATTCTCCATTGATAATTCAACACAGACAAGCAAAGAAAACCTCTCAGTATGTTGCCTAGAAAATTCTTTGGTTCCCTTATTTTCTTTGAAATGAGCGACAGCTACATCTACCTAGTGAATGGAGAACAGCACATTTAGGCCCCATATTCTTAAATGCAAGAAGGCACAGTGCTACTTTTCTTTCATTAAAATAAGCATAGCCACAATCGGCTTCCATACAGTCCAGTCAGACTTTCCATCCTTTGTTATCAAAGAACAGGAAAAGAAGGATTGGACCAGCTCTCTGTAGAATTCTCTTCTTGGCATAAAGGTCTCAAAACCTGCTCTGCAGTCCAGTAGGCAATTATGATTGTAGGAAAGCCAAATGAATAACTTCAAAGGATGGTTGGAAAAGTTATGCTAAATACACTGAACGTGGTTTTTGTTTTTGTTTTTTACACTACAAGCAGAAAAACAGCCTGGAGAAAATCAGAACTCTATTAAAAGAATAAAGTACTGAACATTCTAGCAAGTCATTAAGAGGCTGCAATCCCAAGCAAACATACTTGGATGTAAATAAATCTCAACAAACTGAATGGAACTTGCTTCCAATTAGAATTGGTCTGTAAAGCCTGAGAAATATACATATGCCCAAAATGAAAAAGGACTGCAAAGTTTCGTGCCACAGTTTCTGTGTTGTGATGTGCAATTCCTGTCTATCCTTTAGTGAACTGCTGTCTGGTAAACTATCGGTTCCATATAATATGCCCAGGTTTTTCCTTTTGTAAGATTATATCCTTCCATCTAGCAGAGAAATTGAAAAAGACTGAAGCGATTGATACTCATAAAGTATTCTGAGATTCCTGGTTAAACACTGCTGTAGAAGTGTAAGTTCAGTTGTTATGGGCAGCTACTCCTGTTGCATCAACACGGACATATCCAGTTATCTATCTTGTTCCATTCTCTGGCTCAGCTGATAACAGGTCTCCATTTTCAAATGTTGCTCTGACCCTTTCTTGTTTAAGAATGTGGAAGATCTAACCAATCAAAAACGATCTAAGAAGGGTCAGTATTTCTTTAACAGAAGCTAGGGCTAATTATTTGTTGACTGTTTGCCTATTACAGTTATATATTTCCAACATCTCAAAACTGGGAAAGTTCCCCTTAAAGTTTGTGATAGTTCATACTTTTATACATAACTATTTAACACCAATTCCAGGTCCCCCCCCCCTTTTCATTGCTACGGGAATTGGAAAACAGATAATCCCTATTTAAGTAGCACACCAGAGACAAAAATGGCTTAAAATGAACAAGTACAAATCTCATCATTACTGTGGAAGATCAAGGTTTAAAAAAATATACTGATGTTGATTTGAAATGAGCCATCAACTTCATTTGCTGGTGGTTTTTATTGTTGGAAGGAACGCCATAGAGGTTCCACAAAGAAACGCAAAAATCTGCTAGCTTTGTAAGCGAAAGCCATGTAAGTTGTTTCTTCTTCAAATTTGGCATGCTGCATAGCCGTATGACCTTCACTCTCAGCCCTACTGACAATCAGTGGGTGAATTTTTATCTGCAATGAAAGCTCTACCAGTAAAATTGATTAAAACTTTGCCTCATTTACAACAGATTGCTCTTTGTATTTGTAAAATGAGAATTCTAATTCATATTTTTTTACATATCATTTTTCTATCCATCAATTTGTAACACCATTGTTTTCATTTTTTAAAATTGATCCTGCTTTTCCTTCATGAAGAGAAACCACAGAAGAAATCTGCCTCCTCTTTTTTTGTACAATTAGTAAAGTTTTCAATCCTTACTTTTTCTACACAAATGTTCTTTTGAAACATCCACCTAAATGCAAAATTCTCAAAAAACCACACTTTTTTTCTTATAATCATTGCTTTCAAGCTTGTAATTCTAATTAAAATCAGACATTGAATAGTTAACTTATTACAGAGCATTAAAAAGTTAATAAAAAGTATCCTTCTGGTGTTATTTTCTCTCTTCTCCAAGACATTGGAAAAGAGGTTCAATTTTTTTTATTAGACTTATACTCTCATTTTTGTCCGAAGTCCTCAGAGCAGACCTCAAAAGTCATATTAAAGTTACAGCATGCCTACATTTCTAGGTTGTATTAACTAACACCTGTAATCAAATCTGCTGCCAATTAAAAAGAAAACTTCAGGTTTGCATTATCATAATCTATAAATAGGCAATCAATCAGCTGATAATTATAATACACAAGTTGAAGAATGAGTAAAAGATCTTACCTATTAGTCTGAGAAAAGAATTCTAATATTTTCTCCTTAAATTTGAGAACCTTTGCCATATTCAACCTGTCAATACTGAAGCTGGCTAAAAACATTAAAGTACACATGAGAAAAATCACAGACGGCACTAGCTGAAACCCTCCTCAGATATGCTTCTTGGTCTGTTGGTTGAATGCAAGGAAGTTTAGCAAAAGAAGGTACAGTACACAGTTAAAAAAAGAATTAGTCTTCAAACTAACTGACAAAAAAAAATACAAATCACTCAGGCCAGATGGCATTCACCAAAAAGTTCTTACAGATCTCAAATGTGAAATTGCAAGACTATTCCAATAAAATATGTAACTTGTCACTAAAATCTGCCCTTTTGCAAGACTCTGGATAGTGGCCAACACAATACTATTGTTTTAAAAGATAATTGGTGCATGTTTTAGTAGAAAATTACAGACCTGTCAGCTTTATATCTGTTCCGCATAAACTGATGGTAACTATTGTTAATGGCATAATTTTTAAACACTTTGAAGAACAAGCCTTGTTGATAAAGTATCAGTACGGCTTTGACAATGGTAAATCTTTCGTCACTATCTGGGATTTGTCCAGTGTGTCAACAAGCATGCAAATAGGGATGGATCTTGAATAAATATACATTTATTTATTTATCCGTTCGTTCATTCCATCATCCATTCAAAGTACCATATCAAAATATTCTTTCAGCGCCTGAACAATTATGAAGACAGATATTCTTATAGATAAATAAGAAACTAGTTAAAACACTGTAAGCACAAGACAGGAATAAATGGCCAGTTTTATGTAGTATTTTCTTTCATCTTGAATTATAGCCTCAGAAAACCATCGTATGGAGGTGTAGGGGAGAGCTTATGGTGGAAGAACTGTCACATCCTGACCTTTTAAAGGCTTGTGCCAGCCAGGGCAGAAGGTGAGGGGTGGCAACTTGTTTTATTTTTATTTCTGTCAAATCATTAAAAAAACCAAAACCCTTCCATTGGTTCTAATGGAAGTGAAAATAATGAACCCAGCTACAGAGCTCCTGTGGCTTCTCCCTACACACCTTGTCTTGGGCATGTTGAGTGAAGGGGAATATTCTGGATCATACGCATCCAAGACCTTCCCTGATCCAGCCCAATGCACCACTGTACGTCCCTTACTAACAGAGCACAGACAGGAGTGATTGTATTGGAAAGCTCTGCTGCCATCCAGGGACAATCTCCGGCAGCAGACCTGCCTCTCTGAAGTTAACTCCCCTCTCTACTCTTCCCAGGGACAACAAAACACCTTGTTCATGATTAGCAAATTACAAGTACAGTAGAAGGTGCAACTTACCCCTAGGAGACTTTCAATACAATAAACTATGGGTAGGCAAACTAAGGCCCGGGGGCTGGATCCGGCCCAATAGCCTTCTCAGTCCGTCCTGCGGACGTTCCGGAAATCAGCATTTTTTAACATGAGTAGAATGTCTCCTTTTATTTAAAATGCATCTCTGGGTTATTTGTGGGGCCTGCCTGGTGTTTTAACATGAGTAGAATGTGTGCTTTTATTTAAAATGCATCTCTGGGTTATTTGTGGGGCACAGGAATCCGTTCATTTCCCCTCCCCCCCCAAAAAAATAGTCCGGCCCCCTACAAGGTCTGAGGGACAGTGGACCGGCCCCCTGCTGAAAAAGTTTGCTGACCCCTGCAATAAACAAAATACAACATCTTTTGCCGTGTGTGTATATTTAGTATGGAATTTGTATGGCACATTAAAAAATATTATTCCCAATTAATAAGTAGTTGGCTGAGGCAGAGGAATGAAAGAGGAGCAAGTATTCTATTTCCATGAGAAATAAGTTGCTTCTCCTGACCTCCAGGATCCAGCGAGCCAGTTCGAGTTTCCGGAATCATCAGTTTGGTTTCAGTGCTGTGCAGATAGGGGAATACAGTCCACCAAGGTGGCATCACCAATCTCATATGGTTGACCAGGGCAGCCATACACCATTGCAAATTTGTACGAGCTCGCTTTCCATGCACACTATAGACTATCCAAGTGTAAAAACTATCTGGGTGGGTGGCATAACACATTCCATCAGCAAAAGGATTCCCACTTCCCCATGGTTGCCACCCCTACAGTTCTCCAAACCCTCCAGAGTTTTGGGGAGGGAGTGGGATGAGGAGAGAGGGTAAATGCTTGCACCAATGGAATGAGCTAGTTGGATACTGCTCAATGTAACTTTCCTTTGCACATTTTTGTGCTCACACCTCTACTCTGCAAGCATGTGAAACTACTCTCCAGAAGGGCCACAGTTGCAATTATTGGGCCTTATAAAACCTTATCCTTGCCTTATTTGTATATTTAGTAACAACTCACCTGTTTTATACCTTGATTGTAAGTAAGCAAGTTCGTTTGAAACAACAGAGAGCTGATTTTCATGTAGATTATTATGGATTTGGTTGTCAGAAGAGCAAAAGGATTTTATTTTTTTAAAACATGCAACAAAAGCTACCAGGAAAAAAACCCCACCAGATTTATTACCAATGAACACCGTGGCAAGAAAAACAAAATGCTTTAGTGGAAGATTACAGGAAAATTTAACAAATCCTTACATTCAGATAAATATATTCTTAAAACACATTCTTAAATAATCAGTATGGTTTAGCAGAACATAATGTGAAAAATATACTCCAGACTTCTGAACTAGGCAGGAGCAGCTGCTTTCACAGCAGTGAAACATTTCAGGCCGAACTGTACTGGCTCATAGGACAAATGGTTTAAAGTCTGTATGGCGCAGAAAGAAGCCGCGTTTTTAGGAAATGTCAGCATCTTCTTTTTTTGAAAAAAACAACAACAAAAAAAACCACTTTCTGTCCAATTGGAGCGAGATTTGAAACCTTAAAAATTTGGCAGCACTGGCTTGATTTTTTAAAATGAAATGTTGGAAGTTATGAAACAAGCTGCTTGGACCTCATACAGTTCGTTCATGAGTCAGCACCAACTAGACTTTTGAAACAGGTTTCTATTGGTTCTAACAGTACTTATTGTCAGGATTGTGGCAGTGCAGGTGCCAAATTCAGGAACCCTTGATGCCAAATCCTCTGTTTCCAGGCAGAAAGCAACAACAACTGGCCAAACATGCACCAAACTCTAGTTGTGACCTCCAGAAACTCCAAAGCGAAAGAGCTCATTCTCCATCGCCCATTTATTTTGGGAAACCTGCCATAGGAGTGGAGACAATTCAATACACCATTAGCTTGGAAGATTGCATCTCCGTGATGTCAGACATGCAAATGGGAAGTGAGAGACGACATTGCCCATAGGAAATAATATTTTAGCAACCAACCAGAAGAGTTGAGAAAAAAATCCTAAAGCATTCTTGCATAGTTAACTCTAGCCAGCAGTTCTGTAGAAATGCAGAATGTTCTTTTATGACTTTATGAGTCCAGTGCAAGTCAGATCTCAGATGCAGAAAGCAAAATGTTGATAAGTCCTTTGGCTACATGCAATACTGAATGGGGGCAGTGATGGTGGGGCAGATGCCAATTGCTGTATTATTATAATGCATTCAGCGCCAAAATGTCCCAGATATCTAATCTAAGGCAAGTGAAGTAACAAATACACAAGAAAGAAAGGGGGGGAAGGACACCTATAACTTCAAGCTTAGTGACAGAAGATCCTGCTGCGGGGGAACAAAATAGAGAATTCAAACTACTCAAGGGTGAGAAGAGACTCCCAACTCTTACGTAGCCAGCAAGAAGGTTGGCCAGAAGGAAATGAAGCCCTTGGGCTGCAAAGATTCCCCACCCCTGTTTTAAGCTACCTGGGACCAGAAAATATAATCAGACATTAGGTAGACAGCTAGTAGAGAGCAGCTTTTCTATAGCTGTACCTTGTATCCCTCCTAAGGGATATCTGTCTGGTGCTTTCTTTACTATCTTTTGATGCCCAGCAAATTCACAATCAAATTATAAGTCACCTGTGTTCACAGATGTCTTCTGTGATTTGTTGTTAACCTGTTTAAAAATATGAAGCTCCATGAGGAGCCACACTTTGGGTCAATGTTTTCATAGTGCTGGCAAGCAACAGATCTGTTTAGGGTTGCGTTGTGGTTTTTTTTACTGTGTAATGTATAATGCTTAAGTGTAATACAATTATATATTTTAAGTGGGTATAAATTATCAATAAATAATAATCCCTACAGATCGGAATGAAAACTGAATGAGGGAAAATATTGAGAGGCCCTGGCTTCAGTTTCTTGCAGTACTGTACACAATTATACATTTCTAATGCTGGTTCCTAATCTTTTCTGCCTTTTGAAGTCACACCATCTCCAGTGGTGGTGTAACTAATCTTGGTTCCACCACAGTATTTCACTTTTTGTACTAGAACATACAAGGGTGCAGCACTTACACCCCTTCTGGCTATCAAGTGTCCTTTAAGCCTGTTGCTCATGTATTGCTCAGGTGTTGAAGAACACATATGGGTATAAACTGAGGAGGCCCTGTCCCCACTGGTTCTAGATCCAAATTCTGCATGTTGCAGCTGGAAAGTTGAAGAGGAATTCTTCACAAGTTCAGCTGAACCCACTCAGAATCCTTCCTACAATATGGAATCCTGCACAATCTCAATCACTGAGGGGAATCTAAACGTATTCAACCAAACAGTGGAAGAATCCCAGTCTAGACCATTTCAATCAATGTAGGAAAGGACAGGGGTAGAAACAGGAACATTGAGGGTGGGGAGTGCACAGCCCCTCCACAATTTAAGCCCTCAAATGTTTGCTGAATGTCTGAAGAGAGCTTCTGTTTTGTTCCAGATCTAGCTAACATGCTCCGTTAACACTTCCTTCTTGCTGGTTAGCAATTTTCAAAACAAGCACATATTTCATAGCATCATAGAACTGCATAATTGGAAAGGGACCTCGAGGGTCATCTAGTACAACTCCCTGCAATGCAAGAATCCTGCCTAAAGCCATCCCTGGGTGGGCTTGAACCACCAACCTTCTGGTTAACAGTGAGATGTCCTGACTCATTGCGCCACAGAGATGTCTCTGTTGAAGTGAGATTAAGGGGACCTCAAAAACAGGAATAGCGTAGTAAAGGACAACCTCACATCAAAAGCACTCTTGACTGAATGCTCCCACTGAGTCACAAACTATGTTTGGTCATGCTGCAGAGCAGATGGACATAGACCAGCTCTGCAGCTGAATCAAATGTATAATTGGAGCAAATCTGTAGATTTGCACCAGTACAAACACTGCCTTAGATTTAACAAAACCAAACCTTTCCATTCTCCCATATTTTATCAGCTCCAGGCTTTTCTACTCAAATCCCATCTCCTTCCTAAGACACCTGCAGCTTATCAGACAACAGTATACCATTATCTGTTGTTTTTTAATATAGTGGCCCCTATACTGTCTCTTATAAACCAAAGCAAACAATATAAGTGTGGGAACTTCGCCCAAAGTTTTCAATCCTATCTTGATAGCACATTTATAAGTCTGCCTGGAATTTGAAAACAACAAAGTTTCTCAAAGACCTGTATCTAGAGGATGTGCTTTTTTAAACTAGAGAAAAACACAATGTCAGTAATCAATTAGTTTCAGGGGTTATAAATATCCTGGATACTGTGAAATGCAAGCATCTGTATTCAGTGTTCCTTCCTTCAGTCGTATCATGCTAATGACCTATAACTACAAACCTGCTCAACAATAAGAATGTAGTATGTTGAAGAAATTCCACCCAGGACTGTCCAATCCTCTGAATGGCTTCCTCAGTTAAGTCCCTCTAGATTCAACAAGACTTACAAACTTAATTCGTTCCGGAGGTCTGTTCTTAACCCGAAACTGTTCTTAACCTGAGGTACCACTTTAGCTAATGGGGCCTCCTGTTGCTGCCGCACCACCAGGACGTGATTTCTGTTCTCATCCTGAGGAAAAGTTCTTAAACCAAGGTACCACTTCCAGGTTAGCAGAGTCTGTAACCCAAAGTGTTTATAACCCGAGGTACTACTGTACTCCCATGTAAATGAGCTAAGGACTGCAATCTAAACAGAACGGGGGGTGGGGGAATACTGACTGGAATGCATATAACTTTTTGTAAATGTGTATCAGAATTGTGGTTGAGCTACACTATCAGCAGCAGCACAGAGACCTCAATACAACCAGACAATGATATTTAGGTAAACTCAACCATTGATTGTGGAGTGTTTACATTTTAGTGAAACAAAAGCTTCCATTCATAATGGTTCAATTTAAACACAAAATTTCAAACTTCAAATAATAGAACTTTCTTAATCGACATCCTTCATCTTGCACCTATTCTTGACGTATTCTTCCATGGTTTGCTTTAACTATAGTTTAATTTTGAGTCATAACTGGGGCCTACTACAATGAGAGACAAGGTAATCACAGTTGCCTCAAAACCAAGGGTTCAAACCATGATTTGGAGAAATCCTAGATAGCTCTAATCACAGTTATCAGATGTAAGACTATAGCTACGGTTGCAGCAAACTATGGTAGGATGGGGAGATTCCTGTACAAATAGGGTGGGGGGAGAAGAGGGAGCCAATAGGCATGTTCAAGATCTCCCCAGATCATGGTGTAGAGATTGGAAACATCTGAATTGACCATACTGGTTAAACTGTATGCACCGCATATCCTTACGCTGCTTACAATTCAGAATAATTAATATCAATTAATTTTTAAAAATTCAAATTGAATAAACTGAAACTTGAACAAGGCATCCAATAAGGGAAAGTGGGAATTGATTTCATCATTTTTGCTGCACACATTTAACAGAAAAACGAAGCTAAATCAGAACACATTTGCTATTAAGGATGCCTGTTTAACGGTCTATGATATTTGCAGAACAAGTACAGCAGAGACAGCAGCAACAAAAGCATATTCCCTATGAAAAACTGAATATGGGTTACTACTAAGTGAGAGACAGCAGACTCAAAGCAAAGAGAGAGAGAGATGTCAAAAGACAGGCCTCCTTCCATTCTCATTTAATCAAAGCCATACAATTAGTAGGTGTCCATTGTTCTTTAAATTTTATTTTATACACAACAATGGATGCAATAAAATATAATAAAATATAATTAAGAGGAGCCAAGTCACACTACTTGATTTCAGCGGCATACGGATTTGTACCCATTATGTTTTGAAGCTACCCATGCCTTAACTATGCCTTCAAAAGCTCCAAGCTACATACTGTTCGTCCTGTGACTAATGAAAACTGGATATGTCCATTCCTTTCACAATTCCTTCTACCTATTTCACAATACCCTCAGCCCCTGCTGGCCTTCTTAGAATCCTGGCAAAAACAAACACTTCAATTAATTAGTGCTAGAGACTGAAGCACGATTACAATGAGGAAGCAAAGGATCAGGCCCTAGTGGTACAGGATAGAAAAATGTGTCCTAAAAAAAGAAAAAGCAACAGCAAGCATTAGTTTTCAGCAAAAATTTCAGAATACTGAAAAAATAAGCAAGACTATCCAGGACACATTGCAGTTAAGTTGAATGGGTCCCAAACCTGAGAAGAAACAAACTCTTACCTCAGTATGTAACTGGGAACCATGGCATAAAAGCGTCAAGATCTATCTTATCATACTACAATAGCATCACTATCAAAGAAAGCCTATTAGAGAAGAGAGCATATTTAAATCAGCAGCAGCAGCAGCATTTATTGGTTAGGGTTTGTTTTTTTGTTTTTTGTTTTACTTTGTGTTTACTTGAGCAGGACATGCATTTTATATGAAGCCAGTTTCACTTTTGCATATACTGGTAGTTTCGCTGCTGATGCTGGAACTGAATTGCCAATACTATGCAGACAGAGGAGATGCTGGGTTTTGTTTTGTTTTGTTTTGTTTTGTTTTGTTTTGTAACATAAGTAATTAAAAGAGTTTAATATATATTTTTTAAAAATAAATAACTTGGAATAAACTTGAACCGTTTGTTTTTTTTTTAAGCTCCTCACGGCCACAAGTATCTTTGCTGTGCTGCCGTAGAGAAGTCCTATAAAATTACATAAGGATGAAACTGATCAAGAAGGTCACTTTTTTCATCTTTTTCTGAGCAGAATGTTTCATGTAACAGCTCTCCTTGAAAATTACTAAGGCTTTTTTTTTAAGAGATGCAGAAAGGATATTTTAAATGGAGTTAAAACTAACTCTAAATGTCTTTAAGTTTCTTGCTTTTGTTGCTATTCTTTAATGCTTCATAGGTATTCATCTATGCTTCTCTTGCAGGAGAGAAAACTTAATATTTATAATAAATCAGAAAACTGTCCCACACGACTTCATCAAGTAAAAAGGACTGAATGATTTTCTCTCTTCCATAAAGGCTTTAGCCAAAGTCCATTGAAGTCAATGAACTTTGGGTCGTGACCCTAAAGCCAAATATAGCAGAAAATAATTTCCAAAATGAACTTCAGTTTAGTAGACATTTTGCTACCAAATTTGCCTGCTTGGTATTTTCACATTCTGGTCCTATTAACAAGTAGGGACTGACTAAACTCTCAAAGGAATTAACGAAGAATACATGTACACCAGTCAGTCCAAATTGTTTTAGCTACAGGGCATGGCAAAGCATGAAATAACTACTTCAGAGCACTTCCTCATGTGGGTGTGTTAGATAACTATCTGTTCCAACGCTAAAATAAAGCAGACTGTGACCAAACCAACGCTACTGTAGGATGTTCTCCTACTAGATGGAAAGGGGTTTCAAAGAACTGCAAGGTGCACAACCTATTATGCCCAGCAACGTTACTAACATTCATTACTGCTCACTCAGTTACTTCTTCTGAAGTTTACTTTTCACGGCTCAATACAAGTTACCATCAAGTACCATACAACTTACGGCTCAATACAAGTTCTGTTAATTAAGAGAGATTTTGCAGGGAAATAATTTATGCCAAAAAAAATATCGAATATTTTCAATGACAATTTTTTTTCTTTTAAAATCAACATTCTTCTTTTAACTCAGGAAAAAGCACACACACACACACAAACAGATTTACCTCATGCAATGTGATAGTTTGCTCACCCAAGGGTCTTATAAAATTAAGCAATATATTTTTACCCTTTTTTAAAAAGGGGGATGTCGAACAGCTGGCACAACATCTTCCATACCACAAATTCATGAAATATTACAATAAAATAAAATACGATAAGCCTGCAAGGATCCCTGCAATTGAAAGAGGTATCCTATAAGGGAATATATACTATTCTAGTTCAAAAGCAAGCATCAGGTGTCTGAAAACACATACACTTCACATGGGGTGACTGGCAGCTGAACACTGCTGCTGAAGCTTGCCAAGCGTTCACCAAATTGCTCCCCCTCTGAGGCATTTAATAATTTGCACACAGCTCTTCTCGCTTTCCTACCTCCCAGCCTAGACCAAAGTTTCAAGGTCTGCAATTCCTGGCAGGGGAACTACGTACACTTTTAAGGCTACAGATTCTTATGCTTAGTTCATATATATTTAAAAAGAAGTATATGTCCTTGCTTAAAAACAACTGTTGGTGTGTTTGACTTAAATGATAAGTAAGGGAAGATAAAAGAGGCAACTGAATTGCTATCCGAAGTAACATCATCTTGGGCTGCTGGGGGTGGAGTGTCACACTGCAGAAAACTGTACTTAAAAGTCCATCATAAAACATTTTGCCAACCAAACTTATTTTAATGCACATTTATCAAAGTATTAGGGGCTGAAAAAAATTCAATATAGCATGAGGGAGCCTTATTTGCCAAGTCTGTTGGATCATTTGTTGCAGTAGTTTAAATTAACATGGCTTGTCCAGCATATTCTCTAGTGAGATGGGAAGCTTATAAGTTTAAAAAAACAACAGCAGCAACAAAAGAAAAACTTGGCATGCTGCTTTCAAGTGGACAACACAGATAACATCAAAAACTTTTATCATCTGGAAAGTATAAATTAAATAAATGATGCGAGCAATCTCTTCTACGCTGCTAGGTGGGTTAGGTAAATAGCTGTAAGGCCTCCTTTGTGTTATCAAGAAAGGCCTAATGCAATTTAAAATAAGGTATGTCTCTTGTTATTTTATAATCTTGTTTTTAATGGATTGTGACTGTTGAAAGATCTCCACTGATTAGCATCCATTTTCTATAGCATAGTAATTACTCATGGATTCTCCACAATATTTTATGTAACTCCCTTCCACTTTCTCCTGCTTTCTTTTTATATAGCCAGCGAGTGTTGTAGTTTTACTCTGTCGAAGCACAGACATGAGTTCAGGTTTAAAAATCCTTCTAAATGGATCAGCTTGGCCAGCCTTTAAAAGCTATTGCAGGGAGGGGGGGGAGAGAAAGAACTATCATGAAAAGCTCCTCAAACAATTTAAAATGGTCTTCGGCACTCATCACAGTCCGTTCCTTGGCAAAATAAAAATAATCTCGCAAACATCTCCAGTGCTTGAAACAATATACAGCTTATGGGAGAAAAGGAATAAATAGCCTTTTTAAAAAAAATTAATAAAGCACCCTCTCTCAAGACATTTTGGTACATTGTAAAAGACCCTCTCCCAGCATCAACACAGAGCAAAACACAAGCACACTTCAAGAGAGTGTGGGATGAAAAGAGTTGTGTGTATATATGCGTGTGTGTGTGTGTGTGTGTGTGTGTGTGGAGGGGGGGAGGAAGAGGATTGGAAGAAATCAGGGATACTAACTCCCTTTTAGAAAGTTTGAATTCTTATTCCTCAAGAGTAGCCCGTCTAGTTAAAAAAAAGAAAAAGCTATACTCTCTCTTTTTTTCCTTCTTTCACACACTAGCAGCAATCATATATTTTTTAAAAAATATATTTTTTGGCAGGCAGGGAACAGATAGATGTAGAATATTGCATTCGAGAACATCTATCCCCAAAGAATGATTTATATATATATATTTAAAATCCCTTTCAAAATAGTGCGGCCTGCTTCCCAGGTTGCAATTTGTTTTCATATATCGAAAATATGGACTTTAAACTCACAACAGATACCAAACAAAGAACAGTAACTGTAATCTCTGGTCACCGGCATTACAGTTAAAAACTCATTGGCAAACACTGAGACACAAACACACACACACACACAACATTTAGCAGTAAACAAGGAGA
The DNA here is from genome assembly GCF_964270895.1 of Podarcis filfolensis. Taxonomy (NCBI): domain Eukaryota; kingdom Metazoa; phylum Chordata; class Lepidosauria; order Squamata; family Lacertidae; genus Podarcis; species Podarcis filfolensis. The sequence goes on from NC_139607.1 coordinate 73,092,166, forward strand.
ACATGATATATGGACAGACAGATGGAACATAAACAGAAAGGAAAAAGCAGAGACCCACTAACATACGGAGAGGGTTGTTTTAAAAGAGTGAAAGATATTGATTTACTTGGAACCGGTGTTGGAAAAACAAACATATTTGTTTCCTTTCCTGATTTAAAATAAAAAGTAATTAAAGTGAAATATTATAAAGCAGCATATCTTTAAATAAGTGGTATAGAGGAAGGGGAGGGATGCATTTGTGAAGGAGGCTGGCCTATAGATGTTCCAAAATTTTCTGCTCACACATAGGTCTCACAAACTTGCATCCCTAAAATAAAACAGCAAGAGGAGAGGAGATAATACAGAAGTGTCAAGGGAAGGAGGGGGGGATTGTGGGGAAAGGAAAGGAAAATATTCTCTCTCTCTTCTTTTTTTATAAAAGTTGACTGGCCTACCTTGCTCCCCAGTCCTCAGTTTGTCTCCTCATAGTCGCTGTCTCCCTGGAAGTGCAGTGTGAATGGTAATGACTGCCTGCCTCCCTAATGAGTCCATTTTCCTGCTCTTGATGTTGTGTATATACACACACTGCAACCTACCTTACAAACCACAGAGACGGGAAAGGGAGAGAGAGAGAGAGAGAGAGAGCGAGAGAGAGAGAGAGAGAGAGCGCAAAGCGAGAGTGTGAGAGACAGAGAGAAAGGCACACACAGACAAAGCCCTCCTACCAGACAGCAGACAACCCTCCTTCCCCTATCTAGCAAAATACAACTCGGCTAATGCAGCAACAGGTTCAACGCTGCCAGACTGAGACCGTGCAATAGAAAAGGGTATATATATAGTGGAGATCAGGATTTCTGGCACACAAGCCGTTTAATGTCAGCTGGCCCCACCTTCCTTATTTATGTTACAGGATGTTGGAATGCATTGTTCCAGGCAGTCCGTGTAATTATCATAAATACATTTTTTTTGGTGTGTATATTAGCAGGAAAGGCTGAAATGCATCAGCCACTCTGCTTTGTAACCTGATAGCTTTAACACATGCATGGAAAGTGTAAACATATCTCTTTTGACAGGCAAACCACACAAAGCCTTCTGATGATTGGGCATGAGATCTTTTTAAGAAAGCAACTCCTGAAGATAGATTTCCCCAGACAATAGTGGAGCAGGGAAAACCGATCTTGCTTAGGAGGAAGGCTGCAGAAGAGGTTGCCAGTAAACAAATTAAGGGAAGGCCATTTCTCCAGCATTCCCTCCCTCCCAAATATATATATATGGAATCTTCTCCCCACAACAGCTATAATAATGTCTTCTACTTATATCTGAACAGGTGCAACATGTACTATAGGACATAGTACACACTGTTACAAGGACAGAAATAAACCCTTTTTTGAACTGTAAACAGGACATGGTTATTTAAACTAGTATAAGGTCTCAGATGCAGCACTTTCAGCTCACCCTCAGCCTGATACATTAAGAAGAAAATAATAACCACGGCAATTGAAGAGTAAAAATGAGATTTTAAAACATTATGCCACATCTAAAATACACATGTATATTTACTTAGCAGATACAAGGCAGACAAACTTGTACTCTTATGTGACCAACTTTCAAGTGAATTTCTATGTTCCCATCTTAAAGCTGCAGAAGCAATATTTTATATACAGTGATGGGAGAGAGAGAGATACAGTATATAACATTTCATGTGTGGTAAGAACCATACATATATACCATAAATGAGCTTATAAAGTACACACAAATGAGCAACTAGGCTACTTCCCACGGGAGACACATTCTCAGCTTCAAGTCTGCAGAAAAAGTAAGTCAGGTTCAAAATATTTGGATACATGCACCCTCCAACTTGTTGTAAGACTTGCTAACTCAACTCCACTGTACACATAATTTCTGATACAGTACCAGAAGTAAAAATAAAAATATGTAGGCACAGAGACTTATAGAGAACAGCCACAGTAGTGAAAAATACACATACTGTATCACTTCCATAGATGGCTTTCCCAGAAGTATGGTACATTTGTCTATTACTACAACAGGCTAGGCACCGTCCTAATGTACATTTATCCATGTGGGCTGTGGTTACACACAAAGGAAGCTGCCATGTCAGAGCCCAAGTCCATCTAGCTTAGCATGGTCTGTCTGCACTGACTGCCAGCAGCTCTCCAGGTTTTCAGACAGGAAGTCATTCCTAGTGTCACCAGAAGATGCTGGGGATTAGACCTAGGCCCTTCTACATGAAAAGCAGGTGCTGTACCACCAAACTACAGCCCTTCCCACAGTCAGCTTGCTAAATAAAAGGCTTATGAGTTTTTGCTCCAACAAAATTACTCCTACAGGTGAAGATAGATAGGCTGCAGCATTCTGGAGGTCTTTATTATTTTACCAATTTTGGATGAGAAACAGAAAAATACTTGTAAGGGTACCAGTAATCTACAGAAATACTGAAAATCTTAACAGGAACATGGCTTATAATATATTTCAAGCTACGTATATCCAGTGCAGGGATTCAGTGTCATAGCACATCCAAGTCTGACACACAAGTAGACACTCAAAATAGATACAGCTGTATGTCCTTCCCTTTCTTTACGGGTGTGACTTGCAAACGCATTCCTATGAACAAACGTTGAAACTGTGAACATATGGAGCTGCCTTATACCACATAAGACCCTGGATCCATCTACCTTAGTACTGTCCACTCTGACCGGCAGCAGGTCACCAATGTATCTGGAAGTAAGCTGAGCCCTGCCACACAAGGTCCTTTGAGGGCATTGCTGGGGATTGAACATGTGACCTTTTGTATGCAACACATCTGCTTTATGATGGAGCTATGGTTTCTAACTTCCTCCTCTACTACAGTCTTGAACAGTGTTGTAGCAACTTGCCCAAGGGCTAACAGTACATAGCAAATACTGATATTCAAAGTATAACATGATAATCACATTATCTTTTCCTGTTTACATCTCCCTCCATCTCCATGCTCTCCCACTGTTGTCCCCCTTGTGGCTATTATTAGATTATAAGTCCTTTGAAGTAGGAACCCGTCCTCTTGTTCTTTGTAAAGTGCCAGCAACCTATATTACCTAAAATAAGATCCAATCACTTCATTGAAGGGGGAAAGGGAAGTTTCTTTCCCCTCTCTGTATTCTTAGGGCTGCCAAATGTCCAGACATTACCGGGATTTCAAAGGCGGAATTAACATCCGGGGGAGAATTTCTGAAAGGCGGCGCTTTGTCCTGGATCTTAGGCAAGTCAATTGAAAAGCTCAACAACTTCTGGGGTGTCCTGGTTTTTACTTTTTAAAATATGGCAACCCTATGTATTCTGACACGCTACTATGGCTATAAACCAGGTATATGTTGTTTTCCCAGCAGTGGCAGATCAACAGCAGTGGGGAAATGCTCTTGGTGTCTTGCTCACAGCCATAACAGCAATACCCAATCCCAGAAAGGAGAGGGGCAAGAGAGACCTTTGCTTCCAACCCGCTACTTGACCCATGAGCAGCAAACCAGATAGACAGGATGGTAGGATGGGAAATTGGAGGCTCATTTGAGAGTCTGGGGTATGGAATCAGATCCTTTTTCATCTCCCAGCGACATAATTCAGCTCAGAATAAGCAGTACTACTTTTTTTAAGCTTGGGGAAATAGTTTGTATGTCCAAATCCAATTCTGTTCATAATTGAGGGAGTTTGCCCTATCACTACAACCTATCTACTGTAGTAATCCCAAGGTGCAGTCTGAAAGCACCTTCCTGAAGTCTAGAGTCAAGGTCTACTCTAGTCAGTGCCTGGATGGTGACTATCTGGGAACTACATGTACACTGTCTTGGGTTCCATGATGGGAAAATATAAATCTAACAAAGGCAGCAAAAATGGCCTTGATATAAAGACATTTCCAATGTTTCCTATAATTTAACAATCCTATCACAACACTAAGTAACACTCAAGTTAGTATAGAAAACTTTGGTTTTATTGAACCCAGTAAGAAGATATAATAAGCGCTGCTGGATCAGACCAAAGGCCTATCTAGTTCAACATCCAGTTTCCCACAGTGGTGAACCAGGTGCTTGCAGGAAGCTCACAAGCTCAACACAGAGGCAAATACCCTGTCCTGCTGCATTCCCCCCCCCCAACAACTAGTACTTGGATGCATATTGTGTCTGAAACCTGAAGACTGCATATAGCTAGAATTCATAATATGTAGTGTGAGCCAGTAGCTTATGGCTTCAAAAAGAGTTTAGACAAATTATTGGAAAATACGTCTAGGAATGGCTGTAGCCATTAAAACAGGTATTCTCCAAGGATTTGTCTAAACTCTTTTTCAGGCTCTAAGCTACTGGCTGTCATTACATCTTACAGCTGCGAATTCTGTAAATCAGTTGGGCAGTATCCAACGAAATAGATCTGCTAGTGCAAGGATTTCTGCTTGTACAGTGGAACTTCTTCCTTTCCTATCACCGCAAACACTCTAAATCTGTTCTAGGGGTCGTCCCCCCAACAATCCAGAGCAGTTTTTTTAGGGGTAGGTGGGTACAGGCGCATGCAGGGAGCAGAGAAGTTACATTATGCAAATGGAAATCCTTGGGCCAGCAGATCTATGTAGTTGGATAATACCCACTGCTTGTTGGCTGAATTTAAAAAAAATTGTCTGACCTAAGATCTCCCTCCATTCAGGTTCAATAGATAACCCCGAATTCTAGTATCATGAGACATGGAGAAAAACATTTTTCTACATGCCTTCTGCACACCATGCATAATTTTCTAAACCTCCATCACCTCCCCTATTGCTGTCATGAACTGGCAGGACAGCAAGGAGGAGGAGGAGGAAGAGGAAGAGGAAGAGGAGGAGGATCCGGGGATGGGGAAGGAAAGGTTAGAATCATAGAATCATAGAGTTGGAAGAGACCACAAGGGCCATCGAGTCCAACCCCCTGCCAAGCAGGAAACACCATCAGAGCACTCCTGACATATGGTTGTCAAGCCTCTGCTTAAAGACCTCCAAAGAAGGAGACTCCACCACACTCCTTGGCAGCAAATTCCACTGTCGAACAGCTCTTACTGTCAGGAAGTTCTTCCTAATGTTTAGGTGGAATCTTCTTTCTTGTAGTTTGGATCCATTGCTCCGTGTCCGCTTCTCCGGAGCAGCAGAAAACAACCTTTCTCCCTCCTCTATGTGACATCCTTTTATATATTTGAACATGGCTATCATATCACCCCTTAACCTCCTCTTCTCCAGGCTAAACATGCCCAGCTCCCTTAGCCGTTCCTCATAAGGCATCGTTTCCAGGCCTTTGACCATTTTGGTTGCCCTCCTCTGGACACGTTCCAGTTTGTCAATGTCCTTCTTGAACTGTGGTGCCCAGAACTGGACACAGTACTCCAGGTGAGGTCTGACCAGAGCAGAATACAGTGGCACTATTACTTCCCTTGATCTAGATGCTATACTCCTATTGATGCAGCCCAGAATTGCATTGGTGTAGGAAGTACTCACAGGGCAACAAAGGATGACGAGGAGATGGGGGAGGTTAGTGCACAGGAACCAGAGCAGCAGGAACCATCACCAGAACCAGAGGGTCACTTGTCTCCACAAACATGTCAGGCTCTGAGGCGTAGGGAGCAGCAGGCAGGGCACTCTAGGAGGCCTGAGGCAGTCAAGGGCCAACAGCCCAGCAACCTAGCTGGCCAGGTGGGGATCATTAGCTCTGGGAGGAGGTGTGGGATTTCTTAGCTGAAGTAGGCTTGGAACAGGTGGGGGTCACATGCCTCATCAAGCCCACATGATGCAAACAGCATGCAGAGTACAAACGGGAAGCAGAGCTGAGGTGCTGTGTCTGCTCAATGGCCCATGTTGATGGACCTCGGCTTGGATGTGTCAGGATCTCTGTGGGGCTGTGCTTCAGCTTGGACACGTGGTTTGACCCTGGACTGGGGACTTGACATACTAACTTGCTGCCAGGTAGGCCAGGGGTTCACAACAATTACTTTTTTCCAAACTAAAAAGTCTCAGACTTTGCAACCTTTCCTCACAGGCCCCTAAAGTTTTTGCTGCCCTTTTCTGCACCTTTTCCAGATCGACAATATCCTCTGTGAGATGTAGCAACCAAAACTATACATAGTGTTCCAAATGGCATAACAGCATTACAATATCAGAATGGAATTCACCTTTTTCAAAGCTGATGCACACTATGTCAAAGTTTTCCACCAATATCTATTTTCTCCTTAGTTAACATGAATTCAGACCCTACCATCGTATAAACAAATATAGTCTATTTTCTCCAGTGTGGATCACTTTACTCTTACATCCCACAATTGACCTTTTCATTGCGCATCACACAGTTTGAATTGATCCTTTTGGAGGTGTTGCCCGTTTTTGTTTTCACCACCCTAATTAAACTGGAATGGGAGCTTTGTTCCCAGTATAAATCGTAAGCCTGCCTCCCAGCTGAATTGGGACCACTACAGAGGGCAAAGGGTTACATCCACTACCTCAGCTGATCTGAATCAGGGCCCTTATACAGAAAACTTGTTAAAGCTTGCACTCAACAGTACACCATATTATTAATGCCAAGTATACTTTGGCCCTTAAATGTTTCTAGAAATATAGTCTACATTTTACTCAATAAGTTCTATTGAGTTTAATGGGGCTTACTCCTGATGAATGGATACAGCAGTGCAGCGGAAGAGCCTAGAAAGTCTTGTAGGCTAACACAATTATTTCCAAAGAACAATAGAACAACTTCTCCAGTGGCACCGAATAGGAAACTTAACTAGATAAAATATTCTGGTTTCAATTCTGGCCTACTCTTTAAGCTAACAGTAAGAATAAGAAACAACAACAATCTTGTTTGCCTGAACTGAGACATTTCTGATTTATCAGCTGCTCAAATGTGTATTAGTAACAATAAGAACCACAAGAATGTCTAGGACAATTAAGTCAGTGTGCTCCCAAACCTCCACCTGAGAGTATAAAGTATCATTGTTAATAGGAAGAATCACCTCTGAGTTGAGTGCAGATTGAAAAGGTACCTTAGGAGTCATTTTCCACATGAAGTTATACTGAACCGCTTATTTATTTCAACCCTTCTGGAATTCACTAATTCAGCCTGTGCCAAGTTAACAGGATTCTCAGGCGTGACAACCGCTAAGGGAACTAGCACTAACACACATATATGCGTGTGGGTTTTTGTTGGGGGGGGGGGGAAGTATTTACGATGTGTTTAAATTACTATTAATGGTTATATATTGGTTCTGAAAACGAAAGCTGATCAATGGGACTCACACTGGTGCACAGTATTGCCTCTGAAACCAGCTCCTACAAACACAGCAGGACTGCTGCTAAAAACATTAATGCCATGCTCCTATCCTAAGGCCTGTAATCAGCTCCCCTGTAAGTTAAGCTGATTTCACAGCAAGTACCTATAGCAGAACCACAAGCCAGGGGGGACACAGTGGCGCCATGAATAACTGCCATGAAACTCATCAGACCAGAATAGGAACTGATCACAGATGCAGCACATATATATGCCCATTCTACAAATGGACAAAGAACCCAAGCCCATTCCGCCGCCCCCCCCCCCCCGCCTTGTTTGTGCCACAAAGCACAGTCTATCCTTTCCTGACCATTTTAAAAGGGGGGAAATATGTACAGAAAAAATGGAAATTAAAAGGATCAAAAAATGTAGGCACTACTTATGAGGGAGCCCAAGGGCTGCTTTAATGTATTATCTCTTTCAACAGTGTAAAACTGCTAGGGTCAGCTACAAAACACAGGTAAAAATGCTTCTGAAAATACTCCAGGAAGCAGAAGCACATCACAATGTGTCATTGCTTCCTGGTAACTGTATGAGGGAAAGATAGTAGCCCTGATGTATTGATGGGAGCAGCCATCTTTTCTACAATGCTCCTTTGTTTGCACACGTAACTGTAACATGTTACTGGAGCATTTTTTTTAAAAAAAGGTTTTTTTACCCTGTACAGCAGTCACATTTTGTAACTGCTCCAGCAGTTTTAAGCGGTTACACAGAAAACACCTTTGGGAATGGCAGCCCTGAGACCGCAACCTGAGTACTGGCAATCCAAACAGTACTCAAAAATCTAAGGTAGGCAGACTAAACCATAGATCCATGCTCCGTTCAGACTAGAAAAGTAGGAACCAAAAGTTTTCTCCAAACTGCAGAAGCTAATTCTTCCTTAATTAATTATTCATTTTAAGATGAGGAGAAAGATAGACATTTCTGTTCTTAACAAAATTTATACACCACTTGATAGTAAAAAAACAACAACCCCAAAAACAAAACTTCACAGCAGCTTACAAAAAGATAAAGCAATAAAATCAAGAACAATTCACAAGAGACAGAGAGAACATAGCATTTTACACTGAAATATAGGTAAAGGTAAAGGACCCCTGGATGGTTAAGTCCAATCAAGGTGATTATGGGGTTGTGGCACTCATCTCCCTTCAGGTCGAGGGAGCCAATGTTTGTCCACAGACAGCTTTCTGGGTCATGTGGTCAGCATGACTAAAATGCTTCTGGTGGAACGGAACACCATGGCGAGTGCCAGAGCGCACGGAAACGTTTACCTTCTCGCTGCAGCGATACAGAACAATCGTGTATTATATAGGACAGGTGGCAACCCTAAAACACTTTTTCTATGGTAAGTATAGTGCAAGTATAACTTTTGTAAGAAGCATCAATGTAGGCTTGGGCTGCCAAACATACACAAGAATGCGTGTAGACACCATTACAGGTCTCCTCAAGGTCTACACACTATCTAGTCAGAAATATGCCTCCTTGGGCTTTGTGTGGGATATAAACTGGAGGAAAACAGAATAGAATAGTGCCAAAACCTGCCCTCCAATTTATCAACAGCTCCCCCCCCATTTTTCTGCCTCTTTCTCAGGACATTTTGGAATTTATTTGGAATTCTGGTTAGTGTAGGGTTCAGCTTACCTAAGTGTTGCAAAGTGGCTGTGGATGGTGTGTGGGCATTCCTTTCCATCAAACATTTCTCTAGCTTTCTGCAGCCTCTCAGGCTGCCTGTGTTTCCTGATTGGAAAAAGCCCCATAGGAGAAGTTACCTCATGTCCCCCCCCCCCCCGAGTTTGAAGCTGTGGAAGGCAGGGATGGTGGAGACCAAGTGCCTCAGACTGTTGCAGTTGCTGGTTTTGTTTTTAAGAAAAACCTTCTCTTTTACCATAAGAAACCTTTCTGCATTGGTTTCTTTAAAAATAAAAGACTTTTTAAAAACAAACAGGTGTTGGCTCATGTGAGACAGCGGACCCACCTTCCCATCCTTACAGAAAAGCTCAGCTGTGGACCTCACGGGGTGGACCAAAACTCTGAAAAGCTGCAGAGTGCAGACCACTAGAGAGATGATTTCTACAATGAAATAAAGGATACCTCACAAACACCACTTGGCTGCTGCACAACACTGAACTTGTAATCCATCCAGAAAATTCCATAGACATTTTATCTTCACTTTCAAAATTTTCTAATGCAATTTATTATCTCATAAATTTATGGAGAACGGTGAAAAATAACAACTGAGATTAATTTTTTGCCACAGCACTAGAACAGAATAAAGACAACTGGGCCCTACTTATTTGTAATCAGGCTGAGGCTGCACTCACACCATAGTTTATTGTGATGTATACAAGTCATAAGGAGCCTCAGGCTCACATGTTCTTCCCTCCCTCCCTCCCTTTTTGGAAGCTTTCACATAGAGTTTTAGTTAACCGCAGTTTGCCGTGTCATTCAAACTAATTGTAGATGGACACTACGTAGCTTTGGAAACTACTTAAGATGGCTTGTTTAAATCTGACAATATTTAGCGCTAACTATAATTTGTCATGGGATGCGGGTGGCGCTGTGGGTTAAACCACAGAGCCTACGACTTGCTGATCAGAAGGTTGGCGGTTCAAATCCCTGCAACGGGGTGAGCGTCCATTGCTCGGTCCCTGCTCCTGCCAACCTAACAGTTCGAATGCACGTCAAAGTGCAAGTAGATAAATAGGTACCGCTCCGGCAGGAAGGGAAACGGCGTTTCCGTGTGCTGCTCTGGTTTGCCAGAAGCGGCTTAGTCATGCTGGCCACATGACCCAGAAGCTGTATGCCATTTCCCTCGGCCAATAAAGCGAGATGAGTGCCGCAACCCCAGAGTCGGTCACAACTGGACCTAATGCTCAGGGGTCCCTTTACCTTTTACAATTTGTCATGCCAGACTACGTGACTGTGACTGCTGTGATTAACTAAAACTGAAAGTAAATGCTTCTGAAGTCCCCTCCACATGGGGGGGGGGGAGAATGTGAGCCTGAAATTCATTGTGAATTATGCGCATTATGCTAAACCATGGTTTAGTGTGCTAAGTGAACAAAGCCAGTAGGTCCTGACTGGATGAACAAGGCCAGTCTGAGGGATTATCACATAACAATTTGATAGTCTTGTAAACAGACATAAATGGTAGCACAGATCTCACACATACACCGAACATTCTGGCAGTTTTATATAGAATTATCAATGCCATATATTAAATATGTAATCAGTCGTGTCAAGCTATTTCCATAGAACTTTACAACAAGCCGAAATAGACAGAAATGCTTTTTTTTAAAAAAAAAAAATCTATTTGACCCTAGCTCTCTCTTTAGCTTGGCAGTATCTCACTATCCTGTTTCCAGAGTGACAGCCTTGACTATTCAGTTGTCTCTGCTGATGTCCTGCAGTGCGTGTGCAACTTCATTCAAATGCAATGAGAAAGATACCAATTAAACAAGCACAAGAGCCCTGCAGCTTGCCAGCCTGATTCAAATTAGATACCTGTATGAAGTGATTAAAATTGGGGTTTTAAAACCTGACAAATAACAAGAGGACAGTGTGTTTGATTTATATCAGCAGGAACCAACCAAAATGTAAAAGGACCACGCAACAGCTCCACATCACCATAAAATCACCAGTTAAGGTACAATGAGGATTGAACAAGAGAAATACAATGTACCTTTGCTGTATTTGCACCATGTGCAGCATTTCACAACGTCTTTCACTTCAATAATCATTACTTTAGTGTCAGATAGTTCAATAATACAACATTTTGCACCATTCTAATGGTCTTTCTCCATAGACCTCAAAGTAAATTACATGCCTTTATGGACTTTGTCAAGGAGGAGGAATTTAGGAAGTGAAATAAATGCAGAAGAATTTCTGAAACTCAAGACTCAGAAAACAGAAACGAATCACTTAAATCAGGAATGTTGAACATACCAGAAGCCTTATAAGTGTCCTTAAGAACCCCCAAACACATATCTGCTTTAGGGAAATATGTATAATTTGGGGCTATTTTGGTTCAGGAAATTTATTTTGAATTGTGCTTGGAAAAAGACCAGGAGGGCATGAATATTACACATGTCTATGACATTTTTTAAAAGTTTAGTATTTATTTGGATTCATAGTTTGGTACCAAACTGACTATGGCACTGGCCAACTGATGCACTGGGGGAATGGGGTGTTGACACACACTTTTCCTCTCAGCTTCTTCCCTCAAAGACTAGGAACGTGCATGGTCCAACAAAGAAACAACCTATAACCAACAATGGTAGCCTTCCACAATGTTATTAATCCACTATATTTTCAAACGTTATGGGCTCCCTAGTTTAGACCACCTCAGAAGCTATAAGTCAGAATCACTAATTAATATCATACATTTTCAAAGCAGTTGATGTTGGTAACCATCAACCACATCCTGTGATGGTAAACTTGATAATTCAGCTATGTGCTTTGTGAAGCACTTCAGTTTGTCCTATTCAGATTCATTGGATGACCCCAGATTCTAGTACCAAGAGAGGAAGAAAACCTTCACCCTATCAACTTTCTCTACACCATATGCATCTTTTTATAAACCCATTTCATGTCCTCCCTTGCTCATCTTTTTTCAAAACTACGAAGCCCCAAATGTTGTAACATTTCTTCATAAGGTAGATGCTGCAGCCCACTAATCATTTTGGTTGCTTTTCTGCATGTTTCACAGAACTATCATAACCTTTCTAAGGTAAGGTTACTAGATGTTTTTCAATTAATCCGGGGACACTTTTCAACTTCAGTCGGAATGGATGGAATTTGTCAGGATTTGTAAATCTGGGAACCGTCCCCAGGGAACGGGGACGTCTGGTAACCTTATTCAAAGGTGGATCAATCAGAACTGGACACAGTATTCCAAGTTTAGCCACACCACAGATTTATATTATGTCATAACTATGTTGGCAGTTCTATTTTTGTTCCATTTCTTCATAATCTCTTACATGAAGTTCCGCCACACGCTGGGTCAATGCTTTCATTGAGCTTCTACTACAACCGGCCTCTGTTGTCAGAAGCAGGAGGCCTCTACCTACCAGATGCAGGGAATCACTAGTAAGTAGGGTGGGGATGGAGTTGGGTCCTGCTTGCTGATCTCCCATAGGTTGGCCACTGTGAAAACAGGATGCTGAACTAGATGGGTCTTTAGTATGATACAGCAGGGAACTTTTCATGTTCTTACTGGGCAGACTGGGTGATTTGCTAATTTTTAAGTTTCTTATACTTTGCAAGTTGATATTTGATTCCACCTTAATGAAAATGAATTATTACAAGACATAATAATGGTTAAGAGTGGTAGACTCATAATCTGGTGAACTGGGTTCGCGTCTCCGCTCCTCCACATGCAGCTGCTGGGTGACCTTGGGCTAGTCACACTTCTTTGAAGTCTCTCAGCCCCACTCACCTCACAGAGTGTTTGTTGTGGGGGAGGAAGGGAAAGGAGAATATTAGCCGCTTTGGGACTCCTTCGGGTAGTGATAAAGCGGGATATCAAATCCAAACTCTTATAATAATAATAATAATACAGTGGTACCTCGGGTTACATGCACTTCAGGCTACATACGCTTCAGGTTACAGACTCCGCTAACCCAGAAATAGTGCTTCAGGTTAAGAACTTTGCTTCAGGATGAGAACAGAAATTGTGCTCCGGCGGCGCAGCAGCAGTGGGAGGCCCCATTAGCTAAAGTGGTGCTTCAGGTTAAGAACAGTTTCAGGTTAAGAACGGACCTCCGGAACGAATTAAGTACTTAACCCGAGGTACCACTGTAGTAATAATAATAAATCTGTACACTGCCCATCTGACATTGTCACACCCAAAGAATATTTTCTGAGGCTGCAGTTTCATATCCACTTACCTGGAAGTAAATCCCAATGAGGGACTAACATCTCAGTAAGCATATATAGGATTGCAAACCATTCCCTACTGCATCTGTGGAGAACACTGCAAATTCAGAGTAGTTCAGCCCCAGAGACAGTCTGTCCTAGAAGAATGACGCTTCATGCCCACTCCAGTCCTAATTATCTCTGGATAATTTTGGAAACAGTCAGAAAGGTTCCAGAGAAACTACTTGTTATAATAAACAAAGCAGCAGATTTTTAAAAGATCCAAGTCCAGAATAGGTGGCAGCTAAGGAACAAACCAGTCAAAAAAATAAGTAGCTTATAAACTCAAGGATAAGGAATTCCACAACCTACCAGATTTCAGTAGTGAGAAGTTTAGAAAAGTGTTTTTCTCCTCCCAAGATGGATTTTTAAAAATTTAAATTATCTGTTGGGGGTTTTTTGTTAAAAATTGTGAAATGCAAATATCTTTTACATCACCAGAGAAGGCAGAAAACACTTCAATTAAAATTGATAGCTTAGATCAAAGAATAAAAGCCATTATAGGTAGAAGAATGAATAAAATAAGAAAATAGAGCATGCAGAGCATAACATTTTTTTTCCTTTTTTTAAAAAATCTCCCCCTTAAGGAACATTAAATAGCTTTCCAAGAATATATTTTCCATTTTATCAATTAAAGATAACTAAAGATATAGCACTCCTCATGTGGAGGGAATTCTACAGATCCCTGATGATGAAGGTAATGCAGAACTGCTATGCAAACTTTTACTATCTTAGCTGCTCAGTACCATAATTTCAAGCTATCCATGAATTTTCTGGCTGAAAAGTTCTCATGTTCCTTTAAATGCTTCCCGTCAGTTCTGCTATAGACAAAATGAACCAGGTGTAAAATCCCAGCTAATGAAAAGTAGGGATGGAAGAGAAATTGGATTCAGTTTGCATTTACAAGCAAATTTACTTGCAAATGACCAAAATGCAGCCATTTTTCAATGAAGTTATCCTTTAAAACTCACATGTCTGAATTCTGAAATGAAGTTCTCTAGTCAAGTAATGTGTTCAAAATTGCATATACTATGGTCAATTATGCATTAAAATGCATATATTAATGAAACTAGCATACCAAGGGCTTTATAATAGGAGGAATTGCTTTGCAAAATTGTGCGTTTGGGGCAAAATTGCATTAAAAAATGTGAAGATGAGGAGAAAAATCAAACCAAAATGCTAACGAATTTTCATTAGGAATATAGATAGATAGATAGATAGATAGATAGATAGATAGCAAAATAATAAGGAAATCTAGATACCTAGATTAAGGTTACCAGACGTCCCTGTTTCCTGGGGACAGTCTCCGGATTTACAAATCAGTCCTCTGACAAAATCCATCTATTTAGTAGGAAGTTGAAAAGCGTCCCCAGATTCATTGAAAAAAATTTGGTAACCTTAACCTAGATAGGCATGGCAGGACAACTTACTCTATGATCTTAACCCCTTCATGCATGTTGATTATATGAGGCTGGATATCCCACAGATAAAACCTGTGGTAGACACATCAGCAGTTGCAGCAGCATTTTTTACGTCAGAGAAAAGCTTGCTGTGCATTGCAGGAAGGATGTCATATAGTCTAAGCACGTAGAGGCTTTTTCACATGAGCTACACTTGAGAGGTCATGTGAGGAAAATAAGCAGTCAATTTACACTCGTGAACTGCCCCAAAGATGAGCACCATTCCAGGCTCTTTCTTCCACTTTCCATCTGTAGTTGTTTTTGCTTTTCAACCCAAAAGATTAAACTGCAACATACACAACTTGATAAGACATAAGAAGCTTGTAATGTATTTATTGTCATGAACACCATCAACTTCACTGTAAGACAAAAGCAGCAATTTAAATAAATTATTGATGTGCTTTCTTTATACATACCTTGTTTTGCGGTTCTACACAAAACACAGTAAGCAAAAGAAAAGGGAGGGGGAAGAGATAAAACAATTTAATATTCCAGTTTTGAGGATTACTGTAACATGACCAGATAGAAGTGAAAACAGACTTGATACTGGCCATAAATGTCATTTAGTCTAGCCTTCTTAATGGATTCTGCACTGTTACTGATGAGATGTAAAAAAATAAAAAATCATTTTTTAAATCTTCATGAAATGACTAGGAAAAACTTGTCATTCACTAAAATACAATTGAAAAAAACTCCCCAACTGCAATATTCACGAGCATTAATATTTGGATTAATATGAAGTCCAGCTGTTTCAGTCCAGAATAGAAAGTCTGAATTTGGGAAGTTTACATAACGTAAACGATTAAGCCATATAGTTAGCGTACATATATTACAGTTTACAATTAATGTGATTAACATGTGCCTGTAAATGTACAAACCCAACTCCTGCAGCATTCAGCATATTTCAGAGACATCTGTGGTGATGGGGAGGGAAAATATACTCTTAGCTATGAGTAAAAACAGGACAGCTAATGCTTCTCTGTAAAGCCTGACTAATTAGTGTTCATAGACCACTTACGTATCTTCATGCAAAAAGCACCAGAGAAGAACATTAACCTCAAATGCTGAAAAGGCTTCAGCTCTTGCATGACAAGAGCACTGAAATACCTGTAGTTTCCATGACAGTCAATATCCCCAACATAATTTACAAATGATGAGAGCTATCCAAATAAAATAAATGTCTGCTCAGCAGAGTAAACAAAGACAGCTTTACCAGTCCCAATTTAAATGGCTGAGATGATCAATAAGAGAATAGTAGTGGCCACAATGAAACCTGTATTAATTATGAAGAGAGTTATGAAAGAAATTAATCATTATTATGGGGATCACTGGAGGAATGTAATAGCTTTGGCCAGGTCTACATGACTCTTAGGATGCTTGAGGTCAAATATGCTGAGCCTGAAATAAACTTTAATATTACCTGAGCATTGCCTACATAATATCTCAGAAGTTCCATAACTCTGTCCAAAATAACAACCTCCCTCACTCCCAGTAAGGAAGCATTTCAATATGCTATCCCAAGATGAGATTGGGGGGCCTTTAAAAAAAATGTATGTAATACTTCAAGGAATTGATTAATGTAGTGCTGTATATAACTGAAGTAGTTTTAGACTCAAATCTTTTCAATGTGGCTTTTTTCTGACGAGAGCTCAGCATTGTTTATGGATTTAAAAAACAACACCCTCAGGTTTAGGCAACATGCCTCAGTAAAATAAGCAGCATTTTCTAATAAAACAAACTGACAGGAACCTCAACAGTACTTAATCCACGATTATAACGAACGAAGGCATTCAGAATGCTTTGTCCCAGAACTACTTAGTTCTGTATTGTTGGAATAAGCCCCATTAGTCAGCACAAGTAATAACGTTTATTAACACTGTTATTAATAACAACATCAATGTATTTTCCATTTTGTAAATCTAATTTTATTCTTACTTAGGCAAGGTAATATTCCTAATGAAGTTTTCTTATGAGAGGAACTTGTAGCATAAGTCCAGGCATTTTGGACTTGCTGCATCTCTCTCCCTTTAAGGCAGTATTCTTGATTCTGAACAATTCACAACATCTGAAAACATTCCTCATGCTTTTGTAGTTTTTGAGATGTAAGCCCCTCTTCTCAGAAAAGCTCCTTGAAGGATCTTACATAAATATAATCTGCATTTCGTAAGAAAGGTTTGGTATAGACATAGCAGCCCCATGTTGTGCTCCAATTAAACAACTGCATTATAGGAAAGCATCACAACTTGTAACTGTCATTAGTCCAGGTGTTCACACATTTCCCCATTTTAACAAGAACTGCCAATCCAGCAAACCAACAATTGGTTGTGGTAAATGATGGGCAAAATGGGTTAGACCCCAAATGTCAACTTCTTCATGCTTTAGTAGCATGTGTGTTACATGTTATCTCCAGAGTGAGAGATCAGTCAAAAGAAAAATTGAAAGAACCTTGAGACCTAATGGATGCTAGAAAGCTAAAGTCTTGATCAGGGGTCAGCAAACCTTTTCAGCAGGGGGCTGGTCCACTGTCCCTCAGACCTTGTGGGGGGCTGGACTATATTTTTTTTGGGGGGGGGGGGAAGAACGAATTCCTATGCCCCACAAATAACCCAGAGATGCATTTTAAATAAAAGGACACATTCAACTCATGTAAAAACACGCTAATTCCCAGACTGTCCATGGGCCGGATTTAGAAGGCGATTGGGCCGGATCCGGCCTCCGGGCCTTAGTTTGCCTACCCATGGTCTTGATCATTGATCATGGCTTCCTACATCTGTAGGACTCTCTTACTGATCAATCTATTTTCAAGCTAAATGCTTGAAGAGACCAATATGAGCAAACTGCTGTTCTGCAAAGGAAACATCCATTTCTGTTGCTGACAGCTGTGCTTGTAGGTAACAATTATCCCAATCCTTGAATACACACATTGTTTTAAAGTGAGAAATAATTTTTTAACCAAGAAAAGGCTTAGTAAGTGCAAATGTACGGCAATTTGCTTAATCCGTGCAGCTATATTACTCTTTACTTGCATAGTTCTGAACATGACATATGCAGAGATGCTTGTAAAATATTTTAAAAGGAGGTGTTGGAGCAACTTTTAGGACGGTTCCGTGAAATCCAGTCCTAGTTCTAATGAAGCAAGTGCCCTTGGATAAACTTGTTTGAGCATCAGTTTCTTGGACTAAAAAAAAAAAAGGAGGCTCAGAAGATTTGGCTAGTAGTTTATGTCTGCATGACTCTTCAAAGAAGAAAAATACAAGCTAGCTGTACTGTTTGGAGACTTGCAGCTAGGAATTTCAGGTTGGCCTTAATTTCTATTTGCCTCCCAGAAACAAACACAACATGGTTAAAAATAAAGCAGAGAAATCATTGCATTTTTAAAGGCAGAATGGCATTAGTTTCATCTAACTTTAAAGCTGTTAAGAAGGTTATTAAAAAGTAAGACAGAAGTTTTTTTTTATTTCTGTTTTCAAGATCTAAAATAAATGCTTACTTATAAAACAAATAATGTTACATTGGGTGGTATTCTAACTTGTCCAATATTTATTTGTACTCCATTCCTGAAGCCACAAGCGGTGTGATTAAGGAAAGGGGAAGCTGTGGCCCTGCACATATCATTTGACTAAGCACAGGCTCCCCACCCCTGATATATAAAAACCTCCCCACTGAATACCATAAAGTGGACATGATTCCTCAAGCAAAACAGGAAAACTTAGGAAAATCCAGGTGTTTGGATCAAAGAATGCTCAGATATACTGCACATCATTAAAGAGAAGCTCATTGAAGGATACCCAGGCTGGCTACCAGTATTCAGTAAAAGCCAGCATACCCTAATTCTCCTTAACTGGGGTGCAATCTGAAATCACAAAAATAAAGTGCTATTATGCAGGCCGGGGAAGGCAATGTCCCTCTGACTTAGCTGTACTTGACAGGGCTGCCTCTAGGCACTGTACAAGGTCTCACTTGCCGTTCCTAACATAGCTTGCACCTATTTTCTTGCTGTGCACATTTGAGCCAAGCCTGACAACATATGAAGAAATAAACAAAAAAGGGCAACCCTGAAATTCCTTTAAAATCTATCTGTTGAAACAGAAGATACAGTGGTACCTTGGTTTGGTTTACATACGTTTTGGATTACAAACACGTCAAACCCGCAAGTGTGTATCCCTTTTTTTGGATGACAATCCTTTTTTCTTTTCTTTTTTGGATTACGAACAAAAAAATTTTTGGAGTCCCCATTGGCAAAAGCGCGCCTTGGGTTACAACCTGTTTTGGTTTACAAACGCACCTCCGGAACGGATTATGGTTGTCATAATAATTAATAATAATAATAATTTATTATTTATACCCCGTGCATCTGGCTGAGTTTCCCCAGCCACTCTGGGGAAACCAAGGTACCACTGCACTTAAAACATGCATCCCTATACCCCAGAAGACTTGCATGGAACTTGGGCAAGGTAATGGGGAGGGTGCTTTTCCCACAAAATGCCATTCAAGCTTCCTGACTAGGACAAGTGTCAGTCTTGCAAACATATGGGTTTAATTATTCTTGGTGCAATGTAACATCCTTTTTTTTTACCCTGTCAGTTGCCACTAATTATTTTCTCAATATCCAAAAACTAACTACCTTCCTTCCCCATATTGTTTTATATGCCCCCTATACTTCTTGAACCATTATGTGCAGGCAATACAAGGGACAGCACTGACTGTGTTTCTAAAATAGGGCTGGTGAAGAAGTGGGATCACTTATTTAAAACTTTTTCTCAAGTGCAGAGAGTGGGTTTGAAAGTAAAATCATCTAAGAGTGGGTTTGAAACAGTCTCCCGAAGCCCTAAACATCACTTCTAGTGACATTAACTTGAGCTACATGTCCCATCGGAGAGTAAGTGTCAGCAAAGTAAATGCATTAGTTAAAGCTTAATAGTAGTTTAGTGTTCAATATCTTGAAATATTAAATATGTTTTTTTCCCAAAGTAAACTGCAATTCAGTTTTAATGAAGACATTAACCTGCTTGATTTGTAAGCTCTTGTGGGAAGCCAGTCTAAAATACTGTCACAAGAGGTGGGCACAAGTAGCAGGAGCTACAAGAAAGAAATCAAACATATTTTAAATGTTTAAAAAGGAGCCAGAAACTGAGTGCCAGCAAGCTCGTGGTTTTTTTTATTTATAGTTTGGGTTAATGTGATTTGTGCACTTTGAAGATAGTACAGTTAGAGTTAGTTACAGTACAGTCATACCTCCGGTTGCGAACGTGATCCGTGTGGGAGGCACGTTTGCAACCCGCAGCGTCCGTAGCCTGAAGTGCCACATCTGCGCGCATACGCACCACATGATTTGCTGCTTCTGCTCATGATGTCATCTTGCACTTTTGCTCATGCGCGAGCACCGAAACCCGGAAGTAACCCATTCCAGTATTTCCGGGTTCAGCGCGGTCCGCAACCTGAAAACACGCAACCCGCAGCAATCGTAACCCAAGGTATGACTGTATACAGTATTTGTTTTTATGGGAGTTTTAAAAATGACAGCAACACCTTGCATATTCACCAATGAGCAGGCAATGGGGGAGGGAGAACCCAATTCAAAAGCGATGAAAAACACAAACTATAAAAATAAGTATAAACTAGCATCAGCAGCATCAAGACTCTGAATAGAGTGCTACAGGAATCACACAACACAAAAAGAATAGGTTTTGATTTTAAAACTTGGCGAAACTTCCTTCCTGTGGAGGTGAGGATGTTCATGACACTGATGGGCTTCAAACACATGGCAAAAACTTGTTTGTGCTTCCAATCTTTCCCAGTTTAATTTGACTCTTCCCCAACCCCTACTTTCCAATCGCTAGTCCTTCTGTGTTTTATAAAGATCATCATGATTTTGTTGGTTTTTAATTTGTGTCTATGTTTGTGATTCCTATTTATTTGCGGCCCATCTAAATAACACACCTACATTATTGCAGCCAAAACAAAAATAGTCTGCTTCATTTTGAGAAACTAAGCTGATCCTGTTAAGCGTAGATATTGACGTTTAATAGTATTAATAGATAATGATACAATTAGCACCACATAAACTATTGCAAACTATTATGACCTATATGCCTTAGTAAAATCTGTATTTATAGAGTACCCTGGCAACAGACTATTAGTACTTAAGGAAACACTTGCTCAACCACGATTCTTATTTTAGTGGCCCAATTAAAACCTGATATCTCAACAAGCGATGTGCTTCTAAAGAAAATTTATCCCCAAACAAACTAGTGTACATGTGCGAGACAGAAGTTTCTCACTTCTGTTGCACTTCCAGCATGTATGATAAGTAGGCCTATTTTTATTATTATTTCTATTAAGCCCTATTCTGAGGGTCCACACAGATAATGGTTTGCTCTTGCAAGTATAGAGGGAGAAGGGGAAGCAGCTACTTCCTGCTGATTCGGGAGCAACCAAGTAGACGTGTCTTTGTCTGCCTGCCTGCCTCCCTTCTCTCACCCAGGGTAGTTGATAATGTAATAGCTATAGAGCTGGTCCATGGAGGGAGACCCGGATTTAAATTCTGACTGTGCCCCAAAACTTAATATGATAATTTAGACTGAGAGTATGCAAACTAAAAAAAGCCCTGCTAGTCCAGCATTCTGTTTTCCGAAGCGGTCTCTGACAAGTCCAAAGGTAGCTCAGGAAGGCAATGGCTCTCCATTTCTGTTGTTCAGAGGCATACTGTCCATACCCCTCAACCATCTTGATTTTCCCAGGACACCCCAGAATTACAGAAGCCATCCCAGCTTCTGATTCAATCCTGGAATGTCCTGTTTCCCCCCTCCAGCACCTCTGCTGCTGAGCTTGGTGTTTGCAGCCAGCGCTTGCAGTTGCAGTAGTGCTGCTGCTCGTGAAAGAAACGGGTCTTTTGGTGCCATGCTCTTGCGCGAGTCAAAACTGTACACAGTAGGGCCGCACCATAGGTCTGCATAAAGATATTATGATATTGGTAGTTGTATTTTCTCTCTCTTTCCTACCTCACAGGATTATTGCAATGTTAAAAGAGGGGGAAATCATGCTATGCAAAATTACCGGTGGGCCTAAGAACATCTGACAGAAAAAAAAATTTCTATTTAATTCCGTTGAAACAAACTGGCTTGGAATCCCATCTCGCATAAAAGGGACTTATTTTCACATTTCAATTACAATTTCATAAACTGACAGTGAAGTTTTCAGCTTATTATTGGACCCACTGGTTTTTTGTTTCTTTCTTTTTTTAAAAAAAAGCAAACCAATGTGTGTTCAATGGAACTTACTCCTTGGTAAATGAATTCAGGATTGCAGCACAAATTTGCTGCAGGCATCAGAAGAACATGCAGTAACAAAACCAAAATTTCCTAATTCCCTAGTCTGTTACATTAAGAACCACAAGGATAAAATACAACACATTAAAATCACAACTTCTCTGTTTCATGCTCTCCAAAAGATTTCCTGTGTGTTAGAAATCTTGGGTTTTTGCACCTACAAATTCAATTATTAGATTTGGGATAATGCTAAAGTCTTCAGTGATGTTCTTTCTGCATTACAAATGGGCTATTAAATCAGTGAAGTGCCAATCAAGTGCTTTTGTGTGCTGAAAAATGGTTTAACAAAAGCGTTTTTGCAGGCCTCTCCTTCTCGCACTATAGTCAGTGTCACCTATATATGATAATTGCAATGTATTTTTTTGTAGCACCATCAGCCTCAAATTGAAAAGAACACGATTCTCACCCCTCCTTTTTTAATAAAAAGTCATAATCATAGCATCCCACATATTTGGGGCTTTATTAAAGTGTCTAAGGACATCTAATATGCCTAAGCAACCCTTTGTATGATTTTTTTTGTTGTAACAGGAGGAGTGAATGTGTTTAATGATCCCAAGAGAGGAATGACACCTTGGAGCTTTAGATTCACTTGCCTGCTGTACAGTTTAACCTAACTATTGTATGTTTTCACATTATTGGCAATAGTCAAACTGACTCCCCATCCCCATTTGTAATTCTTCCATGGGTTCCTTCTGTCCCATATTTTGTACCACATTCTGTTTTCTGATTTTACATGTACAATTTCATTAAGGCATTTCAGAACATGGGCCATGTACTCTTACTCCACTTTCTTGCAATTTTTTTGTGTGAATTTTTTTGCACACAAATAACCTTGCACATTAATATTGGGGGGGTTTTGTGTGTGTTTGCTATCTAATCACCTGCATAAAGCCCTTTCTGGCTTCCTAGAGTTCATCAAGCAGAGCAGATAAAAAGAAAGAAATCCAGAGCCTATACTATTCTACTTCTTACCCAGTTTCTTACCCACTCTTCACTGTGTGCTCAAAGGTCTGGTTACAATTGTAAAATGCAATATTATGATCAGCTAAAACAAATTACAAGCAAACAGGATGGATAGTAGATGAATACTAGCAAGTCACAGCAGCGTCAGAGCAAGCTGATTGCGCGCCTGGGGCAGCGCATGTGCCCTGCGCCCAGGGGCAGTGCCAGCTGCCTGTGGGGCAGGGCAAGCCGGGGCAGGATGCTCCGTGGGGCCTCCCAGGAGTCTGCCTGCCTCCTCCCATTCAGGGCAGGCAGTGGGCAGACCATTTGGGGCAGCACGGAACCTGCGGGCACCCAAGCCACTGCATCACTCCCAGGAGAGACACATGAATTGGGCACGCTGCAAGCCCCACGGTGAGTACCGCCCGGCATTTTGTCACACCCTTCAGTGGTGACACCTGGGGTGGCCCGCCCCCACTGCACCCCCTTCCACTGCCCCTGAGTCACAGAGGGCTTCAGCAGGGAAGCAGAAGAACAGTTGCAACCCAGTCAGACTTTAAAAGGAGAACCATGCCCCCAAAGGTAGAGACCTCATTCTGTGTTTCTGGAACAGGAGGCACCACACTAGGATCTGCATTAACATGTGAACTAATAAGTTGTATCTTTACAGTAACTAACAGAAATGCTAGTCCAATTGTGTTTTATTGTCTACATAAGCTTAGAGCATGGTCTAGCCAAATTAAAAACAAATATGTGAACAGAATAAATGGAAAGTGTTTCAAGAGCAAACAATCCATGCACAATGGATTTTAGTGGTTCTGAAAATCCAACCTACAAGAATGGTAGAGAGCATGTATGTGTGTTGGTGCTAATCCACAAGCAGGAGAAGGTAAATAAGAACTGTTAAATTCAGGACCAACGAGGAATTCAGAAGCATCCCTGCTACTAATAATTACCAGAATCTCAGCTACATGTCAACATCTTTGCCATTATGAAGATTGCAGCCTTGGAATTAGAACCACAAAATGGCTGGCCCAAAAGTGTTTAATACACTGCCTGCTCCCACATGGATATGCCATTCATTTTGACATGAAAGAAGAAATACAATCCCCAACCCTATTTATTTATTTGTTTGTTTGTTTGTTTGTTTTACAGTGTTGCCACACCTGGCTTTAACTGCTTGGAGGCAAATTTTACTTCCTATAGGAAAGCAGGCAAGTGACTATTTCCAATCCTGGAACAGTATCAATACCAATTTGCTTCATTTCCAATGTTGCGATTGATCATTGAATACTGAAACCTTTTTCATTTCCTACAATAAAATTCCAGATGACTTAATTCAATGTGAGTATGAGTCAAGGTGTGCTTTTTAAGTTGCAAGGTATTGTGAGGAGCACACTTAAAAATGCTCAGGGATTTCATATCACCATATATCCCATTTAAAGATGCTTGCCAACTTCAGTTGTAGAGTACTATTCATCTGTCATTTCCCCCCTTAGAATCTATCCCTAAATTTCAAAAGGCATTGAAGATCCATAGACAATAATGCCATTAACCTTCTCATGTTTAAGTTTTCTCATCTATTAAGATAGGATATTTTCTACCACAATGAGCTTTTTCACCTTAATTTATTAATGTTTGCAAAGCCAATTCAGACCAAGAGACATAAATCGCTGCTGAAATGCAGAGCCTTATCCTCTTAATTTTAAGATATGATTTGTATATAAAAATACACTTCAGAAATTCAAAGACTATTGAAATGTGAAGATTCTACTGTAAATAATCACATTTCTGAAATAAAAGGTTTTTCCTCTTCCCATAGCTGTTCCTTTGATCTGGAAATTTAGCTTCTGGGGTATCTTTCAGACCTGGTCCATTTTACCAGCTCTCACAATTCCTATTATGCCTAAAAATGCTTACATTACATTGTTTCAAAGTATTACAAAAGAGAATGGCTTAATTTTACAGGATTTGTCTCCACCACAAACACTTCTGTATGTTTAGATGAAGTAAACATGAAAGTCAGCCTGCTCTGGATTTAAACCACAAATCATTTACAACACAATCCTATACATGTTTATTCAGATGTAGGTCCTATTGTAGTCAATGGGACTTTGTCCAAGGAAACTTTGGTATAGGATTGCAGACTTAAGGACAAAGGTTGCAATCTCATATCCAATTTCCTAGGAGTAAACACCACTGAGCTTTATGGGACTTATTTCTAAATAAACACACATATTTCATTGAAAGTATCAAGTTTTCCTTATGTATAAAATGAAGGATACTTCCAAGCTGAAGAAGAGACTGTAACTAACTGCACAATCGAGCACAAACTTCTCCCTTGCAACCCCAGTGATCTGAATAGGGGTTGTTCCAGGCCAACTGCTACACTTGCATGGTCCCATTCAAATCAAAGAGGATGCCACAGTACAGCTTTCTGATAGATTGTGCCCAAAGTGTGCAGGGTTTAGGCTGCAATCCAGAACACATTTTCCTAGGAGTAAGCCCCACTGAGCTCTATGAGAATTACTTCTGAGTAAAAATTTATAAAATTTGTCTGTTGGTTTTAAATAAGTATCTTTAAATTTTGTCACAGGCATTTAAAATAAGCAGAGACAAATTTTCATTGGCGAGGTGCAAAGTTAAAGAACACAGTTGTCTGCTTTTTTAAGGAATGGTTTTATTTTGCTGAGTCCCCTACACAACCGCGTCTTCTAAAAATGAGGAATAAGCTATTTCTTAAAACAAACATTACATTATACATTATCAAAAAGGCATCTATGTTCATTGTTTCATGAAATGCCAATTTATTTAAATATAATGGATTAATTGATTAAAGAGTATATGATTAACAAACTACAAAATATTTAAACAATTCACAATATCACTTAATCCACTATCATTTAGAACATTATGAGATCTCCAGAATGATAGTACTAGCATACTCTCTAATACCACATTTTTCGCTCTATAAGATGCACTTTTTCCCTCCTAAAAAGTAAGGGGAAATGTGTGTGCATCTTATGGGGCGAATGCAGGCTGTGCAGCTATCGCTGAAGCCAGAACAGCAAGCAATCCCTCTTGCTGTTCTGGCTTCAGCGATAGCTGCGCAAAGCCTCTTCAACAACATTTGATTCAGAATAATTTTTTTCTTGTTTTCCTCCTCTAAAAACTAGGTGCATCTTATGGTCGGGTGCATCCTATAGAGTGAAAAATACGGTAAGCATCTTGTGTGTTTAGCCGTTGAACCCAGTGCTGCACAAGCAGCAGGTCTTCCCCTTCATCTTCCTCTATGCCCCCAAAATCTGCTCTGGTGCTATTATATATTGGTAGCCACTATGGGGCTCCATTTTTGGAAGGAAGGGTGGCATATGAGAATCACAAACAATTTAACACATTTTAATATGACTTATGTAAGTCTATTAATGAAATTCATGCTAAAGGGCAGTTGAGCCATGGGATCTTTGTCAGCTGAGAGAAAGAGAATAAATTGGCCTGCTTAAGAGCTTAACAGGTGAGAGTATCCTGGAGGCAATTATTAGGGTTAGGGGAAGCACACCACAAGATTAAAAAACTCTTAACTTTGCCCAGCCTCGTTTTCCCCACCAAGCTGTATAGCAAGAAAGGTTTAGGTTAGGACTAGCAGCCAGCTCCTATCCTGAGCCTGTTCGCAGATGGCCTGAACAGGTGTGCTTCTGTTAGGGGGTTGAGGACACACTCAACAATCTGTTGCGTCACTCCCAAGTTGTACATTCTGAATGATGGAACTACTTTCAAGAAAGGGAGAAATGTACATATGTGCTAAGAATGAGGTAGCATATTTAGTACAAAGGAAGATGTTCTGCATGAAGGCATAACAAGCTAGTTTCTCACACTGTTCTTTATGTTGATGGGAAACTGCAGGAACACATATCTCATATCTGTTTCTGTCAATATGTGCTCTTTTTGTAGCTATAGACAAAAGCAATTTATGTCTCATTCTTGGTTTTTCACTATGTGTGAAATGGATATATTTTTGCTGAATATCAAGGATGAAGGCCTAGCTTTATCCTTGAGGTATTGTTTCTGTCTGTAGTACAGCATGAATACTTACTTGAAAGGTGATGGTTTTTGTGTGCTTTGGGTCTCTCATGCCTAGATGAAGAATCAAAGTATCAGCACCTTAAATTAGGGCGCAGCTAACAGATGTCGTTGGACTCTAACTCCCATCAGCCCCAGCCAGCATGGCCAGTGGTGACAGCTGTAGTTCAGCAGCATCAGGAGGATGTAAAGTATTGTAACCATTAGTATATATTGGGGGGAAACAAACAAACTGCAATCCCTCCAAGCACCTTTTGCAAAGTCACAGGAATGGAAATGGCTATGAGACAACAAACAATTTCTGCAGCTATGTATTTACTTCTGAAAGACTGCCTGCTTTCTTTTTGTTGAACAACTGAACACTTGAACTGAGTGCAACAGAAAAAATATTTCTGGGCAGAGGTTAAAGTTTTAAGAAGAACAGTGAATATGTTAGTGCACCACATGAATAGTTCATATATATATATATATATATATATATATATATAGGCATGTGAGGCAAGCATTTGGGATTTTAGGAGTGCATTTCTACAAAGTATATATAAGTACATTTATACTGTTTTCCCACAAAGCTATCTAAACATTCATGGTGAAATTGTGTTTAAGAACACTGTCAATTTGTTTTTCCAAACAAACCAGTAAAATATTGTATACACATATAACTGTTTAGGCCAAGGGCAACACTCACTTGGTTAGTCAGGTTCTGGTTGTTCATTTCCTATCTCCAAAGATTGCAAGGGGTGGGTGGGGGCTAGCGAGGCAACCTTTGACTAAAGGGAAAGACTGGAGAAGCTTCATAGGGAAACTGGGTTTAGACACTATTTGTAAGGGGAAACTTTACTATTTTTAGTGTTTCGTGCTTCTTGAAGTGTTCTACGAGCATAATATCACTTCATAACTCTCAGTCTTCTCAGAGAATATAATTAACTATCAGTCATTAATTGTATATTATACTAAAGTTTGCATTCTGCAGCACAGATTATTGTTCATGGCTCCTAGCAGAGGTGCCATCTCTACCAAGGCTGATTCAAGTATGAAAAAAATGCAGTAGAACTCCCACACCCAATTTTCCATATCATTTGTGGTTTGGCTTGCTTTGTGCTGGAATGTCAACTTCTCTTAAGAGGCACTCCTTGCTCCATCTTTAAAATATGGCCCATTTTCAGGCATATCTTAGGTCACTGGACCAGATTTCAGATCTCATATGGGTGGCTTTGAAGCACATTAACCACTTGGGGATATACTCAATGCATTCACTTGGACGAGGAGACTTCCAATGCGAATTAAATAAAGATGTTTCATGAAGGGAATACTGATGTCTGTTTATATAGAATTTAAACTTAATAGCTGGCAAAGGAGAAAATGATTATAGGAATAGACATATTTGTGCGTATAGTGAAGTTTTACACTGTGATATTTAAAGCGCAAATGCCCCTTGAGATAAATTGGGACTGTCCTTTCTTTGGCCATGAAGGAAGATTCTAAGGTGTCCTTAAAGCCATTGTACAGGTCACTAATACGGATTTCTTTCACCATTTGGGCAGGTCACAATTACCAAGAATTTACAGGTGTCGGAATAGGCAGATGTATATTTATGATACCACTATTGACATTCAAGGGACTCATTACAAGATCTAGTAATCACTGTTTTATAACTGTTCTATAACAGATACAAAATGTATTTCTTTAGCCTTTGAGATGGGTCAGCACATTCCCAAGGCTAGCTCGAGATGTGTTTTTTGGTTTTTTTTGTAATTTAATTAATAGGATCCCCATCTCCCACTTTCTGATAGCAAAGGTAAAGAATTGTATGTGTAGGCAGCTTCAGACTAAATAAACAAGTCAAACCACAAATTATAGGGCAACTAAGTCTTCCTTAAGGACACGGGTGGCGCTGTGGGTTAAACTACAGAGCCTAGAACTTGCCGATCAGAAGGTCGGCGATTCGAATCCCTGCGATGGGGTGAGCTCCCATTGCTCGGTCCCTGCTCCTGCCAACCTAGCAGTTCGAAAGCACGTCAAAGTGCAAGTAGATAAATAGGTACCGCTCCGGCAGGAAGGTAAACGGCGTTTCTGTGTGCTGCTCTGGTTCGCCAGAAGCGGCTTAGTCATGCTGGCCACATGACCCGGAAGCTGTACGCCGGCTCCCTCGGCCAATAAAGCGAGATGAGCGCTGCAACCCCAGAGTCGGTCACGACTGGACCTAATGCTCAGGGGTCCCTTTACCTTTACTTTAAGTCTTCCTTAAAGGCTCCAATGGATTTACCTCTCAGACTTCCTAAATTCTGCTGTTTCACACATCCACATTTTTTAGAATGCAATATATAGCAAAGTCAAAAGTTCCAATTCTTAAAAAAAGATGAGTTTTGTTCCAGAAAAAGATTTACTTCTGAAAGGTAAGCTCTGGTATTAATTACAAATTAATGACACAGTAGCAATCACAGTCATGGGGAGACAGATGGAGTGGTACAAAAGAGGGACTTGTTTTACCTTTCTAAAGATCATTTACTGAAGCCATGAATCCAAATCAGTTATCACAAAATAATTCAAAATGAATTAATCCAGAAAGAATGACACATTAGAAATAAAATGGGAAAATAATCTCATAAGCTTTCTTAGAAAAAAGAGGAGACACCCAACATGTTTCACTCTTTATGAAAAAAAGTTGATGACAGCTGCAATCTTAGCCCCACTTGCTAGCAGTAAGACCTATTGGATTAAACATTAAATAGACTTTATTTCTGAGTAGACATGGCTAGGACTGGGCTGCAATATGCATTAAGTACTTATCTGTTTATAAAGCAGAGTTGCATAAAATACTTCAAATTCTTCTCCAGCAGAGTATCAAATTTCTAGGCACCTAGGATTTTTCCTTTTGGCAAATCATTTGAAATTTGTATTTGTGATCTTGATAACAGTGGATAACTTTCCAACTTAATTATTGTCCTGAAAATATGTTTCCTTGCTTTTCCAAATTTAGCTTAAGGTGTCTTTGCAGTTCGCACAGCAAGGCCATTTATAGCCCAACCCTATATACATGTTTGCTCAGAAGCAAGTCTCACTGACTTCAATGGAATTTACTTTCAACTAAAACAGTCAAGAGAGTCTTGTGGCACTCCCCCCCCCCCCCCGTAAGAGCCTAGCAGCAACCTCTCAGAAATTTCCCATCAAGTGTGCATAGACTCTCAGGTTGAATCCCTTTCTCAAGAATTACATTCAGATTACTGCCCATTCAGGGCTCAACATGGAAAATATTGGTCCTTTCCCCCCCTTTCAGTAAGTACCCTTAGACAATGGGAAGTTGCCCAGCTTTGACCCCTCCTTACAAGTTCTGCAACACTACCACCCATGTGGCTCGGCTCAGCATTTTCCTTTCCCCTGTAACTCCTCACTCTCTTTTCTCTTCTTGCATTCTTACATTCCTTTCTCACTCAAATTCAGCACTGAATTGAAGTTTTTTTGAGTTTGGGAAAATCTCATTCTGTAAATATGGGTGGGTAGAAACGAGGAAAAGAGCAGGACTTGGTTTAAGGGACCAGAAAGAAGGGTTGAGCCTATAGAAGCCAAAACCAGGGAGAGGAAAAGAGCTACAGTAGGCATTGCCCACTCTATAGCCTCCTACCCAGCCCTTCAAAATGCAAGCAGATTTCCAGCTCCTGGATAGTGTCCAGAGCTAAATCGGCAGCTCAGGTGACCAATGGGAGATTAGCAGAAAGGGGTACTCGACCTGGAGTGGCTAAATAGGTGGCAGAAGGCGGACTTAACACACTCTAGCCTTAACTCTTCCCGTGCCTGCCACTAACACCTAGGGACTCCTGCTTTTTTACCCCATCTTCCCCTACCCCCAAGCACCAGCTACGTGCCTTCACTTGAAAATTTGGTAACCTTTAGAATATAAAAAATCCTGATTCAAATGGAAACAAGAGCCCTTTTCGCATTTTCAACTTTAATTAAATCCCTCCTATTATTGTTGTTGTTGTGAGGAATTAGGAAATTAATTTAGCAGTTCTTTGTGTGTGTGTGTTTTTGTTAACCTCCTAACCAGACCATATGCTTAGAGGAGAATAATCTTAAGCACTTCGCTCTGAAAAGATTTGAGCGTCCTAAAATCACGCCTCAGAAACACCAGGGAGATTTGCAGAAAGAAAAAGCTTAGAAGTCCTCGGGCATCTGCTTCAATACAAACGCGGCAGCAGTAACTGCTAGATCGGAGGAGACTGAGTAACAGCAACACAATAATAATAATAATAATAATAATAATAATAATAATAGATGGTGGGAATTCTGGCAAAAGTTCGCTGGGGTCCGAGCTCGCTTTTATCCCTGCATTTCACAATTTAATTTTCTCCGTACCCGCGCATGTGTCTTTCAGCGCGACTTATTATTTATATCAAATGAAAATAATACTTCGCGCCTCAGAAAGAAAGCTTACGCAACAATAAAATCTCACTGGAGGGAGGTTATTTTTTGTGTGTGCGGGTTTACTCGGAAGTAAGTCGCCCTGAGAGCTTTACTCCGAGGAGCGGGAAGAAAGTGCGCACCGGGTTGCAGCCTTCATTCAAGGCGTAATCCTAGGAGACGCCTCCTCGGTTTCGCCGGCCTTGCTTCCCACCTAAGTGCGGCTTCTCGCAGGCACTTCTATTTGAGAGTTTACAAGCCCCGGGCTCTACTCCCTTCCGAATGGAGACACTCGGAGGGACGGCGGGCACTCTTACTCGCGAGTAAGCCTATTGAGCACAGTGGGGCTTACTTCCGAGTAGACGGGCGCCCGTCCCTCGGGCGCTGCCAAACTTTATTTTTTTATTTATTTTTTGCGCGCGCCCTATTTTTTTCTCCTCAGAGAGAGAACTTTTGCCTCCCTTTCCTCCCCCCCACTTCAACTCCCCCCTCCCGCCAAAAGCATCTCCCCTCTCGCAACCCCTCGAGAGGGCGGAGCCGAAGCTAGCCACACCTCCTCACCCCCCACTGACCCCGGAAGCGAGGGTACCTCTCTCATCTTCTGTCAGCCTCCCACGCCAATTCAACACTTTAATGTAGGGACGGCCACCACCCTCCCCTCAGGCGAGTCTCTCATTGGCTCTTAGTCCCGCCCCGCCATCCCCGCTCATATCCCCCATTAGTTGACAGCCGTGCCACTCCCAGAGGAGCCTCGCGTCTACAAACAGCCATGCAGTCCGCCTCTTTCCATCCGCCTTTAATTTGCTGCCCTCCCCATTGGAGGAGCTCCGGCCCTGAGGAAAAACAAATCCGCTTTGTCCCCGGTGTATTGGTCTTGACGCCTGTCGATCAAGCGCCACCGATGCTTATCATTGGAGAGTATACGTATGGTTAAGGCTGACCTGCTTAATAACTTGTGTTTTATTTGTCCGGGCTGACTGCCAGGGTGACCAATGATTGGCTAAAAACGCGTCTCTTCACGCCGCCTAGCAGGTTAGGTTGCGAGGCCTCCACACACACCCCTCCCCTTTTCTACGCATTTCTATTTCTCCCTTTATTTATTTATTTCTTTCATAAACTTAAATGACCTCGGAGGGGTGGGAGAAGGGAAAGCGCTTGCTGTGGTCCGATGACCAATAGCAGATCCAGCAGGGGAGGAGTCGAGAGAGGCATAGGCCAATGGCACTGGAGTACAGTACAGTTAGCAATCTGCCAGCCAATCAAGTTTCGCAACTCCCGGCACCAGCGGGTGGCGGCGACGGGCGTTAATCACTGTCTGGATTTGGCAAGGAACTGGATTGTACCATTCACAGATAAAGAAGGGGGTTCTAGGGAGCGGGAGCAGTGGACTGTTCCATTCTCAAATTATGGGGAATGCATTTACGCACGAGCGAAAAAAAGGAGACCCCGCAGAAGCGAATGAAGGATGGAAAAACAGTTTATCTGAGTTGGTTTTCCTTCTTGTCTGGGTTTCTGGTACCTTAAAGGCTGTCACACTTTCCAAAGCAGGCAGCTTTTCTGTCTTGCTGAGTTAAGACGATAAACCTATATAAACCATTCTCATATCATCATCATTACTATTACTGTTAATAATGAATTGTTAGTCGCTGACTGAAAACAGGTCTCTTAAGTAATTTACAAGAGATGATAAACCACAAGCCATAGCGTAAAATCAGAAACAATACTTTATAACAGGGGTTTCCAAACCGTGGTTTTTGGATTCATTCAGGTGGCCTGCAGTGTGTCTAGATTTGTTACTGAAGACAGACGAGGCCGCTTCCATCATATTAAATATTCATACAGTATTGATTTTTAATTGCTTCTTTCATTTCTTATATTGTTTTTATCCACAGGTTATTGCAATTAAAGCTACAGTCTTACCTACCCACCCACGGATCTGGACCAGGGCAAGGGTTAAATTCAGTAGGCTTTACTTCTGAGTAGACATGGTTAGGTGCCATATACGTAATTGGCATATAAACAGCTTGAATATCCAGTGTGCATGCAAACATGCATTGTAAACGCAATTAAAGCAGTAAGATGCAACTGTGTTCGATTATTTCATAGATTTGTAGTGTTGGAAGGGAATGTGAGGATAATCTAGTCCAACCCCCTACAATGCAGGAATCTTTCGCCCAACATGGGGCTCCACCCTGAAATTAAGAGTCTCATGCTCTACAAAAAACACACACATAGAGCCATGTTGTTAGAAGGGACCCTGAGGATCATCTAGTCCAACTCCCTGCTATGCAGGAATATTCAGCTTTTCCTTGCGGGGATTGAACCTGTAAACTTTCTGTTTTCAACACCATGCTCTAACCAGCTGAGCTATCTAGGCCACAAGAGCGTGAAGACCATTTAAGCAACCTTTTGGAACCAAAAGCTGAGGAGCCTTTTTAAAACTTTGATATGTTTCAACCACCAAACTATTTTGAAATTCAATAAATCACATACATCTGGTTCAGAACAAGTTACTCAACGGAACACCAAACTATGGCAAGACCAGGATATTGCTCATGTTAAAGAAATGCAAAGATCTGTAGAACCCTTTTTGAAAAATGTCATCTTCCTCTTGTCTTAAACCAGGGGTAGCTAACCTGTGACCCATATGTTGTTGGTTTACAACCCTGACTGTTGAGCATTTGCACATACTTTGAATATTCTGAAGTTTTATGTAAATGTGAACTTTAATTAAATGAGTACTTTAAGTGCTACAAAAATATTTTAAGCATTAGTGTTGCTGTTTGATATGGTAAGCTAGAGTGCCTTCCATATGAGGAAATTTTCATTTATCCTTTATTTCTTTCATTTCTTATAGTTCCAGATATGTATAGGACAGTGATAAATAAGAAGGAGAAATCAAGATAAAGAAAGTTAACTTCACAAAAGTACTATGTAAAATAATAATATAAAAAGTGCCTGGAATACAGTACCCAATTATGAGACAAAATCTGGCAGACAATTTGATATTTGGGTGATTACCTTCCTGGGATTATCACCAAACTGGTCCACGTAAGGCGGATGTGGCACTCCAGATGGTTGCTAAACTACAACTCCCATCAGCACCAACACACATGGTGAGGGATGATGGGAGTTATAGTTCAATAACA
Source organism: Podarcis filfolensis (assembly GCF_964270895.1). Classification (NCBI taxonomy): domain Eukaryota; kingdom Metazoa; phylum Chordata; class Lepidosauria; order Squamata; family Lacertidae; genus Podarcis; species Podarcis filfolensis. The sequence goes on from NC_139607.1 coordinate 73,126,737, forward strand.
TCTGGAGGATGAAAGGTTCCGCACATCTCATATAAAACATACTGTCCCCTTTGGTGTTAAACTTTTTGTGAACTACCCTGAGATCTTCGGATGAAGGTTGGTATATACATTTAATAAATAAATATACTATAATACTTTGGAATTCCTGGCTCCCAGATATCCCTAAATAAAGGATGATTGTAGTTGCTCAGTAATAAGAGTCCTTCTGCACATTTTCTCTCTTCTCTCTTGTTTTCTATTTTTATTTCTTTTACTAATTACCTGAAGTAGTTCAGAGTCAATGCTGAGTTCCTTTGAGCTGAGGTTTTAATTAAGGCCAGGAAAATCAGGAATACAAGATCTGTTTTATGCATCAGAGACCTTCTGCAGAACTCAGCCCAAGTGTCTGTCCAAAGAAGAGCATTCTGTTCATCTTCCATTTATGAAAAGGTCATGCTTGACCTTACTTTCCCAGGCTGGACAATAGTTTTTCATAGAAAAAACATATGGTTTATTTTAATTATTGAGTTTTTATTAGGCTTATATAGTACATCCAAAAGTTTTAAAAAATGTATAAACAAGTATAGTACATGCATAATAATAGGCACAAGTAGAACATTGGGTCTCGACCTTTGTGTATGTCATGTAAAGTAACATTTGTTAGTGAGAGAAATGGAAGGCGGAAAGAGGCTGAGAAGATGGTATGAGAGCGATAAAATGAGAGGAAGAATAAGCTCATGAGAAAACAAATATTTGTTTTTCATAGCTCAAATACAGTTCTCTTTAACATACCAACAAAGTAGGCTATTGGGCTGCTTCTTAAAATTGAAGTTGGACCCCTGCCTGCAATAGACACTTTCTAGTGAGGTCTGAAGGGAGCTTGAGATATATAGCCTACTTTTAACTAGTTGTGTGTGCGTGTTTGTTTGATTTGGGAGCTAGAAGGCCTGACTTGAAAACCAAACATTCTAGGCTATTTGACTAATAATAGTACCCACTCACACTTTTTCATGCCTTGTTTTCTTTTCTTTTTTTGTTAAAAGGCCATTCTGGTTCATTACAGCCTCTACACTTTGTACTTAAGGCAAATACAACCTGTACTTTTGAGTTGAGAATTTTTAACTTGTGTACTTGGGTGATATGGTGGTTAATTAACATTCTTTGCTGTGCAGGAGAACTATTATACCTGGGAGAGGGAGGAATGAAAAGTGATACACTATAGCTAAAAGTGAAGTTGGGAGGTCATTTCCTGTGGGTATGGATGTGTGCATATGCATATTGAGGCTTTAGGATATCAAGAGAGGGGCACTTGCTGCTATCTAAAGAGTAAACAATCATTTAGTATGACACTGCCCTTTGAGAAGCATTGGAGAATAAGTACTCCTTATGACTTAAGACTGTGGGTGGGAACAGTGGGTGGGGGAGGGAGAGAAAGGAAGTGATCAATGTGAAAAGAGGAAGACTATTGTATAGCAAAGATATTGAGTATAAGGTCCATCTTATAGGACATTTGTGTGTTAGGCTTAAGAGTCTGTGTGCCAACCAAGAACTTTGGAGACCCATGGTTTATTGAGGAATTTTGTTAGGGAACATGGTATTCAGCGTGCGAGGTTGACTAGTTCTCTGATTTCTCTTCCAGTTTTGCAACACTTTCATGCTTGCCACGTATTGTAGAGCTATGCTTGCATTCATAAGTGGCCTGTGTGGCAGCGTAGGTGGAGCATCGCTGCTCTCCTGGCTTCTGAACACAGGCACATTGCTGGCACTTACCAGAGTGGGAGGGATGCAGATTGAGCAGGGAGAAGAAAAGGCTAAGGGGCAAACTCCAAATCTGGAGTGGAGTCCCTAAGATGGTTGGTGGTGCCTTTTACGCCTCCTTCGGAAGACCCCTGCAGCTAAGCTGGTGCCAAACGTATTGCTTTCCTTTCCTTTGGACCACATCAGTGAGGCTGGGTGTGGGTGTCTTGTCATCTGGAAGCCCAGGACATCCATGCACACTGCCTAGGCTTGCACCCCTGGGAGGTCACTTTGGTGCTGATAACACAAGCAGTTTGACATCACCCCCCTGGAGGTGCACTCAATTCTCTTGAGACAGACAACAAGAATAATATACCATATTTCTGGCAAGCCACCCAAGGCAGTTTACAATTTTAAAGTACCCGTAAAACAAATATTCTATCTAATTTCAGTCCTTTCAGACCAACTGGGAGAGAGAACGGTGCTACATAATTAATTATAATGTTCACGTCTCAAGCTCTGGGCTCTGTTCAATGTTTGGAAGAAACTCCCCAAATTGGTTTTTCCAGGTGGAAAAATCAAAATTGGAAACAGAACTGTTAGATCCCAAAACTAAGAATTTGTCAAGAATGTATAACTTGCTGTTGAAATGGAATACTCAGGATGAAACGGTGAAATCTGCTATGATTAAATGGGCACAAGATGTTGGACACAATATCATGATGGCTGACTGGGAACAGTTATGGACCACAGGTATGAAGTTTACGGCATGCAATGCCTTAAGAGAGAATATAATGAAAATGATATACAGGTGGTACATGACACCAGTCAAGCTTGCGAAAATTTATCATTTGCCCGATAATAAATGTTGGAAATGTAAAGAAACTGAAGGTACATTCTTTCACCTCTGGTGGACATGCCCAAGGATTAAGGCTTTCTGGGAGACGATCTATAATGAAATGAAAAAGGTATTTAAATATACCTTTCCGAAGAAACCAGAGGCCTTTCTCCTGGGCATGGTCGGCCAATTGGTGCCAAAGAAGGATAGAACTTTCTTTATGTATGCTACAACAGCAGCAAGAATACTTATTGCAAAGTATTGGAAGACACAAGATCTACCCACCCTGGAAGAATGGCAGATGAAGGTGATGGACTATATGGAACTGGCGGAAATGACTGGCAGAATCCGAGACCAGGGAGAAGAGTCAGTGGAAGAAGACTGGAAGAAATTTAAAGACTATTTACAGAAACACTGCAAAATTAATGAATGTTAGAATGATGTTGGAATGAATTTATGTGACTTTAGCAGAAATGTTATAAAGGTTTAGGAAAAAACAGACTGTTAATTGGTGAAAGGAGGGAAAGTAAATTTATATTAATATCAAGATAAATTTACAGGACAAAAATTTGAAAGGAGGGAAAGGATTTGCTGAAATGGAAAAGTGACCAAGATTACAAAAAAGGGAGGTGTGAGGAGGTCAAGGAAATAGGCTAATGAAAGAAAACAAATGGGAAGAGTTGCTGTATTTTTTTTCTTGACTTTTCTTTTTGTCTAATGGATGTTAATTCTCTGTTTTTTTCTTTGTGATTTTTCTTTTTTCTTTTTTTGTATTTCATCTTGTCTTGTTTAAAAGGATTTTTTTTGATGTTTCTTTTTGTACTTTTTTAAAAAAAACTTTAATAAATATCTTATATATAAAAAAAAGAAACTCCCCAAATTGGAAAGGACCTACTCTAATTTGCCACACATTATCAAGAGCCTACTCTGACCATCACATACCTGACCACCACTATCTCATTTTGGAAGGTTTTCTTAACTGTGTGGGTACCACTGTTATTTTGTGGGTGCTCTCTATCAGTAGCGAAGCTTAGCGCTTTAATGTTTGCACAAATTATTAATTGTTTTCTGTTTAATGTCTATGTACCAAAAAAAAAAATTTAAAAATAAATATTAAACATACCAGAGAAGCAGTTTCCTAAGATATATAAGACCCAAGCTGTTCAAGTCTTCACAAAATGAGAGACAAACTTAATATTTTCAATTAAAAGTGAGAGGAAAAATTATGCTTCATTCTGTGCCAAAGAGCACATGAGGGCAAACCCATGCCTCAGAGCACCTGCCAACCATTGCCCAGGCTGGTGCCTGATTTGCTCGCATAGTGACCATCAAGATTCCAGTAAATCTGTGGGCAGGAAGCACGCATAATTGTTTCCTTCTTTTAAGAAGGGCAGCATGACCTGCTGGAACTGCTGCTATGAACTCATCTCTAATTTTATTACACTGTGCTGTTAGTTTAAGCCAAGAGGCCAAGTGCAAAAGAAGCTTTCTGTGCCCAGAAGCTGGTTTTGAAAATCTGCCATCACTTCACGATATTAGCATCAATACAGTGCCTCGTGCACCCACATATTAATTGCTATTCCACCCTGTGTTTTAAAGAAATGACATTTATTTTCCTCTGTTGCATATAGTCAAAGTGATTGAGAAACACTGAGACCACACCTTAATCTCCTCTGAATATTCTTAATAAACTATCCCCTGTAATATAGGAATGCCGCCACTTGAGTCCACAAATTATAGTCTGCAGAAAGCAGTGAATGAGGACAGAAGTTCCGGAAGAATACAGAATAAGCACCTTCAACGAAGCACAGGCAGGGAATTTCTGCAGCAATGCTTCAAAGACTAAGGAAAAATAAATCCACCAGCCAAACTAATCTGAAGATGTTTTCCCTGTCTCAAAATATAGTTAGGCGTGTGTTTGGAATCAGGACAGAGGAAAGGAGCTGCCCTCTTTTTTCAAACCAGATGTGACCATGCTTCCAGGGCTTCTTTATCATTACCCAGGCCAGGGCCAGGGAACGTTTTCCAGCTTGAGGGCTGTATCCTCATCGGGGCCACAAACCTGCAGTGTGCAAGGCCAGGGGCACTTATACACACCCTCTAATCTCCATCCAGGCAAGCAAGAAGCGAAGGGAGCAACCCTATGGGCAAGAAGCTGGTGTAAAGCAGGCAAACATAAGTTAAGGCAGCATAAAGTTGCACTAGCCCCAAACCCTGTCCAGCAGCAAAGGTGCTGCTGCTCTTCTGCCAAAGCCTGGCAGAGGAAGGCAAGCCTTTTAAAAGGTGTTCGGTGCTGGGTTGCCAAGTCACTTAAGCAAACTGAATGGGCTTCGGATCCAGACTAAGCCCCCTCTCTTTGGTCCTGCCCCCGACACCCCTTCTGAGGGACTTAGGCGCTGCATTCACATCGATGTTTTTCCCATCTTCATGTTGTTTTCAGAACTTATTTTCCACATATATTATATTAGAACTGTCACATGCTGTAAAAGCCACTTCCAGAATTGTAGCGCAGGTTTAGCACTTGTTTCCATATTTTGGGGGAGCAGATTTTCAGGAAGCAAATAACACAGCAGTAAGCACTAAATTACCCTGTGGTTCCTGAAGTAGCTTTCACATCAGATAGAATGCAGAACCTAGCAGGGGGTTGTCATGAAAACAGAATAAATTGCCAGTGTGAATGCGGCATTACACCGGCATCAGCTCAACCACTTGGCTGAGCCCTGGCAGAGTCAGGAAGAGCAAGTTACGCAGGTGTATCTTCAGTTGAGCCAAGGTTCGGGACCTAAACTCAGTTGAGCCAGGAAGGTGTAAACCAGAGACAGGAAGGGGTGTAGAATGGAGAGAATCCAAAAGGCCAGATTTATAAGTCAGATACAGTGGTACCTCGGGTTAAGTACTTAATTCGTTCTGGAGGTCCGTTTTTAACCTGAAACTGTTCTTAGACTGAAGCACCACTTTAGCTAATGGGGCCTCCCACTGCTGCCACTGTGCCATTGGAGCACAATTTCTGTTCTCATCCTGAAACAAAGTTCTTAACCCGAGGTACTATTTCTGGGTTAGCGGAGTCTGTAACCTGAAGCGTCTGTAACCTGAAGCGTATGTAACCCGAGGTACCATACCACTGTATGTGACTTTTTTTTTTTTTACTTCCTTCGTCGTTGGAGAAGCAGCTTTTAACTAGAACAGAGGACACTGGGACTATCTCCATATGGGATAGATCCACATGTATATACTTTGTAACTAAGTCTGCCTTCAGGGATCCAACTGTGAACTGATGTGAGTAAACTTCTTTTATATACTTTACACAAGATTGTGGCATGTTTATTCTTTTAAGAGGGATATAAGAGAATTTACCAACTATCTGCTGTATGTTTAAAAAGGGGAATGTAAAACTCTGCTAAGTTATAGAACTTGCTAGCGCAAGTTAGGAAGGATATTAATAAACAATATATTCTCTCCTGCCTCCCTGAACATTCCCACACAGTAGCCCACCAGGATTTCACTGTTCCAGCAGTTCACAGAAAGGTACTTTCAGATACAGGTGGGAATTCAACTTGCCCAGCAAGGTACAAAGGAATAGGGAAAGCATGCACATTCCACCACACACCTTGATGCGAAAAGCTGAGGAGAAAGCAGTGCAGATAGCTATGCACACCTTCCATCTGCAGCCTAAGTTTTGATGGGTTGGGTTCCATATTTCTATTTAAACAATGGTTGTAGACAGTAATTTATGAAATGATGCTGAAAGCCAATCTACACAGAGCTTTGTGGGGGTCAAGAGCAGTCTCACAGTGCCCTCGGCTTGCATGGAATTCACTGTAAGCCAGACGTTTGATAGCAGAAGCTACCGGTGGCAACACATTGTGACTTATAACAACGTAAGAACTGGCTGCCAGTTAGCTACTGGGCTAGGTTCAAGGTGCTGGTATCAGGGTAGAAAGCCCTATACAGCTTGGGATACCGGGATACCTGAAAGACTGCCTCATTCTACATATACCCAACCAATCCCTGCATTTTGCAGGAGAGCGCATCCTGCGGATACCATCTGATCAGGCAGTTCTTTTCAGGATGCTGGAACCTAGTGTGGTGACACATAGGCTTTGGAGTGCCCTGTTATTGCATACTGGGCAGGCACCATCTCTATTGCCTTTTTGGCACGTTCTCAATCTGTTCTTCTTTCAACAAGCCTTCTAGACTATTTATCCCAGTTGGTATCTCTCTTGGATTTGAGTAGATTATATGCATGTGCTGTTGCTGTTTTAAATTGCTTGTTATATTTATAATTCTCAAATAGCCAGTGGCATAGCATGGGGAGCGGCAGTTGCCCTGGGCGCAAAATTGCTAGGGGTGCAAATTTTTAACACCTGGTGCTGCCTCAATACAGATGCGCTCTTCCGATGTTGGGCCCATTGAAAACATGTTCTCTATGAGAACCAGGAAGTGACCTCTCCAAACAATGGAACGATTCTTCTTATCCCTGTGGCTGGAATTTCCTGGGTGAAGCCTCAGGTGCTGGCAACCTATGCCACGCCACTGCTAAAAGCTGTTTCTATATATGCAGTTGTTAAAACTTTTGTACACAGTCAAACCTTGGCTGTCGAACGTAATCTGTTCCGGAAGACAGTTCGACAACCGAAAACTGAAAGCGGAAGCCTCAATACAATAGGGAAACTCAAAACACGTGTGTAGCACGTTCAGCTTCTGAAAATCGTTCGAAGATGGGAGCAGTTGCTTCTGGGTTTTCGGCATTCAGGAGTCAAAACGTTCCAAAACAGAGGCGTTCGGAAACTGAGGTTTGACTGTATGTCATGATTAGATATTTGCTATTGTATTGTATATTGTTTGAGGATTCCTCATAGGAAGCCATTTGCAAATTAAACAAGCAATCAATAGTGATGCTGCTTTGGGCCAAGCATCCTGTTCTCATAGTGGCCACCCGGTTGCCTTTGGGAAGGCTGCCATATGTCCAGAATTTCCAGGACATAGCTGCCAAAAATAGCATCTGGGTGGAATTTTCAAAAATGGGGGGGGGGGGAGGTCTGGGAAAACCTGGGTGTATGGAAGCCCATATCGGAAGTTTTGATGTTTTGGCAAATTTCCCAAAAAATAGCTTAAAGACTATTTTCCCTACCTTTGGGAAGCCAGTAAGCAGGACCTGAGTGCAAAAGCACTCTCCCCACTTGTGATTTCCAGAAACTCGTATACTGAGACCACAGTTACCCCTTACTTTCCTTTCTTCTGCCAAATAACAAACTCCAAGATATTCTTGTTATTGTGAGACACACCCAGGACAGAAGGATCCAAGGATTGGCTATTACATTTTGGATACTCAGTACAGCTGTACTGCCCTAAATGCTCACAAATGCAGCTGCAGTTTAAGGTATCTTAATCTTTAAAAGTTATTGGTGGAGGCAATGGTGACTTTTATCCTTGGCCTGGCTTAGAAGTACCTCCCCCCCCCTTTTTAAAACAACCCCCCCTTACTTTTTCACATATTAACTTGATCTTTATTCTGCGACATAGTAATCCATTATTTCGAATGTATTGATGTGAATTCTACTCATTTATTTCCCTCAGATAAAAAGCAACACTTTCTGTTTTTTCTTCGTCATTATCGTTTGGTTGAAAGGTGGAAACTAAGAGAAGGGGAAATGTATAATCTTGGTTGCAAAGGGAAACAACTGGAAGCTTTTTAGACTGGTTTCATTTTTCAAGCATGAGCGCAAAGTAAACCATAGAGCTCCACCTTCTGGACAAATACTGGAGGCAACATGTAATGATGTCAGAAAGCTTTGCAACACATAACAAAATTGAGCAATACATTAGGGGCCTTGCTGGTGTAACTGAGATCACTGCTTGGCTCAAGATCAGGCACTTGTTCCCTGGAGAATTTAATAATCACAAATATTAAAAATACCTTACATTAACCAGACTAAATGTTTAGATAGTATGGTGCCAGTGTTTTATAGAAGTGAAACTCAAACACCAGCCTTATTTAGAAATAATTGGGATTCTCTTAGCGTTTCTGGTTGATTCAAATAAGGAAGAGTCCATCTTCTCCTCTGGTAATTTTTTTTAAAAATTAGAAATATGCAATTTCATATTTCAAAAATTACCCCGCCTTCAAATCCTTGTTTTACTGACCCTAAGGATATTGCAGGAATTAAGCAATCAGTATCTAGGACTCCCGTAGGTGGCTCAAAATGAAAGCTACTTCTTTACCTTTACAGTGGTACCTCGGTTTAAGAACAGCCCTGTTTACGAACTATTTAGTTTAAGAACTCCGCAAAACTGGAAGTAGTGTCCCTGTTTGCAAACTTTACCTCAGTCTAAGAATGGAAGCTGAACCGTGAAAGGGCACTAGTGGCGGGAGGCCTCATTAGGGAAAGCATGCCTCGGTTTAAGAATGGTTTTGGTTTAAGAACGGACTTCCAGAACAGATTAAGTTCGTAAACCAAGGTACCACTGTATTCAGTTTTACTGAGAGAAGGAGCTAAAAGTGCAAAACAAAGCAACCTAAGAACCCCACATTAATAATCCACCCCACCTGACAAAGGGGTAGGACAGAGGTTGACTATTACACTCCAAGAAAGATTTCTGAATTTCAAGCAGCAGAACCCTTCCCATCAGCCTCACTTTTTTTTTATATATGAATATTTATTAGATTTTCCAATTTTATATAAACACAAAAAGAAAAAGAAAAAGGAAAATATTAAAAACAAATCAATTTCAATAACAGTTTTTCAATAACATGATTCTTTGACTTCCTCATACCTCCCGTTCTTGTTTTCTAGTTCAACTTGTTAATCCAGCAAATCCTAATCTCTTAACATTCCTTTTAAAATATCACCTTATTTTCCACTCAACTTTTTTTTTAAAATTTAATAACTTAAACAATTTTAATCCCTATTATCTTTATCATAACAGCTAGAGACCACAAAAGTTCAATCCAACATCTTTTCAAAGTTCATTAATTTTGTAGTATTTCTGTAAATAGTCCTTAAATTTCTTCCAATCTTCTTCTGCTGACTCTTCTCCCTGGTCGTGGATTCTGCCGGTCATTTCTGCCAGTCCTATACAGTCAATCCATCAGCCTCACTTTTGCACATCTTCATAAATCCACCAGCCTTACTTTTCCATGACATCTTCACAAATGAATGCTTTTAAAAATTGCATTGTGTGGGTGTTTTGAAAGTGAAGAGATGTATACCTACCTCCACAGACCACTGGCATACCATCCGAAGGCTTATTTTCCATAAGGAATGCTGTTTCCATGATTCTGCTTGCAATCCTTTGCACACTTGAGTGCAATGGGACTTTCTTTTGAATAGATATGCATACGATTGCACCATCAGGAGTCCTGTTCATGTGACACACCCATCAGTAGGAACATGCTGATAGAGGGCAATGGCTTTGTGCTTGATGAGCCTGTTCCCTGAATTCTGTATGTTCAGATGGAGGTTTTAAAAGAGCTTATTTTTAAGGTCCTCTTTTATGTGGCAGCAGGACAAATTTATTTAAAAATATAAGCTCAATTAAACAAAACAGCAATACAGTGGTACCTCGGGTTACATACGCTTCAGGTTACATACGCTTCAGGTTACAGACTCCCAGAAATAGTATCTCGGGTTAAGAACTTTGCTTCAGGATGAGACCAGAAATCGTGTTCCGGTGGCGCGGCAGCAGTGGGAGGCCCCATTAGCTAAAGTGGTGCTTCAGGTTAAGAATAGTTTCAGGTTATGAAGAGCCCTCCGGAATGAATTAAGTACTTAACCTGAGGTACCACTGTAGACTAAAATAGTAACATCGATTCCAACATCTAAAAAGGCTATGCATTTTAAAATTAAAGCTGTAATTTAACGTCATATAATAGAGGCCTAAATAAGGGGAAAGCAGCCCAAAGCAAATAGGTTGGAAGTTCTGCAGTTCTCCATCCCTCATGGCCACTAACCAAATTGACCTCATATATAAACCTATGAGCAGCTTCCCTGAAGCAAATCTCAGTGCCCCAGCACAGTGGCGGTGCGCCCAGGGGCAGTGCAAGCTGCTCATAGGGGCGGGGTGAGCTGCAGGGCCTCCAAAGTCCGACTGCCTCCTCCTACTCAGCTGCCCTACAGCTGGGGGGGGGGGGAGGCAGCGGGCGTACTGTTTGGAGAGACGCAGTGGCTCGGGCACGCTGTGGGCGCCACTGTGAATGCCGCTTGGCATTTTGTCACCCGGGGTGGTGCCACCCTGGGTGGTCCACACCTACCGCACCCCCCTTCCTCCGCCCCTGCCCCAGCAGGCTAGTAGTCTTGTTTAACATAAAGGTAAAGGGACCCCTGACCATTAGGTCCAGTCATGGCTGACTCTGGGGTTTCGGCGCTAATCTCGCGCTATTGGCTGAGGGAGCCGGCGTACAACTTCCGGGTCATGTGGCCAGCATGACTAAGCTGTTTCTGGCAAACCAGAGCAGTGCACAGAAACGCCATTTACCTTCCTGCCGGAGTGGTACCTATTTATCTACTTGCACTTGGACATTCTTTCGAACTGCTAGGTTGGCAGGAGCAGGGACCGAGCAATGGGAGCTCACCCCGTCACGGGGATTCGAACCGCTGACCTTCTGATCGGCAAGTCCTAGGCTCTGTGGTTTAATCCACAGTGCCACCCGCGTCTTGTATACAGATGGAATATTTACGGGTGCACAAGAACTTTGAACAAGGCAAGGTCTCTGACAGTGTGTGCAGTCTTCGTATGCATGCCCCTTCTGTTGGATGTATGAACATGTCCAGCAGGCGTCATATTTTATATATTTATTAATTAACATGTTTATATCCTGCACCTCCTGTCCAAACACAGGAAAGGCAGCTAACCACAATTTGGGAGAGGAGGGGAGCAAAGTGGCTTCCCCAATGATGCACCTCTGGGGGCAGCATTGCCAGCTTTTAGGGCAAAGATGTTCCTGCTTTCCTGTTCTTTTTTATCATTAATGTGGGGTGATATGTGGTGCCTTATGGTATTTTTTTCTTAGTAGGTTGCCATAGGATATTTTCCTTGATATTGTTGTCGGTGGATGAAAACTCTTAGCATTTCTGTTTTATACTTTTATCTCTTTCTTTTATCTCTTTGTTCTAAAAAATATTTTTGTATGTTACTTTGTATTTTAATCTTTTTACAAGTCTCTTTGTATTTTACTTTTTTTGTAAGTTGCTTTGCAGCTTTTTAGCAAAAAAACAAACAAGCAATGAATAAGTTTAATCAATTGAAAAGTTCGTTTTAAAATTTACAAGGCTCTTAACAACTTAGGTCCAGGATATTTTAAGTGCACCGTGAATCACTTGGGGGTGCCTCTTTGGAACTGATTAATAAAATAAGTAAATACATTAAAATAATATTAATAGTAATGGTAATGCATTGGATAGTATATGAAATAAGATGCTACATTATTGTAGAAACACACCAGATGGCGCTCTTCCTTTTGAACTAGTTACTAACCTTACAATGTTCAATGATCAAGAACTTTCACAGCAAGAGGAATCCTTTAAAGACAAATGAAACAAACCTTTTCTTTAGGTGCTAGTGTTACAGGTTTATAAATATGTGCTAAAAAGTAAGACCTCATCTGCACTATGCATGTAAAGCCTCATTATACCATTATAAAGTCATGGCTTCCCCAAGAAAATCCTGGGAACTGTAGTTTGTGAAGGTATTAGCGAAAGAAGAGAAGAAGAAGAGTTTGGATTTGATATCCCGCTTTATCACTACCCGAAGGAGTCTCAAAGCGGCTAACATTCTCCTTTCCCTTCCTCCCCCACAACAAACACTCTGTGAGGTGAGTGGGGCTGAGAGACTTCAGAGAAGTGTGACTAGCCTAAGGTCACCCAGCAGCTGCATGTGGAGGAGCGGGGATGCAAACCCGGTTCACCAGATTACGAGTCTACCACTCTTAACCACTACAACCCCTATTTTCCCCACAGAGTTACAATTCTTAGTTTTCCATGGGAAGACTGGTAGACTATTAAACCACTCTGAGAATTATAGCTCTGTGAGGGAAGAGGGAATACTGCTCTAAATGTTTAGGGCAGATGGGGCCTGAGATTGTTATCAGCTTGTTTAAAAAGGTTACCTAGATTCTATTTAAATTGTGTCTGCAATTCAGGTCAATCTGAATTATTATTTTTTACCTGTTGTTGTAAAATGTTGCTGATCATAAGCTGATCTGGTAAAGGAAAGCTACATTTCACCTCATACAAGTGACATTTGAGTAATGAGGAAACTAAGGAAACACATCAATTTACAGCCCATTCTTCAAATTTGTTGCTCAGAGTAAAGAGAATATTTTCATTTAAAATATTTATTGACATAAAAATAAGTGTATATGTGGATATAACAGTAAAGACAAGTTAGAGGGGATTCTTATATATAGTTATGAGTTATGCAGGGATTATATGCAGAGGTTCTTCTAATTCCTGGATCAAGCAAGTGTTAAAATATAACAAGGATTCAAATTCCTGGAACAGCCAGGCTAGCTTCTTAGTGAGGTGATAGCCTGGGTAATGGGCCATTAAGGGAACAAAGGAAGTGGCACAGTGCCAGAAGCCAAATGGATGGGTTCCCTCCCTCAGTTGGCTGGAAGTTGGAAAGACAAAGGCCAGAGGTGAGAGTTGAGTGATGTGAGCTGGAAGTTGGAAGAAAAGCTGCAGGCTGGGAAGCAGGCTGGGATTTCTGTTTGAATCCAAGGCTGTGGCTATGGAAGATGCAAGACCCTTTTGGGCTATCAATGCTGTGAATCCCTCCAATGTAGGTTCTGTTTGTAGATATGTGTAAATAAACAATATATCATAAAGACAACACAGTCTCTTTTGTGACTCATTCTGAAGGAAACACAGATGCCTGGAATCTTGCACTGCTCCGAAATTGGGGTGGCATGCCACAATATTTACCCACTTACCTGGGAGAAAGCCTAATTGAAATCAAAGGGATTTATTTCCAAGTAGGTGTGTATAGGATAGCACAGATAGTTGAATATTGGGACTGGTAATTAAGTAAAAGCGGTTGCTGAGTATTGGAAGCCCACATGTTTAATGACAGGACTAAAGACTTTGAAGAATATGTGAAGGCCTGATTTAGATGGAGCTTTGTAGAGCAGCCAAAGATCCTGTCATGAAGCACAGGACTGAATAAAAATAAATGTCTATTCTGGGTGCTCTCATTTCTCAGCAAAAATTCTGGTTCATTGTGAAGAATCCTAAATTTATCCATAAACTGATTCCTTAGAATCACACAGTGACAAGCTGGATCTTGAAAAAACTAAGAACTAAAATAAAATCCAAATGCAGAATTTTCCCAAATGAACCAAGGACACATTCATTTATTACATTTATATTGTGCTTTTCCTCCAGTAAGCTTTAGGTAACACTGATGGGTCTTCCCCCACCTTTCAGCCCCTCAGAAATCCTGTCAGATGGGCTAGGCTGAAAGATGGTGACTCACACAAGGTCACCCCAGTGAACTTAATGAGTGAGATGTTCTAACCATCAAACCACACTGATACTTTCATGACAAGTGTGTGTATCCATTGACTTGAAAAGGAATAAATTGGAAACACTAGAGAAAATTGAAAAAGGAAATTTGTGATTGATGAACCAGTTGCATTCTGTTCGGTTGCCCTTAGAAAAGCTTTGCTTCAAGTTGCAGTCCTATACTGAAGACCCACTGGCTGAGGGACTGTAGGATTTGGCAGAAGGCCTGCTACACCACTGATACACCAGATACCATATTGGCCCAAATATAAGCCACACTTTCCCCCCACATTCTGATCGTTAAGGTGTGGCTTATATTTGGGACCTTACGCTGCCGGCAAAGCGACACAGCTCACCCCCCCCCCGGAAGCAGCCTGGGAGCGCGGCCACCCACCACTTCAAATCCTCCCTTTGTTCCAATGGCTCGAGGGAGGCTTTGGAGCGGTGGGTGGGCTGCACGCTTTTGCCCCGTGCTCCCGGGCTGCTCTCGGGAGCGGGGGGGGGGTATCGCACTGCTTTACTGGCAGCCTCTTCCCCTTTGATCTCTCCCCAGAGAGCAGCCTGGGAGCGCGGGGAAATGGCACGCAGCCTGCCCGCCACAGCTTATATTCGGGTATTATTTTTCTTTCTCCCTCCCTCCAATTTTAAAGATGCAGCTTATGTTCGGGTGTGGCTTATATTTGGGCCAATACGGTATGCTGCCACCACCAGGTCACAGACACACTGGTGGACAACTCCAGTAAGACTTCAGATATCCACAAGTCTTGCCTTGGTAGTCAAGTGCTGTGGTATTTTGGCTTCATTGCTGAATAGACTGGGTGATACCCACTATTGGCCATACTCGGAATAAACCCATTTAAATCATTAAACGTCCATTGATTTAGTGGATTTACTCTGATGACTTAGCTGGATATGACCTGTTGTATTTTTGTTCTGCTTTAATCTTGTTTTACATTTGATGTAAAGAAATTGTTTAATGAGTTGGCTAATAAATATAAACGATAAATACTAATAAACAAATAATAACAAGTAACGGAAAGGTGTGGGAACACTTGTACTGCATTAATTTTGATGTACCTTAGTAGAGTGACTCCAATTTAAAGCAGGATGAATTTTCATTCACTATGAAGATGCTTCATCAGCATATATACTACTGCAGCGGCTTTAGATGAAATTTTCCTCTTGATCCTATGTTAATTAATTCATTGTTCCTATCCAGTTCAGAGTTTTAAAAATGTTTATTACAGGTTATTTCTGGAGAGAATACAACACCACTCTCTGTAGTATTGTTTTCACGTCATTTCTTAGAATCAGCTAGATCAGGGGCAGGGAACTTGTTGCCCTCTAATACATGGTTGGACTCCAGCTCCCATCAGCTGCAGCCAGCATAACCAATGGTCAAGGATTATGGAAGCTGTAGTGCAGCAACATCTGTAGGGCCAAAGGTTCCCCACCCCGATTTAGAACCAAGGGCCAAACTAGATGCAACAGTGGCAGGCAGTCCTGTGTGTTTAAATACAGAAGTCTTCTAATCACATAGAAAGAAGGATGTGGGTGTCGGAATCTCTGCTACGACTGAGCTACTCCTCTGGTTGAGCCTTCGGAATCTCCTCCGATGATGATTCACAACCTGAGCCTTTGATAAGGCTCCAGGCACGTTCCCCATTCAGCAGAGTATCAAAGCGTGAGAAGAGACGAGAAATATGAGCTACATTGCTAGGCTTTATTTCTCACTACACAGACAGAAAAGAAATATACATGCTCTCTCTGTGAAAGCAGAGAGCAACTGGAAAACAAAGGAACAGGAAACCAGTAACATCACATCCATCTCCTGTCTTCCGTGAGACTTCGAACACTCTGGAATGTCTGGAATGCAAAACAGAGTCTTGTGACTCCAAGCGGTGCACAGTGGCACAAACAGAAACCAACAGTGGGTACCTTGAAAGGGTCGTGATAGAGGGGAGGAGTGATGAAGCTTCTCCACATTCATTTCTCCACGGCTCCTATCCACATACATAGGAACATATTGTTCCATCTACAGTGAGGGGGGAAAGTATTTGATCCTGGGCTAAATTTGCCCGTTTGCCCTCTGACGAAGAAATGGCCAGTCCATAATTTTAATGGTAGGTTTATTGTAGCTGTGAGAGACAGAATAACAACAGGAAAACCCTCAGAAACCCAGAAGACAAAAGTCAGAGATTGATGTGCATTATAATGAGTGAAATAAGTATTCGACCCCTTTGCAAAAGATGACTTAGTACTTGGTGGCAAAACCCTTGTTGGCAATTACAGAGGTCAGACGTTTCTTGTAGGTGGCCACCAGGTTTGCACACATCTCAGGAGGTATTTTGTCCCACTCCTCTTTGCAGATCCTCTCCAAGTCAGTAAGATTTCGAGGCTGATGTATAGCTACTACAATAAACCTACCATTAACATTATGGACTGGCCATTTCTTCGTCAGAGGGCAAACGGGCAAATTTAGCAGGGGATCAAATACTCCCCCCCCCCACTGTAGCTCAGTAGTACTGACTACTGATTAGCACTGACTGACTAGGGTTTCTGGTAAGGGATATCCCCAACCCTACCAGGAGATGCCAGGAGCTGATCCTGGGACCATTTGCATGCAAATCATGTGTTTTTTCAATTAGCTACATGTTGGTAGGAGCTACATTTATTTGGCCAAAATAAACTTGATACGGGCCTTGAAGCATGGCCTTGAAGCACATCCTTGAGGGCATGGCTAAAACATCTGCTTAGCAAAGAGAATTCTCCCCAGCAACAGGTTTCTTTATCAGAACATGTCTGGAGGAGCTGTGGTGGAGTGTGAGTCTGTCTCTCTGACCGGATGGCTGAATGGAGCAGAGATCTGAATATAGGTGAGGTGGTTATTCCTGTCATGGGAATTCACCAAGAGAGGGCTGGACCGCTGTTGCCGTGAAGATGCAAGAAGACTTTCTGTGTAACTCTGTTGAGATGAAGAAAGGAACTCCAAGAGCTGGAGCTCATGCACTATATCCATTCTTCGACGGAGCTACAGCCAGTCCCTATCACACATCCAGCACTCAAAAAGATGATCTCAAGCAAAGAGGCTTCAAGGAAATAAGCTGTGGTTCTGTGCACGTGCCTTTTGCTGTTAAAATCAGATTCCTACCCACCTCCTCATGGATGCAATTCTTTAAACCAGGGGTACGCAACCTTTTTATACCTACCGCCCACTAATGCATCTTTCTTGATTGTAAAATTTCCTTACCGCCCACCAGTGCTCAATGGAAGGAGGATTCAGCTTGTGCCGTAGAACCCCCTACTCACCTAGAATCCTGAAATGCCCACTAGTGGGTGGTAGGGACCAGGTTGACAACCCCTGATCTAAATGGATCCTTGGGACACTGACAAAAAGTTCTGACTCATTATAACACACGTGTTACTAAAATGGTGGGCAATCAAGCCACAGTGATGAACCTGTTCAAGGGCCTGGCTACACAGAAGCTAGTTCGCACAAATACCCTGTTCAAACTAGCGTTCTAGTAGCAGTTGCTGGTTAATTCTCCCTTCCAGGACTGTCTTCTAATCTGCTGTTCCTGGTTAAATCAGGAAGGACAGAACACTATTCACAAAACCCTCTACAACAGGGACGGGGAATCTGTGGCCCTTCAGATCAGTGGCGTGCAGTGAAATTTTTCATAGGGGAACTGAGGCGTTGGCTTGTGAGGGTGATAGGGGTAATGTCATGTGCGTGAGCATCATACCTCCCTCCACAAGCCAGGCAGAATCTTCTTGGGCTTTGGGAAGGGGAAGCCAGGCCTTTGACAGCATGCTGGAGCCCTCCTGCCTCCTTCCCAAAGCCGGGCAAGCTTTGGGAAGGTGGCAAGAGGGTTCTTGGACTCCGTCATAGAATCGCTCCTGCCTCCCTCCCTCCCTAAGCCAGTCAGAAGCACCCTGGGCTTTGGGAAGGAGGTGCCAGGCTTTAATACTTTAATACTCTAATTTACCAAGAACATTTAGAGGACTAGCCTAGTCCCCTTAGTGCACTGACCGCGTGCCACTGCTTCAGATATCTATAGACCTAAAGGTAAAGGGACCCCTGACCATTAGGTCCAGTCGTGGCTGACTCCGGGGTTGCGGCGCTCATCTCGCTTTATTGGCTGAGGGAGCCGGCGTACAGCTTCCGGGTCATGTAGCCAGCATGACTAAGCCGCTTCTGGCGAACCAGAGCAGCGCACAGAAACGCCATTTCCCTTCCTGCCGGAGCGGTACCTATTTCTCTACTTGCACTTTGACATGCTTTCGAACTGCTAGGTTGGCAGGAGCAGGGACCAAGCAACGGGAGCTCATCCCGTCGCGGGGATTCGAACCGCCGACCTTCTGATCGGCAAGTCCTAGGCTCTGTGGTTTAACCCACAGTGCCACCCGCGTCCCATCTATAGACCTGCCATTCTTTAAATCAACATCTATGGATGGCACATCAGTATTGTTTAGTTCTCTGAGAGCTTACCTGGGCCAGATTCAGAACAGGCTCACCTGTAATGAGCATTATTTGTGTGCTCACTTTGGACCAGGCCTGAATTAGCTTATTCTATGCCTAGCATGCTTCTGATTGTGTCTTAAGGAGAATGATAAGGTCTGGAGACCTCCCAAAACCATTTGCAGTCCTTTCCTTCCACCCTTTCTTTTTCTTGCCTTGCAGTCATGGCAAGAAGGACTGTCACCGTTACCCTGAGGAGGACCTAAAGTGATGCCGCATCAGCAGCATGGGGACCGAAAAGGAAAGTGAAAGTGATGGTGGAAAATTCAAGTGGAGTTGACTTTATAGAATAAGCAATTGATGGGTATAGTCCTAAAGATGAGGATGCAGTCGCATAGGAGACACCTTTTGCAGGATACTTTACATTCGTATGACATTTCAGTTATTGGTCAAGAGGGGGCAACATTCTCCCTCCACTAGGAGAAAATGTGATCTGTGATCACACAGGGCTTTCTTTCTAGGAAAAAGCATGCGCTATCATGTGGCGTTTCAGAAGAGGCATTCATTTTAAAAACCTCTTTTTTATGTGTCTGTTTATAGCGATAGAGACTGATTTACACCTTTGACTTGCTGGGAACAATTTATTACACACCTATAAATAAGCCAAACCTTGTTCTTTCTGTGCCAACTCATGGTTTCCCAATCCTGCTTTTCTACCAGCCGATGGGTGTGGCAATCTCCCCTTTAGAAAGGTCCAGACAGCTCTAAGGTAATGGCTTAGAGACGAACAAAAGCTGAAGCACCAGCCATTGCCTTTCTTTTGAAGTACAATATAGCTAAATGCGCAGGGGATGTAGGATCAACTGGAGGGGAGGAAGGGAATAGAGGCAGGAAGAGAAGAATTTGTGGGGAACTGCTCTTTTTCATTATGGTTGCCATTACATATGCATGGACATAAAAAATATGGGTTGCAGGAAAAGCAATCAGTTAATGGAAATAGAGGACAAAGTGATATGTAAATAGGGCCTTGTTCAGTAAGCAGACTGGTTCATAAGCTGTGATTCCATAGGGGCTCTGCTTTTAGCAAATCAGACAAGGCACACAGCACCTTCACTTCATATCCTCATTCTGGAGAAACTTGTGGATCAACCTTCTCGGACTATATGCAATAGGAACATTGGACTCTCCAGACTTCCCACTGACTGACTCTTCTGCAGCTGAACACATGAAACCATTGCATCCAATAAGATTTGGGTTGGAATTAAACTTATTTCCTTGCTTCTCTCTTCCTCCCCAGACAGCACATCATATTTCCTGCCCCTGCCCCAATGCTTGGGTTATTGGGGGCTGAATATAGGTTTCTGATAATCCTCCCAATTTTGATAAGGAGGTCAGCACAAAAGGTAGATGGGTGGATGTCCCCTAGCACCCCAGTAATTTAAGCACTGGCCTACCATATCTTAGAACTTTCTGCCAAAGCTTGTGCTCATAAAAAAGACAGTCAACAGCCAGAAAGCAAGTTCCAAAATGGAGTCCATTATATCTACCTAATGAGAAGGTATTTTGCTCTCTTGGAAAGCCAAGAGCTTTGTGATGCCTAATTGAGGAGAACTGCCCTTAATGATTAACTGCCTGTAATAATCTTCCTTAATAATCTTCTATAATTTGTAGAGACCTAATTAGTGTGTTTTAACAACCTGAAATTCTGAAACCAAAATGGTAGAGATAGAGAACATAATACTATATCATAATCCTTAGCAGTTCCGAAGCCTCAGCACAAATTTGCCTCAAACGGGGGCATTCAGAAATAATGAACTTATCTGAAAACTGGACTACATAGATACTTCTCGGTAGTGGCGCCCTCCCTGTGGAACGCCCTCCTACCAGATGTCAGAGAGAACAACAACTACCAGACTTTTAGAAGACATCTGAAGGCAGCCCTGTTTAGGGAAGCTTTTAATGTTTGATGTATTAGAGGATTTTAATATTTTTTTGGAAGCCGCCCAGAGTGGCTGGGGAAGCCCAGCCAGATGGGCGGGGTATAAATAATAAATAACAACAACAACAACAACAACAACAACAACAACAATAATAATACACTATATGTAACACTCACAATAAAAACAAAATCCTTGGTTTTTAGTTTTATATATGAACTAAAGAAAATTATGATGTAAAGCAATGCTTATGTTCAATGTGAAGTGAAAGAGCAATCTGACAAAAGTCACATGGGACTAAAGATGCTACTTGCAACCAAGAGGAAGTGGGCACTGACAAAAGTAAATATGGCTGCAGCTTGGGAGTTATTAGTGAAGAATGATCAGCGACATTAAAAATGAATAAGTTCACATTGTGAACTTGATTCATCTTCTTGAAACTGTCTGCAACAGAAGCAAGATGACCATATGCAAAACATGCCACACAAGAATGTGCAAAAACAAGTGGCTAAGCATGATTTGCTGTGCTTCATGCAACTGCGAAGAGCTGTGTCACCTTAAAAAGAACTGCATTTCAAACATCCACTTGGATTTATCAGTTTAAAATGTTTTTGCTTAAATTTCTAATTTCAATGGTTGTTATATGTTTTCTTCATTTTCATTTGACCCTTCCTCCAAGGAGCTCAAGGTGTCATACATGTTCCCTTCTCCTCTTATCCTTACAACAGTCTGGGAGGGGAATGGTGATGATAACCGGTCAAAGGGCACTTGGCAAACTTCACCAATGAGCAGGAATTTGAACATCAGTCTTCCTGCTCCTAGTCCAGCATTCTGTCTACTAGATTGTACTGGTGGCAATAGTGACTAATAACAAGTCTTTTACCCAACTTAAATAAAAAGAATCCCTATATTTTGCAACCAAAATTAACTTTATACATGCACTCATTCATGAATTATGGCATATGACCATTCCTGTGACAGCCATCTTGGAAAACGTTCAGAATTTATTCAGTAGAATGGGCAAGTCCATGCAATGTGTTCCTACATGGGCCTGAAACACATGCGAACCTCAGCATTGTCTGTTCATCATCGTTTAAATGGTGGCCTGTGACAGACTCAGTACTGTAAGGGAGGAGTACCATGATTACTGGCCATTAGTATTAAAGTGTTCATTTTTTTCCTTTTGAACCTTTTGGCTCCATTGCTCCATTGATTTTATTTAAATGCTCAAGGGTTAACTATCATAGTTAATGCCTATCAGTTAATGTATTTTGCCTCACTTTCTTGGCAGTAGGTGAAGAGAAGACCTAAACCAGACAGAGTAATAGTTTTCCAACCTTACTTGTACATTACCTCTCAATGACATTTAGAAGAATTTGCATGGCAAACTTATGAAGAAAGGGCAAATAACAATGAATCATATACAGAGCAGAAACAGCCTGGAACATGTTCTATTATGCGAATGAAAGTCACCAATTTCTGGGTTTGGAAGCTGAATGCAGCTGGTGCATTTGATGAGGTAATCGCTACTTTTTAAATGGAGAGTGTGGTGCCATATACAGTGCTTGTGTCAAGGTAGGGTAAAATGGCTCATGTAAAGAACCTCTGAGTGCTATGTTATGGCCCCCTCATGCAGATTTTTTCAGGTGGGGTGGGGGGCATTCATTGACCTATTTGTATTGACTGAAAAAGCTTTGATCCTAACCAAGTTTAACAGGAAGATGGAGCACACCTGACACACACGGTAATCAACTTTTGTAAATACCATGGCAAAGGTCAGAGCAAAGGCCGACTGATTTCTTTGTAATGTTTTGCCACATCTGGGAAATTAGGGGATTTGCATAGTTGTGACCTGCTTCAGATTGGAAGCGAAGAAAATGAGCTAACTGTGTTTTTGTGTGCATCTGTGCGTCTTCTTTCCTGTATTGATGGGAATGAGTGCATTACAGCCACTTAAAAGTATCTTAGCTTCTTATGCATTTTCAGCAGCATTTTAAAAGTACCCTTTGCTAATGCACCAGCACTGAAGAAATGTGGCTGTTATGTAAGTGACAGTTCCCAGTTGTGCTTGGGCTCCATTGACGGAGCTGAACTTCTGTTGCATAGGCTGAGTACACGCCAAACATTTAAAGCACATTTTCTTATTCCCAGTTTTGCCCTTTAGGCCTTGTCCTCTTCATCTGTTGAAAATTTACAAAAGACCTAGATATTATAAAATGTATTTGCTAATGTGCATGATATGCTATTTTCCTATCGAAAGCATCTGTAGCCTGATCTCCTAAAGTCTTCCTTTCACATTACATGGTGAAAAATGCAATATACTCTTCACAGAGAACTGTAACTGTCTGGAGCAACCTGTGTCATACACATTTGCAATCATAGACTTGTCACTGTCATGCTATGCTTGTAAAATATATTCAGTGTATATCTAAAAACATAGTGGCACAAAACTGACTATCTACTACGATCCTACTGCCTGGGAATTTGTAGAAACTAAAATATATTGTGTTATGTAGGTGCCTGACTCCAAGGCACTTAAAATCTAAAATAATGTGGAACATAATGAAGGGAAGGACAGGGGTGAGGAATTGTTACTGTAGAACAACCATAGGTTAGAATTCTTGTATTGTTTATATACGTTATGCCTTACTATTGGCTTACTATTGTAGTTAAATACAATAGCTTTGTGTGTTCTCCCATAATGTTTGAAGGGTTCAAGACGCTTACAAGATTAGAACTCATGGGAATAAGAGGTGATGGAAAATTGAATTCACAGTGGGTTGATGATACTACAGACTTTATACAAGGATGCCACAGGAAACTGAAGTTTTATCAAATTTACATAGTACTGTGCAAATATTATGTAATAGTTATGTAATTATCTAACTATTCTGTAATAAGCACCTATATGGTGCCTGCCAACCTGAAAGATGCAACAACTCTCTACTACAGTAAGGTGATAGAGCCGATTATGGAAGAACAGCTACAAGTGTTTGTGGAGGAAATATATTATCTAGATCCATTTTAATCTGGGTCCAGGTCCAGGTTTTGGGATTGAATCAGCCTTGGTTGCCCTGCTGGATAACCTTTATTGGAAGAGGGACACGGGGTTGCCATATGTCTGGAATTTCCTAGACATAGCTGGAATACGGCAGTCAGAAGCAGCGTTTAGGCGGAAATCGCTGAAATGTCTGGGAAAATCTGGACGTATGGCAACCCATGTCGGAAGTCTAGATTTTACCGAATTTCCTTAAAAAATAGTTCAAAAACTTCATTTCTTAATTTTTGTTTTAGATTTTGCAAAACAACTTTGGGCAACGTTGGGCAAAAAAAAAAAAAAAAAAAAAGCTCTGGGTTCTCATTTTTTGAAATACAGTGGTACCTCTAGTTACGAACTCAATTTGTTCCGGAGGTCCATTCTTAATCTGAAACTGTTCTTAACTAGAGGTGTGCTTTCGCTAATGGGGCCTCTTGCTGCCGCTGCACTGCCGGCACACGATTTCCGTTCTCACCCTGGGGCAAAGTTCTCAACTCGAGGTAACTCTTCCAGGTTAGCGGAGTTTGTAACCTGAAGCGTTTGTAACCTGAGGCATTTGTAACTCGAGATACCACTGTATGGCAACCCTAGGATAACTTAAGGACTGCTTTACCCTTTATGTCCCAATCCAATCCCTGAGATCATATGGGGGAGCACTATTACTGGTTCCCCCATGGACTAGAAGCATGTTTCATGTCATGAAGAGTCGTGTCCTCAGATATTCAGTTTATGTTTTGAATTTTGTATGTTGCATGCTTTTATTTTGTAAGGCACTTGGGGACCCATTTCATGGAAAAATAAGGTATAAAATTTTAATATAAATAAATAAACATCCAGCGCAGTCTTTAGCATATGCGCCGCCGGAGTGGAAAGATCCATCCAGTGCCCCCAAATTTAGTTTAGCCCCCAGATTAACTTTTATTATGATGTAAGAGTTAATTTTGCGTGCAGAGCGCCTTTGAGAACGACAAGCGCTGTTGTTGAATCTGATGAGTGCCACCGTTGTGAATGACAAGCGCTGCTGCTGGCATGGCACATCTTTGTAAATGAGCGCACAAAGTTGAAAGTCCTTTAGTGAAACAGTAGGTATACATTTTGGCAATACCTAGGTATATATGTATTTTGTTTTTCTAGCTTGATCAAAATTATCGTTTCCTAACAGGTAGATAGTTAAGAGCTTCAGTGCCTGCTGCCCCCCCAAATTCGGCGCCCGGGTGCCCCGCACCCCTTGCACCCCCCAGGTAAAGACGGCCCTGTAAACATCAGTTCAATTGATTTCAAAATTTATCTTGCTCTAGGCTTCAATTCTCTGGGGGTGTTTCCTGGAACTGTTTCCATCCATCCATTCACTCATAGAACACTGATTTCTGCTGACATTACAGAGGTATATAGTAGGAGGGTGTTTTGAATTCTTCACTTTGCCTTCAGCCTGCAGGTGCAACAAGTGCACTTTGTGAGTGGGAAGCATAATTTTTAAGGATAATCAGGAGAGTCCTAATATGTTACAGGCCAGAATGGTGCCTACTTGACAGGCTCAGCGGGGGGGGGGGGGAGTGTTTGAATACCATAAAATCCATGAAGAAATATTTGGGAATTTTTTTTAACGTAAATGGGGAAAGTTCCTAAAATCAATATTCCACTGTTAGAATCCTGACATTTAGATCTTTTAAAACTTAGAAATTTAAACCTGAGAATCTTCACTATCTATATCATGCCAGTTTTGATTTTTTTTTGTTTTGTTACCTTTGGGAGCCTTTATATTAAACATGACAGTTGTAAATTCATATTGTAAAAAATTAGGACAAGTTATGAACCCGCATCTTTTAGTCTGTGTTTGGTCTATCGCTAAAGAAATCATCTCACTTTGCATCTCTAAGCATTACTACCTCTCAAGAAGAAGGAATAAACTGGGATCAAGGTAGGCTTCTAGTGTTGCAGAGAAAGAAGCCTAAGGCCACATAGATAAAACACGAACCTTTGTGTTGGCAATAACTTGGCACAAGCAAGCTTACAGCCTGTAGAGAAACGTATGTATGTGTGTATATGCAGGCATGTATGCAGCAAATAGATTTTGTGCAATGAAGAACAAGTATTAGATAATGACTCTGTGGATTACTTAATATTTATAAGTGGTTATAAATAATGGATGATTCTACTTCAGTTTAAAGCCAGTAGTGTACTCTGTAATTTAAAGCTTCAATCCAAAAGTGTTTATTAAAGTTCAGGAAGCCTCACTCATTCTCTTACTCTGAAATAAAATGTAACTTATTAAAAATTAAGAAAATCTTTTAGGAGCCATTAGGGGCACTACAGTAAATAAAATCCCAGTTCCCTAGTATCAGCCATTTGCTTTTGGCAATGCGCTACTTCTGATGGCATGACAGGGTATTCCAACCTGCCCTGCAAATTAGAAGTATGGCGTGGCACAGCATGGAAGACTTTTCCTCTTTGTAAAGATGGTCCTGAGAGCATTTCTCCAGCCTCTTTTGATTAGAGACATCACTAAAGTTAATTATGACCTGTTTTGGGATAAGAAATCATCCAGCTTGTAGCTGTTGGATGTATTTTAAATTGAGCGTCATTTCTCCCCGAGGTTCTTCCCTGGCTCAGAATGTAAAATTAAATTCTGCTCATGCAAAGTCAGCATTCTGGTCTGCATTGCAATAACATTCACAAGTGTACTTTGATGTTAGCTAATTACTCTCTATGAAACTCTCATCAAAATAAGATTTTGGTGAACAGCTTTGTCAGGGAACTGTCATCTGAGACGAAGGAGGTGAAAGGGCTCATGGAGGGTGAGAGAGACCACTCAGCGGAGGAGGGGACCAGCAGGGGGAGAAGTGGAGTTCCAAGGGAAAGTGAGTCGGAGGGAGAGCTCAGAGATACTTCTAGCGAGAACAGTGGGGGGGTTTCAGGACCTCCCCTAGGAACACCCACTCCTCGGCGGAAACTGTCACGCCGAGAGTCCAGAAGACGTGTTTCCGTTAAGGAGCTTTTATGCTGGAAGAAGTTCCGTAAACGCCCACTGTCCGATTCAACGAGCGATTGATGGAGCCACGCTTAAGGAGCTCCATCACAGACAGAGGTTTGGGAACTTAGCCAAACTCTGAGGGATCAGGATTTTACGCACAAGCAGCTCATCATCCCATCACAGCAATCGGACAGTCCCTGAAAGCAGCTTGTGCAGAGAGGCATCATGAGTGACCCAGCCGGAGCCGGAGGAGCAGGAGGAGCTGGAGGAGGTCCAACTCTGGAAGAAAGGTACAGAATGTTGGAACTCCAGCTAGCAATGCAAACGGCGAGGCTAGAAGAAAGGAGGGCGCAGGATGCAGAAAAGGCAAAAGGCGCTACACTAGCAAGAAAGATGCCAGGAATGGTGCAGAAGTTTGGGGGGGACCCCAGGAACTACCAAGCCTTTAGGACAGAGATGCAGTATGCTCTTGAACTGCAGTTTAATGACTTTCCCGATGAGGCGTCGCGAGTGGCGTTTGTGATTGGCCATCTCGAAGGAGGGGCGAGAGACTGGGTCAGGCCCCTGATGGCAGGGAATAGTGACATGCTGAAGGACGCGAGGAAGTTTTTTCGCGCCATGGATTTGATGTTTTCCAGCGAGATTGAACAGGGACTGGTACGCAGACAATTGATGGCTTGCAAACAGGGGAGCCGATCGGTTCGTGAGTACTGGACTGAGTTTACAATGTTGATACATAGATTGGGGTGGGACCTATCGGCGGAACCCATTCAAATGCTATTTGAAGAGGGGCTTTCTTCGGCGGTGAAAGACGAACTTTCCCGGGCGCCCAGGGCGGAGTCTATGGACCAGCTGACCAAATCAGCGCTGACCATTGGAGCGCGCCAGGAGGCAAGAGCCTTGGAGAAGCGGGAGGGGAAAGGAGAGCGTTGGAGGGATTTCCGCATTCCAGAGATTCCAGAGCCAAGTTTCCCGCCCGGAGAGCCGATGGAAGTTGGAACAGCGCGCGCGCGCGCAGTTTCAAATCCCAGTGAAGGGAGGAAGAAGGAGGGAAAGAGCGCCAAGAAATGTTACCTCTGCCAGCAGCCAGGTCACTTTGCCAGAGTCTGCCCGCAAAGAAAGGAATGGCAAGGGATGGCAGGGGCTGTTGGGGGGAAGGAGGAGGAAGTCCAGGAGCCAGTAAAAGCCAACGCCTGTCTGCCTCTGTCAGGGCACTGCAGACAGGCCAAGGAGCAGTAAAAGTGCCCACTCCGGGATCTCCAAGACCAGCCCTAGTAATAGAGGTGTTGCTAGAGCTGGCAAACGGATACCCACTAAAGACCAAGGCGCTGTTAGACTCAGGCAGCTCCTGTAATTTTATGAGCAAGGAGTTTGCAGCGGAACACCAGATACAGACACTCCCTTTAAGCAACCCCCTGCAGGTCACCACGATCGATGGGAGGGAGCTGTTGGGGGGAGAAGTTAGCCTACAGACCGTCCCAATGGTTATGAGGGTGGCAAGGCACACCGAAAGGATAGCGTTCAATGTAGCCACCCTGGGAGGGGCGCCAGTCATTTTGGGAATGAGCTGGCTAGCGTTGCATGACCCGCTAGTGGGCTGGCATCAGAGAGTGGTGTCCTTTGGGTCAGGACATTGCCTGGAACACTGCAAAGAGGGAAAGGTGCCAGAAGGGGCAAAAGCCTCCATAGCAGGGACGGAAGTGGCGAACAAAGGGAAGGTGCCCAAACAATACGCTGACCTGAGCAAGGTCTTCAGCGAAAGGGAAGCAGATAAACTACCACCGCATAGAGACTTTGACTGCCAGATTAACCTGGTCCCTGGGGCCCAGCTACCCGTGGGCAAGCTGTACGCCATGTCAGACAGGGAAATGCAGGAGTTGAGGGAGTTTATTGACAAAAACCTGAAGAGAGGTTTCATCAGAGAGTCCAGAGCGGTGGGGGGCAGTCCAGTGTTTTTTGTGGACAAAAAAAACACGGATAAACCGAGATTGGTCGTGGACTACCGGGCCCTGAATGCCGTGTCAGAACCAGTGACTTTCCCCATGCCCAGGATTGATGACATTTTGACCAGGGTGAGGAAGGGAAAGATATTCACGAAACTGGACTTGAGAGGAGCGTACAACCTGATACGAATAAAGAAGGGGGATGAATGGAAGACAACGATGTTCACCCCCCTAGGGGCTTTCGAATATCGCGTTATGCCATTCGGATTGCAATCAGGCTCCGCCTGTTTTCAATCGCTCATGAACCATGTACTGGGACCTTTGCTCTACAAGAATTGCGTGGCATTCCTCGATGACGTGCTGATATATTCGGAGAATGAGGAGCAGCATGTGAAGGATGTCAGGGAAGTGCTGAGCCAGCTGCAAGCAAACCAGTTGTGGGTGAAATTGGAGAAGTGTCAGTTCCACACCAAGGAGGTGGAATTCCTGGGGTACCGCTTATCAGACAAGGGATTAGCCATGGATCCAGGCAAGGTCCAGGCGGTGCTGGAATGGAAGACACCGAAAACCAAAAAAGATGTGCAAAGGTTCTTAGGGTTTGGGAACTTTTACCGTAAATTCATCAAGAACTTTGCCCACTTAACGGCTCCCATCACGGACTGTCTAAGCAGCAAGAAGAAATTCGTTTGGACGGCAGAGGCGGAGCACGCTTTTGAGGAATTGAAAAAGGCATTCGCTTCGGAAGAACAGCTCCTGCATGTGGATTTACAAAAACCCATGAGAGTGGAAACTGATGCCTCAGACCGGGCGGTGGGGGCAGTGCTGCTTCAGCCAGGGAGCAATAAGTCGGAATGGAGACCGTGTGCCTTCTTTTCGCGTAAGCTGAACAAATCCGAGAGGAACTACACGGTATATGACCGAGAACTACTCGCCATTCACGAAGCGTTCCGGAGATGGAGACACTTACTAATTGGCGCACAGCATAAGGTGCAAGTGTGTACGGACCACAAGAATTTGGAGTATTGGAGAACAGCACGAGTGCTCAACCAACGACAAGTGAGATGGGCCCAGGAGTTCTCCAAATTCCATTTTGAAATCTGCTACGTGCCAGGTCCAGAAAACATCAGAGCGGACGCTCTCTCTCGCAAACCTGAATATTTGGAGGGGGAGGGAGCGCCAGAAGAGAGACATATTATCCCAGAGGACCACTGGGTGTGTGGTGCGGCCTGGGTGGGGCAAAGAGAACTGGTAGAGGGGACGGTCAATGATGAGTACGCCCAGGATAAGCTCAGAGGTTTAAGGAGAGAGGGAGAAGACCCAGGAGGTTTTGAAGAAAGAAACGGGGCATTGTATTACAAAGGGGCACTATATATACCCGAAGGGGAATTGAGGGGGAGAGTACTCAAACAATTGCACGACAATCCCACAGCGGGGCATTTTGGGCAACACAAGACCATGTGGTTGGTGACCAGGGAGTTTTGGTGGCCCAAGGTGAGGGAGGATGTACGGGAGTATGTGAGAAGGTGTGACCAATGCCAGAGAGCCAAAGGAGAAAGGCGGGCACCAGCGGGTTTATTAGAACCGTTACCCACACCAGAAAGACCGTGGGAGGCGGTGTCGATAGATTTTATGACTGATCTGCCCAAATCCCAGGGGAAAACCGCCATACTAGTCGTAGTAGACCAGTTAACTAAGATGGGTCACTTTGTAGCTTGCTCACATGCAGTCACGGCGGAAGAGACAGCGAAATTGTTTGTAGAACATATTTTTAGGCTGCATGGCGCCCCCTTGAGGCTGGTGTCCGACAGAGGGAAACAGTTCACGTCCAGATTCTGGAGGAAGCTTATGAGCTTGTTGCACGTAGAGGTCAACTTTTCGACTGCCAGGCACCCTGAGACCAATGGGCAGGCGGAGAGGGCAAACGGTATCCTTCAACAATACCTGAGGTGCTATGTCAATGACAGAGAAAACGATTGGGTCGAAAAGTTGGCACTAGCGGAATTTGCTTACAATAATGCAGAGAATGTGTCCACCGGGATGAGCCCATTTTTGGCTAATTATGGGTGCCACCCCAGGGCGTTTCCAGGGGAAGGAGGAGAGAGATGGAGTGTTCCGGCCGCTGAACTTTTTGTAGAAGAAATGGAAGCGATCCATCGTCAACTCCAACACCACTTAGAAAGGGCCAAAGAAGAATATAAGAGGCAGGCAGACAAGAGCAGAAGGGAAGGTGAAACAATTAGGGTGGGGAGTCGGGTCTGGCTATCAACCCAAGGGTTGCCGTACAAGGGGGGTTGCAAGAAATTGAGACCCAAAAGATTGGGACCATTTGAGGTCATCCAACAGATCAACCCAGTGGCTTTCAGACTCCGGTTACCGAACCACATGAAACTGCACCCAGTATTCCACAGGTCATTACTGTCACCATACCGGGGGGAAGGTGAAGGGGTATCCACACGGGGGCCAGCCATAGAAGAAAGGGAAAGCCGCAACTATGTGGCGGAAATCATCGACTCCAGGTGGAAGGGGAATCAGGTGGAGTATTTGGTCGCGTGGGAAGGGGAACCAGAGTCAGAAAACACCTGGGTGAAGGCAGAGGAGGTCCATGACGAGGTCTTGATCGAAACGTTCCACCAAAGGTTCCCCAGGAAACCTCAGCCAGTAGCGAGGTTCCGAAGGGAGTACTTTGGCACCACCGACGATGAGGAGGAACTGGAGGGATTCAGGGAATCGGAGTTGGAAGGAGGTACCGACTCCGAGGAGGAGGAGTACTTGGAAACCGGGAACAGCAAAAGGTGGAGGGAAGTGTTCGAAACTTCGGAAGATGAGGGAGGTTCCTTCAGGGGTTTTGCTCCCTCGCCTCCCGCAGAGGAGGGGAGGGAAGGGGGTGAAGGGGGCCCTGGAGGGGAGGTGGATGTCAGGGAACTGTCATCTGAGACGAAGGAGGTGAAAGGGCTCATGGAGGGTGAGAGAGACCACTCAGCGGAGGAGGGGACCAGCAGGGGGAGAAGTGGAGTTCCAAGGGAAAGTGAGTCGGAGGGAGAGCTCAGAGATACTTCTAGCGAGAACAGTGGGGGGGTTTCAGGACCTCCCCTAGGAACACCCACTCCTCGGCGGAAACTGTCACGCCGAGAGTCCAGAAGACGTGTTTCCGTTAAGGAGCTTTTATGCTGGAAGAAGTTCCGTAAACGCCCACTGTCCGATTCAACGAGCGATTGATGGAGCCACGCTTAAGGAGCTCCATCACAGACAGAGGTTTGGGAACTTAGCCAAACTCTGAGGGATCAGGATTTTACGCACAAGCAGCTCATCATCCCATCACAAGCTTCTTTGGTGCATGTGAAGACATTCTTCAGTGCTACCGTATTTTTCGCTCTATAACACGCACCTGACCATAACACGCATGTAGTTTTTAGAGGAGGAAAACAAGAAAAAAATATTCTAAACGAAACAGTGGATGTATGATTTTTGTGGTTCATGCTGTGGCCAGACATGTGATCTGACGGTGAGTTTGGGGTAGCCCAATGCAAAAATCCTGAGGATCCATGTGGATCCATGCTTTGTAACCACGTTTTTGCGCCATTGCAGCCCCATGAAACAGTGGGTGCGTGTGTTTTTTGGTGCAGGCTGTAGCCATGGATATGCTATGTGATCTGATGGTGAATTTGGGGTGACCTAGTGCAAAAATCCTGAGGATCCATGTGGATCCGTGCTTTGTAACCACGTTTTAAGTGGGGAGGGAAGGAAAAGAACTCAAGGGACAAGGAGCACGCGTGGGGTGTGTGGAGAAGGATGCTGCTAATAATGCAGGAGAGGCTCCTCTCTGGCTTTGCTCCTTTAGAACAAGCAGGCTCTGCGTCTCTCCCTCCTCCCCGGCAAGGAAACCATGATAGTAACCACTCTGAGACAAATCAAGAAAAATTGCGACCAACACTCTCCCCCAACAAGCGCAGTGAGGTCAAAACACACACACACGCAGAGAGAGAACTGGCCCTAAAGTCACAGGGGTGCTGGGGGAGTGAACGGGAAGCAAGAAAAGGAGAAGGAGCCCTCACACACACAGAGACACACAGAGTGTCGATTCTAAAGTCGCAGGGGCGCAGGGAGAGTGAACGGAAGCAAGAGAAGGAGAAGGAGCCCTCACACAGACACAGACACACAGAGTGTCAATTCTAAAGTCGCAGGGGCGCAGGGAGAGTGAACGGGAAGCAAGAGAAGGAGAAGGAGCCCTCTCTCTCACACACAGAGTGTCAATTCTAAAGACGGAGGGAGAGCGCAGGGGCGCAGGGAGAGTGAACGGGAAGCAAGAGAAGGAGAAGGAGCCCTCTCTCACACACAGACACACACAGTGTCAATTCTAAAGTCGCAGGGGCGCAGGGAGAGTGAACGGGAAGCAAGAGAAGGAGAAGGAGCCCTCTCTCTCACACACAGAGTGTCAATTCTAAAGACGGAGGGAGAGCGCAGGGGCGCAGGGAGAGTGAACGGGAAGCAAGAGAAGGAGAAGGAGCCCTCTCTCACACACAGACACACACAGTGTCAATTCTAAAGTCGCAGGGGCGCAGGGAGAGTGAACGGAAGCAAGAGAAGGAGAAGGAGCCCTCTCTCTCACACACAGACACACAGAGTGTCAATCCTAAAGTCGGAGGGAGAGCGCAGGGGCGCAGGGAGAGTGAACGGGAAGCAGGAGGAGGAGAACGATAGCTCAAGCACACACACACACAGCCCCTACAGTGGCTAATCCAAAATCGGACAGCAAAAAACTGCAGGCAGGGACAGAGAGCATGGGGTTGTTTTAAAGCAGCCAACCCCGCTCTGCTTCTCTCCCTCCTCCCGGCTAGGCTGGCTGAAAAGCTTTGCTGCTACTTAGCAGCTCAGTGGGGAGGAGAGAGGAACATAGAGGACGGGGTTGTTTTAAAGCAGCCAACCCCGCTCTGCTTCTCTCCCTCCTCCCCGGCTCCGCTAGCTGACAGGAGCCGCTTACTGTTTCAAAGCGAGCCACGGACTGCTCACAACTGCAGCAGATTCCCCCGCCATCTGTAGGCATTCGCTCCATAACACGCACAGACATTTCCCCCTACTTTCTAGGAGGAAAAATCTGCGTGTTATGGAGCGAAAAATACGGTAACTCTCACCAAATATTTTACTGATTTTTTTAAAAAAATAGTTTTTATTAAAGTTTTAAAACAAACAAATAAAAAGGAAAGTATTAAACTTTAATAGTGTCTCCTTTTTTGATTCATAGTCTTTTTCACAGTTTGTTTGAATTTGGTATGAAATATATCTTGCGGTTGCCGAAAAAGTGGGGAAAGGGAGAGAGATTGTGGGTAATGTTCTTTCTTTTTTTTGCATAGTGTTAGTGTAGGGTTTTGTGTCAGCATCACATTTCCAAGTCCTTTATATATATATAAAAATATTTTTATTGGCATTGTGAGAGATTAGAGGGTCCAGAATTTGGTTGTGTTGTGTTCAGTTGGTTGCGGTGTAGTGAACTATGCAGCCACCAGACCATCTAATGAAGCAACCTTTGGTTTGGTGAATGTATTGTTGTGAGTTTGGGGAAGGGGTAGGCTATATGCTTGAGTCTCTTCTAATTTCTGGATCCAACAAGAATCCAATTGCTAGAACAGGGAGACATGTTTCTTGGTAATGGCTCCCTGAGTATGGGGCATTAAGAGTCCCCTCCCTCAACTATCAGTTAGAAAGACAAAAGCTAGAGTTGAGGTGTATAAGCTAGAAACAGGAAGTAGGCTGGGCAGCTAAGTGACAGAGCCATGTCTGATTTCTGCTGGAATCCAAGGCTATGGCTATGGGAGAAGCAAGACCCTCTTGGGGTGTTAATGCTGTGAACCCCTTCATCATAGGCTCAGGTTGTAGATATATATGTAAATAAACCATATATCATAAAAACACCACAGTCTCTGCTGTCCTTGTTCTGAGGAAGCCAAACCCTAGGTAAGCGCTGGAACCCCTGGAATATTGCACCGCTTGGAAATTGGAGTGTCGTGCAACAGTATTTTCTCTATTTGCATCATCCTCTTAATTCATGGTTGTCAGGGTTGAGGAGTCAGTGACTCTCCAGATGTTGTTGGACTTCAACTCCCATCAGCCCCTGCCAGCATGATGAAAGTTGTAGTCCAACTTCTAGGCAATCAGTTTCCACATCCCTCATTGTTGCAAATGTTTTATTTGGTTGCTGTCCTCTATTTCAAATCTAAAATCCTGTTTTCTTCCTGGGGTTTTGGCATGGTGAATTCCAATGGGACTCTCAACCATGGCTTGTGCTAGGAATTATAATTCCCAAGAGACAGTGTGAGAAAGTGCAGCATCCAACACAAGCACCAACCTAACAGGCCTAGAGAGGACTTGCAGAAAGACCATAAATAATGAATATGTTTGGACCCTGATTGATGTTTATGAATCCCCTGAATTTGGTTGCTTTATTTTATTTTACATGGTTTTATACTGTTTTCATGGGTATTGTTTTTATATTGTACCTAGTGTACACTTAGAAACTTTAAAAATATTCAGCAGTGTGGAAATGCTTTGACTGATTAAGCAAGTTAAAGGTAAAGGTAAAGGTACCCCTGACCATTAGGTCCAGTCGTGGCCGACTCTGGGGTTGCGGCGCTCATCTTGCTTTATTGGCTGAGGGAGCCGGCGTACAGCTTCCGGGTCATGTGGCCAGCATGACCAAGCCGCTTCTGGCAAACCAGAGCAGCGCACGGAAATGCTGTTTACCTTCCCGCCGGAGCGGTACCTATTTATCTACTTGCACTTTGACGTGCTTTTGAACTGCTAGGTTGGCAGGAGCAGGGACCGAGCAACGGGAGCTCACCCTGTCGTGGGGATTCGAACCGCTGACCTTCTGATCAGCAAGTCCTAGGCTCTGTGGTTTAACCCACGGCGCCACCTGCATCCCACGATTAAGCAAGTTATGACCTTTTAAATGTGTTTTGCGAGGGGAATGTTT
This sequence comes from Podarcis filfolensis, assembly GCF_964270895.1. Taxonomy (NCBI): domain Eukaryota; kingdom Metazoa; phylum Chordata; class Lepidosauria; order Squamata; family Lacertidae; genus Podarcis; species Podarcis filfolensis. The sequence goes on from NC_139607.1 coordinate 73,162,109, forward strand.
TTTGCTATCATGTTATGGGTTTTTCTTTTGGGGTTTTATGTTGTAAACTGTCCTGTGATCTTCAGATGAAGGGTGCTTTATTTATTTATTTAATTTCAGGTTGAATCAGGAGACTTTGTTCATCATTTTGATAGGGTTGCCATATGTTCGGGAATTCCCCGATATGTCCTCTTTGGGAGGTCCTACATGCCTATCCGGGGGTGGGGGGTGGGTTTTACATTTTTAAGCAAATTTTGGGGGTTTTTTTGAGGGGGGCTCTGGCTCGGTGGCAGCGGAAGGGCTATCAGGCGATTGTCCAAAAAAAAAGCTCAACAACATTTTGTGTCCGGATTTTTACCTCTTGAAATATGGCAACCACCCATTCTGCTTCTGTTGTTGATGATAACTGTAGATTTCTCCCTAAAAGGGAGAATATAAAATACATAAATAAATGCAGCACATATATACATAATGACAAGTCACACTAACCTACTGGACCTGGACCCTGGGGGGAAAATAGGTTCTAAGGGGTTTTCCCTACATATTTGATTCAGGATTTCATGTGTTTTCCTCTTTCTCCATAAAAAGTCATCAGGGATATTCACTTCATTGACATGTATGGAGAACCAGAGAGGAGCTCCGTTTATGGGAAGGGACAGAACTGCAGATACCAGACATATTTTGTGGCTGTGTTGTGTGCCCACCTTCTCATGTTGAGAAGTCACAGTCTATAATTTGATATTGCCTTTCTTTTTGTTTTGAATGTTAAAAAATGGTTTTTAAAAAATGACTACGTTTTGTATTTCCTATTCGATGCACTGATTCACCTTGCAGATTTCCAGACCACATTGGAATTGATTTGTTAGTTGTGTGTAGATGGGATTATTATACATTTTTAAATTGTAACACTGAACTCTCTAAATCCTCCTCTGATATGCCTAGGGTTCAAATGATTTGAGGTGGATAATCTGGGATAGCTCTCTCCCTTTGATTGTTCTGAAGTGCAGATCAGAAATATACAAAGTAATGTGCCAATGAGAGCTTTCTGATATGAGCAGAACTATATAGTGAAATATCTCCATCTGGCTTTTAAGTTATAAAGCTACTGATAAGACCGTTTGGCAAATGCTTGATGAAGAGCTCTGAATTTTACTCTGCACCAGTTTATTTGAATAGTAAGGACAAAGGAATATTTATCTTGTCAAGTACCATAAATAAACCCATTAAAGTCATATATCTCTGTGGAATAATAAAGCGGGATGGTACAGTAAATATATTAGTTCTGCTCCATTTTGTATTTGTGGTGTTTCCCTTAACAGACTACAGCATTCTTGTTTCTATCAGAAATATCCACTGAATTGAAAAGTGCTGTTGTTGGAGATGTCTTGCTCATTATATTATGTTATATATATATATATATATATATATATATATATATATATATATATATATATAAAATTACATACAATATATTATATTGTAATATATATGTGTGTGTTTTCTTAGTGTTTGGAAGGCTGGGGTTTTTTGTAATACTTTTTTGTAATTAAAATATCAGTGCTGTACAAAAGCAAATATGGATACAAACACAATGGCGCAGTATTTATGCACAGTGAATTAGGAAATGCTGCAAAGAAAGTCAGACACTGTCCAACTAGCCCACTGTTCTTCATTCTGACTGGCAGCAGGCAGAGGTACAGTGGTACCTTGGGTTAAGAACTTAATTCGTTCCAGAGGTCCGTTCTTAACCTGAAACTGTTCTTAACCTGAGGTACCACTTTAGCTAATGGGGCCTCCCGCTGCCGCCGCACAACTGCCGCTCAATTTCTGTTCTCATCCTGAAGCAAAGTTCTTAACCTGAGGTACTATTTCTGGGTTAGCAGAGTCTGTAACCTGAAGCGTCTGTAACCCGAGGTACCACTGTATTCCCTGTCACTGATCTCCTTAGTTGAAGATGCCAAAAATTCAACCTTGGACCTTCAAGCATGAATAGCTTTTTCTCATCCCCTTTATGACCAGACGTCCCTATAGTCCAGGTATGGAAAGCCTGTGGCTCTCCAGATGGTGTTGGGCTACAAATGACATCATTCCTGAACAATAGAGTGGAATGGAATGGGCTTGGAGTCCAGAAATTTCTTTAGGTTCCCCATCTCTGCCTATAGTTCATGGGTTATAACTTCTCCTAGCGCACAAATAGCTGTGCATTGCCCATTTATCGAACCACCCTGAGATCTACAGGTATAGGGCAGCATATAAATTTAATAATAATAAAGAAAGAATAAGTACAACTCTGCCTTCAGGTATAGCCTCCTTCGAATTCCTGGAACTAAGACTTGCTGCAGACATCTACTTTAGGAGCATAGCCAGAGAGCTGTGTAGAGCACACAGATGGGTGGACATGTCCTTTTCTGTTCCAATTTCTCTTTATTTCCAATGGTAAGTTTAGTTCTCTACATTTCCATGTCAGTTTGCAATGTTTAAAAGAGTCCTCGTTAAATTCAGCAGGATTTTAGTGCGAATTTCTCCTAACAGGCACATCCTTGTATGCAATTTTGCCTAATATACACATTTTCCCTTATATAATGCATATCTGTATGCTACTTTCATTCATATATGCATTTTAATGCACACTTTACCCTAGTGTATGTGTTTTGTACACATTAATTGGCTGGAGAACCACATTGCAAAATTCAGAGAACAGCAGATTTCGAAGGATGTCTGTGTTTCGGGTCTGCATATTGTTTTGGAAAGTGACAATTAGGTAGATTTGCCTACAAATGTCGTGATCATACTTAAACCTGCACCAAATTGTACAGATCCATCACTTGAAGGCCTTAAGCTGAAGAAGTCAGAATGCAAACATTTGTTGGCTGGAAGCAATCCATCCTCACTTTTGGTTTCTTGGAAACATTGATTGGTGTAAGTGTAGGTCGATAGAGGCTTTTGTGTTTGCATTCAAACATTAATCAATCACATTTTATTAAAAATTTAAAATCATAAGTGAGACACGAAAGCTTGGAAAACATTTGGGGTCTGCTGTACAAGGGAATGAATAACACATTTAATACCAAAACCACACTTATTAGGAAAACAGAATGCAATATTATGGCTGTTTTACTATCACCGTTTTAAATACCAGTAATATTTAGTTATGATAATAAGGTAGCAAAAAGGCTTACTGCCAGGGAAGGGTGCCAGGTCCAGACTCCGAGAACATTGCTGTATGTGACTTTCCATACCACATTGTTGCTATTGAGCAAAAGGTCAGTAAGCAAACGTTGCATATATTGTATTTGGTTCAAAATGTGGACTACATTTATCAAATGTCATGTTGCTGTAAATTTGGACACACAAACACAGTGAATACTTTCCATTCTGTCTTTCATTGGCCGACAAAGGAAATTAGTATAGATTGACTACATATCCCCGGGGGGGGGGTTGTTTGAATTGTTTCTTTCTTGTGTGGTGTAACAATCAAAGTAGTAACTAGAATAGACAGTGTAGAGCCTGCAACTGATTTTCCACGAACACCCCTTTGTGCACCTCAGTTTCTCTATGTGTGATATGCAAATATGACAACTGTTTTACGGAGTGCCAAGCATTTTACAGTGCAGAGGTAAAGCCTTTCCCTTGTTGAAGCTGTTATCGAGGGGTTTTAATGGAGATGCAGAACTTCCAGGCTGATCAATGACAGTGACAGCTAAAGTAAAAATGGATGAATCAAAGTGACATTACAAGGAACAGAAAACCAAGGAGGCAGGTAGCAATAGATTATATCTATAGGCATGGGAAGATGGGCATCTAGGAGAGGCAGATAAGAAGACAGAACATAAATTCAAAGGCTCAGTGAGGGATTAGTAAATTGAAGGGCTGCTGGGGTACATACAATAACCCTTTTATTGGGATTTCCATTGACACCTGGAATAATGGATGACTGAACCAAACAGTGGGAGGAAAACACCAGAAAGGGGAAAACGCTTGTGCTATTCTCTGTCATAATCCTAAAGACTCCCTTAGAAGCCCAGTCTGAACTCTTACAAGTGATGGATTTAGTGGGACACTTCTTACATCTGTGCCATAGGCAACTAATACAGGGAAAAATCCATTGCTTTGAATCCTAAATGTGCTTTAGATCCAGTAAAGGATCCTGCTGTTGGAAGAAGGGTTGGGGTTTTTTTGCCAATTGCCCTTCTTCCCCATGTTTCTAAAGGCTTCCCCCACCAATTCTCTGGGGACACATTTTCAGGGGCTGCAGGGAGGGAGGAGAATTGCCAAAAGTTGGTTCCATTCCTTCAGCTAGTGGAAGCAATTTCAGGATCTCTAAAAGTCTCACAAGTTTTTCTAAGTGTTACGGGCCTATGATATGCGAACGGCTGAATCACACAAAGTTTCTGCATCGAAAGACAAATCTCATTTCAACATTTAGGTTGGTTTACACCAGGAATGGGGTATCTTTGTCAGCCAAAGGGCCATGTTTCTTCATAGACAACCTTTCAGGGACCAAGTGTCAGCAGTGGTTGGAGCTAGTGGCAAAAGTTGGTGGAACAATGGATGTGATTGGAAAAGCCCAACTCACATTTCCCAAAACAAGGTAACTAACGGATGTTTATGTTGTGAATAGGTGTCAAAAGATGATCTGTACTGATTTCAGCATGTACTGTTGACAGCAACATACATTGACTCACCTTCTCGAAGACTGGTTGAAAATCAAAACAGGCTGATGGAAAAAGAGAAATCATGGCTGTCATGGGCTCAGAGCGTTGTGTGAATAGGTTCACATTTATGCACTAAGTAAGTATTGTGCATTACTCACCATGTTATGCATTTCACGCATTTGATTCCTGTGCGAAAAGAAACAAGTTAAAGTAGCGGATATAATTATGGTTATATGTTCTGATGTGAAATGGTAATGGCAAGGGTAGAGTAGATGTGAGTCATTTTTTAGCAGCAGAATAAAGGGAAATGCAGATGACAGCTAATCTCACACATACATATTTACCACAAAACACTGTTGTTGTTTTTTAATAGAGAGAGGGAGAGGAATGTAACTACTATAACTCATGTTCAAAATAACCCCCTTTCAGGGGGGAAAAATTGCATGCTGCAATACAGACATAGCCTAAGTGGGATGGTAAGTGCTTGCCAAGAGAACTGAATAACCTTTGCTGTGGCTGCAGAAAAAGGGCAGACCTCAAGGACCAGAAGGGTTGGCCAGGGATTGCACCACACACAGAAAGAGCCTACATATAAGCACAGTAGACCAAGAATTATTATGTTTTGTTGGATCATGTGCTTGCTAGATTTCAGAAAAACAGAGCCACACCCCATTCAGCCCATCGAGAGTATACCTGACACCAACTGCTGAACATTTGTATGTCTGCATCGGCCCAAAGAATATAAGACAAGCCTGCTGGATCAGGCAAATGGCCTATCTAGTCCAGTCCTGCAAACTGGACATGAACGCAATAGCACTCAGCCAACCGGCCATTCCCAGCAACTGTCGGGCCCTGAAGACTGGGTCAGCAGCGGAGCAAGCCGATCAGGTGCCTGGAGCAGCACACGCCCTGTGCCCAGGGGTGGAACAAGCCGCCCGCAGGGTGGGGTGAGCTAGGGCAGGATGCTCTGTGAGGCCTCCAAAGAGGCCGCCCTACAACTGAGGGGGAGGCGGCGGGTGGATCGTTTGGGGGAATGCAGAGCCTGCGTGTGATGGCCTGAGAGTCGGACTCGGATGCTGAACCTGAGGGATCCCAGTCTGCGCAGGAGTCCCCGCCTCCAGAACCAGCTGAGCCGGGGCTGGGGCATGAGCCTGAAGGGTCCTCACCTGTGCTGGATCCTCAGGTGCAGGCATTTGCTGAGTCTGCTCTGGCTCCTGACGTGATGGAGGACCCATTGCCTGCAGGTGCTCCACTCTCAGCCCCGTCAGAGGAAGCTGAGGTTGCTTCTGGGTCTGGTAACCCTCCAGCCTCTCCTGAGCTGCAGAGGCTCAGGGCAGAGAGGCGGAAGGAACCAAGTTCCCGCAGGAGGAGTGCTCGCCTCCTGGCTAGGAGAGGCGAGTCACCAGAGGATCGGGGCCGCCCTATGCCTCGGGGCAGATAAAAGCTGGCCAGCCCCAGTCCCAAGTTACGGGAGCAACATTGTTGGTTGCTAGTTTCTGCTTGAGCTCCTGACCCGCCCTGGCTCCCTGCTTGCATGTCTGTTCCTGACTTCACCCGACTCCGTGCCCTGCACTCAGCTTCAGCTACTACGGATTGCCTCCATGTTGCGCCTTTGACCACGGACCGGACTTGGACCTCGCCTCTCGGGTAACCCATGGGACCAGCACACTGCGGTTGCCCAAGCCACCACGTCACTCCCTGGAGGGACATGTGACTTGGGCATGCTGCAGGCCCCATGGTGAGTGCCACCCAGCATTTTGTCACCCCCCTCAGTGGTGACACCCGGGGCTACCTGCCCCCACCGCACCCCCTTTCCTCCGCCCCTGGACTGGGTTTGTGTTGAGGTGGTTTTGGTTCTCAGTCTTGTTCTCACCAGTGTGTAGCTCTTGGCTTGAGCCACGAATAGAGAGATCTATTAACCCCTTCCTTTGTAGCAGTGTTTCCCAACCACCAGCAGCATCATAATCACAATCATCATGTGTAATACTCCTTCCATTCTACACAGAACAAACTCTTACCGAACAAAGGACCTTGTGTCAAAATCCAGAGATGGATTGGCCTTTGACAACAATGTGAAAGAGGAGAGACTGAAACAGATACTCCCCCTAACTCATTGTCTCGCACAGAATTGAGCATGAGCGAGAGATCCCTTTAAATTATTACACATGATAAACTGTTTTCCATTAAAAGGCAATGAAAGAAAACTGTACCTAACGTGGGGCATAGGGGCAACGACACAGATAGCATTGCACAACATATACCAATCTGCTACTGAATCAGCAAGAGGCAATAATAATAAATGGGCTCAGGGGACTGAATTCAAAACATGCTTTATTTAGTCTTGCTCTAATGGGAATTAAGCCCCCAAATCAATGTGAACCCCTGTGCATAAAAATGCTTATATTAATGAAATTAACATACAAAAATGCATTATATAAAGGAAAATTGCTTTGGGAAAAAATGTATATTAAGGAAAATCGCAGACAAACATGTATGTATTAGGGGAAATTTGCATTAAAATGTTGGTGAATTTTCATGAGGGCTAACAAAAATAATTCCCATACTGATGTGGAAATGTGAAGAACTGAACTGAAGTCAGGAAAAATGAGAAACTGAGAAAAACCAAAACTGACAGATTTGCCTGTCCCTACAACAAGTGCAACTTACTCTGCCATTGCCATTGGTTTTATCAATATCCTGTTGATTTGCCACTCTTCTTTTAGTACCAGACATTATAGTTTTTTCATCTTGATTTTCAGGCTTCTAGAATCAACATACAAGCATATATGCATTATGAGTTTATTGTATTATATTATATCATTGTTTCTGTGACTCCCTCCCCATTTTTTCTTAATGCTCATTATCATTCTCTCAGAAAATCTGACAGCAGAGAATAGCGGGACCTTCTTGGCTTTGCCACTCTGGTTATGGAATTCCCTCCTGTCAGAGATACACTTGTCCCCGTTGTTGATGCCTTTCTGACATCTGTTAAAGACATATCTGTTTTATATGGTCTTTGGGGACTCAAGACATGTTTGGCCAGTTTCTATCTGTGTCAGCTTCTGTATTGCTGCTGTTTTGTAACTGAATTGTGTGTTAGATCGTTTTATGATTTCAACATTGATTTTATGTGCTATTTTGTTGCATTCCTTGTATACCATCCTGAGAATTTTGGTTGAAGGGCAGCTCATCAAGACCCTCTTGGCTCCCCCCACCCCAAAATTTATAGCTGCTCTGCAGTCTTTGTGTTTGGACAGGGACAGCTTTTGATTTCTAGAATAATTTTAAATATGAGCATAGCCATATTTATGAATTTATGATGATGTGAGCACAGACTAGGGTAGAGAAGCATGTTTGTTTACTTTAGGGGTAACTTGGATTTCTATAAAATCCCAAGGCTATATGGCTGTCAGAGGTGATACCAAAAGGAACAGCAGGTCACTAAGGAACTGCCAGAAATTTACAGTCAAACCCCACATTCCAAATTAAGAAGCATTGTTAAGATTAGAGATAAGGGACAAAGGAGAAATCAGAAAGAAAGAAAGAAAGAAAGAAAGAAAGAGAGCGTTTATTTAGAGAATATCTCTAGATTAGATACTCTTGAAGAAGTCTCATCCATGGTGTTCAGTAAATGAAGACTGGATGACAAACTTAACATGCCCCGATGTTTATCCCTGAGGGATCAACGGAGGGAGTGGACAGAGGGAACAAAATTCACAAATTAGATGTAACCAGAGGGAGCTTCATGTTCCTTTCTATCTAACAACACCTGTGGAGATGGGCTACTGACACTTTTCCAACCCAGGGTGATGTGAACTGGGAGAGAGTTCCTTACTGCAAACCATACAGGCAGCGGCAGTTTTAGGCGCATCTGATACGTGAGCATCGTGCCAAACTTGGTAGTGACCCAAAAACGTCACTAAAACATCACAAAAAGGGACAAGGTGGGGGGTGGAACAGACTTTTTCAATGGCGTTGCAGACGTTTTCAATGGCATTTCAAATATATGTGATTTCACTAAAACACATGGTGCCTTGGAATGTGTAAATTGGGAGTTGCCTGTATTGCATTTATGTTGGAGGGGCAGAGGGAGAAATGCTGTATTAGATTATGATGCTTGAATACTTTGCATTGTCAACTTCCTGTTCTGTAGATTGTGCCTTGCACAGCCTATAGCAGTGTGGGGGTATTTATAAGTTCCTTAATGTGCACTTATGTTCCCCAAAGTTCCTTGGAAGAACTCCATCTCATATCTAATCAAACTGGGCCACTGACAAGACACCCTGCGATGCTTTAGGGAAACCCTAGAGTTGGAATGGATGCAGTGTGAGGGCACTGCTGAAGGGAACCAGGCAGGACAGCTTTAAAGCTTAAATGGATTACATTTCTATATAACCCAGTTATGGGTCTGTGGATTCAAGAGAGTCCCCCCCCCCCCCCCCCGGCTGCCTGCCTGTCATATAGTTCCCCTGACAGGCAGGGTTTATTAGCTTTTCCAACCCAGCTCTCTCAGCATCTTTCTTTTCCCCCTGATCACATCCCTCAGCTGCCTGTCTCAACTCTTCCGGTATCTCTGTGTTCCCTAGAGCCCGTCATCATTTAGCTGCACCAGCTGCCTGCACTGGCCTCCCTGCAACAAAGCCAAACCCTTTCCTCTTGTCCAGTGCTTCCTACAACAACCACTGGACATTTTGCTTCGTTTCATCTCTGTTTGCAGCAAATCTCCTATAGACACTAGTAAATGTTTCACATGGGTAAGCCCCCCAACTCAGAACTGCTGTGGTCCACATCAGAACGCTTCATGTTTGGAAGATTATCCCAGTTATGTGCTTCTGATGGTGATAGTGGCTTAGGGAGTTCTGAAAACCCCTTGAACATTAAGTAGGTGGATTTCCCAGTTCCTGAACTCTCAGTCAGTTCTGTTAAACTAACGGAAGCAGTATATGCTAAGGCTTTCTACTGTGTAAAAGGTAAAGGGTAAAGGGACCCCTGACTATTAGGTCCAGTCGTGGCCGACTCTGGGGTTGCGGCGCTCATCTCGCTTTATTGGCTGAGGGAGCCGGCGTACAGCTTTCCGGGTCATGTGGCCAGCATGACTAAGCCGCTTCTGGCGAACCAGAGCAGCACACGGAAACGCCATTTACCTTCCCGCCGGAGTGGTACCTATTTATCTACTTGCACTTTGATGTGCTTTCGAACTGCTAGGTTGGCAGGAGTTCTACTGTGTATGTGGTCATAAAATGGCTGATGTGCTAGAGATGAGTGAATCTGTTAATTTCATTTTTCCAATCTTAAATCCAATTCTCCACATTTCCACAACATGTAATCATAGAACTGCAGAGTTGGAAAGGACACTGAGGGTCATCTAGTCTAAACTCTTGCAATGCAGGAATCTCAACTAAAGCATCCATGGCAGATGGCCACCCAACCTCTGTTTAAAAATCTCCAATGAAGGAGAGTCCACCATCTCCCAAGGGAGTCCATCCCACTGTCGAACTGCTCTTACTGTCAGAAAGTTCTTCCAGATGCAAAGTTGGACTCTCCTTTATTGTAACTTGAAGCCATTGGTTCAGGTCCTATCCTCTGGAGCAGAAGAAAACAAGTTTTGTGATTATTATTTTTAAATCTTCATTAAAATTCACCAGCATTTTAATGTGAATTTCTCATAATATAAACATTTTCATAAAGCAATTTCCCATAAGAGAATGTATTTCTGTATGTTATTTTCACTGATATGTGCATTTTGTACACACTTTTTCCTAGTATATGCCATTTTGTATTGCTTTGAAAAATGTGGAGAAATGTGAAATTTGAAGGATGGTTGTGTTTCATTTTGTGTATTATTTCAGAAAGTGCAAATTACATAGGCTCAGCTCTGAAAACCAGTCTATTTGAATTTCTCTCCCATCCCAGTTTCTTGTAGCCTTTTCTTCTTGGGGAACTATTGTAACATGAGAGGAGTAAGTTCATATTCCAGTCCACAAATTTGAAGAACAGCTGTCTTCTTCCTTCCTAAGGTGATACTGTACTTATGCCTGCTCTATTGTGCCTTTCAAGACCCAAGGCATGTCAGACTCCTATAGTTCTAGCAAGCGGACATTGCCACTTTTCTGGAGGAGGATGCCATATACCCAGTAGCAGTCGGTGGGATGGGTGGGGCTGTGTTCCTTTCCTGGCTTCCCAATGATGTCCATCGCTGCTAGTTACTGAGAGGGAGGAGCAAGCCAGGGTGTGCAGCTCGTCAGGGTGCAAGCACAGCATTGGGAGCATTGCACTGGCTTGGCCACTGTGTGTGCACTGTGCTGAGCTCCCCACGGCCTTGCCCCTCTCCCTCTCCCATTAAAGTTCAGACAGACTATGGACAGTATCCAGCTAGTGCATCAGTGCAAGAATTTATGCTTGCATAGTGGGATTTTCCAATTGTGCGTACTCTGTGCCCTCTCCAGATTTGCTCTGGAGGGTTGGCGGAGCCCAAAACAGATATAGTGGGTGCACTGGGAGAGGAAAGTGGGAAAAGTCCCATGGTGCAAGCAAAAATCCTTCTATTGATGGGATGATTAATTAGCGCAGCATTGGATACAATCCTTAGAACCCCTCAGATCCATTGCCAGCCCGGAACTTCCCCTGGTGACACCCTAGTGGTCCATTTTGGGGTCTTTTGTTGGCAGTATTATTGCCTCTGCCCTGCTTTCTGTGGCCTTTAGTTGGGCCTCTGTGGTGGTGGAGCTTGCCACCAGTAGAGGCCATTGGAGCGGGATGTCTTTAACCCGCTCCAGCAGCATGGATCAGGGTTTAGGACTGCAGCCTAGTTTTCCATAATGTTTATGAAAGGCTGGCAAATTCTAGTAATTTCCCTGACTTTTTGGAAATAAAAAATGTAGATGTTACTCCTGTTTCAGTTTTTCTAAATGTGGATAACAGAGAAAAGCACCCCAATGGCCTTTCTGCACTTTACCATTTATAGTGGTGTATAGTCGATGTTTGATCTGACATTTTTCAGAGTGAATTTGTAGCTGATTGTCTGCTCCTTTGGTCACACATCACTGTTGTTAGAGAGGAAGTGCATGGCTTTCCTTTCCACCCTAATGGTGAGTTGTGCTCGAATTGAAAAAAGAAGTTCTCCCCTTATGTACTTGTGTTCCTCTAGCTAGTAAATGCCAGAATTTTGATCGCACACATGCAGATAGCCCTTTTGCAGGGTTAAAAAAGAATCCTAGAGTTGGAAAGCACTCAGAGAGTCATATAGTCCACCCCCTTGCAAACAAGACTCACAACTGTGTCAAGTATTCTGGAATTCTATGCCTGTATGGAAGATTAGAATGGGAGCTACATGTCTGTCTGAGCTATGACAAACCTAGTTATTGTGATGGAATTTTGTCTGCAGCTAATGACTTCTGTCATGGGCAGTATTTTGACCCATGCCATCATCTCTGTCTGCCATATCCCTCATCTGAACTGAGCTCACAAGCTGACAGTTCACACTGGCCAGAAGGAAATGGTGCACAACAGATATCTCCTAAACCACATCCACCAACCCCCTTCACACAGAAAGTGTACAGCACTTGTGCACATACCACACAGATGAACTTAGTGAGGATCTTTCACAAAAGTCAGTTTTTTTGTATTTGAGTAAAATCCTTTTCTTTCTAGTATATTATTCGGGTATATTATCTGAATCATGATGACGTCATGCGGTCACATGCCAAAAAAATCCATAAAACCCAGCAACTAGACCACAATGAATGCAAAGTGAAGAACAGAAACTGTTCTTACACAAAAATGGAAAGATAAGGAAGTGCCAAGTGTTCATCAGTGGATATTAAGAGATGAAGTTATAGCAATTAATGGGGAATTTCATTCCACTCCAACTCAAACTTTCCATGGAAATGGCATACAGTAGGTTCCAGACTATTGAACTGTCTTGTTGCTCTTTGTCCACTAAACAGAAGGAAAAGCACTCCTATTGAATTTGACGGGGCATACTACTATGTAAGTGAGGTTAGGACTGCAGCCTAAATCCTATATAACTGCTGTCCATTTTTAGTTCTTGCGCTGAAGATTTATTCATTTCTAATATTTATAGACCACTTTCCACCATAGATGGTCACAAAGCTGTTTACAGAACAAGCAATGAAAACCGTTCATTAGTCAAATAAGACGTTAAAACAAACCAAAACCACAGGTGAAAACCTAAGTTCCATAACTAGGTTTAATGTGTTGGAATCCATGGTTTACGTGCAGCTTTGCAAGCAGCAATTAATGTCTCCACTGCCTGGGAAGACAGAGCATGAAAGGAATCTGCCTAGAGATAAGGAGACCCAGCAACAGCTCAGTGATTGGCTGAGGTCCCTCATATAGGCAGCATGACCTATGACACAGGTGGTTGGTGTGGTTAGTTGTTGGAGTTGTTGAGGAGTTGCTGAGAGTGAAGAAGTCCTGTTGTAAATAGTAACTTGTAGATAAGACTTGTATGTTTACTGCTGTATACAGTGGATGCTCGGGTTGCAAACGTGATCCATGTGGGATGCACATTTGCAACCTGCATCTGCGCATGTGTGGGTTGCGATTTGGCACTTCTGCGCATGCGCAAAGAGCAATTTAGTGCTTCTGCGCATGCGCGACTGCTGATACCCGGAAGTAATGTGTTCTGGTACTTCCGGGTTTCAGCGGTCCAAAACCCGAAAAATTCAACCTGAAGTGGCTGTAACCCGAGGTATGACTGTATAATAAACTACAAGAATCAAGTTACTAGTCGACAGTCTTTGTTCCTGATCGTCGTCCTGACTGGGCAATCTCAAGAGTTGCCTAAGAAACACTGCACTACTCTGCTATACTCTGCTAAGCTGTGCAACAGGCAAAAGCACTTCAAAAGTCCAAACGGCTTTCAAAAGTTTTAACATAATGTAACTTACCTAAAATGCTGACTGGAATAGAAAGGTCTTTGTCAAGCAGGAGGGAGGGGGTCTGATTGATCTTTTCTGGAAGGGAGTTCCACAGTCACACCCACAATACTGAATGCACAGCTCCTGGTGGATACCAACCATGCATTGGAGCCATGGGAGACTACTGTGTTATGTTCCCATTAGGTTATGCTAGCAGAATATTGTAGCCATGTAACTCTGGTGCTACATCAGTGCAATCCCACTGCCATCATGCTATTGCTAGTACATGGATTTTGTTGTGATCATAAGGCTTTCCAGCTGGTCTAACTGGACCATATAACTGTATTGTGAGATATATAGATGAATAGCTTACTGTTCTTTGAATTAGAACAGATTTCCCCTTTCCAGAATGAAAAACATCTAAGATATGTTGCTAGATTAAAAACCAGGGAAGCTGGTGGCAAGTGCTTGTTATTTTTAACTGAGAGCTGTACTCAACATTACACAAAGAGACTGTGCAGGTCAAGGCAAATGACCCTTACATGTCCCTGCAGTGAGAACCGAATCAACCAAACTCGCGTTATGTGAGAATCAGCTGCAGTATCTGTGTATCAGTGTGTGTATATACCATACTTTCAGCATAAGAAAAATTCTGAACTCTTCCCATGAAATTTCAGCTCTGCCCTGATGGAATGAGGGCAGACATTAATGGATCAAAATCATGGCTTTGGAACATCTGAAATAGAGGTGCAGTTCCACATTGGGATGTGAGATTACTGTGCTAAAGTTTCCCCAAATATTTCTAGATGCATAAAAAGTCTACAGATGCAATTCAGGTGATTGAGAGAACATAGCTGCTCACTAGCTGTGATATTATTTCTCCCTAGTCTCAGCTGGTGTTGCTGCCAAGATGCAATTGTGAGACACTAAACTTTCCCAGATAACAGGTGTGCCTTTCCCCCTCCAGCTTTAAAAAATAACAACAGGCATTTTTAAAACCAGATTGCTTATAATGGGGGGAAAATAGTGTCTGGGAGGAGTACTCCATTGTGCAAAGAAGGTCTACACACAAACGCTTATTTCTGATAGTTTTCATTCTGATACTTTTTTTGAACATGAAGTGGCTGTAGCTCAGTGACAGAGCCCATGCTTTTCATGCAGCAAATACCACATTTAGCCTTTGGCATCTCCAGTTGAAAGGATCCTTCCTTCCTTAATGTTAATAACTTATATACCACTTAATATAATGAAATTTCTAAGCACTTCACACAATTTACAATCATCACGTCACCAGCAAAATGTCAGTATGCAGTATCAAAAAGAACACTAAGAATCCAGTGTATAATATTCCCCATATTCTGCATGTGGGCAAATCAGTTGAGATACAAACATGAATCATGCTTGAAACGTGCAGCCTGCACTGCAGGAGCAGCCGGTGTGAAGAGGTGGCACTGAAGAGTTTGAAGAAGAGTTTGGATTTGATATCCCACTTTATCACTACCCAAAGGAGTCTTAAAGCAGCTAACTTTCTCCTTTCCCTTCCTCCCCCACAACAAGCACTCTGTGAGGTGAGTGAGGCTGAGAGACTTCAGAAAAGTGTGACTAGCCCAAGGTCACCCAGCAGCTGCATGTGGAGGAGGGGAGACGCGAATCCGGTTCACCAGATTCCACCGCTCTACACCACGCTGCAGCTCTGGTCTCTTAGCACCAGCACTGCTGCCACTAAACTAGGTCAGGGCACTGCAAGTGTGCTGGCAGAGACACCAGATGGGCTCCACTGGTGTGCCATTCTGCTGTGACCTCACTACCACTCTGTCCCATGCCACACCATCCCAGTAATGTGTAGCGGTGCTGGTGCTGGGAAGCCAGGTCACTCCTGCCTACCAGTGAACTGACCGTTTCTTTGCTGGGCAGGCAAGCAAGTGTGAAGGGAAACAGAGCCCTCCTTCCTATCACTCAGCCTTTTGACTACTAGTCTCCTGGAAGACAAGGGACATGGGTGGCGCTGTGGGTTAAACCACAGAGCCTAGGACTTGCCGATCAGAAGGTCGGTGGTTCGAATCCCCGCGACGGGGTGAGCTCCCGTTGCTCAGTCCCTGCTCCTGCCAGCCTAGCAGTTCGAAAGCACATCAAAGTGCAAGTAGATAAATAGGTACCGCTCTGGCGGGAAGGTAAATGGCGTTTCCGTGTGCTGCTCTGGTTCGCCAGAAGTGGCTTAGTCATGCTGGCCACATGACCTGGAAGCTGTACACTGGCTCCCTCGGCCAATAAAGCGAGATGAGCACCGCAACCCCAGAGTCGGCCACGACTGGACCTAACGGTCAGGGGTCCCTTTACCTTTACCTTACTCCTGGAAGACAAATATTTGCTACCATCCTCCTTCCTTGATTTCATACAAGAGGCATTGCTTCTTCCTTTTCTTGATCGTTCTGGTCTTTCTCGTATGAGGCCAATTCCCCTATCCCTGAGGACAGGAGGGAAAATTGCACTGGGAGGCCAAAGTGACAAAGGGATGGAAGGCTGGACCTGGCTTATATATTTGTTCAGACGGCTCCCTGGTTTAGGGGAGAAGAGGTATATGCCAACTATCAATATCTACACACGCTTTAGTTTGCATATTTCATAGGATACAACTTTTCCCAGACAGGAAGAATGGGGTTTGGCTATCACAATGATCTGCAATTCCCTAGCGTTTCATATGTACAAATGCCACATGTGACAAACTGCATGCGGGAGCCACTCCAAGTTTGAGGAAGGGCCAGCTCAGTGGTAGTTCTCATCCTTGGCATGCAGAAGGTTCAATCCCTTGCATCTCCCGATGCTGCTGGGAAAGGCTGCCAATCCGTGTAGACAGTCCTGAGCTAGATATCTCAGTATGCAGCAGCTTCCTTTGCTGTTATTCCTCACATGGAGAAATAGCATCCATGTCAGAATTTTGCAATGCGTGAAAGGCCTTTACTGAATTCATACCTTTTGAAAGTCACAGCGTGGTGTCAGTGAACCTGCCTCTGTGGCACACTCTGCTTTCCTGTCTTCTTCCCGGGTGGCTCTGCATCGTCCTCCTGAGGGGCTCGATGCTGAAGAAGCTGGAATAGATAGAAGCAGAACAGCAGCAGAAGTCAGAGCTTAGCCTTCTTGCCTTGAGGCTCCGTAGTCGATTGAGGTGCCATGTGACTGACTGACTCTGGTGAATTTACAATAGGGTAGATGTCTGGAGAGATAAGGACAACACTATTATATCTCCCTTGCAGCTTATCGCTGCCTAGAGTCATTCTAATAGTAAAACGTGTCATCGGTGCCAAACTGCAGGGGCCTGGATGTGAGAGATGCCGAGCTCCCTTAACTCTCACTGATTAAATGGGTGCTGGGAATACTTGTAACTCTGGACTGCTTGTTTCTTTCTTCCTTCAAGCACTGCATAAGGTTAGTCAGAAGATGGTGGCAAAGAGGACAATTTGGGTTCAGAGGAAACCATAGGAATCCTATGTACTAATTCCAGCCTTGGAGACACTAAATGCCAGTTACAGTGGTACCTCGGGTTACATACGCTTCAGGTTACATACGCTTCAGGTTACAGACTCCACTAACCCAGAAATAGTGCTTCAGGTTAAGAACTTTGCTTCAGGATGAGAACAGAAATCGTGCTCTGGTGGCGCGGCAGCAGCAGGAGGCCCCATTAGCTAAAGTGGTGCTTCAGGTTAAGAACAGTTTCAGGTTAAGAACGGACCTCCAGAACGAATTAAGTATGTAACCAGAGGTACCACTGTACAATACTGAAATCAGTTAAAACAACTGATTAATTAAGCAGTTTACTTTTTCACTTAAAAAGACCCATGTTTCCTAATGTCATATATAGAAAGGTCATGTTTCTGTTTCCTACTGTCATATATAGAGCGGTCATGTTTCTGATTATAACAGCTTTATCAACCATCAGCATGACACTGAACTGAGGCAGGACAATTTGTTTATGTACTTGTGTCCACTGTTTAAGTACTTAACCCGAGGTACCACTGTACTAGGAATCACAAATGGGGATGCTTGGGTCCTCATTGTGGGTTTCCCATGAGCATCTGGTGAGCCACTTTAAGAACAGGGTGCTTAGCTTGACTGGCCGTTGGTCTTAGGCAGCAGGGCTCTTCCTATGTCCTTATTTTCTTTGCGTTTCTATTACTGATGCTGGCTTTAAGACCTGGGAAAATGTTAGGTCAATGGTACTTTTTCCTTGCCTGGCAAATAACTCCCCCAAAACAAAACAAAACAACCAATTTTTGAATTATTTTACCCTTGAATCTACTTGGAGATCAAGTGAGCCAGAATAATATTAGGGGTGTTCACATGTTACGTACATTCAACAAGTGCATCGTCTACACTTGTTGTAGTTTAGCTGTCCACTTGTACAGTTATTCACATGTGATGTTCAACAAATGTACAGTCTATGTACTTTGATGCACAATAGTGTCCGACTTCTCCCAGGAAACTTTTCCTTCAGATGTGTATTTTAAAGAGAATACACAGACTTGATTTTCATCACACAAGCGATTGTGAGTCAGCCCTAGATGACTCTTCTAAAACTTTTGCTTGGCTAGAATCCCTTTTGAACTTGACCATGACAGCAATAGTGCAATTTATTGTTTTGGTTTCTTGGGTGGTGGAGGAAATCCATGTACAGTGGTACCTCGGGTTACATACGCTTCAGGTTACATTCGCTTCAGGTTACAGACTCCGCTAACCCAGAAATAGTACCTCGGGTTAAGAACTTTGCTTCAGAATGAGAACAGAAATCGTGCTCCAGAAGCACGGCGGCAGCAGGAGGCCCCATTAGCTAAAGTCGTGCTTCAGGTTAAGAACAGTTTCAGATTAAGAACGGACCTCCGGAACGAATTAAGTACTTAACCCGAGGTACCACTGTACTGTAACTAGAAAGCTGCAGAGAGTGTAAATTGTAGGGTGCATTCATTCATTCATCCATTCATAAATTAAAAAAACCTATTATTCATTGCCAATGCAATTTCATGTTCCACACTAGCTGCAGCTTCTCAACCATCTTCAAGGGCAACCCCACAGAGAGGGGGATGCCACTCTATTCAGCAACCAACTTTGAGGTTACTAGTCTATGGATCCCTGTGGCTAGGCTATCCCTATCTAGGAACAGCCATAGCAGGTGAACCAGCCAAGCTATCAAAAGGCACTCCTTGGTGCAGAGGCCACCTGCACCTCCAACAACCGTGCTGGAACTAGGATCTACCATAGACTGCACACCTGTTCTTTCAGAGGGAGTGCAACTCTGTCTAGGGCAGGCAACCTGCCTATTTGCTGGACACAGGAACCATGCACTCTCACCCACTCAAAGGGGCTCCGTCTTGTTGGGATTCAGTTTCAACTAATGGGCCCTCATCTAGTCTGCTATTGCATTGAAGCAGTGGTCCAGGACTTGCACTAAGCCAAGTGTTTCTGGCACGACAGCTCATATGATACACATTACAGAGGTGTTATTTTGAGGCCAGCTGCTTGGAAGAATCTGCCACAGTTATGGCACAATTTCTTATTGGCCAAATGCCATGTGAAACAAAGCCATCTTCCAAACCTCCCAGTGCCATTTCAAAGTTTGTGTATGTGTTTGTTTGAATTTTCAATTTCCCCTGTGTTGTATTTGTAGAAAAGGTGGAAATGAAAAGTCAACTGGTTGTGACGTACTGGAATAGGAGCATAATGAGTAATGGATGTGCTCAGTGGATGATCTCACTTCCTCTTGCCCTGCACTTGGAGTTCATGAATCTGCATCAGCAATCAGCATGTTCTCAGTCCTGTCTCCCACCCAGACACCCACAGCCTGAGAGTTTCCGCAGAGAAACTCCTTGTATGACACTATCAAGCATAGCAGAGTAGTTTTTGGCCCATTTATCATGATAGCGGCAACACACCCAAAACTGGCTGGATCCATGCTGTGTCTCCTAGTGCAGCCACCACCCTGCCCCTTTAGATAGGGTGTGATGATTCCAGTCCAAACACCATCAGTTTTCTGGAAATGGCAAGTGAGACACTTGTTGCCATGGTGATCCTTAATAGTTCTGACTCAGATGTGGGGTTGTCATGGAAACTGCATCTGTAGCTCCTGGGAGGTGGTGCAGGCTTCTTTCTTTCTTCCTTTCTTCCTTTTCTATCAGCAGAAAAAGGCTCTAAAGCCCCATCCTGTTTGCTACTTGCTGCACTGCAGTGACTAAGCTTTCAAGGCTGTTTCATTATTCACAGACTGAAGGATAGTCCCTTTTTGATCCTGCACTGAAGAAGCAGAATTGTTACTCAATGGCATAAATACTTTCCCTCCACATCAAACTCATCACAGGCATATAATCTGCAAATTTATGCACCTCCAGTTCCCACTATTAATGTTATATAGTCTATTTTATATATATGTCTATTTTTTAAATAAATTAATAATAAAATATAATAAAATAAAATGAAGCCTTCTTGCACAAAGCAGATCACCTTCTCTTTTTCCTTGGTTCATTCCTAACTATTTTACATGCAAATATATCTACGTCTATGACTTCATGCAAACCTAGGGCTTACTTGGCATTGTTAAACTTGGTTGAAAACAAACCTGTAGTTAACTTTCTTTTCTGGGATCTTAACATATGCTACATAGATATTGGTTAAAATTACATTATTTCTCAGGCAGAAGAATTCAAGCTTTAGGAAGCCAGCATAATTTATGACAGAGTAAATAATGCCTGTGTAATTTACCCCTGTTCCAAACTCTGTTCAGGAGTGAGGCTACTGTGGGCAGATCTGATCTGAGCATGGCAGAGCAAAAATAAACCTTTAATACCGAGTTTGTCTTACACCACCTTTTTTTTTTTGCCAGTGAACTTCCACTGGGTTGCTAGGTCATGTTCCTAAGCTGAACAGAGTTTGGAACAGAGATAAGTTTCCCCCCACCTCCCCCAACTCACCCCTGCCACTCCTGTGAAGCACCTTTTTCACAGGACGTACCCTAGCCTTGACTCAGCTGACTTCAAATGAGTCAGCTGAGCTAGGATGAAGGACTTAACCCCATTTGTATCTGAGCTGGGAAGAAAGCTTTTACCTAGCTCTGCTGGAGAGCTGCCTATTCCAGGCTCTTCTCACCCCAGTAGCTCTTGGGGTTGGATTGCTCCCTAAGATTCAATAAGCGAAAGAATGTATTTGAACTGCATATTTCAAGGGATACACAATATATGAGATAAATTTGTGTGTAGAAGGAACTGCGCCATGTATCTTGAGTCGCAACATATGTGAGGAAGGATATGGATGGATAAGGTGTTGTGATAAGTATAGAAAATAACATACGATTATGAGGCATATGGAAAAGAGGATTAAAAGGAGTATGTGTTTGTAAATGTTCAAGACCAGTGTCAGCACCCAGCATTCCTGGACAGCTCTCAGGGTCTGCTGCCAATGCCTGCCTTGGCCTTCTTAAAAAAACCTGCAGATTGGTGCTTTGAGTAACACCAGGTGGCTGAGTCTACCTGCAGTTTTCATTTCCCATGATGCTCTTGATGTAGTGTTGCTCTTGAGCATTATGGGGAATTAAGATGACTGCCAGCTTAGTCTGCCAGGGCCCACATAGGACCCCCTCAACCCAGGAGCCAGGCTTGTGAATATTGGTGATTCAGATATCCCAATGGTGTATGCTCAGGTGAGAGACAAATACCCCATACTGAGAAGAGTTAATGTACATCCTAAGGTGAGGTTTGAAGTCCATGCAATGTAGACTTTGTTCTACAAGGCTTTTGAGCTTTTAGACAAATTATAAACAAGATACAGTGGTACCTTGGTTGTCGAACATAATCCCCGGAACAGTTTGAAAACCAAGATGCGGCTTGCAATTGTCTGCAGGAGCTTCCTGCACTTAATTGGAAGCTGCGTAAGCCGCGTTGGACATTTGGCTTCCAAAAAACATTTGCAAACCAGAACACTCACTTCCGGGTTTACGGCGTTTGGGAGCCAAAAAGTCCGAGTACCAAGGTGTCCAACAACCAAGGTAAGTCTATATGTATACGAATGTAACAATATATTAAGAAACTTTCAGTTCTACCCTATATACATCTACTTAGAAGTAAGCCTCAATGAGTTTAATCACACTTTCCCCCAGCTACATAGGAAGCTGCCTTAGCCTTATACCAAGTTTACACAACTGGTCCATCTAGCCCAGTATTATCTCCACCGATGGTCAACAGCTCTCCAGGATTTCAGACAGGGAACTCTCCCAGCCCTACTGGGAGATGCCAGGGAATGGACCTGAAATATTCTGCAAAACAGATGTTCTAGCATTGAGCTATGGCCTATCTGCATGGGATTACAGTCTTAAGAGAGTAAGAACCTGAACAATCACAACAGCTGGATTCTACTATTAAACATGATAATAAATCAAGATCATATCTCATAACAGTTGATGAGTGTGGGTTGTTTCCATAAACATCAAGCACTTTGAATGAGGCGATGGTTTCTCTCATGCAAATATAGTTTAATAGTTTTGACATCATTGCATATTCATACAGTGTACTTTCCAAGACTGTCCCTTTTAAGAACCACCCTTAGCAGAATTTCAAACTGTATTATTTTCCATCCCTGAATAGGGATGCCCATAGGATTAGTGTTTATCTTGATTTAATGTCTCATCAGAAGCATGACAACCCCAGTAGTCATCCCATGGTGCTACTAAATGAAGCATGCCTTGTTTCCTCATCTGTGATGTAAACCTCTGCCCTTTGAAGCCTTAGCCTGAAACGAAAGATGGAATGAGAACGATAGGTATTGACCCATGGAGTATCTACAGTAAATTAAATAATAGGCTTTAGTTTTAGCCCATTTAAAACAGTTAGAGGGAGCTGCAAAATTGATCTGTGTGCCAGTGAAAGGTGCCTGAGGTGCCTGTATCTGCAGCTTTGCACCTCCTCAGCTTTTGTCCCTCTCTCCTGCATACCTTGCTATTCATAGCTGTCAACGTTTCCCTTTTTTTAAGGGAAATTCCCTTATTCTGAATAGGATTCCTCGCAAGAAAAGGGAAAAGTTGACAGCTATGCTTGCTATTGATGAACCTGACAGACAGGGATGGTCGCCATCTTAACAGAGAAAATGAACTCTCTCACTCTTCAATTGATTTCACACCCTTTCCTTCAAATAAAACGATGAAAAAAATTCTTCAGGTGGAAAGGCTGGACAATATGTGCTTGCTGAGTACCTGCCACCAAACTAAACTTAAGTCAGTGGAATTTGAGGGCACATGGTTCATTATAGTGATGACTTACGTTCCTCAAACTTTTTATTGCTGACTCAGCTAAGCTGTGGTATTTTCCTTGATAACTTCTTGCTGTTCACCAATTATGAATGCCAGGGAGCTACAGCCACTATTTTGCCACATATTCAGCTACACCTTTGCACCTCATGTGCCTTTAAACCACCTTACTGCATGATATGATAGTAGAAATGGCAAAGCTACTCGGGTGTGAAAAAGCTTTGGTCATTTATATGGGCTCAATGACACACAGAGAAACTTTCTCAGCAATTGAGCCTTGTTTTGGAGGTTTGCAAAATCTGGGTCTAAGCATCTTTCAGAGGCAATCTAGACTGCAATTAAAAGAATAATGGGTAATTTATTTTGCAAGGGTTTGTTTTATTTACATATTTATATCTCAGTTTAGTTTTTAATAACATGTTATCCATTACAAACATTCAGGATAGAGAAGAAAGCAGAAAGACATTTTTGTCTGAAGCTAACAGCTTGCTGCTTTCTCACTTAGCACAACAAAACAAGAACACCTAGTTTCACCTAACAAATATTGTGGTGCTGAAGAAAAGCAAACATATCTATACTATCTGAAAATCAAATTGCATATATATTGAGCACATTGCAGTAGGCCTACAAGGCAGCAGAAGTTAGCCATATTAAATCTTGATTAGAAACTTGTAGAAATTGGATCTTTGTTTTAATTCAGACACGTCACCTTCTGTCAAACTTCACCTTTGATGGGCCCTCTTTTCCACCTTCATGTAGAAGAAGCAAACCTTTTCTACAAAGAAGAACAAACCTGCTGCTCATTCATGAAGGGAAAATACTTCCATTCTCAGTGATGAAAGTACAAAGAAAAGCAGTCTGAGTCCCCAGAGACTTGCTGTGATTGATGTAACTTGTGAGAAAAGGACTCGACTGCTGCTATGGTAGAAGCATTTCACTCTGGTAGATTTTTTTTAAAAATAATACCCAACACACACACACAGCGCCAGCACAATATCAAGGCTTCCTCACTCATGCCCAGGATCTCAGTCATTGCCTGATGTGGATTATGAAGTTCAGTGTTTCCATTCTTTATGTCCTGGATTAAGGCAGAGCAGGTTTGACTGTCTCTGAAGAGCTGTCATATTAGAGTCACAGTTCACTGCTTAGCACAGGCCAGGACAGAAGCTCTGTTTGCAGGAGTCTTTTTGTCCATTATACATATAGTTTGCTATGCTGGGGCTTTTTCTGGTAAATGCTCTTTGTCAGTTTCAGGCTTAAATGATATATGTTAGTCTGGTTTGAATGTTATGCTCCTGGTTTATTAAACTGGGAAAGAGTGCTGGACTTGCAAATTCTTTCTCCACACTCTCTTCCCTTGTGTGCTGGTTTGGCCACTTCTATTCCAATTCTCTTTGAAACCCAGTTTGTCATTACATTCTTTTTATTAACCAGGATGTTAAACCAGGACCAAACCATGGTTTATGATCCTCGTTTGCAAATTGATATTTATTCCTTTCTTCTTCTTCTTCTTCTTCTTCTTCTTCTTCTTCTTCTTCTTCTTGTTTAGTCGTTTAGTCGTGTCCAATTCTTTGTGACCCCATGGACCAGAGCACGCCAGGCACTCCTGTCTTCCACTGCCTCCCGCAGTTTGATCAAACTCATGCTGGTAGCTTCAAGAACACTGTCCAACCATCTCGTCCTCTGTCGTCCCCTTCTCCTTGTGCCCTCCATCTTTCCCAACATCAGGGTCTTTTCCAGGGAGTCTTCTCTTCTCATGAGGTGGCCAAAGTATTGGAGCCTCAGCTTCAGGATCTGTCCTTCCAGTGAGCACTCAGGGCTGATTTCCTTAAGAATGGAGAGGTTTAATCTTCTTGCAGTCCATGGGACTCTCAAGAGTCTCCTCCAGCACCATAATTCAAAAGCACCAATTATTCCACGATCAGCCTTCTTTATGGTCCAGCTCTCAGTTCCATACATCACTACTGGGAAAACCATAGCTTTAACTTATTCCTTTCTTACCTTGTAACTATTTCAGATGTCTGAAGGAGAGACCAAAACTGAAACACTGAAACTGGTGCATGACAGGTGCAGGAGGCACACAGACCTGATGCTTCTTTCAGGTTTGATAAACAATTATTTATTAAGTTAGTAATGTTACATCTAAACTGGCTCCATGTGTGATATCTGTCATGGATTAAAGGTTTGCAGTGGTGATCTGTCAAGGCAAGAGTAATGCTTTGTGTGTCTAGAGCATTCTGGCAGATGGCTGGGATATAAATGATGAAAGTAGATAAATAATTATTCAGATGCAAAACTAGTTTCAAGTGTGGTATTCATTTCTTCACATGAGCTATTTTGTCTTTGATGAGGAAGAAGAACTTAAAGTGCACAGAAAGAATTTTCACTGAGATCGTAGTGAAACTGTAATAATTAAGACTCTTTACATAAGGTTGATAATTGCAATTCAGTCTGTTGTTGTGGTTGGCATCTGCCTGTCTCTGGAGACAATGAAAGTGTGCACCTTCAGGGGTTAAGTCAAATTGTTGGAATGTCATAGCTGTGGGTGTAGAGACCCATATGGGAGAGACACGTTTTATTGCAGGTGGGGCAGATGAAGGCATCCAGTTTTGCCACTCTAGGTGCACCATGACATTTCTTTTCTCTGTGCTCCTCCCAGCAGTCCTTCCTCCTCTGATCACCGCTGTGAATACACAACTTGACTGTCTGTCTCCAGGTGATTGTCTGCAAGGGAATCCCATCCTTTCATGTCATGTTTGCAGACATATTTGTAATGCAGAGTTGGTTTGCCAACAAGTCTAGTGCCTGAAGCCAGCTCCCTGTAGAGCACTTCCTTGGGGATCCTGCCACCCTCCATTCTGTGTATATGGCCAAGCCAGTGTAGATGTCACTGTGACAGAACTGCGAACATGCTGGGAACATGGGCTTGGGAGAGCACATCTTTGTTTTAGACTCTGTCCTGCGATGTGATGCCCAAAGTTTTCCTGGAGCAGCGCTTATGGAAGGCATTGAGGCATTGTTCCTGGGGGGTATAAGTTGCCCATGACTCATTTCCATAAAGCAGTGTGCTCAACATGCAAAACTGGTAGACCTTTGTCTTGGTATTGGTCATTAGCATCACATTCTCCCATACTCTTTTGGAGAGGGGAGCCATTGCTATAGCTGCCTTGCTAATACGCTTGTCCAGTTCAGCATCAATGGAAAGGTTGCTTGTTCTGGTGGAGCACATACTGTACTATTTTTGGTACAGTATTGTCTGCTTATGATGATCCAAACCTCAGAATGCTAGTGGTCTTGCTTGAAAGTTTCCCCATCATTGAACCTTCTTCCCTCCCTGTAGAGTTTACATCAGAGAAAAGTGATGCCATGGAAGAGGACTGTACTACATCATGAACATCAACGACCAGTTAGTCTTGCTGACAGTTGGAAGTCTCAAAAAGGATCCTTCTGTAGCACATTGTGAACTCCTTAATATGCTGCAGCATTCCATGGAGAACCCACTCTTATAACCCGCACTGAACGAAAATGGATGTAGCCTTTCCAGCACTTTTAGCCTTCAAGTATTAAGATCAACCTTTACATCTGTATATCACTGCTTCCCACAAAATCTAGTGGAAGTTTAGCACTCATTTCCATGTTAATTGCTTCCAGGGAAAATATGTTTCCAGCGCTTGTAACCCAGAAAATAATAGGACTTTTGCACTGCAATTTCCTCTCAGTTTTTCTGGATTGCACCACTGCTGCAAACATGACAAAATTTGGCATTTTGTCATACAGTTCTTTTCCATGATTTTCATCGGTGGATCATGTGTGAACAGAAGCACACATCCACATGACAACATGTCAAATTACACCTGTTGTGTCACACCATACCTACTGATGTGAATAAAATTTAGCATGACATTGATCAAAAAGCCACAGTACCACAACACAAGAGGTAATACAGTACAAAAGGAACATTACAAACCGGGAGAGAAGTGCCAACTTTATAACCAGGAAAACTAACACAACAATTCTCACATCTGAATGCACTCTTAGCATTTGTTTTTTAAGATCATGCTGAGTGTGGCCTATTTGGGTGGGTAAACTATTTTCCCACTGACTCTCTGCCAAAGCTTTTGGAATGTGCATAACATACAGGAGGAGCATATTAGACCAGCCACAGTGCTGCCACTAAAGTTTCCTCCAGACCACAGAATGTGCTAAATGATACACAGGATGGAATGAAAATGTCCCTCCCAAATTCACTATTCCATTAAGCACTAAGGAGGGGGAAGATCTGCAAAAGGCTCATGGTAATCTTTGGGGTGTGCATCTTACACCCCACGGGCAGGAGAGGTACATGTTCAAAAATGTTGTGGTTTGGTTTTTTTTAAAGTTCCACTGTTGCTATGGCACTCACAACATTCCCCACCACTACAGCGCACACACTAGAATGCCCTGAAACCATGATCCAGCCAGAGTATTTGGGCAGGGTGGGGAGAAATGAGGTCCAGCAGCTGGTGGCTACTGAAAGGAGCTCAATAGTTGCCCACAGACCATTAAAAGAAGAAGACTGCCACAACCACTTCCTGCTGGAATATGCACACTTTTACAAAACACTCTTGGATTGTGTGTGATTATTATGGTCCATTAACAAATGGGAAGACTGAGCCACTAAGGAATACACCAATCTGATGATGGCTATTCTCTGAACCAGAGACAGAATCAAAAATAAGTCATTAGAGCCAATCCCCCAAACAATAATACCAGGCCATATGCTTCTCATAACATTGGAGCTATTGAGCAATGTAGACTCTTACAATATAATATTTCATATCATTCCCTCCCCCTTGTACATTCTGTCTAAGAAGGAAGGAAGGGAGCAAACTCTCAAGCATTGTGTGTGTGTGTGTGTGTTAGACAGAGAAAGAAAAATTCCCCAGGTTGGGAGGTTAATTTCACAAACTAGAAAATACATTTTGGACAGGGGGGGAAAAGAGATAAGTCTTTGACTGGCAGCCATTTTATAACACACATAGCTATTTAATTGCTTTCCTGCAGCTTCCCCTGGGGGGAGGGTTACCCTCCTTCATAAACACCTAATTTCATCTGTCCAGACAGGTAGTGAGTGATATTGCTCTTCCAGAGAAATGATGAATGGAAATCATTAATAAGAGTATATCCCAGAGACAGGAGATTCACCTCTTATCTAAATTTAAGTAGCTGTGTCCTCTGTGGCACCAGGGAAGTTCCTTAACACAAAGCATTCGTAAGTAGCTTGCAGAGTTGTCTCCCATTTCACAGGGGATGTTCTTTGTGAGATGTTTTGAGAAGCAGCCGCAGGTTGGGGAAAACGAAGGAGAATGGGATTAGTTTGAATTTAGCAATTCCTTAAAAAACACACGCTTCTGGCAAAAAAGGTTGTCAGTTTTATTATTTTACCATTATAACAAATGGGCTAACTAATAGTTACAGTGGTACCTCAGGTTACATACGCTTCAGGTAACATATGCTTCAGGTTACAGACTCCGCTAACCCAGAAATAGTGCTTCAGGTTAAGAACTTTGCTTCAGGATGAGAACAGAAATCGTGCTTTGGCGGCGCGGCGGCAGCAGGACGCCCCGTTAGCTAAAGTGGTGCTTCAGTTTAAGAACAGTTTCAGGTTAAGTACGGACCTCTGGAACGAATTAAGTACTTAACCTGAGGTACCATTGTATTCTTGATACCATTGATATCATTTGATATCACTTGATACCATTGTATCAAGGTGTTTTCATGGAACTGATCAATGAATATCCAGGCCAATTGGGAAAGGGTATGGTGGGGAGGAGGAGGGGAAAACCCCGTTGCACCAGCAAAAGCCTTTGTGTGGGCTTGTGATAATGTAACTCATTGGTTGAACCCAGCCATTTTTTATTTACATCACATAATGTATAATAATATACATTATCATTTACTGATATACAATATTTACCCGCACACACCATGAAAAGTTTAACTTTCAAGCATTTCTTCCAACAAAATCATCATCATCTACAAGAGTCAGTTTATCAATTTCAAAGGAAAGCATCTCACTTTAATGTTAAAAGGTGATATTATACCTCATCTCAAATCAATATCCACCAAAACGCTTAGGTAAACCACAACAAAATAAAGAGATAAATGTTTGGGTATCAGAAAACATTTGGGAAAAACCTTCTACCAAAGGCTGTATAAACCACACCAGTATCTTAGGAATTTTAAATTAGGTTGAAGATGTATGCTGCAAAACTGCATTAGAAAGTACCCAGAAGGATATTTTCTTCTTTTTAATTCCTAATATAGAAACTTAGGAATCTGCCAGGTCAGACTGTTCGGATAGCTAACTCACAAACTGGCAGCAACTCTATAAAATATCAGACTAGTGTCTTTTCCATCATCTGCTACCTGTTCCTTCAGCTCAGGTGTGGGGAACCTTTATTCCTACAGATGTTACTGAGTCACAACTGCCATCATCCCTGTCCATTGGCCATGCTGGCTGGGACTGATGGGAGCTGTAGTCCAGCAGCATCTCGGGGGGGACAAGATCTGCCCCACGCCTGCTTTAACTGGAGACATCGGGTATCGTCTACATGCATAGCATATTATCTCCTAGTGAGCTGTGGGATTTCCACACCCTCTAACCATAGCTGTCAACGTTTCCCTTTTTTAAGGGCAATTCCCTTATTCCGAATAGGATTCCTCACAAGAAAAGGGGAAAGTTGACAGCTATGCCTCTAACGAAACAGTGGGCCTGTTTACTGAGGGCAGTTATTCACTTCAATAAGCAGTAAGAAGCAACAGTCTGACTTATTTCAGGAGAGAAATAAAATATCTCTAGCAGCATAACTCACCTCCTGTCATTAGCAGAGGGAAGAGGAGAACTCAAGTGCCCCAGTTTGTGGAATGATTAACCATTATCTACTTCGAATACTAAGCAGCTACTCATAAATGATGTAAGTGGAATGTAAAGCACACATTTCACTGGGGTTTAAAATGTGTTTAATTGTGCATTGGCTTGCAACTGTAGTCTTTGAGGTACATCATGTATGGAAGCATATTAACCGCCTATCTGTACAAAATGCCACGCATGTAGCCTCCACAAAATTGATCCTGGGCTGGTTTAACATTGAGGCTCATGCAACCAGTTTCATGACTTATATCCCGGATGAACTTTTCTACAACCTAATCGCCTAATCGCCACTCTCTCCTACATTTATGCTTTATATGTCATGAAGCAGGACTTGGGAGCGCTTCTCCTGATCTGAGCCATTCTTATGACACATGGAAGTGCAGTTTCCTACGCGGAGCAGGAACAGCATTGCCATGGAAACAAAGTTTCCTCAGGCTTTAAGTGACAAGATATTACTGTATACATATACATTATGTCAGTAAGGTCAGAGACCTAGACCATCTGGCTTCCTTGCTTCCATTCTCACTTGGTTTATGTGCCAACTGCCTAGCCCTATTTGACCTGACTACTGCAGCTTCCACTTCCAAATACAATTGCTTCTGCCGTAGTCTATGCCCAGATGTCCTGGTTATTAACCTTTGCACAGCTTCCAGATCATGGTGAGTCTTATTGGAATGAACTTTTCATGGCTCTCTTCAGCCCTTCATAGTACACTGTAGAGGGTGGTCAGGCTTATGACATAACCTTTGACCTAGAGGGCAGCTTGGATCAAAAAATGAAGCTTGCTAGAAGGATGGCATTGAGGAATCTGTGTGAAATGTTATCTATTGGAATTACAAGAAATGGAGGACTGGAGTTCTAAACTCATTCCTAAGCTTTTTGATACCCAACTAGTAATCTGAGGTTGTTGTGCTTTCTTTGGCCCAATATTTGAGCAATTTTCTCAGCCAGAAGAGAAGGTGGTATTGTGATTATCACATAATAGTTGTCAAAAGATGATTAAAAGCTGAAAACACATACGTGAATTCTGTAAGACAAATTGCCACCACTAGAGGGTATAATGTTAATGATAATTTCATAAGAAATTGTTGGAAACAGTCTAATTGCATTCTGGTTCCTCCAAACAAAACTTATATGAAAAAAGAATTATTCAGTATTATATGCCAATGTATTTATCAAAGAATGTGAAATATTTTTTTAAAAATTTGATCAAAACCGGGATACAATATATCATTGAGAGCGATTCTTCAGTTCTAATATGAGGTATTAATGTTTAAGCAGTAAAGACAATAGATGTGTGTGGTATCTAAACATTGAGAAAAACAAAGGAACCAAATCATGTTGTGACACCCCCCCTTTTAAAAAAAAGACAACATAATTTTGGAAAGTTACATAGCAAATGATCAGGAACTAGACTTATCATCTGGTAACTGCAGAGTGCTCATTAAGAAATTGGATAATATAGGATCAAACATGAGAATGACCACATTTCATATGCTAAGTTCCATGAGACAGGAAAGTAACAACAATGTTATCATCATTGTCTTCCAGGATAAATAATGAAAAACAACTCAGTTGCATAAACAAACAAACAAACAAACAAACTTACTTTATGTGTTAAGAATATGGATATGGATTACATCTAAGAACATTAGGGTATGCAAATATAATAAATACAGTGGTACCTCCGGTTGCAGACAGGATCTGTTCCAGAGCTCTGGTTGGATCCCAAGGTTTTTGCAACTGGAGGGACAGCTTCTGCACATGTGCGCGTGGCGAAACCTGGAAAAATACTTATGGGTTTGCTACCTTCGCATCCTGAAGGATACGCAACCGGAGGTGTGCATATCCAGAGGTACCACTGTATATGGAAAAATGTAAGGGGCACAATCCAGTCACCCTTCAGAGTCTCCAAACCCTTCCTCTGTGAACAAGAAAGTTTTGCATATTTTTGACCGGATTGAGCACGTGCATATATAGATCTACATTAAATAAAAAAAATACTAAGAAGGAGAAATGTATGGACAATATTTTTCAATGGAATGATAAATTGAGTGACCGAAAAAGCTCTACAGTCTCCATTTTTTAAGGCAAAATGTTGGATAGTGGCAATTAAAGAAGATTTCATAAACATGGTTTCCACAAGAAATTATAGTGAACAGTTTCAGGATGAACCAAATAAACATGTACATTGAGAAGATACTTCAACATCAAGCACATGCTCATGGTTAAAAGAGGGGGGGAAAAACCCTGCTACCTCCCCAGCGTTATGGGAATAGACACATAAAAAGATAAACTTACTGACCTCTTAGAAAATGGCACCATGTGAAGTCTTCAGAAAAACACAACGATACTGCTACTAATAATATCAAAGAAGAAAAGAAATGGCATTGAGTAACTTCAGTAGACAACTACAGCAACAGTCTCTTTCTAGGAACTTGATAGTTTTCTGCAGTAGCAGTCCAAATATACTAGAGAAAGGGTTTTGCAAAAATAGGGAGCAAAAAGGCAAGCATGTATGTATCAGATTTACACCATAAGGTTAATTGAAGAGACTATTATAAATTGCAAGGCAGCTTTCAAATTGGGGCCACCAAGAGCAAGAAACATCCCATTGCAGATCAAGCAACACATGTGTGATTAAGGCCCAGGTAATCTGGAAGATGGCATGTCTCATCTAATCAATAAAACTAATCAGAATTTTTATGCTGACAAATTTTATCGATAGGAGCAGGAGGGTTATAGATAGTTCTAGTGCCATGATTTATGATAAAAAATAAAGAAATACAAATAGATGATTATAGTGAAAGGAGCTCTTAAGAAAACCCTGTAGGTTTGCCAGCCAGTCCACACAGAATTCTTGTAGCACTGTTTGCACTCGCAGTGTGGGGATGATGATTATTTTGGGGGAGGGAGGAAAAATATGCCTTATTTTCACCCACCCTTCTAAAACCTTTTCCCATTCTGCTGTACAGTGGTACCTCGGGTTACATATGCTTCAGGTTACATACGCTTCAGGTTACAGACTCCACTAATCCAGAAATAGTGCTTCAGGTTAAGAACTTTGCTTCAGGATGAGAACAGAAATCGTGATCCGGTGGCACAGCAGCAGCAGGAGGTCCCATTAGCTAAAGTGGTGCTTCAGGTTAAGAACAGTTTCAGGTTAAGTATGGACCTCCGGAACAATTAAGTACTTAACCCGAGGTACCACTGTATAGCACTGAAGGGGAGATGTTTTTGGTGAACTGATAGGCACCATCTCAATGATTAGACACACTCTTCATGTTGAAAAAAACTCACAGATCCCAGTGCCACAGCAGGGCCCCTGTAGTGCAGTTCATTGGAGTTGCCGAAAGGGAAATAACATACAAAATAACAAGCAAGATTGTCTGTTCTCTGCTGGAGGAGCAAGCATCAGAAAGACATAATGAGTCAGAGGGGCACATATAATTTTCATATTTGTATTTATGCAATCATGGTATTATTGACAGACTGTAGAATGATACCAGTATGTGGCTGACAGACATTTTATGCTTCCTCTGTTGTGTTATGTGCTCACTTAACACAATGAGAATAGAACTGGCAGTTCTTACGGTGTTTTGGAGGTTGTTCACCAGCTAACTGAGATCCCCGTTTCCTCTAATTATTGTCCATCCAATTAAAATGTTTCCTCACAAATGCATATACAGCCAACAAGAGAAGATAGCTCAGAGCATGTTGCCCCACGTAAGCATGGCTTAGTCTCTCCAAACCTTGGCAGAACTCCAGCACTAGTAATTCTGTGAATGTTTATCGTCAACAATTTGCTAGCCATTCAAGTTTCATTCAGCACCAGCTGTATCTGCTGTTCAGTATCCTCAGGTGACACAGAAGAAGGACCAGCAAATCATAGTCAAAGCTGGTTTTTTGGTTTAACCGGGAGAAAATGTTGTCATTGTCCAACTGCAATTTCTCAACACATGCCAAGAGTCAGTCCTCGCATGCTTTTTCTGGGTATTTTGGAAATTGTAACACACTCACTCTAAGCCATCTGGGTTACCCGAGAGCCCTGAGCTTTCTTACACGAGCTCTGACAGATTGCAGGCAGAGTCCAACACAAAGTCAAAAGCACTTAAGCTCATTACGTCAGCCTCAAAATTATGCTAACATCTCAGGAATCATTAGAGTTGAAGATGTAATACATTTGAGCTTTCTTGTAAGTGCCTTGCCCAATACATGGAGTGTAACCTCCTGCTCTTTCTTCTGTGGTCCTTGACGTTTCAAGCTCTCCCCTCTCTCTGCCTATCAACTCTTAAAAGGTATAATGAATGTCTCCCTTCTACCAATACTTCAGAGATGTGGATCACATAGCCGTGGTATGAAGACAGTGAAAAGGAAGACAGCTACACATGCGTATGGTCTAATTCATTTTTAAAGGATTGTAATTCATCCAGGAACATTATCAATAATTACTAGAAGAATGCCATAATTCACATCAAGAAGATCAGAAGTTTGGCAGGAAGCCTGCATTGTGCTTAGAAATATCACATGTGTACACACAGGATTATGGAGCATACTAATTGTCTGTAGGGGGCCAGGAGACTTCCCCACAGAGGCAGATAAGAGCTCTGGTAGTATGTTGGTCAGGGACATTCTGAATAAGCCTTACAGCTACACCAGGAAGCTGCTTTCAGCAAAAGAGTAATGGCTGTAGAGGCAAGAGACTGGAAGTGATCCATTTAGCTCTAGTTCTTAGGATTATGCCCCACGGTTTTGTTTTTTTGGGGGGCTGGGGTGCATTCTTACAAAGCAAACTGGAAAGTGGCTGGAAGGAGACAAAGACATGTGATAATTCAAAGGAAAGCATAAGGAAATCATCACCATTCGAAGCTAGTTCAGGAAAAAGGTCATGTAAGGTGACTCTCCACCTGGGGACTACATCTCAAAAATTTGCTATCATGCTCTGATTTATAAAACTTGGTATGGTATTTTCAGATGGAAATAGTGTCTGATAATAATCATTTTATTCAGCATCTTTATGAAGCTTCTAGGAGACACTGACCAGTGCTTTCAGGGGCTGTTATAGAACTGTACTTGTCTTCTATAGGTTGTGGCTGGAGGAGGGTTAACAGGCTGAAGCTGTCAATGGCAGACATGGCAGAAGCACCTTTTATGGTGGGTGGGGCTTGAACCCAAAGGGGAGGGCCACTATCTTTTCTCCCTCATTTTCTGCCACCCCCTTTTCTCTGTTTCTGACACACAACCCCCCCCCCCAATTCTTCTCCCTTGTCAGCTGCATGAAATCTGGCTGAAGGTCAAATGAAATTCAGCCAAGGTTCCCCACCCCTGTCCTTAGGTCTACTTCACACTTTACTGCCATACATTGCCGCCATCTTGTGGCCAACCTCCCACACCTTCTGTCACTTACAAGGTTAGGGCAGGTCACCTGGGATTACTTAGTACACTAGCACTGCTTCCCGCCCTATTCTGAGATGTTATGAAAATAGTGTGTCACTCATGACGCATCCTAGAAAATGTGGGTAGAAGCTGCATACATTACCAGAAATGTTGTGGGAATGAGATATGGCAGCCATGGGGGTTTTTTTTGCAGGCATGGAACAGGGAAGCTGGAATAGGGTGCTCTGCAGTTGTATGTGCATTCCAGGACTCCTATGTGAACCAGGTGTCTATGGGGAGTGGGTGATGCTGTGGTCTAAACCACTGAGCCTCTTGGGTTTGCTGATCAGAAGGTTGGTGGTTTGAATCCCTGTGACAGGGTTAGCTCCCATTGCTCTGTCCCAGCTCCTGTCAACCTAGCAGTTCAAAAGCATGCCAGTGCAAGTTGATAAATAGGTACTGCTGCGGATGGAAGGTAAATGGCGTTTCCGTGCACTCTGGTTTCTGTCACGGTGTTCCGTTGTGCCAGAAGCGGTTTAGTATTGCTGGCCACATGACCCGGAAAGCTGTCTGTGGACAAATGCTGGCTCTCTCAGCCTGAAAGTGAGATGAACACTGCAACCCCATAGTCACCTTTGACTGGACTTAACCATCCAGGGGCTCTTTACCTTACCTATGGGGTACACACAGGTTACCAGAAATGACTATCTGGTCCCTGGTTCTGAAGGAAACAGGTCACACCACCTCGGTGAAGCTAACCAGCTCTGCGTCTGGATAGTGCTTGGATGCAAGACCACATGGGAATTACACCTTGAAAAAAAGACATGATACACATACATACATAATTTAATTTGAACATACCTACCTACTAGGAAGGCTTAATGACAAAATTAAAGAAAACAGAGTGATATGTGTGTGATATTTAAAATGCTGTCAAACAAACCATTCATATTTTGCTAGATAGGCACATGATAGGAGCTGAAGCTTGCTGAGTTTTCTCGTAAACGTGCTAGAGAGAACTCTGTGAGAGACACTCCTACTGTGCCCTGACAAGGGAGGGCATAGCAATATATTCTTCTACCTCCCTGGGCAAACCCTCTTTCTCTCTTTCCATCCCTTTCCGCTCTGCCAGCAACATGACAATGTCTGCCATGTCTGAGCTCCAAGCACAGACTACATTTTAAACTAGATTTAGGTACGTCTTTGTAACTGAATTAGCATTTTAAGCCTGCCTGAACAAAGCTGCTATATCTGCTACTCTTCAATAAGTATTCTGAGTGAATAAATGTTATTTTTACTTTTTACAAGACTGTTTGCGTGATCGTCATTTTAAGGGGGAAATGCCAGGAAAATCCAGTCTGCCTTAAGGCATCCTGGTTTATTTAAACTAAAAGGCTAAAACTAGCCTAGCTAAGCTTCCCCTTTAAGCTGCAAAGGGATGGCACTCTGCTAAACTCACAAACGTGAGGTAATATCTAACAAATATGTGCTCTCCTAGCTTTTATTCACATCCCAACAATATGTTTATCTTCAGTTTTTTAAAATCAAGCATTTCCCAGGGTAATTGATGAGCCGGATTTGTTCCTGCATTGTATCCAGAGATGTGCTACAGGCCAATTTCTAATATAATAATAATAATAATAATAATAATAATAATAATAATAATAATAATTTATTTGTACCCGGCCCATCTGGCTGGGCTTCCCCAGCCACTCTGGGCGGCTTCCAAAAAAATATTAAAATCCTCTAATACATCAAACATTAAAAGCTTCCCTAAATAGGACTGCCTTCAGATGTCTTCTAAAAGTCTGATAGTTGTTGTTCTCTTTGACACCTGGTGGGAGGGCGTTCCACAGGGAGGGCGCCACTACCGAGAAGGCCCTCTGCCTGGTTCCCTGTAACTTGGCTTCTCGCAGTGAGGGAACCGCCAGAAGGCCCTCGGCGCTGGATCTCAGTGTCCGGGCAGAACGATGGGGGTGGAGACGCTCCTTTAGGTATACTGGGCCGAGGCCATTTAGGGCTTTAAAGGTCAGCACCAACACTTTGAATTGTGCTCGGAAACGTACCGGGAGCCAATGTAGGTCTTTTAAGACCGGTGTTATGTGGTCTCGGCGGCCGCTCCCAGTCACCAGTCTAGCTGCCGCGTTCTGGATTAGTTGTAGTTTCCGAGTCACCTTCAAAGGTAGCCCCACGTAGAGCGCATTGCAGTAGTCCAAGCGGGAGATAACCAGAGCATGCACCACTCTGGCAAGACAGTCTGCAGGCAGATAGGGTCTCAGCCTGCGTACCAGATGGAGCTGGTAAACAGCTGCCCTGGACACAGATTTAACCTGTGCCTCCATGGACAGCTGCGAGTCCAAAATGACTCCCAGGCTGCGCACCTGGTCCTTTAGGGGCACAGTTACCCCATTCAGGACCAGGGAATCCTCCACACCTGCCCGCCTCCTGTCCCCCAAGAACAGTACTTCTGTCTTGTCAGGATTCAACCTCAATCTGTTAGCTGCCATCCAACCTCCAACCGCCTCCAGGCACTCACACAGGACCTTCACTGCCTTCACTGGTTCTGATTTGAAAGAGAGATAGAGCTGGGTATCATCCGCATACTGATGAACACCCAGCCCAAACCCCCTGATGATCTCTCCCAGCGGCTGCATATAGATGTTGAAAAGCATGGGGGAGAGGACAGAACCCTGAGGCACCCCACAAGTGAGAGCCCAGGGGTCTGAACACTCATCCCCCCCACCACTTTCTGAACACGGCCCAGGAGAAAGGAGCGGAACCACTGTATGACAGTGCCCCCAGCTCCCAGCCCCTCAAGACGGTCCAGAAGGATGTTATGGTCGATGGTATCAAATGCCGCTGAGAGATCCAGAAGAACTAGGAAACAGCTCTCACCTTTGTCCCTAGCCTGCCGGAGATCATCAACCAGTGCGACCAAGGCAGTTTCAGTCCCATGATGAGGCCTGAATCCTGACTGGAAGGGATCCAAATGGTACGCTTCTTCCAGGCGTGCCTGGAGTTGTTCAGCAACCACTCGCTCAATCACCTCGCCCAAGAATTGAAGATTTGAGACTGGGCGATAGTTGGCCATCGTGGCCGCATCTAAAGATGGGTTTTTAAGAAGTGGTTTAATAACCGCCTCTTTCAGCAGGTCTGGGAAGGCTCCCTCACGGAGGGAAGCATTCACCACTCCACGAAGCCCATCGCCCAGCCCATCCCGGCTAGCTTTTATGAGCCAGGATGGGCAAGGATCAAGGAAACAGGTGGTTGGTTTCACTCGTCCAAGCAGCCTGTCCACATCCTCAGAGGTAACAGATTGGAACTGATCCCACACAATTTGACTAGACAGGACTCTGGCACTCTCTCGCCTCGGCCCTGCTCCCACGGTGGCGTCTACCTCTTCCCGAATCTGAGCGACTTTATCTGCAAAACACTTTGCAAAATCATTGCAGGAGATCATGTGGCCCGTACTGGGACCCGATGTAGCAGGTGGTTCCGCTAGATTGCGAACCACCTGAAAAAGTCTCCTGCTGCTGTTTTCTGCAGATGCAATAGAGGCGGTGAAGAAAGTCTTCTTCGCCGTCGCTACCGCCACTTGGTAGGCTCGACATTGAGCTCTAACCCGTGTCCGGTCAGCTTCAGAATGGGTCATCCGCCACCGGCGCTCTAGCCGTCTCAACGATTGTTTCATTGCCCTCAGATCCGTGGAAAAGCACGGGGCTGTTTGGACTCCATGCAATCGGAGAGGGCGCTTCAGAGCCAAACAGTCAACCGCCCTGGTTAACTCCACATTCCAGCGGGCCACCAGGGAATCAGCTGAAAGGCCATCAACATGGGATAAAACATCCCCTACCACTCTCTGGAAACCATTTGGATCCATTAAGTGGCGGGGGCGGACCATCTGAATTGCTCCCACCTCCCTGCAGAGGGAAAGGGTCACGGAGAAGTCCAGTTGCACCAGGAAGTGATCTGACCATGGCACTTCTTTCGTTTCGCTTTTACTTAGTGTCAGATCACCAACATCCATAGAGGTAAACACCAGGTCCAAGGCATCCGCAGCTATGGGTTGGGCCAGACTTATTCAGGGACAGCCCCATGGAGGCCATGCTTTCCATGAAGTCCCGAGCGGCCCCTTGTAAGGTCGTGTCGGCATGGATGTTAAAATCCCCTAGGACAACCAAACTAGGTGTCTCCAGGAGAAAATCCGCCACGACCTGAAGCAGCTCGGGCAGGGAATCCTTGGTGCAGCGGGGAGTTCGGTACACCAAGAGGAATCCTGTACTGCCCCTATTGCCCAACTTCCAGAAAATACACTCAGAAATAATATGTTTTAGGATACACATGTGCTATGTTTCATGCATGCTTTGTAGAGAACAGAGAACAGAGAGGGAGAGAGCCAAACCCTGCCAAACCTGCATCTCATATATCCTAATGTGCCACTGGCCATCTCTTTTCCAGAAGACGGATGTTTGTACTCTGAGTACCTCTCCAGAGAGCTAATGGCCGACATGGCATTATTACCAGCTTGCAATGAGCTCCATTTTTTTTTTATGATGGTAATTTGTTACACCGGTTTGCCACACACCCGCTGCTTCCTTGTTAATCCAATAATCTATATGAGAAAAGCAATTTGACATTCCCCCTTCCCATCTGCCGCCCATCACCCAATCTATATCTTAACTATCAGTGATTTATTAATGGCATCTACATTAAGCACATCTCTGCTTGGTTGGCGCCCCCCCCCTCCTTTCAGACACACTCCTTGGCTATGTTTAGAGAGCAGAATCAGCAAGGAGATAAAAAGCAACAATGAGATCAAATGGGCTGCTGGGATTCATTCAGATAATTCACAGACAAGCAGGCAGGCAGGGGTGGGGTGGGGGGAACGACGCACCCAGCCAGTCTGGAGGCCATTCCCCCAATGCAGGACCTCTCTAGCTCACAACATAGCCCATTATTGCCAGTCCAGACAGAGTTTAATTAATGTTAGAAAGGCAGCATATTGTTCTAATATTAGAGATGGCTTTCACTCTATTGCCATGTGAGCAATATCCACGAGCTGTATTCTTACAATATCAACAATGTAAGGCAAGTTTCAAATTGACATTGTAGTCCTAAGAACCAAGGAGAAAGCATCACCGACTTAGATAGTTGTGGAGTCGGGTGAGGGGTAGACTTTGAGAGTCTGCCATGTAGCTGTTTCCTGGAAACCTGACAACCTACCTCTTAGCAAGCCACAGTAATACAGTGATAGATTGCTCTGTAGCCCAGAAAAATGTTCCCCAAGAAAGTTGCTTCTGAGGCAAAAAAGAAGGGGGAAAACCCCCCAGACCACCTATACTTAACTTTTACACTAATCTTCAATTAACTCAGCTTTCTGGGTTTCAGCTATGGGCTGGCTATATATACTAATATATATCCATTTGTACCAACTGTGCAAAACTGCTTTTGAAAAACCCATTAGCTGCAGATGCTCTAATAATAGGTATTTGTGTTCTCCATTGTATTCTGTAAGATCCCAGGTAGGTGTGAGCATTTTTGCAAGTATTGGAAAGAAACATATGTAGCTAATTATTTGATTTTCACATATTGATTTCTTCCTTTTTTGAAGGGAAGCAGAGGAATCAGCTTCCCACAGTGCACAGTCAGATGCCTTTGGGAAGCCTACACACAAGGCTTGAGGGCAATAGCTCTTTGCTACAGTTGCTTCCCAAAGGCTAGTATTCAGAGAGGTATAAACCTCTGTACACTGGGGTTTCTTGGCGCTATCTTGTCCACTAACCTTATCCATTGATTGTCTTATCTTCTATGATTTTGTCTAGTCTCCTTTTAAAGTCATCGAAGCCAGTGCCCATCACCACATTGGTGAATTCCAAGAGTTGATTTATCTATTGTCTGAATAACTACTTTCTTCTGTCTGACCTACATCAACTTAGAATCAACTTCACCTGATTTTACTGCAATGAGAGAGGGAACAAAAGCTCTTTCTATCCACTTTCTCCACAACATGGGTGCAGCTTGGGGCCAGAATACCCAAAAGATCATCTCACCTCTTATATGCCCACTCAGTGACTGTGCTCTGCTACAGAGGACATTCTGCAGATAACATTTTTTTCTGCACAACATAGGAATTGAGCCTTCAGTGCTGTGCTACCTAGTCTTTGGAATTCCCTCTCATTAAATATTAGGGGAGAACTGTCTTTGTTATCTGTTTGGCACCTACGAAGACCATGAGCCTCAAACGTGATTGGATTACTCATAATTTTTTGAAAGAGGTGGGGGAATACATCAGCTCCTAGAACATGAGTGGGGAATCTGTGGCCCTCCAAATGTTGTTCTACTACAATCAACCCTGGCCAGCATGTCTAATAGTTAGGGATTACAGGGTTTGGGTTTATTCTTAAACAATCAAATGGCATGTAAATTGGATGAAGTAAGTAAGTAAATAAATGAAGTGGGAGCAACATCTAGAGAACCATGGGCTCATCTCATTGGATGTCATTTTCTGAAACTTTAATAGCTCCAAATAGTATTTATGAGATGAGGGGACCAGAACTAACCACAGTACACCAAATGTGGCTGTGACTGAAATATCTTATCTACCTACCCACCCCTGTGATTAAAAAAACAGAGGTCCAATTTCTGTTGCAAGATGTTTACCTTCATCTGCTGCAACGTGGCTGCAATATCTGTATCTAGCTATGCACTAAGATACTAGCTGCTTTATTTTCAGTTAATTTCCTAATAATGCCTAGCACGAAATCTGCCCTTTTCGCAGCTACATCTGAGCTAATGTTTTTCATTACACTGTCAATCACATCCCCAATAACCCTTTCCTGGTTAGGTGTCAGGTGCATGGAGAATTTCCATCTCTTTCTTTTTCTTCTTCCACACAGGCACAATTATACGAAGTGTTTTTCATCCAAAATGCTCCACTTGACAAATAATGTTAAAAGTCAGCATTTCAGTGACTGAAAGGAGGAGCTTGGCTGGTAGTCGGTACCTGATTCGTGGGAGCGAGGGCTGGTGATGGATTGCCTGTCCTTACTGGGAATACCACACTGTGCACAAGAGCTCATTTGGCATATCTTGCAGCAGGAAGATTTCATTAACAGCTTCTAAGGAGACACAAGTGAAATTCAAGAGAGAGTAATTTGTGAACAAAATTGCCAGCAAAGAGACAGGATAACCTCATGACATTTGTGCTTTTGTGCGTCATTCCAGGTGTCTCTCCCTCTCTCTCTCTCTCTCTCTCTCTCTCTCTCTCTCTCTCTGTGTGTGTGTGTGTGTGTGTGTGTGTAGGGAGGCAGAGTTATATGAGCTCACAATGCTTTAACCTCTAGCCTGTAATTTAAACTATGCTTGAATTTTTTTGCATAAAAAATAGCTAGGAAAAGTGTTTTGCCAAAGGAAAAACTGAATAATGTACCATCGTATTAAAAAGATGAAAGGATTTAGCTCACTCTCCAGTTGATCCTGCTCAATGAATCGTCATCCATGATATTTTTTCATGTACGTTTAATAAAACATATCTACCTTGATTTCTGCTTATTATTTCTGCTCATTTAATGGCTACCCTTAATTTGTCAGAATGCTTGCATTTACTTCCTATATACGATACGATACGATACAATACAGTATCTTTATTGTCATTGTCCCATGCAGAACAATGAAATTGAAAAACTACATAAAACATTCAAAAACCCCTAAAAACTCTGAAACCCCATTTTAAAATACACTGTACTATAGAGACCCCTTATGCTGCGTTTAGAACCAGAATTGCATTTGCATAGAAACTGTTTCTCAGGCGGCTAGTCCTGGCCTTTATAACCCTATACCTTCTTTCAGAAGGCAGAAGCTGAAAGAGATAATTTCCGGGGTGTGTACTATCCCGCGCTATCTCTGCCGCTTTCTTATGGCACCTGATAACATAGATTTGATCTAAGGTGGGAAGAGTGCACCCAATTATTCTCTCTGCAGTCTTTACAATCCTGGACAGCATTCCTTCTCCTATTCCAAAATTTGTGTATTTATACTTTTATATTATTTGTTCAGTTTTTTTGTCAGTCCTGCTTGTGTAGTGAGAGCTGACAGAATTATAGTCCAATGACAAACAAGGTAGAGAGCTAAGCATTGTCTTGAAACCCCAAGGTTTGCGGATAAGGGGCTTGTATTCAAGAAAGCTCTAAGGCTAAGGTTCCATCAAGAATTTTCCTCAAGTGATGAAACTCTTTCCCCGCTGCACCCCTAAATTTGCTCTGGGGTACTCCAACCTTCCACAGCAGATTTGGGGACAGTACATGGAGCATGGAGGAGAGAATGAGGGAGTGAATTGCCTTTGCACTAACAGGAATCTTTGCACTAGTTTCTGTTTGTGCAATGGTTTAGTTGAATATAATCTATGGATGGCTTTTAACTAAGTTTTAATCAGAGTAGACCCATTGAAATTAATGTACCTAACTTAGTCATGTTAATTCATTTCAGTGAATCTACTCTGAGTAAAGGTTGGTTGAATACCACCCATAGGTTTCCCCCCCTCTTAAGTAACAAAACCATTGAGGGCAAATTTAAAAGGACAGGGAGATTGAAATGCTATCCTTGAAAGAATGGCTGGCTGAAATCCTTAAGAAGAAAATTCATTTTAGGAGAAAAGAATACACTACAACTTTTTGTTGCATATTTCACTAGATCCATATTAACTTATACATTTCTCTTTCCCTTCTTGTACTTTTATTTACCACACTGGTGCTGTCTTTCTTCTTGAACTTATGGTCTCAT
The DNA here is from genome assembly GCF_964270895.1 of Podarcis filfolensis. Classification (NCBI taxonomy): domain Eukaryota; kingdom Metazoa; phylum Chordata; class Lepidosauria; order Squamata; family Lacertidae; genus Podarcis; species Podarcis filfolensis. The sequence goes on from NC_139607.1 coordinate 73,205,969, forward strand.
CTGTCCCCTTGAGCTACTTCCCTTCCTAAAATTATGCTAACCTAGGGTTACCAGATGTCCCTGGTTCCCGGGGACAGTCCCCAGATTTGCAAATCTGTCCCTAGGCAAATTCCATCCCTGGAATGTTCCCAGATTTGCAAATCTGTCCCTGGGAAATGTGGCAGCGGCAGCTTCAGCTCTGGTTGGCTTCAGGAGCTGCTCACTGCTCACTGCCCGCTGCTGTGGCACCTGCCATTTTTCCTTGCCGGAACTTCCAGCGAGGAAAAATGGCGGGTGCTATGGCAGCAGGCAGCTCCTGAAGCCAGCCAGAGCCAACTGTGGTACCAGGCTGGCTCCGGGCTGCTGACTGCTGCTGCTGCTGCCACTGCTGAAAGGGAACCGGGGACGTCCAGCGGTACAGATCTCCTGCCCCTTTGTTTTGACTGATGGGGGAGGCTCGGTAGTTGCAGCCGGCCACTGCCCAGTTTTTTAAAAACTCTGCGCATTTAAGTTTCACAGGGTGAGAAAGAAGGGCTTTGCAGCTTTATACAATATGCATGTGTGCTTGGGCCCAGGGTCTTTTGCCTCACCATCGCAGCATTTATTTTCAGTGTCCTGACCTAATTCATCTCCTAGATCATGGTGAAACTTGAAAATGATAGACAGCTTAACCTGAGAAGGATACACTGGTTCTGGGATTGCACCACACCCCCCCAAAGTGAGGCATGGGAACTTACAGGTGGAAGTACTTCCTGAACTACACTGTCAATAAACGCCTCTCTCATGCACACATACCTACCATACCTACCACCAGTAGCATAAGGAGCCATAGTGTGACTCCATGCTGCTGATGGTTTATGGAAGTATGTGGCAGAACCAATCATTAGCTAGCTTGGACGGAGGACGAGAATTAGGTAGGCAAGACATATCCAATTAGCCCTACCCACTGTTGGTTTCTATTTCCCTCACTGAGCAGCAACTGCAGTCACAAGACATTGTTTTGCATTCCACAGTCAGAGTTACTGTTGGGTTCCCACGGGAATGGGAGACTGGATGTGACGTACACTGGTTTCCTGTTTTTCACTGTTCTCTCGGTGTTCTTTGTTTCCGAGAGGAGTTGCTTCTCTGCTCTCACAGAGGCAAGATGCACGTTTGTATTCTCTCGGCATAGAAGTGTAAATAAAGTTAAGAATGTGGCACATACCGCTTATCCTTCCGCTGTGTGTGACGACGCTCTGCTTGGGCTCAAGCTAAGGCGAGCCTGTATCAGCTTCAGCTTCAGATGGGCCGAAGCTGGTCAAAATCTCACACCCACCTGGTGACATGTGAACACTGGAACCAGGTGAGTGGGGTCCCTTTTATCTGTCTTTCCTACCTTGCCCTTCCTCCTGGCCAGTCAATGACTGGCCACAGTGGCTTGGTATCACATCATAGTAAGGGGGCTCTCGCGTCACAGCTGTTGTATGTAAACATAGCCTTAGGACTCCATTCAGTAAGTGAAATAGGAAACTGTTACATTCCAGTAAAACTATAAGCCCAAACCTATGAATTCCCAGCAACTGTGTCTGAAAACAGTGGACACAAGTACATAAACAAATTGCCCTGCCTCAGTTCAGTGTCATGCTGATGGTTGATAAAGCTATTATAATCAGAAACATGACCTTTCTATATATGACATTAGGAAACATGGGTCTTTTAAAGTGAAAAAGTAAACTGCTTAATTAATCAGTTGTTTTAACTGATTTCAGTATTGTATTCTTACATTGTTGTACTTTGGCATGGGAACTTAAGGTGAAGGGTGGGAAAGAAATAACAACAACCGCAGCAGCAGCAGCAGCAGCAGCAACAACAACAATATTTACCTAGCAATAGGTGCATTTCTTTGCAAAAGAATGGGGCTAGCAGATTGGCTTCTTAATCCTCCATAAGCACATAACATTAGTGCACAGAGCGGCTTGTGTCTATGTAGCTACAGTGGCGTTGTACACTTGCAGGTGCTTCCTGCTACGCCGCCTGGGGAATGCAATCGTATTATGAAAGATTAATGCCAAGTATTCAATACCTAAAACTGTGCTGATAAAAATGCTTCTGCAGTAGGCAAAATTGATTTGATGCCACATTTAAGATTATATGTCCTTATGCCGGTCCTTATTACATCCCTGTTTGTTTGTTTGTTGATTAGGAATTTATAAGTTCAATATCTAGTCTAGAACTATATCACCACTTTGAATAATGTCACACTCCCCCCGCCCCCAATATGCTGGCACACCACTCATTTTAAAACATGTATTTGGACCAGGCTGCTTATATTTAATGGTGCAGTTTCGTTCCAATTCAAAGATTACCAGGTTCTGATGCCGTATAGGAAGTATTCCCGAGGAAAACAAAGTAACAGATGGAGAAAGGAAAATTCCAATTAAAACTGGATGAAGGTTGAACAATCAGTAAAGAAGAATGAACAAATTAATGAATAAACAAACACAAACAATCTGTGCAAAAAGCAAGGCTGCAATCCTGTTCCACCCAGGCCACCCCTCTTTGGCTTGCTCTAATCAGCCATGATAGGCAAGGGTCAAGAGGGATTGTAGGTTGTCTCGATGGCTGCAAGCACCTTTTTTATTATTAAAAAATGATATTTATTCAAAGTTTCATCAATACATGAATATGAAAAAAGAAAAAAAACAGAAAAATACAGCAAAAACAACAACAAATAAGATAAAAAGAAAAACCAACAAAGAAGAAAAATACAAATCTCAAATTTACATCTTTTCATTTGCTTATTTCTTGAATCTCCTCACACCTCCCTTTTTGTATTCCAATTTAATTCATTATTTCAGCAAATTCTTCCCATATTTCTCAATTTAATTTAAATAATTTATCTTGACAATCTATCTTAATTATTAATTCAACATACCTTTTCCATTTTTTAATATATTCTGTTATTCAGTTTACCTTAATTTCTTTGACCTTATCTTGTCTTAAAAACCTTAAAATTTCAAAATTTAAGCCATATTCATACATAACTCCTTAAAATTTTTTTTACTAAAGCCAATTTAGTTCCTTTCCAACATGTTCCCTGATATTTCATTAATATTACATTAATTCCAAAAATAAAAAGAAATTTTTCTTAATATCTCTAATTTTTATCCAACGTCCCTTCTTCCTGGTCTCGGGTTATGTCAGTCCTTTCTGGCCATTACATCCAGTCCATCAACCTGGTGATCTAATGTCCGAGGCCCTTAAGTCTCTTCTAGGCCCCTTCTGCAGATTTTCTTGTTCTTGTTTAGGCTTACGTTCTTCTTTATCTTTTGTTGGTTTCTTTCGTAGTTTCTTTCCTTTCTCCTTGGGGAGTGGGTCTCCGGGGGATTCCAACCGATAGTAATCTCCATTTTCCTTCATCAAGCTAGCCCATACCCCCCAGTCCCACTCCCCGTCATCGTTGTTGTAATTCAAAAAGTAATTATCCAGAACATAGTTGTCCACCTGTTTCATAGTCCCACTAGAGTTAGGAGCTTCCTTGACTCCAGACACTTCCATCCACACTCCATGTTCGATCTTCCAAAGCAGCAACTTTTGTTCCTCCAAAACTTTGGGTCTCACCATTTGTGTTACTTGGGGTACAGTTGCAGCCTCTTCCGTCTTCATCTGCCCTTGGACTTGCCCTGTCAAACCAGTTTCCTGAATTGGACTCTGTATAATTTCTTTATCCTTGTTTCCTGTTAAATCATATTCACTGGCTACAGCAGTCATCAAAACCAACTTTTCATTCATCAAGTTCATTTTCTCATGCAACTGCTCCAGCAATGTATTTGTCCTGCCAAGGGCAGACACCAAAACTTCCTCCCAACACATTCCTGATCAAGGCCACATGACTGCTCCCACGGTCTCAAACTCGCAGATGTGAAGTCTCTGAGTAAACTAAAACAGCAAACTGACAGGCTCCCTCTAGGGGACACAATTTCTATTTGTATCCATCTTTAAAAAACGTATCCAACAAAGAAAAGTTGCTTCCGGGTCAGCGCCATCGGCGAATGGCGGAGTTCCTCCGACTGGAGGAACGGGCTCCGTGGAAACTGGGTCTTCCCGCCGCGGCAAAGGTGGAGACCCGCTAGAAATCCCAGGCGCAGAAGCCTGGGAACGTGGGGTTCAGCAGAGCACCAAGAGCGCCTCCCCTACTCGCAGGGAAACCCACTTTTTGGGGCTCTGGAGCAAAGTGGGGTGAGCAGCGCGGTGCAGCGAACCGATTGCTACTTTCATGGAGGGAAGCCGCACAGCCATCGCCGGAGAGCGCTGACTTTTTCCTGATGACAATTGGACTCTAAACAAAGTACCCGTGAGTAAAAATGGAAAATTGGACTAAGAAATTCGTGAATTTTGTGAATTAGGCACCGAGCGGGAAGGTTTAAACAGGAAGTCCGCCTTCCGCTTTTTGTAAACAGACTGAAGCAAAAACCTTACAAACTAATAGCCTGGAAAGTTGTTTTAAAGATTGAAATTTCCTGCATCTACAACCAATAAAACCCCCTTGGAAGCAGGAGAAAAGGGGGGGGGAATTTGACTGTTTAAGCCTGCAGGAGAGAGAGTAAAGGAATATAAGTTTCCATCGCCCCAAACCTGGGAACGGGGTGTCAGGAAAGAAAGTGTGAAAGACGTCCATTGATTAAAAGTGGAGTATTTTGACAGATAGTGGAAAAAAAGGAGAAACAAATTAACTTCAACACTGCTTTCTGCATTTTAGTATTTTAAAGAAACAAAGCATTTGAAGATGGCTGCAAGCACCTTGTCCATAACCTTCAATCATAATCCAGCCTGCTTCGTTGCCTAGAGCTCTCAGAATACTGAAGAGCAACCTGGGCTCCACAACGCTGAAATGGACACTCAGGCAGGATTGTGTTGATGATGCAGCATGCCAGGCTATTCCACAGGGAGACTAGGGCCTTAACAGAATGGCCAGCTCTGAATTCTTCATGCCCCCCCCCAACCCTGCAAGGGGAAACAGCCACCCTGCGACCAAATCCTACTATGGTCTGACTATGACATCTTTGTTCGGTTTTTCTTAGAGCTCTCCTCTGGGATGCAGGTTTGGACTAGAGCCTGATCAGAAAGATCCATGGCAGAATTCCAGTTTATTCTGGAATTTGGTGGCAATTCTAGGAGAAGAAACACTTCTTAGCTGTGTCACTAAAAGCAAAAATAATCCACTGGTGTATTACTCTTTCCTTGAGAATGGAATATCCAGTCACTCCATCTTAGACTGTGAAATCCTTCCTCAGGTCTCATTTAGCATGCAGTTTCCATATTTTCCAATATGCCTTTCCTCCTGCACTTTGTTATATTTCATGATCTCATTGGATCACAATCTTACTCCCATATTAGCATTAGTCATTAAGCAGAAAGACTGAGCGGCATCTGAATAATTTCAGTCATCATTTTCCCTGAATGTCACTTCGCTTCATTTTCCGGCCTCTCTTTCCCATGCATGGGTATGTAAAAAGGCTGACCATCGACACACAGTATAGCAGAGGAACAAATGCTTATATTGTGCTCTGTCTGGAACAGTACCACCTCTTGCTTCTTCCCATATGAATTTTGTATAGATCTGGATTTCTTTTACCCCTCAGCTATCCAGTAAATCAGAGGGACGCGGATAGTGCTGTGGGTTAAACCACAGACCCTAGGGCTTGCCGATCAGAAGGTCGGCCATTTGAATCCCCACGACGGAGTGAGCTCCCGTTGTACGGTCCCTGCTCCTGCCAACTTAGCAGTTTGAAAGCACATCAAAGTGCAAGTAGATAAATAGGAAGGTAAACGGTGTTTCTGTGCACTGCTCTGGTTTGCCAGAAGTGGCTTAGTCGTGCTGGCCACATGACCTGGAAGCTGTACACCGGCTCCCTCAGCCAATAAAGCGAGATGAGCTCCGCAACCCCAGTGTCGGCCATGACTGGACCTAATGGTCAGGGGTCCCTTTACCTTTACCTTTATCCAGTAAATCAGTGCTGGGCCCTGTAATCGAAATACTAGACTTGACTTGCATTTTCTTTCTGAATGAGTCCAAGATAACTTTACTTTACATTTCACACTATTATATAGGATGGAGCTAGAAGGCAGGTGTAGAGACAAACTCATATCAATGGTAACTGATAGCAGCTACTAGCGCCTGATTAAATTAATGGAAGTTAGATTTCAGTTAAATGCAAGGATGCATAGTGAGGGCAAGGCTGCAAGTTTTAAGTTATAGGAGGGCAGATTTTGGTTGAACATTAGGATAAATTCTTTAATGGTCAGATCAATTCAACAATAGCACTGGTTACTTGGGCTGGGCTGCAGGTCTTCAAATGGAGGTGCCGCAGCCATCTGTCAGTGATACCCCAGCTCTGAATTTCCTGCACAGAGCAGGAGTTAAGCCAGATGGCTTCAAGGCCTTTTCTAATTTTATGATTTTATGATTAACTGGTAACATGAATCAACTAAATGCCTTGAATTGCCTAAAAAGTTGTGCTCTATTAATCAGGCAGTGGGAGATATACAGGTTTGTGTGTGTGTATATTATTAGTATCTATAAAACCGGTAATTGGCTTGCACCACCTTAAAATAAGCATCCCCTTCCCTCTTTCTCTCACACAGGAATGAATCCCTGCTCTAAATCCATGCCAGATGAGCCATGAATGCATTATCTAGAAAAAACATATGCTTCTTGCATTTTGGCTGCAATCCTACACAAATGTACTGGATCGCAAGTCTAACCAAACTCGGTGGGGCTTATTTCTATGTTATACATCCATAAGATTTCACTATTAATCGACCAATTAATTGATTAAACAACTACAAATCAAACAAGCAATTGATGAAGATGTCTTGGATGGGTGAGAACGCTAGTATAATTATACAAGACTGGGAAGTACCTTGCAATACATTGGATTAGATTATCAAGTTGTCCGTTTCAACCTTATTATTCTTCAAGTCTTCTTGTCCTTAACATGAATGGGGTGCTAGCATGATAGACTACTCCAGATAAGTGATGTCACGTACCTCAAACAGTAGTCAAACCTGGTGATGTGGATATATTCAAAATCTCTTTGTCATGCCTTCTTTCAGGACCTTGATCAGAAGCAGTGCAGCCAACTAGGGGACAGAAACACTGCTGACTATGCTTTATGTTTTGGAAACAGATTAAAAATATTCTTCCCATCATCTTTCACAACATTTGCCTTTTATTTTCCTGACCTATTTGACTCATTATAACATAATAATTTTCTCTGTATATTTAGTTCATGTTCATTGTGCTCCAGCTGTTTCAATAACTGTCAAATTGGCTGGAAGAAATTCAACGACAAGAGTTGGTACGGTATACAACAGCCTTCTTCCACAAACCAATACAGCTACATTATCATCTATTAAAAACGTCAATACTGGTAGCTCCCAACTCTGCAAACGTAACTGGGAATGTTGGCTACACAGATACATAGGTGGAAAGTCAGCAGCAATGGCCACCAACAAGGATGGCCCTAATGGAGACAAAACAGTGCTAGAAGCTATGATGGCTCTGCTGTGCCTCATTTTTCAGAGGTTATAATGGTCTAAATAACAGAGCCTAGGGCTTGCCGATCAGAAGGTCGGCGGTTCGAATCCCCATGACGGGATGAGCTCCCGTTGCTCGGTCCCAGCTCCTGCCTACCTAGCAGTTAGAAAGCACGTCAAAGTGCAAGTAGATAAATAGGTACTGCTCTGGCGGGAAGGTAAACAGCGTTTCTGTGTACTGCTCTGGTTCGCCAGAAGCGGCTTAGTCATGCTGGTCACATGACCCGGAAGCTGTACGCTGGCTCCCTCGGCCAGTAAAGCGAGATGAGTGCCATATCCCCAGAGTCATCTGCGACTGGACCTAATGGTCAGGGGTCCCTTTACTTTTAATCCTTCTGAATACTAGTTATTGGAAATCTCAGGAGGGAAGAGTGCTCTTGTGCCTGGGTCCTGCTTGCAGATTTCCCACAGCCATTGGGTCATCCATTGTGAGAAGAGGGTCCTGGACTAGGAGGGCCATTGGCTTAATCCGGCAGGCTCTTCTTATGTTCTTAGCTCAATAGCATGCCAGCTTATTTGTGAGAGGATTTGTTCAGTGGCAGAACATCTGCAGGAAGTCCTTGGTTCAATCCCTGGCATTTCTAGGTAGGACTGGGGATGACCCCTGCCTGAAACTTTGGAGAGCTGATGCCGGTAAGTGTCAACAATGCTGAGCTAGCTGAACAAATTGCCTGACTCAGTAGAAGGCAGTTTCCTATGCTGCATTCACCTCTGATATTCTAAAATGCTTTTGGAGAGCCCATCAGTCGTGTTACATATATAACATTGTGCTATATTTCATTATGCTAGATCAGCAGGAAAGGTCCAGATCCAAGTAACGTTATATGCCACGTTATAATGCCCTGTGTTTATACACACACAGTGAAAAGTTCTATGTGGAATAAGTGTTACCAACTGAGAGCTGTTCCCCTGTGTGAGTCTTTTGTGCGATTGTCTCATTTCTTTTCTTAAAAAAAGATAAATCTCTGCATATCGGTAGCAAGTTTCATGAGATGAGTAAATGAGACTGTTGTTAGACACCTAGTGCTTTGCCGTTCTCTAAGGTTTGCTAGTAATTGGATCAGAGATGTGATCTCTTTGGTGTCCCTGGGGCAATGGGAAAAGATAGCATTGACTCTTCTCCCTCCCACCCTGCATCTCTGCTCTCCATCCTCCCAGCTTTCCTTTCCTTGATGTTGCTGAACTGGAACCTTGTGACCCTTTCAAGGCAACATGGCAACCTTTCCCATCTCTTCTCAAATTGAATTGTAAATTGGGGGGGGGGTGTTGCCTTAGTGGGAGGCAAGACATCCATTTCAGTTCTGCATCCTTGCTTTCTCTCTCTCTCTCTCTCTCTCTCTCTCTCTCTCTCTCTCTCTCTCTTTCTCTCTCCCCCCCCCCTTCTGAGACAAACCAAGACCCAGAGGAAAGGCTGCCGAGCCTGCCTTTATTTACAAAGGCCTCTGATCAGATTTAACTCCATGGTTAATAAGAGCCTGGCCACTTGGTCACATCTGCCCCATTACAGTTCAGGTCAGCTGGAAGCCAAATGCTTGAAGACCAGCACAGCAACAGCTTCTTAACGAAATTTGCACCTATCCATCTGTCTGAGAAGTATGGGTTTATTTACACGCCACGTCCCCAAAGCAAACTGTGCCCAAAGGGGTTCGCTCACAACAAACATCAACTTTGCATTAATTTTTTTTTTCCGGGGAGGGGGGAAGGAACCCAATTTATTACAAAATGTTTTGATAAATTCAGATAGGATAAACACAAATTTAAAAGCATAGTATAATATAAATCCACGATGACAAAGGAGAAATCTGTTCTAGACATAATGTATGCACACAGCGCCAGATCAAAGATAACAGACAAAATAGATAAATAAAGCTACCCCACACTGGAAGTGCTGGTTTTGCTGCACACCATTCAAAGGGCCAACAAAGCCTTGCTTAGGTACAGTTCAGAGGGTCTTCCTATAAGGCTTGATGATAAAGAAGACCTGCTCATCTTGGTGTATTTGAAACAATACTATCTCAGGGGGAATGCAAATTAATCAACCTAATTTATGAGCCTGGATACTGCTTGTTGGTGTGGTTTTTTTAATTATCAGATTAATATAGTAAAGGGCATTCTAAAAAATGTTATAGGGCAGTTCTGCTATTGCCCCCACTGCTGTGAAATGCCTTTCCCTCTGTCATAGATGAAGCAGAATGCTCTATTTGCTTCAGATGTCTTATATCTTTTTACCCAAGCTTTCCATGACCCATAAGACTGGAGCCTGTTTTTTCTGTATGAATTCCCTGAATTCTTGTTTTCACTTGCTTTTATACTACTCTTTTATTGGTTTTATGTTGCATTCTTGTTTTAATTATATTGTTTACTGCTCTTATGTTGTTACATTGCTTAGAGATTTTAAAAACTATTAAGTGGAATATACATGTTTTAAATAAATAAAGATTACTCTGTACAGTATATTCGAGGCTAAACTGAACCAAAATGCAGAACTGTCTTCAGGAGATTGCTCAGAATTTGCCTGCTCCTATCCTAAGGATACCAGCACAAACCTGGCAACAGAGAAACCTCATGTGCCATCTGTCTCCTTAAACGCTGGGTAATCCTGCCCCATGACTCTGAAGGGTCGAGAGGTCAGAAGAGGAAGATCCAACAGTGTCAAAGGTAATTGAAGAATATACAAATGAAAGAGGAACTTTCGGCCTTTCAGTATGCCTTGTATTAGAGTTTCATCTGCCATTTGTTTGTTTGTTTCTCTCCTCTCTCTTTCTGCTTGCCTTTTGCCCTTCTCAGAAGCAATCCTTGTCCTTTCAAATCTCATGGGATGCTATTTGACGATGCCAGTGACTGATCTCTCCCTTTTGCAGCAACCACACCAATTGTACACACACACAGCAGTAGCAAAAGCAGCAACATTACATTATTGTCATTTAAGCTGCAACTTTGTGAAATTGAAGTATGCTGACTTACACGAGCTTTCTCTTACTGAGCAGAAATTATACTCCTAATTGGTTTTTTAAAAAACAACAACAACACAACAATCTGTTTTTAGCTTAAACAGGGGTAAAGAAATAGGTTGTGGGTCAAAATACGAAGTCACAGGTCTGTGGATCTGGGAATGATTTGAAAGTCTGTTAAAGATAAACAGAGTTTGAATGCAGGACTCTCTATATACATAGGGATTCCTAATGAATTGACCAGTACAATTCAAGTTATGGCTATCCAAAGTCCAGTAAGTGAACAAGAATATGGGGGGAAAATCAGTGGGAACATGTAGCAAAAGGGCAAACTCAAAAAGGCAAGCTTCCTGTGACATGGTAGACCTTGATATGCAGGTTCATCAGAGTCAGCAACACTCCTGGTGGTTGGGTGCTTGAGAACTGCAAAACAAGAGATTTGCCAGTGGGTCAATCACCAGCCATGATGCTGTGTGATTAACAGGTGGGTTGACCCACCCATTCAAGTTGTTCCCTGGGTGTGGAGCCAGATAAGGATTAACACTAGAGTTCATGGACATCCAGTGACACTGAGTGCTGGAAATTCAGGACAGACACAGTGCACAGTGATGGCTACCAACTTGGATGGCTTTAAAAGAGGACCACACAATTTGAGGGCAATGCTATCGACAGCTACTACCCATGATGACTATCTTCCACCTCCACTGTCAGAGGCAGAATGCCTCTGAATACTAGTTGCCGAGAATCACTAGAGGGCAGAGTGCTGTTGAGCTCATGTCCCGCATGCAGGCTTCCCACAGGCTTCTGGTTGGCCACTGTGAGAACAGGAAGCTGGTTTAGATGGGCCATTGGCCTGATTCAGCAGACTCATCTTATCTTCTGATAGATCCAAATTCCCCCCACCCTGAAAAACCTAAAGTGCCTTAAAACATTGTTCTGATAACCTTACCTGACCCTCCACAATCTCTTTAGAGTATAATAAATACAGAGGAAGAGGGCAGATGGAAGGCAGATGGAAGGCAGGAATTGGGATTGGGATGTTACAATTGTTGGATAAGATGAATGTATGTGTGTCCCCTCAACCCAGTATAACCGATCACTCAGAGGCTCCACTTACAGGCTCTATTTACAATCCAGCGGGATACAAATTTCGTTAAATAAACCACATTCACTTCCACCATGCTTGTTGAGGGTGAAACTTGAGAGTATGCATTTAGTTTCTTCCATCTCCCCCGTGTGTGCTTATTATGCACGATATCAGGCAATAGGACTTAATTTTCTCTCTTTGTGTGACATTTTGTTCTCAAAAGGATTTTCTCTTTGTGCGTCATTTTGTTCTCAGAAGGATTTCACAAATGGAGCTGAAAGCCTAATTTCTTTTTGTGGTTCCCCCCGCCACCTCATTTTGTTTTGAAAGGCTTTTACAAATGAAGCTGAGAGCTTACTTCAGTATTTTATAGGCAAAATGGGATCACACTACTATTTAGTCATCGAGGGATGGGGGACTGGTGGCCTTCCAGCTGTTGTTGACTCCAACTTCCTCCCAGGACCTCCATGCACACTGCCCAGGCTTGTGCCCCGGAAATTTGATTTCACTGCTGGGGGGCCACTCCATTATCTCTTGAGACACTTCGGTGCCAACAACAACACCCCACTTTTCATCCAAGGGTCTCCATCATACATGGTACTCCCTTTCTGCATTTTATCCTCACAGCTCTGTGAGGTAGGTTAGGTTGAGAGACAGTGACTAGCCCAAGGTCACCCAGTGAAGTTTATGGCTGAGTGGTAATTTAAACCCTGGTCCAACACTCTAACCATTAATCTCAAGGATTGTTGGCCCCCCTCCCTCTCACTGAGAGCAACATATTTTTGTTTATTGGGTATTACTGAATTAATTTCACCACCCTGAAATCTAGCTTGATGAAGGGTGGCATATAAACGTTTAATAAAAGAAATGTGTGTTGTTGATTTTTAGAGATGTCATTGAAGAAACACTGCTAGCTGAGTGAGCAATCATTTTTGCATTTGGCAAGCAGTGCTTTGTGAGGTTCAAAGGGGAACTTACACCACTTCTTCCCGCTCCCCGTCCCACTGAAAACAGGTGCATCTTGCCAGGATGAGACATGTGCAGATTCTCTTAAAAGAAGCACTACTAGTCCTACAAGTGCTTGTGTATTTGCTTTCCCTCAGCTATTCTTGCAATGTCTAAACTACTTCTAGTCACATCCCGGACTGAGCAAGCAAAAAAGGGTCATGCAGGAAGTTTTGCTTTCTGTGGATATGCTATTTGCTTACTACCATGAATGAGGGGAAAGGGACGTGGGTGGCGCTGTGGGTTAAACCATAGAGCCTAGAACTTGCCAATCAGAAGGTTGGCGGTTCGAATCCCTGCGACGGGGTGAGCTCCCATTGCTTGGTCCCTGCTCCTGCCAACCTAGCAGTTCAAAAGCACGTTAAAGTGCAAGTAGATAAATAGGTACCGCTCCGGCAGGAAGGTAAACGGCATTTCCGTGCGCTGCTCTGGTTCGCCAGAAGCGGCTTAGTCATGCTGGCCACATGACCTGGAAGCTGTATGCCGGCTCCCTCGGCCAATAAAGCAAAATGAGCGCTGAAACCCCAGAGTCGGCCACGACTGGACCTAATGGTCAGGGGTGCCTTTACCTTTACCTTATGAATAAGGGGGAAGCTTGCCAACCGTGAATTTCCTAAAGAGATAAAGGATTTTGTTTTAGGCAGTGAAGCCTAATCAGGACTAGCACTTGGATGGGCTCTGAACACACAAGGGTGCTTGCGCATGAAATGGGCCTGTGTGGGAGAAAAATGCCCTCTGTGCTATTGACGGAGGCTTATGAGCAGTGCTGTGTGCAGGATGCATAGGTGCATGTGCGTGTGGCGCAGCATACTTAGTTTCCATGAGTGACAAGCACAAGTCAAACGGAAATATGCCTTTGTGCCCCCTGGGACTCTGCATATCCTGGTCTCGGAACTTGTTGGCACTCCCCCCTCCTCCAGCAGCTTTATGTGTTTCCATTCCTCTAGGGCATCTTCACTTCAGCTGCAGAATGACCTCCCCTGCCTCACCCCCCACTCTTTTGCCTGCAGTCTTGAAAGGGGAAATTAACACAGGCGAAAACACAAATAATAAAGGCGCTGAAGCGCACATGGGAAGGTCTGTCACAGAAGAAGCTTCTAGGTGTCTGAACCTGCCAATTCCGTCCCTGGAGGATGTGGAAATGGGACAGTTTTGAGCCTTGGCGCCACCGTGTCAACCGGGAATCGCACATGCTTTAATTAGGAGACGCCTTCAGCGTCTCATTGGAGACTTATAGGGGTGGGGGAGCACTGAGAATCTTTTGCAAAGATGGATAGGCAGGATTGGAAGCAGTGATCTTACGCTGCCCAGACTGTGTGCTCTTCTGCATTCCATGGAGAAAGATCTATACCCTGGGCAAAGACTCCTTGAAGGGCAGAGGGCAAAGAACAAAATGTTGGCTTGAAAAGAAATGGTAGCAATGAATCTGTTGTCCTCATCCTAGTTCTTAGGGTTTGGAAGATGATGACATCATCACCCAAATCTCTGGATGAGCTCACCCAGTGGTTTCAAGTAGGTTTCGAGCAATGCTGTTTTCTAGAAAAAGAGGTGCTGGATCTCACCATGACCACCTCCCTCATTCTCTTAGGATGGCAATAGTGCCCACCTGAGAGGTGCCAGAATGGAGCTCCTGAGATACATTACATGAAGGAGAAAATAATATGGACCCCTTTTGCATGCCACATGCTGAAGTCAGCCGTTCCTCTGCACTGCCACCAAGAGCACAGTGCCCGCCCAACAAGGCAGCTCAGAAGGCATTGAAAGACATCAAGAAACACAGGGGAATCAGGAGGGATGGGTGCCCCTTGTTCATTTCCAAGCCTATATTTCTCAGCAGAAGCTAGATTGAAACTGATCCAGGAGATCAATTTTCTTTGCATTGCAATGCTTTGTGAAGGTTGAATGGCTAATTCTGCCTTTTATCTACAGATTACCGGTCTGCTCAGAAGATGCCTATATCCAGTGTTATTTTTTTCTAGAAAAAAGAGGTGCTGGGACTCAACATGGTGGTCTCCCTTGTTCTCTTATAATGGCAATGGTGCCCATCTGAGAGGTTCTGATGGATCCAAGTTAGCCCCACAACCTCCAAACAAACGTTTGAGTGATTATGGGGTGATTATGGGGTTAATAACTGATTTTTACATTTCTAACTAGTTTCCGAGCACAATTCAAAGTGTTGGTGCTGACCTTTAAAGCCCTAAACGGCCTCAGTCCTGTATACCTGAAGGAGCGTCTCCACCCCCATCGTTCAGCCCGGACACTGAGATCCAGCACCGAGGGCCTTCTGGCGGTTCCCTCATTGTGAGAAGTAAGGTTACAGGGAACCAGGCAGAGGGCCTTCTCGGTAGTGGCGCCTGCCCTGTGGAACGCCCTCCCAGCAGATGTCAAAGCAATAAACAACTATTTTACTTTTAAAAGACAACTGAAGGCAGCCCTCTTTAGGGAAGTTTTTAATGTTTGATGCTGTACTGTTTTTAATATTCAGTTGGAAGCTGCCCAGAGTGGCTGGGGAAACCCAGCCAGATGGGCAGGGCAGTGGTGTAGCGTGGGTTGTCAGCACCCGGGGCAAGGCAAGTAATTTGCGCCCCCTAACCCCTAACCTGCCGCCGCTGCCAGCTTCTTCTTGCTGCTGCCTGGTCTGGTCTGGTCTGGTTCTCTCCCGCGCTCAGCGCTGTGCTGGACGGCCGCTGCACTGTCCCTCCCCCAGATAGTCCCTCTCTCTCTCTCTGCACCGCACGCCTGGCACCCACCCCCTCCACAGTGGGCGGTGACCTGGCGGCTCGGATCGGATTCGCACAGCCAGCACTGCAGTGAGAGATAGTGAGTGAGCCAGGTAGGGGCAGAGAGCTGCGAGTGGGAGCGCGCCCCCCCCAGATGTTGCGCCCGGTGTGGCCGGCCCCCCTGCACCCCCCACGCTACGCCACTGGGGCGGGGTATAAATAATAAATTATTATTATTATTAGTTCAAAACAGCATAGTAAAATACCAAATAGTTAATTTCCTTTACATCAGCTCTATTTCTTTTAAAAAGATAACAGATGACTTTTTTAAAAAAAGGAAAACAGGAGGCTGATTCATAATGAGTCAGAGACTTTGTCCATCTAACTCAGTATCGTCCACACTGACTGGCAGCAGTCTTCAGGACTTCAGATGGGGGTCACCCTCAACCCTACCAGGTATATTTGGCTTTAAAAGCACATTACAGTGGTACCTCGGGTTAAGTACTTAATTCGTTCTGGAGGTCCGTTCTTAACCTGAAACTGTTCTTAACCTGAAGCACCACTTTAGCTAATGGGGCCTCCTGCTGCTGCCGTGCCGCTGCAGTGTGATTTCTGTTCTCATCCTGAAGTAAAGTTCTTAACCTGAGGTACTATTTCTGGGTTAGTGGAGTCTGTAACCTGAAGCGTATGTAACCTGAAGCGTATGTAACCCAAGGTACCACTGTATCTACCACTAAGCTCCAGTTCTTTATTACCTTCCAACTGCCACCATACGGCACTGAATAGTGCCAATACACTGAGTTTCCTAAAACCATTTTTGCTTGTTTATGTCTACCTTTCCTGCTAAAATATTCAGAGATACATTATTGTGCTAAATTTAACCCGAGTTCTACTTTTAAAATATTTTGGCAAATCTAGGGGGTGCTAATTAAATTTTAATTTATTTTACAAGTGACTACTAGCATTTTCTGACCAGGGACTAAATCTGCACAGTGTCAAAAACTTGCAGTTCTTTACTCATGATCCAGAGGTTCCATTTGATGGCTATGAGATAATAGCTCAAGGGTACATTATTGCATCTCTCCTGAAGAATATTTGACATTCTTCATGCGGAAATTAAAGATCACACTGGCCTCAAAGGGTAGCTTCAGCACTGGAAGTGTCTTTAATATATCTAAACTAGTTGATCCATCTTTACTTGCTATTACATTGGCCAAAGTGAGCTCAGTTCCATTGCAGGCTTATATCAGAATGTGGCATGTGTAAAACCCTTGTAAAGATTTGCTCTGGTCAAATAATTGAAAGACAATATATATATATAACAGGAACAGGAATGCTGGGCATCCATTAGCTTTGCAAACACTTCCTTATGGAGACTGAAAAATGTGTATGTTATTTGCTCACAATGCAACCCTACTTATGCTACTCAGAAGTAAGTCCAACTGAGTTCAGTGGAATTTATTCCCTAGTATCTGTGCTTAGTTAAGATTGCAGTCTTAGGTAATGAACATGAGGGGCTTCTCAGAAGTAAGTATTCCTGAGTAATATACCTAGCATTCTATGAAGGGTCTGGTTCGATCAGGTTACAGGAAATCCTGGAAAGAGCATCACTGCAAGGCTGTATTTTTTTTATTACTAAAGAGGAAAAAGCCCTCTTTCCCATGTCCCCAATTCCATTTTTTTCATTAGCCTCTAGATGCCAACCTCCAAATAACTTCTAAAGTAAAGAGCACATCAATATTGCAGGAGTTTCCAATACTAAAAGCTGATAAAGTTTATTGCACTTATAAAATAAACAGAAGGAAATGCTTTGGGTTTCCTATTTATAGACCTCCAGGGAGGTCTCAGGTATGATTTATTGCTTCAATTTTTGCAGTGTTATTCCCTCACTTACACACTCTTGTGCACATATATACTAAATTCTATATATCTTGCTTCTCCCACACTCAATTAACTCTTCTTCCTTGCCTGCATAGTCTGTGTGGTCTTCTCCCACAAACACAAAAATCATTTGCATCTTAATACCTTTTCCAGTCTACAAGTTTGTCATCCTGCAAAGCATGGAGTGACCTCACCACTCAGTGAAGTCAGCAGATCCTCAGAGCACTCAGGCAGATGCTAGCAAATCCTCAGCAATTCTTAACACAAAGGAAAAGGGTTGCTAACGTTTTCCTTGCTCGGTCAATCAACCCCCTCATCTTCCCTTGCCTTTGAGTCTCCCCATTGATTCATGATAGAAAAATCCAATCTTGGGTCCACTTGCAGGGTTGTGCAAAACTAAGCATTGTCCCTCAACTCTGATCATTTTGATATGTCATTTGCCACAGTCGATGTCATCTCCATCTTCCATTTCCTCTTTTCACTACCTTTCAATTCCACCCCTGTCCCCCACATATCAGAGCCTATGGCTTGAATACTTTCCACTTTCCTCTTTGCAAAACCTACCAACAGCTTCTTTGGGTTCTTCACCCTCCATATTTCATGAGGGTGAACATCTTCGGCAGCAGAGCTCTTTTTATTTTGCAGGTTTCAGATTTTGTTTTTGCTAGGAAGTGAAGTCAAATTAATTTGACGTCAGATTCTAGTGGGGCTGCACTAGCTATTGTAGAACTGGAAGATCCTTGTAACATCTGAAGGAGGAAGTCTGCCTCCCCCAGATGTTGTTGGAGTACAACCCCCATCACCTCTGACCATTGGCTGTGTTGCCCGGGGCTGACACGAGTTAGACCGCAACAGCATCAGGTAGGTACTAGACTCAGGAAAGTTGGCATAACAAAGATACCGTTGCATTTGCTTTTATGACTAGCTTTTATGGGTAAGGCCCCTCTTAGTTGGATGCATTTAATAGATGAACATCATTGCCAATAAAAACATTAATAAGCCAATTGATTTGAAAAAAAGCAAGATTATCTTCTGCTGGAAAAAGTATATGAGATAAGAATATGGCCTTGAATAGTTTGGTGACCTTTTTTTTTAAAAAAATAATATTTATTACTTTTAAAGATTACAGAAAAGGAAAAGAAAAAGAGAAAAGACAAGAGAGAAAAAACAAAAGAGAAAAGAAACAATACAATACAGTATATAAACAATACAAAACAATACACAACCTAAACACATTAAAGTAAACACATTAAACTAAACTAAACAAAACCCTAACCCACCGTAACCCTAAACAAAACAAAACAAAACAAAACAAAAACCATTTAAAAACATACATCACACCTTTTCCATACTCTATCTTTCATTCCCTTGTTTCCTCGACCTCCTCTCACCTCCCTTTTTGTATTCCACTTCTATTAATTGTTTCAGCAAATCCTTTCCATCTTTCTCTATTTTCTATCATAATATAAATATCTTAACATATTTTTAACCTTATTTTCCATTAAAGGTAAAATACTTATATATACTTAACTCCTTATAACATTTCTGCTAAGGCCATAAAATTTCATTCCACCATTTTTCTATCACTCATCAATTTTACAGTATTTCTATATATAAACTTTAAATTTTCCAATCTTCTTCCACCATCTCCTCTCCCTGGTTTCGGGTTCTGCCAGTCCTTTCCATCAATTCCATATAGTCCATCAACCTGGCGATCTTATATCCGAGGCTCTTAACTCTTTTCCAAGTCCCTTCTGCAGGTCTTCTTCATATTCTTTAATGCTAAAGAGCAAATCTCGGGAAGACTCCAACCTAACAATACTTTTATTCCTTCTGGACAGGTCAGCCAAATTTCCATAGTTAAAGCTGAGATCCATAAAGTGTTTCAGGACATGTTTCAAGATTCCTCCAAATCCAAAGGCCCCCAGAACTTCAATCTCCTCCAAACCCAAGTCCATGTCCCAGAAGTCAGTTAATCCCTGCATAGAGGGATCTTTCCAACTTTCCTTCTTCAGTCCAAGCCGGGATCCGATCCTCAAAATCTGACTTTTTCTGGATTCAATCATAAAAGGCCTCAACTTACAGTCCTCAATTTGCTTCTGTAAAACTAGGGATCCCTCTTGTATTACTTTAGGTTCAACAACAACAGCTTTCTTCTTCTCCTCCACAATTTGTCCTGCCAAAGTAGATTCCTGTACCAAGTCCTGAATTATTTCTGTGTTGGTGCTCACTTTTTGTCCCAGATTAATCACTTTTTGTCCCAAGTTAACAATTTTAATGGTCATATCATCCGTCTTGTTGTGAAGCTGTTCCAGCGAATAGCTTATCTTGCATAATACAGTCACTATGGCTTCTGTCAAGATTCTTAAATGGTCCAAGGTCAATTCCTGGTTCTCACAATTTCTTATCTTGCAGCTGGAGATTCCCCAGTTCCACTCCTGTAACAGTTTCAAAAGCTCCCTCTAGAGGGAAACAGTCTCCACTTGTATCAATCCTTTCAAACACAACTCAAGCAATAAAGATAGTTTCAATTTTCAGTTACTTTTCCTCCTCAGAAGAGGACAATGGAAACAGTATACTTCTCTTATTTAGTTAGCTGTCAAATATGTTCTGTTCACAGTTAATGAACTCTCCCAAAATGTCACTTTTTCTAGCAGCCCGTTTCCAGGTTCAGAGCGGTGGTAATTTGATTTTTCACACTCTCCTGCAGGCTTGCTAGGTTCAAAATTTCCCCCCTCTTCTCCTGCTTCCAAGGGGGGTTTGGTGATTTTATCCGATGGAAATTTAATCCTTTACCAAAGATTTTCCATAACTTTAGCTTGTAATGTCTTTGCTTCAATCTATTTACAAAAGAGGAAGGTGGACTTCCTGTTTAAAACCTTCCCGTTTCGATGCCAAATTAAGATATTTAAAGATCCAATTTTCCGTTCTACTCACGGGTAGTTGTTTAAAGTCCAATTGTCCACAGGAAAAAGTCAGCGCTCTCCGGCAACAGCAATGCGGCTTCACTCCGTGAAAAAAGCAGTTGATTCGAAGCACCGCGCCACTCATCCCACGTCGCTCCGGATCCCCAAAACAGGGTTTCCCCGCGAGTAGGGGAGGCGCAAAAGGTGCCAGCCGAATCCCAAGTTCACAAGCTTCTCCCGCCTGTGATTTCAGTGGGTCTCCGCCTTCGCCATGGCGGTCAGACCCTGGTTTCCATGGAGCAAGTTCCTCCCGATCGGAGGAGCTCCGCCATTGCCAGAGGCGCCAACCCGGAAGTCTCAATAGTTTGGTGACCTTGGGCCAGGCACAACCCTGGCCAGGCACAACCCGTTACCCTAACTCATAAGGTTGTTACGAGGATGAAGGTGGGGGAAGAACCATTGAGCTCCTTGAAGAAAAAGCAGCATAAAAAATGCAATAAACAAATTGACGCCATAGTCCAAAATAGTGGTATGTGCCTTGTGGAATGCCCTCCCATCACACGATAAACAGATAAACAACTACACCTGAAGGTAGCCTGGTATTGGGAAGTTTTTAATGTTTGATGTCTCACTGAGTTTTTATATTATGTTGGAAGCTGCCCAGCATGGTTGGGGCAACCCAGTCAGATGGGTGGGATATATGTAATAAACCATCATCATCGCCATCATCATCATGGCATACCAAAAATACTAACAGTATTTTTCATTTTTATTTATGATGATGTTAAAGCTCTGCAGCCTCTTTATGGAGAAAATAGAACTCGGTTTTCAAAATAGTCTCAATCTTGTTGCCCCAACAGGGACAAAAAAAAAAACCCTCAGAAAAGAGGATTAAAGAGAATGAAGACAATGCTGTAGAAAGGAACTGAGCTGCTCCCCCCCCCCATTTCAGTTCTGGAAGTGCTGGCAAGCTGTGTGGATACAAAGCTGATAATGATGTCCTATAGGGACTGAATATAAACTGCGGAGTTTCTGTGAGTAGGGGAGGACCCTTCAGCTTCCTGCCTGAATCACCGTCAGTCTCCTTCCCCACCTCCCAGGTATCTTCACAACAACACAAAGAGATAAAGTTCAGAGCCTCATTTCATTTCAATGGGGATTTTATTACTAAAGTGCCAAGGATAAGAAAAGACCAATTTGTAGTTTTATTGATCCAACTAAAGGTCAGGGGCAGATGCGTAGGTCACAATGTTTCTTCTGAATAGACATGGTACCATGCAATATTCCAGCTACTTCTGTCTATGGAAAATTGCAGAGCGAGGAAGCAGGAAGGGACATAATCTTGCCTATGTTAATGAAATATTAAGATAGTATTTTAATTACATAGATATCAAGATTTTTTTTGTTACTAATGCTTACACAGCTAACTGAATCCCCTAAATATGGAACAATTTTTTTAAAAATTAGGATCCTCTTAGCTTCAGTCTGTGTGTGTAGGATGGAAAAGAAGATTGGCATAAGTACAAAAGGTCCCGTTTCTCCAAGCTTATTTAGTCACTCAGAGCATTTAAAAGTGTGAATTCAGTGTCTAGGCAGGGACCTTGCAAACACAGTAACCCCTGTTCACTCACTTAACACTAATTTAATAAGAAGTCAGTTACCCAATAGGGGCAAAGAGAGAGGGGGCAGGGGGGGGGCTTTTAATTATAGCTAGTATGAACAGGACTTGCAGGTCTTACAAGGGTATATTTGCATTAGTTTCACTTTGTGCAGCAATCCTCAAAAACGACACCTTGTGGGGTGGGATGGAGGCAGCACCTGAGTGGTAGGGTACATGCTTCACATGTAGTGTTTTGGTTCTGGCGTGGTGAGGTTGTGCAGGGCTACACATCAAACATTTTGCAGTCACACGTTGTTGCTTCCCTCTCTGACCTCGGTCTCAGCGGTTTCATCAAAAGTCACCCCAATAGACCACAGAGAGAGGCCAGCTATAATCTGAGTTGTGCCACAAGTGTACAAAATGGGCAAATAAAAGTGAAGTGAGTGTGTGCGCATGTGTGAAAGGTGCTGATTAGCTGTATACAGTACCTCTTGTTTGATTGTCAGCCATACTGTATTCACAATACTCATTAATTAAGTTGAAAATAGTGATTTACTATAAAGCCCAGTATTAATTAAATCCACTCTGTCTCCTTATGCCTCTCTCTGCTTTATCAGAAAGCAAGCTGAAAGGCCTTTAATTACATTCTCGGAGGGGATAAGTAATATATTCATTGTAATGACTTCCAGAATATAGTTCAACCATTATGGTCACTTCATTCTCCAGCAATCACAACTGCCTAATCTATGCTTTCTAATTAACATAATTCTTATAGGTGGTCCCAGAAAAAGGGGAAGGAAGCCACTAAAGCATCTAATAGGAGTGAGAACCCTTGCAGACAGAGGGAAAAAAGGTGGACTTGCCTCTCAAAAGTATGCCATGCTCAGGAGTAGCATTGTACTCTGAGATAATTAGTGGTTTTGCAGATGAGCATATGCATTCCTGGAAATCACAAATGTGTGGTTCACTGTTATGCCAAAGTCCTATTTGGACAGAGAAAGGCTTGGTTTCCTGATCAGCCAAAGTCAAGAGGGTCATCTGCAGCAGCTTGAATGACAGTCAGGACCAGTAAAGAGAGTGGCATCATTGTGATGTGACTTCAGACCTTCAAGGAGAATGGTGATCTTAGAGGACACAGTCAAACACTGTACAGCACAGCTTGATTTTATAAATTGTTTGAATTAAAAAATTAACATTTATATGCAAATGTGCTGTGAATAAGTGTCTGATGGGTGGGCAAGATGCTTTTGTCAGGATATTTGATTTTTTACTTTGTATATTAAGAGCATACCACAAGCAGAATGAACAGAATGCTAGAGTTTTATACAGTACAGAGCTGGCAAGGCAACACCTGACATTTTCTATCCGAGGCAGTTTTGAGACGTGCTTTGCCTAACAGCCACTCTTATTAGATTGCATGAAATCTTCTAATTAACTAATGGCAATGAGTGAGAGACATTTGGGAAGTGACGTCGGGCAGCAGCAGCAAAAGCAAAATCCACATATCTGTGCATTAGGGGATGATCCAGCTGTCAAGTTCTGGGAAAGCAGAAAGCAAGGTTCGAGTCATGCAGAAAGCTGACTGAGGTGAGCCATAAACGTAATTCTGCATAAGCAAAAAGTGTGCCATGCCTACTGCATTATCACAATACTCCCAACAGCCCACAATGTCTGGGATCTTTCCACTGAACAGGGATGGGTAACAGGCATGCTGCTATGATATTCTCCTTTGAATTGATTCATCACAAGGGAGGAGGAACATGCAGCCTATGAAGAATGACAACTTAAAGTATTAAACCATAAAAGTTCTCAAAATAGTAGGGTAAAACAAAAACTTTTGAAAGAAAGAGAGAGTCCTTCCTGACTGTTGTTATTTTGAGGTAGGATCTGAAGACACGTGGTTAAGCTCAGGTAGCAAAATTAAAGTTGATTTGGGGTTCTAGCACAGGAAACCTACTAATCCCCACAAGACCAGACTTTCCTTTGATCCTGACACTCCTTCTATTTGCTTTAGTGGTCTATTCCCAGGCAGCATCTGTGTAACCTGGTAGTTTTGGATGGCTGTTGGCTGGCAGTTTAAGAATACAGTTCTTGGTTCCCTTTGAGTATCTAACAGCTCTTTGGTTTGCTTGTTGTGGTTAAGTAGAGGAGCTTTCCTATGGCTGACCTGTATTACCGGTAGTTGTTGTCTGGCAAGAGTTCAGACTCACTGTTACTCTTTAGAAAGTCAATAACCAGTAACAGCAATTGTGCTGGATATAGTAAACTTTCATATCAAACCCATAGAGCAAGGCGGTCCAACACGTGGTCCAAGGGACACATGCAGCCCTTGAGGCCTTTTTTTGGAGGCCTTCATCAACATTTGATACTCCTCCCAAGCCCTTGCACTGCCTTTCCAAAGCCGAGTAAGGAGGCCTTGAACTCAACTTTGGGAAAGGGGCGTGAAGGTTCTGACAGGGTTCTGGAGTCCTTGCGCCTCCTTCTCAAAGCCTAGTTAGCACTTTCCCATCTTTGGGAAGGGGGTGGGACAGATCTAGGAGCCTTGCGCCTCCTTCCTAAAGCCTGGCACCTCACTTAGCCAGCTTTGGGAAGGCAGCATGAAGGCTGGGGGCAGCATCAAATTTTGGCCTTGCTCCCCCCTCCTGTGCGACAAGGCAACGTGCCACCTGCAGGTTCCATGTTGAAGTACTATTGCAGCCCACTTGGTATGAAAAGTTGGACTGCCCAGACATAAAAGGGGGCCTCTAAGAATAGATGCTGGTGAAATAAAAGGTACTTCTAGACAGGTGTTTAGTGTGAGATGGCTGCTCCTCGTGCATGCAATTATTTTTTGCAGCAGCCACATGATGTCATTGGCATCAAAATGGTACCTTGTATTGCACCCCACCCCCCAGTTTAACTGGATGTACCCTTTCCAGGAACACTGAAATAAGTTTAAAACAAAACAACCTGTTGCCAACAATCTGTTTGTAATGATTAAATGCAGGAGCAGCTTCCGCAGTGGGGTAGAACTGCCACAATAGCCTCCTGGCAGCAGCTTCACTGATGCTTACTGGGGCAGTGAAGCTGGCGAGGGGTGAGGCAGGGGTGAGGTTGGGGCTGTACATTGCATACTGTCCCCTTGCCCTCATCTTGTTGGTTAGCTGTAGTGATGCTCCTAGCAGGAGGCTATTGCTGTGGCTCTCCTCAACCAGACTAGCTGCTGTTGTCTGAATGACCTACTTGCAATATCAAGACCCGACCTGGGAACCCCCCAAAATGTGGCAGCCCTATTATAAAAAACTCTTTTTCACCAAGAGATGGAGAGCCGTTTGATGTAATCCTCATATACTGGAGAAGGTTTGGGTGTCACTCATCTGAACTTTGCTTTTCCTTGCTCACTGACATCGCCTGTTTAAATCCAGCAGCATCTCTGAAGGGGTAGAAAATAAGTCCTCTTCCAAGAAGGTCTCATGCCCTTTTGCTGCTGCTGCTGTTGCCTTACTGCCAATGACTTTTCTCTGAGAATTCTTGGCATCCTCAGCACAGCAGCCAGCTGCTTGTGTTATGGTTTCCATGGTGACTCGAGCATGATGTAAAGGTGGTGGCGGTTGTGGGAGCTGTGGGAGGACAGGAGTGAGAGGGCGGGGGTGTTCTCTGCATGTGAATGAATGAAAGTGGGTGAGGGGAAGAGGGAGGAAGAAGAGAGAAGGAAAGAGAGAGACAAAGTTCGCTATGTGCCCTGCCAGTGATGCTGCCATGTTATTTCGGTCCCGCAAATCCCAGAATAAAATTCAGAGAGATGGATAGATGCGCACACAACCCCCCCCCCCGCACAAATCCTTACAGAGTGTCATGTCATGCTGAACCAGGCTATTTCTAGAAGCTTCCATTTTTCTTCTCCCTCTTGATGTCAAATACCCCTGTGTCTGAGTATTGGTTGAAAATAAGGGCTGCTCCAGACAATCTGTTTATTGAGGATTCATCCTGTTTTGCTTGCACAAAGCTTACATGGAGGTTAGATCGTCTCCTGTCTTTATGAAGAATTAATTCTGATTTGTTTACACGGTGGTTACTTATGACAATGAACATTCCATTCTGATTTGCTTGCAGGGTGTTTACACATCCCTCTGTTAATCATTTCTTCACCCCACACTTTCCAATACATTTCCCCATCATTCTCCAAACCACAAAAAGTCTGTTGTTGCTTTTGAAGTGAATTCGTTGCAGCAGGCCAACAGAGCACTTAAATCTATTTTAATTGCATAAACCCAAAGTTCTGGAATGTGCTTGAAATCCCTCCTGCAGAACAGTATCAGTCTGGAGGTACTGTGAGTTACTCAAGATCCAGTAAATGTAGCATTAAAATAGAGTACTACGTAGTTACCACTTCAGAGAGTAATTCTATTGATACATTACAAGTACTAATGTGCACAGTGCTTTACAGAGTAACATAAACGAGCTAGGTTTCTGCCCCAATGAACATCACGGAAGCAAGGGTAGCAGAGAAGGAACAGATATGTACTTAGGTTTAGTTTATGTAAGAGGTGAAAACTGAATGGTTTAAACCAAAGGCTTTATGGGGGGAAAGCTGGATTTTGAGCAGGGATTTGAAGGAAGAGGGAGAAAGAAGTGGTACAATGTAATGCCCTGGAAAGGAGCTCCAGTTGCAAAGAATAACAGAGTCAAGCAGATTCATTTAACCCTCGGTGTAATTAAATATAAGATGTGAGCTTTGCTTTCTGTACTCTGACAACCTTTTTTGTTGTCCCTGTTCATCTGAAGTTAACTGTGAAGTAACACTGGCATATATTTCACAAAAGGTCTTTCATATGCTATGACCTAGAATGCTTTACCGAATAAAATGCAATTTGACGGCAGATCGAAAGAGAGAGCCATAAGGAAGAAAATAGTACTCTCTTTTAAAGGAGCTTCATCAAGGTGGGGAGACCTTTGTGTGGGGAACCTGTTGCCCTCCAGATGGTGCTGGACTCTGAATCCCATATACTCTAACCAGGGTGCCAACTTGAATAAAACATTGGAGGGGGCAGGTAAGGCCCGCCCCACATAATCAATCACAAGATGAGGTGCACATACACCATTTGAATAGCAATGCCCAACAAATGGGGGGCTGGCCCCCTCAACAACTTTTTTTTGTGGGGGTGAAGGGACCTTGACTCCTAGGAGTTGATACCTATGACTCTAACCATTGGTGAGGCTGACAAGGCCTGATGGAATCTAGAGTGGGTGAGAGCATGCTTTGCTTCAGCAAAGGAACAACTAGGAGCCCAGTTTAACCTCCTGATTCTTTCTTTGGAGCTCCACCCTTACCCACCCTACCACCTGGTGATCACCCCCAAATGGTCTGGTGAGCAGAATGGGGATGCCTGGAGGACCTAGGGTGGTCCATGGGCTGGAGGTTTCACACTCCTGGTGTAAAGCATGTGCTGAATTCACATTTTGAGCTGAAATTCTGCAAGAGGGGAAGGAGCAATGCATCTCACTTTTCTTCAGTGAGAATCTATTTGCTCAGGCTGCTTTGGTTAAAATAGAAATATGTGAAGTGGGGGAGAAACCCCCCACAGAACTCTGTGTAACATGAAGTTTGAGCCTGAGAAAGACACAGCACACTGAAACACCAGATGGTATTAAGCCCCTGCTGCTTGAATATTTCAGGAAAATGTGTCTGCTTTTTCAACCTATTTCACAGCATGCCAGATCTTTTTTTTGTTGTTGACTGCCCATTTGGATGAATAAAGCTGTGCTTTTAAAACACCAAGTGAAATTGGTCAAGACCAGACTGATTTCCTTTTCTAATTCTAGTTTGCTTCAAAAGAAGTGGATTGATTTGCCTTGTTGCCATTTGCCCTGGAACATTATAAAACAGGGGCATTTTATTCATAAACTAAATTCTCCGGTAAACTCAGTGAATCTTCCAGGTGGAATGATGTTGTCATTGTTGATAACCCATGAGCTGGGAATGCAAGTGCACTCTGTATCATTTTGCTATGCCTGAGCACGAGAAAGAGTAATCAGGTGGACTAGATAGGATATCGTGACATGCAGGGCATTTTTAAAACCAGCTCTCTTATTTTGATAATGCTGAAGTCAGAGAGGCAGGTAAGCATTTAAGCAGGAGAGCCTTGACATAGTAAGTTCTTATAACCCTTGAGACTGGCACTAGCACATCCTGTCTAGGTCTGTGCCATTTAACTGGAAGACAAGGTGGTGCCCAGATTAGAGAGCCAGCCAACAAGTTGGTTTTTTTTGTGTAATGAAAATCAGGTCCTATCAGAACGCACCTCAGGGCTAGACCAAGACATTTTGCTGTGGAACAGAAAAGCCCCCTTCCTATTCAAGGTGAATATTATGCAAGGCCAGTCAGAGAGGGATCCAAGGAGGATGTGTGATGGGTGGAGATGTCTCATTTAGATTCCACCACATTGGTAGAAGAAGGGGGCAAGGTATCTTGTGTGTGAAAAGAACAGCAGATTACCTTCGGAGTGAAACCAAGAAACACACAGGGAGCTGAGCTTTAGGTTCAGTAAGCTGACAACGTTATTTGCGGATGGTGGCTTGGAGACTTGATGTAAGAGCAATGGACTTTGTCTGCTTGTTAGGAAGAGGCACAACTTAATCACTCCATGGTCACTCAGCCTGTGTATTTTATAAATAAACATAAATATTTCAAAATGCTAATAAGCCTCCAGTGGCCTCTTTCCAAAAGGAATCAGACCTGTGTGTTAAATGCTGCACCCCTTGACCCTTCTCATCTTTGGAGGGGAACACAATTACAGGCTACTTCACCTGTTTGCTTGACAACATTCCAGCCACTATGAATAGTTTCTAATTGTTTACCTTCATAGATTTGCAGCTAGCACTGTTCCAGGTCTCAGATTGGACAACATTAGTTATGCATAAGAGAAAGACTGAAGCCTAATGTCAGTTAAATTGAAAGACTTGATTTTAAGCCACTTAAGTGACATTTTTGTCAATAGGACTAAGGTGATGTTGAAAACAGTGTATATACATTTTTGTACTGCAGGTGTTATTGAGGGAGTTCCTGATCACACAGTTTTTATGTACCAGTCCCCACTTTTGCTGAATGAGATTTAGGTTTTAATTTTTGTGCTGCTTGCATGAAAGAGACTTGCAATATAGAAAACAAACCAATAGCAATGGTTCATCCAAAAAGAACATCTCAATAGGGTTGCCATATTTCAAAAAGTAAAATTCCTGACACCCACAAAGTTGTTGAGCTTCTTTTAGGAAGACCCAAAAATTGTTAAGTTGTTTAGGGGGAAACCTACTTCAAAAGTAGGGATTTTAAGGTTTTTGAGCTGTTTCCATGGCTTTTTCCATCATGTTGGCTTTCCCCTGACATTTTGCTGGTTCAGCAGAATTCCCCCCCCCCCCCCGCCGACACCATTTTTACACTCGAAAACCAGGACATGTCAGGAATTTTTCTGACGTATGGCAAGCCTAATCAACACTTCAGTTCTGTAAGAAGCTCCACCGATCAATTCTGTGAGGTGCATTGTGTTCAGCGAAACCATGCAAGGATATCCCAGAATTCTTTTCTAGTTTGCTTTCAAGCTAGAACATAGTAATCTGCTCCATAATAGCAGAGTAAACTTGCTGGAGAAGGTTCCACTGCAGTACCATATTTGTTTTAGAAACCTGTAATGCTGCTGAATAACAAAATAACTCAATGAGAGGCTTATAATCAAAGAGAAAAACTTCCGTAAAAAGATTAAAAATGTATTTACAGGAATAGGATACAAACTCCTGCATAAAGGACAGTGGCTGATAGGAATAGCTGCCTGCTTACTTACCTACCTACCTACCTAAGATCACATGCTCTTCTCTCTCTCTCGTTGTGTCTTACCTCGTCAGACTAGGAACAGGGGTTTGAGTGTGCTATGATTCTGCTAAGCTCATGCAAATGTTTGTGTGAATATAACTTGAATCTTCTTCCTTTCCAGCTACTTTTGCTAGAACTACGGGTTGTGGATCAGGCTGCCCATTTGATGAAAGGCATCAAGAGCAAAACACGATGGAGCACACAGTAAAAATACTAGCAAAATGTAAGGTAGCTGAGAAACTCAGTCTCTTTCCACTGAGTGCCACTCTCTGCCTCTATTTCATATTCCTCATCAAACACAGCCCTCCACCCAGATTATATAAATACATGAACACCTCTAACCCTGGTAGCATCCCTCTCTACTCTGTAATTTCGGTTAATTTCATTGTACACAGGTTGTACATTGACAATAAAGGTATTATTATTAATTCTTCACCCTTTTGGCCACTATGTGTCAGCCCAGAATGAGTAAGGATTTCACAAAATCAAGTTTATTCAGCAATGGTAGATAAGGGCAGCATGTTAGGTTCCACGTGTTGCATCTTGCTGCTGCCCTTGATTTTCTCAGTAGGGGAATTACGCTGAACTGACTGATGTGACTGCCATAGGCTGATAGGGTGGGGTGAAAAATCTTGTAGGATATAAGGAAATGGTTAGATCACCGGCTGCAATGGTAAGTGACAGTGCATGGCTTCAATCATTGCCTGCCATTCGTGCACCACTCTCACTTGGCACCCAGCCTGCCTTTAATGGAATGTGACCCACATCTGGGAATGAGCTCATCTGTAATCCACTTAACAGAACTGTATGAGCAAGACTCTGATGCTACAGTTACTGCCCATCCATTTTTCTTTTTAGCAATTGCCTTTCCCAGTACTATGCTTGGGAGGAGGAAATCTGATGCATTCCTTAATACATTTGAAAATTATTTTGCAATGGACATGTGCAGCTTCTAAATAATTTCCTGAAGAAATCCTAATGGTTTTTTGGGGGGAAACTTGATATTTTTCTATTGCCTTTGGGAAATTATTGTTCACAGCACCGACCATGCTGGAGAAATTCAGTCAAACTAAAAACATACACCTAGGAAAAAGAAAGTTTTTTCTTTCTTTCTTTTAAGTTTTGGCTGTGCCACAACAACCACATCAAACATTTCCAGGAAAAAACTGAGAGAATCAACCATAATGGAGAATCATAGAATTGTAGAGTTGGAAGGGACCATGAAGGTCATCTCAGCCTACCTCCTACAGTGTTTTGCTCACAGATATTCTTCAAACAGGACGTGGGTGGAGCTGTGGGTTAAACCACAGAGCCTAGGGTTTGCCGATCAGAAGGTCAGTGGTTCAAATCCCTGTGACGGGGTGAGCGCCCGTTGTTTGGTCCCAGCTCCTGCCCACCTAGCAGTTTGAAAGCACGTCAAAGTACAAGTAGATAAATAGGTACCACTCCAGTGGGAAGGTAAACGGCATTACTGTATGCTGCTCTGATTCACCAGAAGCGGCTTAGTCATGCTGGCCACATGACCTGGAAGCTGTATGCCGGCTCCCTCAGCCAATAAAGCGAGATGAGCGCCACAACCCTCAGCCATGACTGGACCTAGTGGTCAGGGGTCCCTTTACCTTTACTCTTCAAACAAAAGGCTGCTTGGTCAGCTATGTAGTTCAAAGCAAAGAACTTCTGTCTGCACACCTACAGGTAAGCTGGCTTTATAGTGCACCTGTTTCAAAGCAGTCATTGAAAATTTGAGCAAATGTTGGATGTATGGTCTGCTGAATGCATAGTCTGATTTTACATTCTGAACTGGAGAAGAACCTCTGGAGGAAATGACACTTAAGCATGACCAGTTGAGCAAATGTGTATTCTGAGCCAGGTAAATATTAACTTTGGTGGCACACAGAATGCCACATTTCCTATGAGAAAAGGTTACAACATGCAGGGCTTTTAGTTTAGATAAATTGCCTCTGAATACCAGTTGTTGGGAATTGCAAGTGGGCAATGCATTGTTACAAGGTAAAGGTAAGGGACCCCTGGACGATGAAGTCCAATTAAAGGCGACTATGGAGTTGCAGCGCTCATCTCGCTTCAGGCCAAGGGAGCCGGTGTTTGTCCACAGACAACTTTCCGGGTCATGTGGCCAGCATGACTAAAGCACTTCTGGTGCAATGAAACACCATGATGGAAACCAGAACACACGGAAACGCTGTTTACCTTCCCGTCGCAGCAGTACCTATTTATCTACTTGCACAGGTGTGCTTTTGAACTGCTAGGTTGGCAGGAGCTGGGACAGAGTGATGGGAGCTAACCCCGTTGTGGGGATTCAAACTGCCAACCTTCTCATTGGCAAGCCCAAGAGGCTCAGTGGTTTAGACCACAGCGCCACTTGCGTTACACTCAGGTTTTGCTTGCAGACTTTCTACAGGCATCTGGTTGGCCACTGTGTGAACAGGATGAGTTCTTGGCCTGATACAGCAGGTTCTTATGGTTTTATGCAGAAAAAAGTTAAGGGAAAGTAAATAGGCCCTCTTTGAGTTAGGTGGTATGGGGAAAGGTCTGCTGTTGACAAACTTGTTTAGGAAACAGATGGTCTTGATTGCTATTGGGTTTTTTGTGCCATTTTATTCCTAAACTCTCAATGCTAAGTACATTTATCTGGGAGCAAGCTCCTTTGAACATAGCTGAATTTATGTCTAAGTAAGCGTGCAGAAGATTAGATTGCATGTCTGCAGTGCTAAGCACACTTTTTACAGGGTGAGCCCAATGGAGCTCAGCCATTGGACTTCTGGGACTGAACACCCTAGGAAATGCAACACTGGTAAAATGTATGTGCTAAATTTTATTGATAACCGTAATTTTGTAATGGTGTGGAGCTGAAAAGAGGAAATGTTAAAAGCTCACCTCAGGCACTATGAAATATTGCCCAGCTCCAAAGTCCCAACAACACATTTTAATATATTTAGAGTTGGCAACTGTCTAGCAAAAGTGGAATCAAAAGTGGTGGTTATGGCAGGAAGTGGAGCATGCGGTCCAGGAGGAGGCTAAGCTCATTAACGTTTCATTAAAATATAATTTACTGTGATATCCCCATGTAGCCAATGGGTGGAGAGAGAAGACTGGGATTATATGTAGCATCCCTGGTCCTAATTTCTATGGGTATGTATGTATGTATGTATGTATGTATGTATGTATGTATTTTAAGGGAGAATAAATAAGGATGGTGCAAAGCCATGAAGAGCAACAAGCTGGGCTGTTTCAGCCACCAATTTTGCCTGTGCTCTGCCTTCAGATTTGGAGGCAGTACAGTGGTACCTCAGGTTAAGAACTTAATTCATTCTGGAGGTCCGTTCTCAACCTGAAACTGTTCTTAACCTGAGACACCACTTTAGCTAATGGGGCTTCCTGCTGCTGCCACACCACTGCTGCACGTTTTCTGTTCTCATCCTGAAGCAAAGTTCTTAACCCGAGGTACTATTTCTGGGTTAGCAGAGTCTGTAACCTGAAGTATCTGTAACTTGAAGCGTCTGTAACCCGAGGTACCACTGTAATGCTTCTGAATATCAGTTGCTGGAAACCACAGAAGGGAAGAGTGCTGTTGCCCTGAGTTTCAGCTTGTGGGTGTCCCACGGGCATCTGGTTGGACACTATGAGAACAGGACACTGGACTACATGGGCCATTGGCCTGCTCCAGCAGGCTCTTCTTATATTCTTAAGTTTGGAACAGAACCTACACAGCAATATGGTTATACCCACTTCCCTGTAGTGTTGCTTCATGTATCCAAGCGCAGGTAACCTCCCGCTTGGATTAGTGCAAAGGACTGTCCAATGAAACCATATTATGATTGTGCTTTTCTGTCTGCACTGTCTGTGGCTTGGGACCTGATTACCTGAAGGCTCTCCTCTTCTCATATATTCCTAATTGGATCCTGCACTCACCTTTCTGTGAGTGCCCCCATCAAATGAGGTGGGGCACCCCTGTTATAGTGTATCTTCCCCAGAGAGTCTCACCTGGGTACATTATAGTTCTTTTGGTGCCAATTGATGATCTTTTTTTATTTTCCCATGTGCTTCACATTATTGAGTTTTTTAAGTACTTATGCCTGCTGTTCATATGGGATGTTGCTGCTAATTTCATGACTTTTCTGCTTTATAGAATCATAGAGTTGTAGAGTTGGAAGGGACCATCAGGATCATCTAGTTCAACCCCCTGCAATGCATTTTGCCCAATGTGGGGACTTTGATATTAAGTGTCTCATGCTCTACCGACTGAGCTATATTCTGTATCTTTTAATTTTTTATTGTGATTATATATCTTGAGTTTTGCTGCTTTTAAAAAAAATAATGGCTTTTTCTTGTATATTGTTCACAGTATAGAGAACATTAGTTACTGGGTGGTACACAAATATTAGTAATAATAACATCAGTCGTGTGTGTGGTGGTGTGGAAATGAGTAAAACATGTTTTGATAATAACTTTGTAGCATAGACTTCTGCTGGTTTCAGCTGAGGGACTAGATATAAAAGGAATATTTTAAAAATGGCTGTAACCTTTTTGCAAGCATTGTCTTAGTGCTACACTAATTTGCTTTTGTCTGTAGTTAATGGGCCCATTTAAATCACATGGGGATGGAGAATGGAAAAGTAGTAAGCAGTTCTCTAGATTTAGAACCTGTTGTTCCCAAGACAGGAATTCATCTCCCTGCTGTGCAGAAGAGAACTGAGCAAGGAACAGAACAGATATGGGTGCTGAAAATGATTGTGGACCCTGGGCTTTGTAAAATTGTTTTTGATTTGGTCGAAACCTACTCATCTCATCTCATCTCATCTCATCTCAGAACGGGCTGGATCTTTTCATGCCTTTTGGAGAATTGTCAGGAAAAACCAGAACCTCCCCCTGCCCTCCTGTTTAGCTAGCTCTCCTACCTGCTTGTGTTTATTTTGGAAACTTACAGCCACTCAGAGTGGCTGGGAAAACCCAGCCAGATGGGTGGGGTATAAATTAACAACAACTACTACTACTACTACTACTACTACTACTACTACTACAAAACTGTGGTGGAAGGAGAAGGGAAGAAATGTTGGAATTTATATTTAGCTAAAACTCTACCCTATACCTATGTTTCAATTTGTCCGAATGGGGAGCTTCTGAGCTGGCTCAGATCTCCAATTCTGGGAACTGTAGATTCTTATTTCTCCTGTTAAATGAGTCAAGTGGAATAAAACACCAAATTCATTTCCCAAATGCATCAGTGCAGGTTCTGATCATGCTCAAAAGCCTCCACTGATGAGTCAGGAATGGAACAAACCTTGGCTTAATTTTGTAAATGGCATTTTAAACAAATTGTTGTTAAATTTCACCTGATCAGTGAGCCCTGCTGGATCGGGTCAAAGTCCACCTAGTCCAGCATCCTCTTCTCATAGTGGCCAACCAGATGCCTATGGGGAGCTCTCAAGCACACTGCCTTCAGCATTGAAAGGAGAACTTAGGTATGGCAGCACTGCGATGAATAATATTAAAAACTTGTCAGGTGGTTCATACCTATGTTTCTGAATCGGATTTAATGGGTTCACTAGGAATGCTGTCTTATTCAGGGGTTTACTGTTGGATAATGAGGCTATCAACTCTTCTGCCTCTGTACCTGAGACATTAAACTATAAATCAGTGTTAAGGGAATCATTAGGAGGATTCAGGAAAAGGACTCTGAAAAATCTTGTTGAATACGGCTGGAAAATGAAGTTCCCCCTCTGGATTAGAAATGTTAGATAATAGCAAATTATTGTACTCATGGCAGCCTTACGAATTTAATTACTGAAGCTTTTGACTACGTAGCCAAATCCAGACATGGCCATAAATATCTCTGATAAGTAATCTTTTTAGGATTAATTTGTTTAATCAAATTACCAAACTGTAATTGATCAGTGGCTCTATTTTTAAAGTATACTTCTACAGTATTCCAGTGTGATACTGCATATGGCCAAAAATGGTTAGCCAGAGATTGAGTGAGAGAATGTTAGTAGGTACAGATCCTCTCTACTTCCTTATCCCATTGGCATGTGTTTCAGGGAATTATGATAAATGCTTGCTGTTCATTCTGGGATTCAGTACACAGGAGAATGTTCATTTCCAACTTCCATTTCATGTCCAACTTACAATGCACAAACATGTAAGAGACGCATTGCAAAAAATAATATAAATATGGTTCAGCAAAATAGTCCGTCTGAGAAAGTGTGGAGTCTCTGCATAGGAACTTTATTGATTTATTGGTTGCATTTCTATCCCACCTTTTCCTCCAAGGAGCTCCAGGTGTTGTACATGGTTCTACCTCCTCCTCATTTTATCGCCACAACAACCCTGTGAGGTAGGTTAGGCTGAGAGGCAGTGACCGGTCTGAGTGCCCTCTGGGCAGCCTTCCAGCAGTTGGTGGTCAATGTTGTGTGTTAATGTGGCCATCCCTGCACAAAGTACACCCACACCCACACACCACACACATGCTCATATGTATACATTTAGCACAAACATAAAAAGCTATTAAATCTGTTTCTCTTCAAAGTGCCACAAGACTCTCTGTTGTAGTCCCTTAGGAAGTCACTTAAGTTTTCATGTGTTAAAGCACAAAAAGAGTTTACATGTAGCTCCTTTGAAAGGAAGAATAGGATATAAATTTTATATTTTATGCTGGTTTTAATCTTCAGTATGTTGAAAATTACACTTGTAATTTTTTGTGACACTTTTTTGTTTCCTCTTTCTTGTAAACTGATTTGAGTTTTTTTACTACAATCAAACTGGGGGTGTGCGTGTGTCCCGACATTCGCAGGGAAACCAAAATGCTTGTTTACAAAGCTATTGTACTACCAACCTTACTATAAGCTTGTGAAACGTGGACCACTTATAAACACCATCTCCAACTCTTCGAAAGATTCCACCAACGGTGTCTCCGAAATTTTTTACACATCACTTGGGAAGTCAGGTGAACTAATATCAGTGTACTGGAAGAAGCAAAGATCACCAGTGTTGAAGCAATGATTCTTCAACATGAACTTTGTTGGACTGGTCATGTTGTGCGGATGCCTGATGATTCCGAAGCAACTACTCTATTCCGAACTTACAAATGGAAAGCGTAATGCTGGTGGTCAACAAAAGAGGTTTAAAGACTGTCTCAAGGCAAATCTAAAAAAAAATGTAGTATAAACACTGACAACTGGGAAACACTGTCCTGTGAGCGCTCCAGTTGGAGAACAGCCTTTACCAAAGGTGTCATGGGCTTTGAAGACACTTGAACTCAGGACGCAAGGGAGAAACGTGCTTGGCAAATCCACACCGTGATCAACTCCTGCCCGGAAACCAATGTCCCCACTGTGGAAGGGCGTGTGGAGCCAGAATTAGCCTCCACGGTCACTTACGGACTCATTGTTAAAACTGTGTTTATGGAAGACAATCTTACTCAGCTACGAGTGATCGCCAAAGAAAGAAGAAAGAAGTGTGTGTGTGTGTGAAATACATACATAAATAAATAATGTAAATGTAATAATAAAATAAAAGGGCTAATTTTAGAGCTATATGCATTTGCTTTTGCTTGTCGAGTTGCTTATAAACTTTTGCTTGCACTCAAACAAGCAACCTGCAACGATCCCAAGGATTTCTTCTTTACTCCAACCAAGAGAGAATGGCTGTGTTTTGTTTTTCCTCATTGTTGCTAGAACAAAAGAGAACAGATATGTGGAAAATCAAATAAAAAAGTTTAAGAAGATGGGGAATGTGGACAAAAATGAATAATATGTTCCTGTCACTGTGATAAGTAGCTTTGCTCTGAATGCTCAGTGCAAAAGCAGCCATGGGTCAATCTCGTTAGAGCTAACAATGGAATAGCTGCAGACTAAAATCCAAACAGAATGTTTTCACAAAGTATTCAAATGTAGGTTTTCTTATGATGATGTGGCCAAATCCCACAAGTTATCGGAAATCGGATAGATCCTCGATAAGGATGGAGAAGAGACAGCTGCATGTCAAGTCTTCTGCTTAGTATTTTGCTGACCAGAAATGAATGAATTAGAATGGATTCGGTCAAAATGAATGGATTTGATCATTGGCCACAGTGATAAGAAAACCAATATGGATTCATATGAATGTATTGACAAGATCACAGATGACCACCTCTTGGTTACTCCATATTTCAAAAGTAGTTGACCACCATCTGTGTATAGGCCTGGCCTGGCCCCATATGTTAGACTGTAGTGTATCAAGCAGGAGATCTTTTTTGTCTATCAAGCTGGGATATACTACCTCAGAAGGTCCTTAAAGTATACATATAGCATATACATACAAAACACGCACACACTCCCCCCACAGCAATTAAGTTTTCTAAAAGTATTTATTACTTTTTTAAAGGCTAATTGCCACAGAGGATGTTGGTGTTACGGAGGATTACAGCCGGGGAGTGAGAGTTAAGCCCTACCTCTGAATTTTGCCCACAACAAGCAGATTTCAAAACAGCCACTGGAAGGACTTCTTCTTTTTTAACAGGCCTAAAATGCTATGGAAGGATATTTTCACATGGTGAGGGGAGGGGTTGTGAGTGGAGAACTACACTTCAACTGTACCTCCTCACGCCACAATTCAGCTCGAAAAAGCCTTCTATAGAGGTGGGGAAGCTGTGGTTGTGAGAGGAGAGACAGACAAAGCAACCCCTCTGCAGAATCTTGAGGGGACAATAGCTGAGGAGATAAATAAAGGGTCATGCTATGAGGATGTAAAAAAGAATCTGTGAAGGTATAAGAAAGAATCTACTGTGCTGTCACTACTTTGTGGGACATAAAGAAAAGGTAATAAGTCAGAGACTAACGGTTTAGTGAAATACACATATTAATCCAGAGCAGCCTGCTGTCTTTAATAAAGATTGCAGGGCCCATCTGGTGACAGGTGTAACTTCTTCTTTTTTACACACACTTCCTTGCCCCCTTCTTTTTACTGCTTTAAGCTCCTAGGGTTATTGGCACAGGAGTAAAATGCTCAGCTCAAGCCTTGTTATAAATGTATTCTGTTAGTAAGGACTATTCCTACAAAACTGCCACCATCAAAGCTGGAAAAGTGCTAACTAGGCTTTGGGAAGGATGCGCGAGGAATTGAGGACGCTGTCAGAGCCCTCACATCTCCTTCCCAAAGCCCAGTGCCTCACTTACTCAGCTTTGGGAAGCCAGTGAGACGGCTGGAGGAGGGGGCATCAAATTTTGCTGAGGGCATTGAGGGTTGGCTGTGTTTTGGGCCCTGTCTTAAATAAACAAACAAAGCCCAGGTCTGGGCAAGGTTATGGTGTTGTGTACTATCCCTGGCTGCTACATTCTGCATAGTAACACCACCTATTAATATTTGTACTACAAATTCCAGTAATTGCTGCTTAATACTTCTCTTGAATGGTCTGATCAGTTCCTTCCAGTCATTGACAAGGTCCAGAAAATGAAAGACGCCTAGCCCTTAGAGCTGATGGATTTATGAGGGGATGCCAAAATGGAGGTATGACCTTTAATTCTGTAGTTTAGTAATGCCAATCCAGGTTGTACCTAAGAAATAATTGCAAAGATGAGTCAGGTTCGTCGTAACTTTCTCTCCCATCCTGCAGCTTTTGAGTAGTGGTGATATATCATTTATGCGAGAATCTGGATCCTGCTTCTGTAACAATTTATGGGAAAAGGCGGAGGCAAAGAAACTCACATAACATAGGGCTTCCTTAAGATCTTTTGTGAGTGATGGACCTTTCTCATTGTGGATTAAGAGTTACTCACTTCATTGCCAGGAGCACTCGGGAAGATTGTCATCTTGTCACATGCCTTTATTATTCAATGACACCAACCATGCACTACTTGAGGCGACAAAACGTTTCCAATACCAAAAAGTGGCCAGTGCAAGATTAGATGATATAATGTTTTTGTGGATCTCCAAGATCCCTCCTCAAAATTTGTCAGATGTTTGTGTGTGTAATAATTTGTGGGTTTTTTTGCTGATCCTCTGGGTCCTCCCTAATGCCAAATCTGCTTTTAGGGACCCCAATGACCCTCGTCTTTTTAACCTAGGTTCAAATCCTCACTCTATAATGAAACTCGCTGGGTGACTTTCTCTGAGCTGAACATGCCACACAGGAGAGTGTTGTGAGGATAAAGTGGGGATGAATTATGCATGACACCTGGAGCTCTTTGGAGGCAGGATAGGATATAAATGCAATAAATAATAATAAGTAACACAGCATTCACTTGTATAACCAGTATCAGAAAGTTAAAAATACAGAAAAATGATGTGAAAAGAAGTCTATCCAGTACAGAGTTGAAGGCATATGGGAATGTAAAACTGGGCTTTTTCCAGCCCCCAGTGGTCAGCACTGTAGCCATAACTCCCTGTTGTGGCACAAAGTCGTAAAGCAAATCGATAACTCTGGACGCTTAAGAGAAACATGGAACGCTGAAATGAAACATGCATGGGTAATTCAGTGGAAGTATGTGCATATGATTGTGATGTGGAAAACTAAATCATATGCTTAAAAAAATGTTACTGTGGTTATTCTATGAAGCAACAGAGAACATACTCTGAATATTTTCACAGCTCTGTGAATGACCATTGCCTATATATGTCTATTTAATAGTATGGGACTCAATACGGATCAGTGGTTCAACCTCAGCATACCAGACAAATGTGGCCCTCAAGACCTCTATATCTGGCCCTTGGAACTCTTCCTAGGTTGCACCCCTAACTGGTCCTGCTTTACACTCAAGTGTTTTGACCAGCTAGAATATGTCTGTGAACTCTGAAAATGACTCTTCCTTGCCTGGATGGTGGAAAGGGAGGGGTGTGTGAGTATGTGTAGAAACCATTCTTCATTGCTCCACCCACTTTTGTCTCTGGTCCCATCCAACAACCCTTTCAGCTCATCTGATTTGGGGAGAAGGTGGGTGAACTCCCCCCCTGCTCTCAATAGAGGAGCCCTCTAAACGCTGCCTCCCTCCTGGTTGCATAGCAACTCCCTCAATGCCGCCTATCTCCTCCCCTCCCTTTGCCTGTGAACTTTCCAAGTCAGCTGCTCTATCTGAGTCTGAGAACTCTTGGTGAAGGGAGGCCAAACTAACCCACTCCTGCTCTGTCTGTGACTGCATTCCCTTGTCTCAAGAGTCAGACTCTGGCTCTCTCTGTACAGGCATTTCTTCATCTCTAGAGTCTGACTCTTCCCAGGCGTTCAATTCAGCCATGTCCCTGACACGACCTCACAGGGTTGTTGTGGAGATTAATTGAGGAGTGGGAGGACCATGTATGTTATCTAGAACTCATTGGAGGAAAAGGTGTGATCTTGGGGGCAGGCCAATATCTGGAGGGTCTCTGGTTTCCCATCACTGCCATAAAATATCTAGCTCTCCTTACATTTCTCTCTTTGTTTAATTCATTAAATATATATCCTGCCTTTCCTTCCAAAGGACCCTGGGGCAGCAACATCAACATGTTATGTGCAGAACGACATTACTTACAAAGCAGTAAACAAAAGTCCTTACAGAATTACCTTCAAACTCAATCACCAGTTAAAACAATGGGAAGTGACAATATTGCCTTATGAAAAGCTTAGTCCTCCCATATGCATTTCTTTTCATTTTCTTTTTTTCTGGATTTAGACAGGGCTTATTATCTCTCAGAAGATAGCAGTGTAACTATACATTATGATTTGCTCATATTTGAATGTGCCAGTAAAATGTTTGACAATGCTAATAATGTAACCGTTAATCTATTTTTTAAAAAAAACCCCACATCATTTGAGTTTCTCGCTGTTTTATCATGAGATAGATTCTTGGTAATAGCAGGAACAGTTCAAGACAGTGAATACAGTGCTCAAACACGTTACTTAAAATACCAATTGAGATGGTTGCCTTTTGCTTTGAGCATTGGGATAAACTTCCCCTACGCAGAAGGATTCTGCCTACCGAAGAACTGATTTGCCTGGAGAAAAGCATACTGTGTTAAGTACTTCTAGAAGTATGCAATACTGTACAAATACTGTTACACAGACAAATGCAAAAAAAGAGGAATACAGTGGTACCTCGGGTTACATACACTTCAGGTTACATACGCTTCAGGTTACAGACTCCACTAACCCAGAAATAGTGCTTCAGGTTAAGAACATTGCTTCAGGATGAGAACAGAAACCGTGTTCCAGTGGCGTGGCGGCAGCAGGAGGCCCCATTAGCTAAAGTGGTGCTTCAGGTTAAGAACAGTTTCAGGTTAAGTACGGACCTCCAGAACGAATTAAGTACTTAACCTGAGGTACCACTGTAGAGGTGCAGTCAAACCTTGGTTGTGAAACGTAATCTGTTCCAGAAGACTGTTCGACTTCCGAAATGTTCAACAACCAAGGCGCGGCTTCTGATTGGTTGCAAGAGCTTCTTGCACTCAAGTGGAAGCCGCGTTGGACATTTGGGTTCTGACAAACGTTAAAAAACTGGAGCGTTTATTTCCGGGTTTTCAGCGTTCGAGAGCCTAAACATTAAAAAACAGAGCTGTTTGAGAACCGAGGTTTGACTGTACTTTGTATAATGGCAAAAGTTAAGTTAGCTAAAGAGAACCACAGAGTCACAGAGCTGGAAGGGACCCCAAGGGTCATCTACTCCAACCCTCTGCAATGCAGGAATCCTTCCCACAGCTGTCCCTGGGTGGCTCGAACCACCAACCTTTTGTTTAACAGCCAGACCACTGACCATTGCACCAGATCGTGCCATGGTGCAATTGTGCACATTAAGTATAATTCAAAACAATTAAATGCTAGAAGCAAAATGCCATTGGGTATCATAATGCTTGGCCACAGATCTGTTCTACAGTAGTGAAGATAAAACCCAGAGGTGTGGATTCAGGAGAATTCTCATAGCTGTTTTTTTACTTGCTGAAAGAAATATGAATACAGTGGTACCTCAGGTTAAGAACTTGATTCGTTCTGGAGGTCCGTTCTTAACCTGAAACTGTTCTTAACCTGAGGTACCACTTTAGTTAATGGGGCCTCCCGCTGCCAACGCCGCACGATTTTTGTTCTCATCCTGAAGCAAAGTTCTTAACCCGAGGTACTATTTCTGGGTTAGCGGAGTCTGTAACCTGAAGTGCCTGTAACCTGAGGTACCACTGTATCTCCATTTTCAGAGGATATGCCGAAGTAGCCTTGTCAGTAGTTGACAAAACAGTTTAAAGTCCACCAGGGAGCTGGTACAGCACAGAGAACCCTCCCCCCCTTCCCCCACCTTCTGCCATGGGCAACGTGAGTAATGGGACTATGAAATTGTTATTGTTGTTAAATTTATTATTTATATAGAGGTGGCTACCCTGCTCAACAACCCCTGCTGTTGCCGGCTCGGACTTTGGATTGCAGCCTTTGAAAGTGCCAATATAGCCATATAATACGTTCTGATTTTAACCACATTTCTTAAAAAAAGAAAAGAAAACTAGTACATGCTGAAATTTTGTTTGCGTTTTCAAGTGTTCACAAAACAGAGTCAAAACACCTGGCAATGTGCTTGCCAGAATGTAGTGCCAAACTTGGAGGCAGCTCTTTTTATGGCTAGCCTGCTGCTCAAAACGTGGAGCAAAGTATTCATCTATTGATGGCATCTTTGCTAGAGACAGAAATATATTGAAATGCGGAGTTCAAAAACTTGTATGGATGTGTTCTATAAGGAAGAATGTCTGTCACAGGAGAGATTGCAAGGATGTGAAATTTGAAAGAGCGAATGCCAGAGATAGAATCAAACCATCAAAGCTGATATCGCGTCTTCCTGGATATAATGAGAGATTTAAAAATGCTTCATAGTTCCATTTTCTAAGAAGTCATACTAGAGGTATTCATATAATCATCACAATACCCTTCTCACACCTAATTTATTGAATCAAAACCCGAGTGCAAAGTATGCATTGCTACTCTTTTTGGAAGCGGGTAAAAAACCCTTTACATTTCTTTATGCAGCTCTCCTGATATGCTGCTGTAAACATTATGTTTGTGAGAACTGAACCAATATCTGGGTTTGGCTGCATCTTTCATTCCCTTAATCTCAATTTCCCCCTCCCCCCTTTTGTATGTGTATTGTGTGAGAGCGAAGCCAGGCTCCAAGGGAGGCCTGTGTGTTTTGACCCCAAGTAAAGCTGATATGGAAGCTTGCAAACTACATATTCATGTGTATCTTATTGCCCAGTGCCTGGATCTAATCTTGTGCTTTCTGCAACAATAGCCATCCCATTCTTGTTTCCATTTCTCTGATATCATTCCAGTAAGCGCTCCCTATGGGACATTTACAGGCCGGGAATGAAATGTTATGTAGCCAAAGAAACATGAGGCATCATCTTCTAACAAGGCATGCTGGGAAAACAAAACACTGTATTTTATTTTATTTTATTTTTTGAAAAGCATGTACCTCCCTCTATCAGACAAAGCAGTGGCAAAATCTATCCCACTCAGAAGGT
Organism: Podarcis filfolensis; assembly: GCF_964270895.1. Classification (NCBI taxonomy): domain Eukaryota; kingdom Metazoa; phylum Chordata; class Lepidosauria; order Squamata; family Lacertidae; genus Podarcis; species Podarcis filfolensis. The sequence continues at coordinate 73,249,976 of NC_139607.1, forward strand.
TTTTGGATTCTTTGATGGAGCCAGTCATTCATCAAAGGGGTGGAATGGGAGAAACAGCCATCTTTTCACTTCTGAAGTAGTCAGTTCAGTTCTAGGAGGGAAGCATTCCAAATCTCAAAGCCAGAAATCATTAATTCAGTCAAAATTCTGCTTGGATGGAACTCCTTTGGCATTAATGTGGATATCCCAATGTCATTCTGGAGGATTTCTACTGTAATTTAGCACTAATTAACTTCTGCATGCATGAGTGGCTCGCTGGCCTATTGCCACATCATGCTTTCCAGCTGGGGGCTTGGTGCAGCTAATTGTAGACAGAGAATCTTCAACGCATTTCTAGGTCTGCCTCCGCATCATTTGAGGGAGGTAGAGAGAAAAGACTTTAACATCAACACCAACAGACACAGAAAACCGAAAGGACCTTTGCCAATGCTTTATTTATTTATTTTAAAATGCTGGCAATTTAGTAATGTGGTGTAATGATAACAGGAAAGATTTATCCACTTGCATGACTGCACTAAATATGCACAGAAAACATGATCCGAAAGCTTATATGTGCCAGTCTCGTGAACCAGAGCCCCAAACTTGCATCAATAAATTTCTGTTGCCGTGAGCAAAAGACTTGAGAAAACACATCATTTGTATCTGTTCTAGAGTTAACAGGAAATTCTTTCCTTGCATGTAACCCAGCGCCGCTCTCTGTAAGCCTACCTCTGTGCTCATAAGACACATAAGAATTGGATTATGAGTCCTGAACTGTGTTCCTGCAGTGGTTTGTGACCACAAAAGTAAAGCTTATTATTCAAAATATGCCTAATATACGGCTGTGTACGCACTATACCTTCAATGCATGTTTGAAGCACATTTCCCCCCTCAAAGAATTCTGGGTGCTGTAGTTTGTTAAGAGTTGCTGGGAATTTTAACTCTTTGGAGGGCGAACTAAGCCATCATCTTTCATAGGGCCCAACTCTGTTAATAAAAGAAAAACATTGGGCCAGGTGTCTGCACCTGCCGCTGCCACCATCCTCAACCCCCACCATGCCATGACTAGTTCCTTCTCATGGAAACTCCCTAAAGACTAAGGACATGTTCACATTAATGTTTACTATGCAACCAGCATGTTCCCACTGCTAGTTTTTTGAAACAGCATTCACACAGTGTTGGCCACAATCCATATTGATCCTGTAGTTTCTTGACAAAACACTGCTCGATGCATTTCTTCCAAACCAGTTTTAGTCTGACAAGAAGCTGGATGTGGAACGTTTGGGCCAGCCATCACACATGTGCCTATGGACGCATTGAGAATAGGCAAGGAAACCAAAAAGATCATGTGTGTCAGGTGCAGGCTTCCTTGCCCCTACTCTGATGTGAACAACGGTGTGCAAATTCAGCTTGAAATGCTGCTGGGAGGGATGATCTCTCTATATTTTAAGCTGCTAAGGTGTATACATCCTTAGTCAGACATACTTCCAAGTCCGCTCATTCGGCTTGTGCTTTAAGCGCAGGCAAGTAAGCCTCTGATTTCCACTCCCAAATTCCACAATATTAAGACAAATTTGCAAACTGAATCTTGTCATTTTGAAAGGGGGTACCATTTCATCTGCATAATATTTGTCTCACAATGTGCTGTGCAAGTGAAAGGAAGCTAAGCGCATCTAAATCTCATCTAGGCTGATGGCACTTAAGTGCACAATTAAGCTCTCAAGTCCTACGTACTCCAGCAGGACTTTAAAGTGCCTTGGGTTTGTTAGACCGCATCTAATTAATTTGCTACATCTCTATACTGTCCATCAACTAAATCCTCTGGGTGATGCATACATTTGGGTGTGCTCAAAGAGACCCTTCCTATCTCGACATTTGCCCTGAGCTGTTGACACACCCGCCACAGCCTACTTTCCATCTTATGTCTCCCTATGTTTTTCATGCAAGTAGTACCTTAATTCTGTCTTTTAAAAAAAAACCCACAAACCTCCTCCCACTTTCTCGTCTCAGCCCAAGGAAGTTTTGTTTTCACTGGTGTCTGGTGTTTGTGCCTCGGCAGACAGAGAATGGCAGGAAGACAGTGATGTGAGCAGAGAGAATAACCAGGGAATAAAGCAGAGCTGGCTGAGAATCTGTAATTAGAAGCCCAATTTCCGCTTCCTTCCCAGGCACTTTCTAAAATCCCTTTCCGAGGTTTCTTGACTGCTTCAAAATGGAATGTCATTGAGATTTTTTGCATCTCCTGTTTCCTTGGCAACAGGTTGGTGATGCTTCACCTAAATATGCTGTGTCTCCGTGGAGATGCTGGCGTGGGTGTGCTGTGGCAATCACAATGGGCACACAGCTTTGCCAGCCCCTCCTCTCTGCATCTATTAAATGAGACAGAAGAAGTGGCATTTTTATTTTTAGCCAGATAAGTGTTAATTTGATTAATTTTCATCACCCTTACCATCAGGACACTGGGTCTTAAGACGTACAGAAATCAGTCATTACATCACCACCACATAATAATGACACTCAGGCATTTATACAGTGCTGTATTCAGGTGTGTCAGATATCCAGGGACCTTTACATACAATAACCCAGTAAATATCTTTTCTCCCAAACTGAAAACAGGGGCCACAGTGAAAAGTAGTGCCAACTGAGTTATGGCAAAGAAGGGAGACCTTAAGTACGGATTGAAGGTTCATAGCTCAGCCTCTTAACCTCCACATTACCCTAGGTCTCCAAATAATTCATGCTAGAGTCTGTTAGAGCCAAATTTTGACAACCTAAATTACTAAAATATGAGCCTTGCTGAACTCAAGACTAAAGCATGTGTACTGTTTAAACTTTGCACCTTCAACATCACGTGTACATTACAGCTCAGTAAAACCGGAAAGCTAGAACGTGTTTTGAATGCAAGAACTCCTCCGTTCAGTGCTAGTAAATCAGACACAGTTCACCAATGAGGGATTAGGAGCCTGTGTGCCAGAGCAGTCCACTCAACAGGCATTGCATCTAACATATGGCCTGGCGCAGATGAGGAGGGGGAAAGAACTGGAGGACAAGGGCTGCAGAACCCAGGACAGTTCCCAGGCTGTAGAAAACTTGCGCAGAAGCATAGGAATTTATCTTATACAGGGGAATCTCCACTTATGTGGGGGTTCCATTCTGGCCTGCTGTGTGTGTCACTGGGATGTGTGCTAGTGGGGATTCCCCTGCCCCGCCCCCTATCAGATCCATTTTTGGTGTGCATGTCAGTGGGAGTGCGCATACTGATCACGCATAAGTGGGGAGACACCTGTACTGAATCAGGCCATTGGTTCATCCATCTCAGTATTGCCTATGCAGATTTGCAGTGACTGTCCATAGGTTCTTTCCATATCCTACCTGGCGATGGGGATTGAACATGGGGCCTTCTGGGTGCAAAGTCAGATGCTCTACCACTGAGCTACAGCCTTTCTCCTAGCTTGCTTTGACAAGTATGCTCCTGCCTGTGGGATCCTGAAGACAGACCCCTGCCCTGCTCAAGCCTACCCAGGCCCATTGGCGAAGAAACAGGGGTGTGGAGGGAGTGGACCACCCCCAGCACCACTATTCCGGTAGGGTACCATTGTGGCGCCCCCCCAACACGTGCTGTGCAACCCTCCACACATCGGGTGCCACCTCCCCAGAATGTTAGACTATGCCCCTGCGGGCAGCGCGCCACGCCCTCACGGGTGGCATACCATGCCCCCAGATGCCAGCCACGCCCCCGCCTGCTCTCCGCCCCCGGTAGCAGAGCATGCAGCTTCACCACTGCCCAGGCCTATGGAATGCAACCATCTTTCTTTGTTGACTCTACTATTCTTGTTTTCCCTCCTACTGCCATTTCTATTCTGCTTTCATTTTTGGTTATATTGTGATGTTTTTAATGATCTTTTACTATTGTGTACTGTGTGTATGTGATACTATATTGTTAGCTGCTCTGTGCTCCTGGTGGGAGACAAACAAACAAACAAACAAAGATGTGAGCCTACATATGTTCTTTATCCAGTCATACTTATGTGTGGAAACAGTAGAAATGTGGCCTCATTCACACAACTGCTTGTTTAAGTCAATCTATGCAGAGATTATACTTGACCCAGGGCAGTATAGATAGTCTGGTGAACAACCAGGGGTGAAGAAGGCCATGATCCTGCTCTCCACTTCTGCATAGGTTCACCCTGGGACCTCAGAACCTCTGAAAAGGGCTTCAGCAAAATTTTGTTCAACTCACTTGCGTACAGCAGCAGCAGAGAGCTAACTTTGAATTCTCAGCTAATCACACAATTCCTTCACCACATGAGAATATCTTTGTGGATATTCATTCCCAAGACACCAGTTTGGCTTTGGGAGAAGGGGAGTAAGATGGAGAAAGTTGCCCTGTAAAGGGACTTCACAACGTTGTGGCTCCTGCACCAGAAAGCATTAGGAGATGGAGGGTAGGGAAGAAGAAGCTCCATAATTGATCTGCAGGGTGAAAGAGTGTTTGAAAAAGAGGAATTCCATTCATTTGAAATAACATTCTGCTTCTTTAATTCTTCTTTCCAATATACTCTGACGATCAAGGAGAAACCACTACCAATAATATCTCCTCCTTCCCACACCAAGCAATGCTAAACAAAGAGCTGAAACTTTATACTTCATGCATCTGATGAAGTGGCCTGTGGTCCATGAAAGCTTTCCCCATAATAAATCTGTTAGTCATTACGGTGCCACAAGGCTCTTTGTAGTTTTTGCATCTCTGTAATGTGACTGTTTTCTTGTGTGCACCATTTATACTCCAGGCAAAACATGCAACCGTTTGATGCCCATCAAAGACGGCAAAAGTTTATCAGCCAAACAGTCACATACAAAGAACTCCCAGTTCTCTGTTGTTGCTTCTGCGATGGGTCAGTAATGCTTTTAGATACCAGTTGCTGGAGGGGACAGGGCTCTTATGCTTGGATCCTGCTTGCAGGTTCCTCACAGACATCTGGTTGTCAACTGAGAGCAAAATGCTGGGCTACATGGACTGCTGGCCTGATCCAGCAGGCTCTTCCTATGTTCTTATGTACTCCTTTCCTCTGCATATTATGCACACCTTCTACTCTAACAGCCATCAGAGTTTCTCACACACATTGCTTATCCCAGTTCCACACTATGGTTGAAATACAATAAAGGGCAATTTTAATATCTTAACTTCCTGGGAGCTACACTTGAAGAGGAACATACAGTTCCTATGGCACATTGTGGCCACTTGCAGCCATAGATAGAAGGAATGAAAGCTTCGTAGTTAATCAGAGTCCATTTTCTCTCCACTGGCTTTTTCTGACATCAGAAAGCTTGGGAAAGCCCTTTAGGAAGGTTTTAGAGGACATTTTCTAGGATTTTTGTTTTGCCAAATGAGCACAAAGTAGTCACAGCAAAATTGACTCAGATTTTTGGCCATTTGGTGCTAATACCAGCCATGAAATTCTCCTCCATCAGAAAGGCCAATTAAAGGATTAACTGTGACAAATTGAAACCTGCAATGTGAGAAGATTTCTTTAAAAAAAAATGCAATCACTTTTGTAGAGCATTTTTCTGGGGCTCAGCATTCTCAATATTTTTGCTACATCAAGGAAAAAAAATCTGAGTAAATCAGAAACATTCTTTTAAAAACAACAACAGACTGTTATGGAGAATAACCAGAAACTTATTCTGTGAGCCGTCCTTTGAAAGTGGATGTATCACAAGCTTGTTCACCAAGTTTTCCCTGGGAAGGAAAGGTCTACATGCCTGCAGGGAGAGCGGTGCTCAGCTATAGTCACCTGATCTCCCTTGATGTCTGACTACAGCAACAGAGTGCAAGCAGGTAAGCTGCCTGGAGCTGAAGTCGGAAAAGAATGGGGGGGGGGGAATTACTGGCAGACTTTATTACTGTGGAACTTGCAACCTTGTTTACTAGACAGGGGTGTTAAATGTGCCTTTGCTATTAGGATGCAGAATTTTTAAAATGCAAAATGTGTCTGTTGTTTATTTTTGGGGGGGGAGGGGTGATAATTACTGGGAACTCACCAGGCATGCAGAAGGGAATTAAACAATTTCATCATATACTTTGATTCTCAGGAAAAAACCTCTCATTTCTGAATTTGCTTGGAATTTACTTTGGGGTGGAAATCCCCCTTTAGAGCCAATGAGGGATTTCCTAACAATGCAAGAAGAAGAGTTTGGATTTGATATCCCGCTTTATCACTACCCGAAGGAGTCTCAAAGCGGCTAACATTCTCCTTTCCCTTCCTCCCCCACAACAAACACTCTGTGAGGTGAGTGGGGCTGAGAGACTTCACAGAAGTGTGACTAGCCTAAGGTCACCCAGCAGCTGCATGTGGAGGAGCGGAGAGGCGAACCCGGTTCACCAGATTACGAGTCTACCACTCTTAACCACTATACCACACTGGCTCTCATGCAACTAGAACTGTCAATCCCGCCAAGGCCCTTGCCCTGCTATGGAGCAGTGAGATGCAGAGGGTCATAGGTATGATCACACCTGAGTGCCCTCTCTGGTAATGCGGAACATTCCCTGACATACCAGTGAGCTAGATGCAATGACACAGGCCAGGCAATGGCTAGCATATATGCGGTGGAAGTCCTGCTGCGAAGATGACTGAAAATATGCATGAGTTGTGGTCTTTTGCACCAGCAAATCCACGAACCCATTTCATCCCATGTTATCCATCCTTCTTTGTAAAAATGCATAAATTCTTTTTAAAAAGTGGGCTTTTCAAAAAAAAACTTTCCCGTTGACTGTGATAATTTAACCCGCAACCCTAACTCACTTACCTCCTTGCAGATAAGTGGGGTATGAACTGGGCTTTCGTTACCTGAAACACTGTCTTTTTCTAATTGTTTTAATTGATTATTGCTGTTTTATTGGATTTTTGATGTTGTTGGCTGTCTTGGGTGATTTTGGTTTAGGGTTTTTTTTCAGTGGAAAGGCAGGATACAAATTTTCTTAACGAACAAAAGCAGATCAATAAATAAGTGTGCTGGCAGGATAAGAATAGAGCAGTGAGTGAGAAGGGGAGAAAAACCCTCATTTCTTCTGTTAAGGCAAAACAGGCTTGGCAGTAGAAGAAATGGCCCAGAGGCAGGTCTCATAAATTAAGATTAAGCCATGAACAATGCTGTATGAACAAAACAGATGTACACAGCAAATCCTTATGCAGTAAGACAGTGTGACATACACATACCCCATCACCAACCAGGCTAGCTGATTCTAGGAAGATAATAATTTCAATCTAATATTTATGAAGCATGCTTTGCATTGGAAGGCCCCAATGATTCAGGAATCTGCCCTTTCAAATAAATGTTGTGCAAATATTTCCCCAACTGCTCTTTTTGTCTCCTCACTGACTTCCTCACAGTCAGTTTCCCCCTTACTTGTCATTTAAGGAACACCTGTAGAATGACCTGTGCAGAAAGGTATTACTGCTATAGTACGAGAAGTGGGGGAAGGAGACATAGAACTTTCTTTTTAGTAAGAGAAGGTTTTACAGGGGCTGGAAGACTGAGGAAGGAGCAGCTTAGAAGTCATCTAGAGGAAATGGCAGAAGCCTTTGGCTGAGCAATGGAAGATAGGAAGCTGCCTTATACTGAGACAGGCCTTTGGTCCATGTAACTCAGTACTGTTGACATTAAGTGGCAGTGGATGTCCAGGGCACCAGGCATGGGACATTCCCAGCTCTACCTAGGAATGCCAGGGGTTGCACCTGGGACCTTTTGCATTCAGAACAGATGCTCTACCACTGAGCTACAGCCCTTGCCCAATAGAATGATACCAAATTGGTCCATTGGTCCATCTAGCTCAGTATTGTCCATACAGATCACCAGGGTTTTATACAGGGGTCTCCCCTAGCCCTACTTGAAAATGCCAGCGATTGAACTGGAGATCTTCTACATGCAGAACAGGTGCTCTGTCACTGAGCTATGGCCCTTTCCCAGATGGACCAAATGGCAACCAAATCCTTGAAAGAAAGGAAAGGTATGAGCAATCACAATTGTGCTTTGCTGGGAAGCTGATGAAGGATAAATCTTGTCATGTTACAAATTTAGTGTATTGCTGTCAACATTCTCCAAAACTCTGGATGGCTCCACTCTGGTTTCATGTAGATGTTAAACAGCATGGGGGTAAAACTGAACCCTGTTGAACCCCACACTGAAGTCTTCATGGATTGAACAATATTCCATAAGAGGCACCCTCTGAAAATAACCATCCAAGTGTTGGGCTACTGCCAGGGAGACAAAGGCCATCACTGCCTCCACGTCGACTCCGGACGTCCACCGATCTCCCGTAGACACGCAGTATCAGCAATTAGCGACATGAGCTCCAGAAAATATCTACCCACATTCCTGGGCTGATGCACGCTCTATCAGCAGAATAATGCACAGCAAAAGTCGCACTCAGGAGAGCATTATTTACAAGTTTTATTCAGCGTTGATCAGAACAAAAAACATGACTGCCTGCTTCAGTGTCTTCGACACCAAGAGAGAAACGAAAGCAACAGAAAACATAAACATCCTGTGAACAGGAAATGCGCAGGCTGTGACACAAACATCCTGCTCCCTTTTAAGGTGGAATGGAAATATCCTAACACCAAGTAGGGTTGCAACCACTGCAGAGCAGTACCACCCACCCCCATTTTGGACAGTTCCTCCAGAAGATATCATGGTCAGTGTTACTGAAAGCTGTTGAGAGATCAAGGAGAATTAACAGGAACACACCCACACCCACATACACCCACACCCACACACCTCTCCCCCCAGCAGAGGTCATCGTACAGGGTGACCAATGCAGCTTACTAACTGAAACGCAACAGGACTAGACAGTGTTCTGGATGCTTGATGAGACCCATCTGCTGTAACAGTGGAATTAAGGTTCTGGAGGGTGCAAGCAATGTTATTCTCAAAATGCTTTGCAAACAAGTCACAGTGAGCCACCGTTGATTCTACTACCTGCTTTGGGTCAGACTACAAAAGGCCCCATACTAGACTTGTGGTGGGGAGGATTGGAACATACTGTAAAACTGTGCAAGTGAGGTTTAAGTGAGTGGGAAGAGAATGGGCAACTACCTTTTCTCTTCTTATACAGATTAGTGTGTGTCTGTGTCAGGAATGGATAGCCTTTGGCTCTCCGTATGTTGTCAGACTACATCTTCCATCAGCCCTAGATGGATAATGGGAACTGTTGTCCACCAGTATCTGGAGGACATAGGTTAGCCATCCCTGGTCTGTATGACATTGAAATTCAGGGCCTTCTGAAAAGTACAGATTATATGTCAATGGAGCCATAAGTATATTAAATTGTGCTAACTGAAGATTTTGAGAATCTGGGACATGTTTCACTGAAAATCCCATAATTAGAACTAGAAGGCCTGTGCCAGAATTAGAGTTTGTGATTAACGCACACACCACTTTAATGCTGCCACAAGCATTTGCTTCTCCTCTGACCTACTTTAATTCAATTGCCAAACACAATATCTGAAAGGGGAAGCTCAGGAATTGGCCAGTTCAAGCTCTCCAGACCCTCTGGACCACAGTTGCCACCATCCCAATTAACACATGTTGGCTGGGCCTGATGGGAGATGCTGTCCAAAACTTCTCCAGAAGTGCAGGTTGGGGACAGATTATATTTAAGCCCTATTCAGGCATATCAGATGGGATTTAAACAGGTGACCCTCCAAGATGTTGGAATCCAGCTCTCATAATCCACAGCCAGCGTGGCCAGTGGAACAAGGATGATGGGCGTTGTGACCCGGATAGACTGCATTCAAAGTCTCAGGCAAAGATTTCTTCTGTTCCTGCTGCCAAATATACTGTTAACTGGAGATGCTTAAAATGTAACTTGTGATCTTCAGGATGCCAAGCACATCCCCCTGCCACTGAGCTAGGGCTATTCAGCTCACTTTCTTTGAAATCTTCAGACCTGATACACAACACCTTTGCACTTTGTTGTTTCATTCAATTAATATTTCTTTCTGCTACTGGTTGATTTTGAATCTAGGTGATTCTGTCACTGCTGGAACTCCCTTCTCTCTCTCTCTCTCTCTCTCTCTCTCTCTCTCTCTCTCTCTCTCTCTGTGTGTGTGTGTGTGTGTGTGTGTGTGTTTGTGTGAATGTGTGTGTGTAGTGACAGCCTCCATACAAAAGGCCTTTTAAAATCATGTTATTTTTTAGCTATAGCAACTGGATATTTTCATTCCAGAATGAATTGCTTTCTCAAAAGAAGAGGACAGCATGACTGGGACTAGATTTGGACCAGGGAAGGGAAAGTAGAGGCTAAAATATTGCTGTAGAATCCTGTCTAGTCATCTACTACATAGTTCGGAAAGTTGTTTGTTTGCTGTGCATTGAGACACCTCTTAAAGTATTGTAACCAAATTTTGCATTGTAGTTCCTGAGATCAAGTAGCAGGTTTTCATCTGTGTTTGGATATAATTGGTTTCCATTTTGAATTGAGATGGTAGACAGAACCTTTCAATACTGTGTTAATTTTAACCACTGATTTCAAAGCTGTGCTGATTTTTCTCAGAATTCCTGAAAAATGCCAGATATGAGGCTGCTAGTTTGTAACAGTTTCTACAAAGTCATTGATCTTGCAAAGTGTTTATTCATTGATGTGCCCAACAATCTCTGAGATGGTCCATGACTATTCTCATTTTACAAATGGCAAACCAATGCAGTGACTGATGTTGGCTTAGTACAGATGCCACAACCACACCTACAATCACATTTTCTCCCCCACAGCACCACTTGCGAGCTCTGATTCTCTCCCTCATTTCCTGGTTCATCATACCTCAACTTTGCCATGATATCCAAAGTGGGAAACCCACCATTTCAAAACCGAGTTTCCAGTACTGGTTTGTAGTAACATCAAACCCTCCAACAATCCTCAGATGAAAATAGGGACATTCTATTCTACAGCAGTATCACTGCAGCCGCCGCCACCAGATTGCACATTAAGATTTCAATTAAAGTTTTCCATGATACAGACACCCCCCATGAAGCCTAGCTAGCTCCAGTCACCACCCTCAAGCCCCATAACTTCCTTGCCCCCACCCCTCAAACTCCAGCCCCCGACAGGCCCACTTCCACCCCACTAGCTACAGACTTTGCTACTGCCTCATCACCCCCAGGGATTTCTCCTGCCCAGGGTCTCCTCTAGCCTTCTCTTCAGTCCTGATTTAGCTCACTTTATCCTTCTTGTTTTTGTTTAGCATGGCTGGCTGGCTGGGGGGCTGGGGGCCTACCAGGCCAGAGAGTCTCAGCTTCCCATGGCGGGGATGGTGATGGTGGCATCGTCCCCATTGCCTCACTCCCCCTTCCTCCTCCTCCTATTCCTGATACTGTTCCTGCTACTCTACTGGCCAGCCAGTTGGGTGGCTGGCTTCCCTTCCTTGGACCCTGCGCAAGACCCTTTTCCCTGCACCCCGCCTTCTCTGACTCCCAGGAGTGGCAGCAAAGGAGGTGACGTTGGTGGAGGAAGAGAAGGTGGCTTGGTTGGCAACTCCACAGCTTCCCCCAATGCAATGTCATTTCCAGTTAGCGTATCTCAACAAAGATAGGAATTGGGGGCTCTGCATAACAAAGTGAGAAGCCATGATGGCTTAAGGGTTTTTGTGGCTGTCCCAGTATTTTGGGGGCAGTTGGAGACTATGGTAACTATTCATTGCCCGATTCAAGGCCAGCCATAGTGATTGAGGAAATGAGGCAGGGAATCCCAATGCACAAGAGAGAAAGAGAGAGAGAGAGAGAAAGAAAGAAAGAAAGAAAGAAAGAAAGAAAGAAAGAAAGAAAGGAAGCATGAAGCAAACACTCGCCAGAGTGGTGCATGCTCTGGTTATCTCTTGCTTGGACTACTGCAATGCACTCTATGTGCATTCTCTATCTCTTCACCTTTGAAGGTGACCTGGAAACTACAACTAATCCAGAATGTGGCAGTTGACTGGTGACTGGGAGCGGCCACTGAGACCACATAACACCGGTCTTGAAAGACCTACATTGGCTCCCAGTATGTTTCAAAGCACAATTCAAAGTGTTGGTGCTGACCTTTAAAGCCCTAAATGGCCTCGGTCCAGTATACCTGAAGAAGCGTCTCCACCCCCATTGTTCTGTCCAGACACTAAGGTCCAGCGCCAAGGGCCTTCTGGCGGTTCCCTCGCTGCAAGAAGCCAAGTTACAGGGAACCAGGCAGAGGGCCTTCTTGGTACTGGCACCCACCCTGTGGAACACCCTCCCACCAGATGTCAATGAGAACAACTACTACCAGATTTTTAGAAGACATCTGAAGGCAGCCCTTTTTAGGGAAGCTTTTAATGTTTGACGGATTACTGTATTTTAATATTTTGTTGGAAGCTGCCCAGAGTGGCTGGGGAGGTGCAGCCAGATGGGTGGGGTATAAAAATATAATAATAATAATAATAATAATAATAATAATAATAATAATAACGACAATAATACAAGCATGCATACGAGGGGGAAATCCATTATTAATTAATTAATTTATTAATTTTTACCCTTTTAATGGTATTAATGGTGATGTTTTATGGCAGGGCTGGGGAAACCTCTGGCCTTACAGCTGACTGCAGCCCTCAGGACTTTCTGTCTGACCTCAGAGCTCCCCTTGATCCACACACCCCTCTCCCAAGGCCACACCCCTCACCCTTCTTGCTCTGCAGCCTCCTGGAGTGTTTCTATGTGGGTGAAATGTGTCCTTGGATAGCTATGATGCCTCTTGCTTGCCTGACTAGAGGATGGAGAGATAGGCATGTGTGTGTAGAAACCTCTGACTTTTGCGTGGCTGAATGTAGCTCACAGTACAAAGATAAGAGCTGTGTGTTTGCTGTACCCATTTGTGCCTCTGGTCATGCCCACCACTGGCATGCGGCCCCAAGAAAGTTGCCCAAGGGGTGTGGGCTTGGGCTGAAAAAGGTTCCCCACCTTTGCTTCATGGCAAACCATAAAATATATTGATGGTCTTATCGCTTCTTATTCAGCTTTTGTGCATCATTGTCTTGGGAGACAGAAGGTATAGTTAGAAGATGGAAAAGGCAATACCAGCAAGCCCTTCAGATTTGAGAAGAGGCCCTGTGCCAACCAGGGTTATGGAGGCTCTTTGCTTCATAACATTTGGGAAGAGTGCACTTGTGTGCGGAGGGGAAGGGAGGATAAGCAAACCCATGTAATGTAAAGATTCATAGGACGTAGCTAGGCAACCCTGGAATGATTCAAATAAATGTTTTACTACTGAAAAATGAAGAGAACTTATGTGGCTTGACAAAGCCTTTCAAACAACAAGTATTCATTCCACTTTCCTCCCCTCCCCCAAAATAAAATTGAATACACGATTCGAATAAAAGTTCAGGTGTCTGAACATTTTAAGTACAGGCAACTCCCCTATTTGTGCAAAACTGCACACATGCACAGTGCCAGGATCCTGGAAGGGGATCCCAGAAATGGGGAGTACTCTGGAGAATCCTCGGGGCTTGCAAGGAGACCCTTCCCAGAGCCTGAAGAGGACGTCCTTTTCAGATTCTGGGGAGGACTTCCTTGCGAGCCAGTGGGACTTTGATGAGGCTTCCCACCAAACAGCTGGTGTGCAGGGTAGAGCAGTAGCAGCAGGTGCTTCCCTGCACATCAGCTCTGGAAGCCGCCCTGTCCCTCCGGCTTGTGTGCATGTGAGCCTGAGAGACAGGGCGGCTTCCTTGATGGGCAGAGCTGAGGCACAAGGTAGAAGCCTCCCCTCGACTCTGCTGAGCAACCCCCAAGTCACTCTGGCTCATGGAAGACGGAGAGGTGGGGGCGGGCTTTATTAAGCCGCTCAGCTGATGGACAGGAAAGGCTCCCCATGCCTCAGCTGAGCAGCCTCAACAAGGCTCTGGCTCATGAGGAGACTGTCCCCAGAGCCTGAAGAGGATGTCCTCTTTGGGCTCCTGGGTGGGTCTCCATGTGAGCTGGAGGGGCAGCAAGGCTTCTTCAGCTGACACACACAGAAGCTGCTGCTGCTGCACTACCCCACATGTCAGCTGTTAGGCAGTGATGCTGAGCAGCTCCACAAAGCCCCGCTGCTGCTCTGGCTCACGAGGAGACCCTCCCCGGAGTCTGAAGAGGTCCTCTTTGGGCTTTGGGGTAGGTCTCCTCATGAGCCACTAGGACTCCCTAGGGTGCTCCGCATTATTTGTGATTTTGCATATGCATGCTGCGCTCTGGAACGGAACACATAAATGCGGAGTCACCCGTATGCTGATCCAAGATGATTTCAGAAAGTACAGCCTTGGTCAGACTCCATTTGGAGTACTGTGTCCAATTCTGGGCACCACAGGTTAAGAAGGATATTGACAAGCTGGAATATGTGCAGAGGAGGGCAACCAAGATGATATAGTGTTGTGGAAACCAAGCCTTATGAGGAATGGTTGAAGGAGCTGGGTATGTAGAGCAGTCAGGCTAAAACACAAACTGAGTATAGAACAGGGCCGCAACGGCTACTCACAACAGTTGCCTTGCCGTGCCCTGTCTCCACGGCTGGAAGAGGTAATGCTTATGAATACCACAGAAGGAGAGAGTGCTCTTGTGCTTGGGTCATGCTTGTAGTCTTCCCATAGGCATCTGGTTAGCCACTGCGAAGTCAGGATGCTAGAAGCCATTGGCTTGATCTAGCAGCTTCTTCTTATGCTCTTATGGCCTGGGGCAGGGGCTGGCCTGGAAAGAGCCCCAAGGACCAGACAGAGAGGCCTGGCGAGTTGCATTTGGATCCTGGGACTGAGGTTCTGCACCCTGAGGTAAACAATGGCAGGAGGGAGTCTGGCTCACTGCTAGACCAGCTGTAGGGCTAGTTGCTCTATCCAGGAGTGGCAAATGACACTTCTGAACATGCTCAGGAGTGTTATTTCAACTTCTGGAGCTTGGCAGGCCAGTCAGCTGCCTGAGGCAGCGTGCTGGGGCTCCTTTCTGTTGCCTTTTACTCCTTAATTTCAAAAAATGTTCTTTTTTTGCTGGTGGGGGCAGGGAGAGAACTGGCAGGATGGGAGACAGTTTTACCATCTGGGTTTTGCAACCACTGCTTGTGAATTAGATTGGAAAAATCCCAGATTTGTTTTTTAGGTGAAGTGAGGGCTGTTTGCCCATTCCTGATTTTGTTAGGGGGTTATGGTTGTTAAATCCAGTCTAATTCTAGATGCACCCTTCTCCTGTTAAAGAGGCCACACTCTTAAGACACTGTTAAGGTTACGTTGTCCATTTATTTCAAGAGCATTTTGTGTACATAACCCTACACTGGATTACAGGTAGGCTGGTTAATTGAGTTTCAACTTTGGAACAAAGACCACGAGAGTTAAAAATAATAAACATGTGGCTGTGTGGGAAGATCTCAGTGACAGATCCTGATGAACAGGAAAGTTCAAGAAATATGTCAACTGGGGAAAAAGGGATTGATTTTATTTGAGTTTTCATTTCAGTAACTCTGAAATGGCTCAGATCCATGAATTTCCACATTTGGCAGTTAGTCATCCTGCCTCAGATTCTCAGAAGGCACACGTAAATGTGTGCTGTGATTATTTTCCTGGACGTTCCAATGATAATGTATGCATGATGCATATGTGAATGTTTTCATGCATGCCTACACATATATGCGCTCTATGTGATGCTGCCTCTGAGGCTGCCCTGGAAGCTCCAGCTAGTGCAAAATGTGGTGGCTTGGCTGCTCACTAGGGCGGAATATCGCCATCATATGATGCTGAAAGAATTACATCGGCTGCCAATTTGCTACTAGGCTGGGTTCAAGGTGCAGAGCCCTTTAGCTTCTGAAGAGCCACAGGTTCCTCACCCCAACTTTATAGTCTTTCAGTGCATGTCGACTCAGAACGAAGTCCCACTGAGGCTGCTTCCAGATGATGGACATTCAACCTGACTTGTTTGCAGGGAGGCTACACAATGTGGCATCGAAGCAAAGCTTAGCCCATTTCGCCATCACTTTCCTTCTCACAAAAGTCTCCATTTTTGTGGGTTCGCACTTCCATTCCACTTTCCCCCAAGGAGTTCAAGGTGGTGTCAATGCTTCTCTTCCTCTTCATTTTATCCTCAAAACACCCCAGTGAGGTAGATTTGGCTGAGAGACTGTGAATGGCCCAAAGTAACCCAAGTGAGTTTCATGGCTGAAGTAAGGATCTGAACCCAGGTTGCCCGGTTACCTAATCCCAACCCTCTAACCACTATGCCGCACTGTCACGGTGCAACCTGAATATGTCAAAATGTGCCTGAATCTCTGCAAGTGACCCCTCGGGTAAGCACATAACAGGATCCTACCCATCTTAAAGACAAGTGATTCTGCCCTCCGTGCAATTGCATGGTGCTTCCCGGTTGCCAACGTGTTTGTGAAATCTGCCTGTACTTTTGTTATATTTGCATATGGCTGAAGGGTGCAGCCCACCCTTAGGGCTGTCTTCCAGTCTATACTATGCCACATCACGTCACACTGGTAACACACCGCATGCGTTAGCCGTTGACTTACTACTTTTCTTTTACACAGGCACACCTCTGTGGCCCCTGCTTGCTCCTTTCTGTAACCACTACGGTGTGAATGAGTTCTGCACCTTTTTTTTAAAAAAACGACCCACTACGAAACACAGCTGCCTTTTGACAACCATACGTTGCCACACCCCCTGAGCAGTCTGCAATGTTCTCTCTCTCTCTCTCTCCCCCCACGCCCACCCCGCAAATTTTGTACAGTGGGAAAGTCGCCGGGTAATTGGGTCCAGATTGGATAGGTTTAAATATTCATGAGGCTGGCAGAGGACTTGCGAGGGGGTGGCTGCCTTGATAGTGGTGGTGTTGGTGGTGGTAGGGGGCTGGGGGTGGGGAAGTGACTAGTCACTGAGAGCTGCCAGTGAACAATTCTGGGAAAGAGGAAGGGAGGGAGGGAGCGAGGGGGAGAGCGAGCGAGCGAGAGAGCATGTGTGATGAGCAATAGCTGTGGACCTTACAGTTGCCGCTAACTGCCCTGGCGTGTTTGTGAGAGTGAGGGTGTGCGTGTGTGTGAGTGTGTGCGAAGAGCGAGAAAGAGGGAGGGGAGGGAGTGGAGAGGGTGGGGGGAGAGATAAGAGAGAGAGAGAGAGAGAGGAGGAAAAAGGAGAGAGGAGAAGGAAGGAACAACAAGGAAGAAAGGGGACAATACAATCATGCTGTGCTGTATGAGAAGAACAAAACAGGTAGAGCTGGAGATTTTTTACCTCTTTTCCGCCGAGAAATTCCTAAGACTTGTGGGCTTAATGTGCGTTGGATCTGCGTGCAGGAGAGAAAGAAATATTCTTTTTTTCTTAATATAGGAAACTGCTTCCTTTGCAATTCTTTAGCATCTTCCCACGGAAGGCTCAGATCACACCCCTTCCATGTATGCAACGGAGGGGTGGTTTTTTCTCTTTCTCTGCCTCCCGTGGAGTTGGCGGGTAGGTGGGTGGGGGGAAGGCTGCCTAATGATCAGAACTGGGGAGCAATAAGGGGGATATCCTTGTTAGACACACCTGGGGGAGGGGGGTCGTGGGAATGTACGTGGCATAGGATTGTCTATTTCGGATTTGTCGAGGGTGTGTGGATATGGATGGGAGGAAGGAGAGAGGAAAATGGAGAGGGGGAGCGTTGAGGCAATTCCCTTTCATACACCCCCTTCCCGAGATACCATGTGAATCTTAGCTGAGTGATGCTTTCTGTCTGTGATTGTACTGATAGAGATTAGAAGGAGCTTGGAAGATGGGTGTGGGTTTTCCTTCTCTTTTTCTTTAAGCAACTTGAAGAAGAATAGCTCTACCATTCCTCCCATTGCCTTAAAATTTTTTTTTCTTAGGGGTGGGGGAAACAAATGAGCTGCTAGGAGAGATTAGGGGTGTGGGCTGGGGTTCCCTCTGCAATTCCTTTCATGCCGGGGACACTTGGACAACTGTGCACCAGCTGGTAAAAGAGACAGAGGACCACGCCTCTGTTAGCTCTCAGCTACGGTGGGATGGGGAAGATGGAACAGTATATGAACTTGGTGGAAACTGGTTAATTTCTTGTTGGCCCACAAGGTTTTGAGGCGGGGGCAAGTGGGGTTTTGTGGAAAAACTGAGAAGGCATTTCATTTCCAGCAATGAATGATAAAATTGTAAAGACGCCCTCAGACAGCCTTCTGCCCCTCCCCTCCACACACCTTTAAACTCCACTGCTGGTCAATGGTCAAGTCTGCTCCAAATCCTTCTTTGTGGAGAGCAATTTATCTTATTCATCATGTGGTCTAACTTCTGATTTATTCAAACTGGACCAGGATTTGGGTGTCTTTGATGTGTGGAAAAAGGATTTTGTTTATGTATAGGTTTTAAAAGAGAAATCTCAGTAGGTTGCGTTTTTTTTTTTATAAAAAAAATCTTGCATCTGGCAGCTTCCTTCCAGTATATCAGCTTGTTCCATAATGCAGCATCTAGGGTGTTGGGTGGGTGGAAACTGTGGTGATTGAAATGGTTATTTGTGACTACTGAATATCTGGATTTTGAAAAGCGGCATGCCTTTCAGAGCCAACATATATGTTAGAAAGGTGGTCTGGAAGATCTCTAGGGTGGGGTTGGTGAATGGGAACTTCCACTTGCAATAGCATCTATTTCCGAATGTGTGTGTGTGTGTGTTTTAGACACACTCCAGTTGGTGGTACATTCACTAAATCCTGAAGCAGAGTGGACATAGAACATGTTGCAGTCAGCCAGCAGAGCATATTCAGTAGCCATATGTGGGATGAAAAGGCAGCAGGAGGAAGGCAAAAATGACACAGCAGTGAGTGGAGAGGCTTAACATATTTTAAAATAAGGTAGCAGCAGTCTCTGAAGCTTTTGGGAGTGATAGGCTTGTGAGAGGAACAGTCACCATCTTTTCAAAGGAGAGCACATGGCTAATATCCTACCCACCTCATGGTTATGCTCTTACACTTTTTCTATGTATGTGGGTGGGTTTTTATGCTTCCTAGTTTTCATGCACATTTATAAATCTGTGCTGGATTAAAAAAAGAAAAGAAAAAGGCACTCTTTCAGACACCAGCCACACCCCTTTACACACCCCTGAGTGCATTTCCATGGATGCATAGAGCATTTTCCCACACATCTAAATATACCTATCAATATACAATTCAGTGCACATACTTTTGCAGACACAAAGAGACACACCCATGCACATACCCACTCATTCATACACACATAGACATAACTGCACACAGGTGCAAACCTCTATTCAGACACACCCACACATGCAGCTCCATTCTACCCTGAGAGTTATACTGCTTGCGCGCACACACAGATCATGCTCATAAAACACATAGAAGTTCAAACCTATACCTTATAAACCAAACCTGGAGAAAATGAAGGAACCCCTCTCTTCCCATCCTTGACCCCCTTCCTGCTCTTCCTTTCAACTATTCAGGAAAGGAAAGCCAGATAACAGATGACCATGATCTGAAGTTGGTGTTTCCAAATTTAAGGGAGGTTTATTTGCTTCCTGGGGAATCCCCTCCTGTATTTTTGCTTGCAAAAGGACAAATAGCAGAATCCTTTTTGGGGCTGGGAGTTGGGTGTGGGTGGACTCTGAAGTACATATCTGTTTCCATGCATCTATGTTGATCATATGTATTTGAATGTATATGTGGTATTCTAGAAGGATAGATGTAGAAGCACATATATCCAATTTTAGCCTCCCCTCTTCAAAATCTATGCCTATAGTTTGTTTGTGCCTGTAACCGGAATGCACAGAACGAAACATTATACCTAACTGGCCTTGCAGAGGCACAACCTAGATTTTTAACACCTTGGCAGCTGTATGCCTTTAAAAAACCCCCACCATCATTAAAATGCTGAAAGGTGATGCAGAAGAAGAATTGGAGATTAGGTTTGGGTATATTTCGAAGATAAAATCCTAAAGTTTATGTTGTACTCTGTGCTTGGAAATGTGCCTTATATATATGTTCCATTAACCAATGGCTGTGCTTCTCCTGTTTTCTACTATATATTGGAACAGACAAATACTATGTGGCTAAAGTGCTCAGTAATGGATGGAATGGGTGATTAAATGAGAGCTAGCATTTCCCACTTGTAGGTGAGATGATCCTTGCCTTATTCATTGCTTCCCTGATGCAATACACTTGTGTTTGAGAGAAAGAGAGGTTTGAACCCTGCCACACCCATGAAATCAAAGGAAGGGGAGGGGTACAAGGAGGAGGTGGAAGAAGAAGAAGAAGAAGGGAGAGCCTGCATTTCTTCCCTCTTCCACAGGAGTAGCATGGACAAGCAAGGATCTATCTATCTATCTGGACACTGTTTAATGCAACTGTAGAGCAATCAAAGCTTAGGCAACTGTTTCAGCAATTAGTGTTGGATATTGTAGTGCCTTTTAAAACACCAGGAAGGCAGAAAGGTACAGGGGAAGATGGAAAGAATGACAGGAGTAAGCACCAGAGAGGAGGTTTTATTTCTTCAGGGTATCATCTGTCTCATTTTCATAAAAAAACCCTTACTTATGCTGCATAATGCAGAGGTTGCAAACTTGCAAGGGGTGATATGTACCTTTAAATACTGAGGTAGGGAGGAGGTGAAGCCATCTCCCTTCTTTGTGGGAGGGAAACTCAAGCATCTGCAGCTGATTTCCCCCCTGATATAATGGGCTACAGCAATATCATCAAATAAAGCCCACAGAACTATATCACTTGGCACTGGCTGTAGATCATGGCTAGAGCTTATCTTGCAGACAGACATGACATGTGGCTTCTCAAAACTTTTAATTTTAGCTTGAGAGGGTTTTTTTGTGGCTGGAGGCTTTTGAGGATCTTACGTTCCATCCATGACTATTGTCTTTGAAGATTTCTTATAAATCAAGCATCTGCATGGAAATACTCAGTCTCAGTTCTCTTCCTCCTCTCTCCCTCCCCCCTCCCCTCCCCTCCCCTCCAATTTCTGAACTCCTTGGTTATTATAGAAATGGATTTTTCATAAATCACTTAATGTAACCCATCCCCCGTTGCATAGATGAGCTTCCCAAGAGGTTTAATTGAAAGCAGTTCTTCCATAAAGTAAAAGGGAACCAAGATGGTTAGTGGAAGATGTCATCCTTTCCGTGTCGCTACAACTTTCCCATCAGCATTCATAGCCACATGTCAGAACTAAAGGGGCGTTTGTGGTTCTCTGAATTTGTATTGAATTGTATTGAGTTACAGAGTTCTGACATAAGAGTTTTTAAAGCATATTTCATAAGGGAAATAAAGCCCTTCCCAAGAAACACCTTGAAAGCATGGCTATGCCAGCACATCTGTCCATAACCACACCCACAGTCATGATTTCGAGCTGTTTCTAGAAAAGATATATGGTGTAGGGCTTTCTTTCTTAAGCTGAGCAAAAGAAAGCAGTTTTTCAAATGGAGATTGTCTTTCCATGTTGGAAAGGTTTTCGGAACTTAGAATTCTCCCAGCCACTTCTTCAGTCAACACCACATTTAGGTAATATGTATAACCTGAGGCTGTCTTCCTGTGCGAGGGCAAGATGATGCGACTGTTGCAAAGGCAATGTCCACAGATTATATGAATTCAGAATACACCCCCTTGTCTGCAGCTCTTTTATGCTGTGCCTATCTTTTTCACATTAGGTGTGTAAAATACTAAGACCTTTGACGCTCTCTTTCTGTGATTAGTTTGTAAAACAGTTATCCCATGCTGTGGGGGACATGGCTCTGCTGGTCAGAGGCTGTCTTGAGTGCTTTGCCTTTCACTGTGCTGAAGGGTGTGGATGGTCCAAAACATCTGCTTGTTCTGTTCTTAATATGTGTATCTATAAATGATTGACTTTCTCAGTCACACAGGGAGCATATAAACTGCAGGTTCCAAGTGGCTCACACTGAGAGGATGTTTGCAGCCTGGGTAGTCTCTTCCTGCCCCATGGCGTGATTTTATGCACAACTCCTGAGCTTTGTTTTGTCCCACACCACAGAGGCATACATTATCAAAGGGCTCAGCTTCTCCCATGATCTTTGAGTTTATAACCTGCAGGCTCCTTCTTGCTGCTGTGTGTCAACTGAGAGTTTTTGACATCCCATTTTGAATGGGTTCATATACCTTCAGCGTGCAAAGTTTTTCAAAAAAAGGACATCGCATTGTATATAGAACTTGCCCATGCCTGACTCCCATAGAGGCCTAGTTTTCAGGACTGCCATCTATTTGTAACTCCCCATGAAAGTGAGCAATCAGAAGTAAGGGTCATGACTGCTCTTTGTAATGGTACCAAGTGACTGAGTACCGGTAGAAGGGGGTTTAATGCAAAGGGAAAGGATTTGGCTCACACCAGTGGTTGCCACCACAAAAAACTACTCCATGTTGTCTTGCCTGTAGTCTACAAGAGTCACAGCATATGGATCATGTGAGTTACTCCCTCACTTCATCCCATGTCTGCACCAAGGGCTTCAATGAAGGCATGGCGTTAATGTGGAAAGGAATAGCACAACCAGAAAGTGTCATATGATTCAGCGCTTGTATATCTTACTGCTGCACTGTGCAGACCAACTACTGAAGAACAATTTTGGTGGGGCCCATGAGGCTACAGAGAACAATGCCAGAGTGGGGCCTAACTCACTCGCTGTGGAATGGGTTTCCACAGGCAACAATCAGCAAATGGATGAAGCAGCCTGAGACCACATTTGTCAGAGCATGACAACAGTTGCTAATACCTAAAGGGAGTGACTTTCAGGGATGTCTGATGATAGGCCACATTCCCCATGACCTGAAAGCTTCATGTGTTACAAGATGTGTCAGAAACAACACTGAGGAACTTGACAAGGTACTTGAAAGGCAATAGAACGTAAGCAGCCTCCTATGCAAGAAGGGTGTTTTGCTTTGTGTTTTTGCTTATAGAAATGTTGGATAAAGATGAGAACTAATTAATGAGTTAGTGCCTGGCGTGCTCTGGTCCATGGGGGTCACGAAGAGTCGGACACAACTGAACAACAATTTCCTGAGTTAACATCCAGTTAGGATGAGAAACAGAGCAACAGATGTTAGAAAGTTACAATGCTAAAAAAATTGGAAGATTCAGAATCACACTAGTCAACAGTGTTCACACAAGTAAAGAACAACAAACATGGGAAATGTACTCTTCCATATTGAATGGTATGCCTGTACCTAATCATACCGAATCATTTCTACATGTTGTTGACTCACCTTGCTGTGGAATGTGTGTTTTCCCAAGCAACACGATTGGGGCCAATTCCATGGGCCTTTCACTTCTCAATCACCACCATGTCTGATGGGACTGTAATAATTGTCTGGGTCTTTCTCATCTGACCACTAGCCCTTTCTCATGTGATTATAGTATTCATACACAAGCTGTAGTTGTACTGGATAACAATGCAGCGGAGCAACATCTATGCAATTGTGCACATGTGAAGGAGGCCTGGGGTGAAACGAAAACATGGTTTGCTAAAAGGAAAGGAGCATATGGGTCAGTGGCATCGGGTGGGTGTGTTTACACAGGAATCCAAATTCATTTGGAAAAGCTTCTGGACCTGGTCTCTCAGGTCCTAGTCCAGGACTCTAACCACCATAGCACACTGACTCTCACATTGCTGCCACACACTAGTAGAGGTTGGGAAGGTATTCATTTCATACCTTCCCTTTTAAGGTCTTTGGATCTCCCCATGGAGCTCCATTTTATAATCTGAAAATGATTGCTGTGTTTAAAATAATGTGTAGTTTTGGACCAACGGAGAAGGAAACAGTTTCACATAATTTTAGAGCAATGAAATTGTAATATACAGAAATTTGCTGCAGGTCTACAGAAAGTATTTCCCCCCTTGCTTCACACATAGTGGTGTGAGAGCCCCTTTTCTGTGATGCAATCCCAGGGCCTGTTTAACTCCATGTGGGTGATGCAGCCCCATGGTCAGGGCCCTTTCCCATGGACTTCCCCTCCTGTCTAGGTACCAGTCAGGTGGGAAAGACTTGTGTGATGTGATAGGCGCTCCCCATGTGCATAATCAGAAGCAGGCCCTATGCTACTGCTGCTGTGTGTGAAGATCTTGAAGTGGACGGCTGACCTTTGGAACTCATTGCCGATAGGTTTGATAATTCCCAAATGACTAAAATGCACGCAAATCAGAAATGCAGTGCCTAATACTGTGAAGATGGCGAGGGAGTTCTTGCACTTTGTGATACTTGAGTGGGAAATGGTATTAGTATTGCTCCTGTTTTTTACACTGTGCTTTAACTCAGATCAACAGAGATTACTGAGCTATGCCCGCCATTTTGTTAACCATTAGTATTAAGACATCTAGATTAGGGTTGCCATATTTCAAAAAGTGAAAATCCAGTTAGAAAGGTGGTTGAGCTTTTCTTGCCCATGTCTGGCAACCCAAAGATGCACATTCTGGTTCTACTTTTCTCCTGCTGGATTTCCGCTGAGCATGTTTCTCCCTGCATGCCAATCTCTCTTTCTATGACTCTGAGCTAATACTTCGCATGGGGATTCTGCGTTTTAATTTTAGACAACATTTGCATAACTGTTTTGAATTCCTAGATGCAAGGTCACACATGTTTTCACCGAGAGTCTTTTGTGTAGGGGGAAAAAAGCCCACAATTTCGCTTCTCGGTAATTTGTGAAAACATTAATTACTGGATATAGCTTATTACCAGACAAGTGCTGTCCTGGCTGGATCTCATGGGGAAGAGATGGGCAAAAGGTGGAGCTTTGAGTGGGAAGGAAGTTTAAAAAAGAAAATTCAATGAGAAAGCAGGGAGAGAGTAAGAGCGACTGCATTTGTAGGATTGGTGCCTGAGTCTCTGGGCCACAGATGGTTCATGGTTTTTGCTGAACAAAGGGAATCTGATTTTGATAGATTATGATAATTCTCTTTATTGGGTTGTATCCAACTAAGTTCTACTTAGTATTCTTAGGTACAAATTGTTGTTGTTGTTTATTTATTTTGTGTTGTTTCAGCAAAATAATCCTGTGGTGTGTATATGGTGCTGTACACTTTTCTTTTATTTCTTTGAAAATCATTGACTGATGCCATCGATCTTGTTCTCATGGACAGAGACTTTTAGAATAACCCAGGCCAGAGTAATAGCAGAGTCTTTGTGGTATGAAGTGTTCAGTGATGATGCATGTGCATGGGAAGTATGAGTCAGTTCTACTATGGATCTGCAATTCCATGAGCTTCTGCCCAAACCAAATGAAAGCCAAAATGTGATATCCTCATGTCACTATGTGAGAGTGGATGATGTCCTGTCTTGCCCAGTGATGTCCTGTCCTGTGAGGAACCTGATGCGGCAAGGCTTTGTCCTATGCAGCATCACTTACTTTTTCATGAAGATAGGTGTTGCAGCTGAGTTATTGGTACTCTTCCCTGCCCTAGAGCTTTCCACTTACAATTTACAAAGCAATTTCCACATTGTTAGACTCTGCCTCATAGACAGCATCTCTCCCCTTTCTTGCCATTACGTAGACAACCCATCCTTCCTGTTCAAGGTAATGCAGCATTCCTGTGGGAAAACACACCCATTTGCTTCTGTGGAAAAATAGCATTGGGAAAATATTGATTTAACTGTCTTTGGTGCAATAAAGGTTTTGTTCTTCGTGAATAAAGTTAATAGCACTGTCTCCTGCAGCTCTTCATTTCCTTTTGCACACCCATCTGTTCTGCTTCCGACTGTTTTTCCTCTCCTGTGTGATTCATGTTTCCAGGTTGCTAATCCCTGCTGTGGACCTTGTGCATACTTAGCCCTTTTATCTGGCCTGCCTTTTTTCTTCTGCCTTTGTTTCTCTTGTGGCCAGTTTCTTTGAACAACCCATCTTCGTTCTGCTTGATACTAAAACGATGGAGGTGATTACACCTGCAAACCTTCCACGGAGCCTGTGGGTTTTTGTTTTCTGTGTTGCAAGCTACATGAATTTACGCCCTCCAACTGGAGGAAATACGTCACTTCGTCTGTGGGCAGCACCATAACTATCACAGACTGCGCCTCCCAAGCAAGTCTGAAATGGTCATCTCTAGGGTGGCTAGGCTGGCCAAGGATGAGGGCTTGCTATGCTGCGACAGGCCAGTGTTCTAGGCCAGCATTCTCTCGGCTGACAGTGGCAGATATAAGCACAGCATGATGGTTGACAAGCACAGCATGATGGCAATACCCACCCACTGTCATTAATCCTCAGCATCTGATAGCCAGAGAAGTGATGTCTCTGAACATGGAAGTTGCAATTTGGATATTATGGCTTGCTATAGCCATCAATTGACCTATTCTCCGTGCGCTTATTTTATCTGCTGAAGGCAATAATGTCCTGTGAAAATGAGTTCCACAGGTTAATTATATGTTGTGTGAGAGAGTAATTTCTTCTGTTTGTCTTACATCTGCTGTGGATGGCCTTGGACCCTTTTTATTTTGAGATTGTTGCCCTTTATTTACTCTCTTCACACCAATCATGTTTCTCTAAAACCTACCCCTTGTCCTATCTCGGTTTTCATTTTTCTCCTAAGCTAAGAAGCCCTGTCTGTTTCATTTTCCATTCTTTTTTTATTACTATTTAAAAAAGACCCCTTCCAGTGTTTCTACATCTTTGTTTATTATGAAAAAGGAGGTGAACATTGTCCAGAACTGCATGTGTTGCTCTAAATGAAGATTATGAGACTGGTTGTTTAATTTTCCAGTCCTTTTCATAATAATTTCTACCATTATTATTATTAGTAGTAGTACTAGTAAATTTGTATACTGCCCTATACCAGTGCTATACCTGTGCCTGCACTAATGCTGCACAAAAGTGACCCTCTGATGAGATTGCTGGCTGATCATGCTCAGTGCATACTTTGAAGCCACTCTTTGGAATATTTGGATGGATACTCTGTTGGAATTGGTTCCTGCTCATCTTAGGACTTACTGTGTTATCCTAGCATTTTGTTTTGAGCAGCTAGTAATGTGCTCTTACATTCTTACATGCTGAAGTCTTACATGTTGAAGGAGGACCATACCACATGCTTTTTCTAAATATCATATTATAATTTGTAGCACCCCCCCCCGAATGTATGAGAACTGTCCTGCTGAATAAGAACAAAGGGCCATCTAGCCCTGTATTTCTGTTCCCCAACAACAGTAGCTGGGCAGATTCTCACAGGAAGCTAAGAAATATGGCACTGGTGATAGTGGCACTGGCTTCTTCTTCTCATCATACAACTCCCATGATCCCTAGCTAACAGGACCAGTGGTCAGGGATGATGGGAATTGTAGTCCCAAAACATCTGGCGGGCCGAGTTTGCCTATGCCTGCCCTGAATTACCTTTTTACTCTAGCCTTCACTACGGTGGTTAGGGCTGATGGGAGTTGTAGTCCAAAACGTCTGGAGAGCACTTGGTTGGCAAAGGCTGCTTTGTTAATTCACACAGTGCATAGCTGAACTATGGTATTCATTTCCACAAGAGGCAAAGATGGCCAGCAGCTTGGATTAGACAAATTAGTGGAGGATAAGGCTATCAATGGCTTCTAACCCTGATGGATACATTCTGCCTCAGCATGCTTCTCAATACCTGTTGCTGGAAACTGCAAGAGGGGTGCATGCTGTTGTGTTCAGATCTTGCTTCTGGGCTTCCTAAGGGCATCTAGTTGGCCACTGTGAGAACAGACTGATGGACTAGATGGGCCACTAGCCTGATCCAGCAGCAGACTCTTCTTTTTCCTACAGTGTGAGCATTCAGAAGACCATTGCTAATTTGTTTTGTTACCCTGGCCTTCATCTTCTAGTCTTTTTATTTTGCACCACCTCATTTGGTTTGGAGATCTCACCCCATGCCTTACTATCATGCCAGATGGTTACGTAATTGTGAACCTACCAAGCAGAACTTAGTTGACCACCAGTATGGCCTTTGAACTCTACACAAGAGTTTCATCCATCTATACTTGTGGCTGTCATTGCATTATAATCCACATAAAGTGCATTGCAATATTCCATTTGTAAGGTTATCAGTGCATGGCTCCCTTTAGCTATGGTATCCGTGTCTAGGAATGGCTGCAGCTAATGCTGAAATTGGTAAAAAGGACTCCTAACCACTAAGGCCATTTGAGTCTCCAGTGACAATGATGGATCCAGGAGTACTCCCAAGCTATGTGCCTGTTTCTTCAGAGGGAGCGCAACCCTGTCCA
Source organism: Podarcis filfolensis (assembly GCF_964270895.1). Classification (NCBI taxonomy): domain Eukaryota; kingdom Metazoa; phylum Chordata; class Lepidosauria; order Squamata; family Lacertidae; genus Podarcis; species Podarcis filfolensis. Next base: position 73,278,144 of record NC_139607.1, read on the forward strand.
CAACAGGTAACTGACATACACATTGCAGGAGGTTGGATGAGAGAACCCTCAGGGTCCCTTCCAACTCTACAATTCTGTGATCTCAAACAGTAAACGATTCATCCACAAGGCCTCTAACTTATCAGGATTTAGTTTCATGACCCTGTCACATTCACCCCCCCCCCAAGTGAATCTTTCCCCCTAGTGTGAAAAATATCCTAGTTGATCTGAACCACTATCAAAAGCTGCACTATGATTGTAATGGGTATCACCTTTCCGGCACTGATGCTTGTGGGAGGACAAATGTATTGCCCTAAGAGGATTGCACCACATACTTCCCCTGAATGTTGCTATATATCTGTAGCATCCTAAGAATGTAAGAGCTGTCTTGCTGGATCAGAATAAAGGGCCATCTGGTCAGGCATTCTGCTCCCAACTTTGACTTGGCACACAAATTCGACTTAGTAGAGACAGCCTTTATCATAACAGTTCCAGAGTTTCCATTTTGTAATGGAAATGTTAATGTCGCTATAGGTCCTGTTTGGCTCACCTAATATCCCCCTCCACTCCCATTTTGTATTGTCTGAATTTGCAAATTGGCAATACAAATGGAACCTGAGACCATTACACCATGCTATTTGTTCTAATCAGCTGATAATCTAGGGGCACTAATACACTTTATAGCATCCATAAAGGAAGATTAGCTTCCCTTCATTTGAAGCAATAACCAATAGAGAAATTTGCTATTGTCTGTTGATGGCCCTGTTATTTATTAATATTTATTTGCTTATATTTATAGCTCCTTCCTAACCAATTTGGAAGTCAGACCACGTGACAGACCAAATAATCTCTTGTCAATGTACACCCATCCACTCATGTCCCTTGCCTTCTGAGCTGTCTGGCTGCTCTTAACCTTTGTGCAGTCATCTCCAACTACCCATAGACTTCACTCCCCTAAACCTAATCAGCACTCTTCCAGCTGCTGCTTGTGTCTTGGGGAAAAGGCATGGGAAAGATGAGGGTGTGGGAATTCCCTTGGTTGACGTATGATCAAGCCAATTGAGCTCCTAGTAGGTAGAAAGCTCTAGTTGACAACCTGCACATGGTTGCACTCAAGCCCATCACCTACCCTTTTGCCACATCACTTGATTTAGGTCTCCCCTACTGCAAAAAAGCTAATGCTATTCTAGGCCACATCAACAACAGTATAGTGTCCTGGTGAAAGGAAGAATAGTACCACTCTATACTGCCTTGGTCAGACCACACCTGGGGTACTGTGTCCAGTTCTGGGTGCCACAATTTAAGAAGGATATTGACAATCTGGAATGTGAATGAGATGATCAAGGGCCTGAAATCCAAGCCTTATGAGGAATGGTTGAGGGAGTTGGAAATCAATTCAATAGGCCTGTTGGCACAAGAAAAGTATTCAGTAGGTCCCTAAGTCTTAGCAGTGAGGAAGCCTGCCAAATTTTATGGTGTCTGGGATTGGGGGGAGATTTGGAGTTTGAAGTACCCTGATCCCAGTTTCCACAGCCCCAAACTTCCCCACACAAACATAGTGAAGCGGAAGCAGAATAAACAAGTTCCTGCATTGTACAACTTCTCAGGGCCGGAGAAGCAGTCACTGCAGGAGCCGAACAGTTTCCACTTACTACCCCTCTTCTCTGGCTAGGAAGGTATAGCAGAACACTTGCGTCTCTCCCTGAAATGGGCTTCACAGAACATCCTTCAAGGACAGGTGCTATAGTAGTTCTTTTCCTGAGCCAGACACTGGAGCAGGAGCAGAGGAGTTGAAATAGAAGCAGTTCTCCCTGGAGCTTCTCCCTGGAGCTGAGCTTGGGAAGGCCCACTGTAGCCCAGGGAGACTGACCACAACCATCTGCTTTAGATGGTTGCTTGCTAGTTCGAGCAGAATAACTGAACTTGCATTGTCATGATCTCTCTCTCTCCTTTTGTAGGTTCCCTCTCCCCCACTTTACCAATCTCACGTTGCTGGGTGTTGCCACTGGGTGCTGCCATTGGCTGCTAGCTTTGGCACTGACCTGTGACAGGGCCTTCTTGGTGGTGGTTCTCCACTTGTGGGATGCTACCCTGGTGAGCTGTGTTGATCTCCCTTAGGAGGAGTTCTCAAACATTCCTGTTAAGCCAGGCATTTGTTGGTTAAAAGATGCTATTCTTGGCAACGTTCAAATTAAATTATTAGCTATGCTTTTAAATATTCTAACAGTTTACATCTTTTTAGATGTTCTTAAAAGTTTTCAGATGTTCCTATTGTTTTTAAATGTTTTAAGTATTTTTTTTTACTTTTAATTGTGTTGTTTTGTTGCTTTGGTGCTTGCTGCCATGGGCTCTCATGGCAGTAAGGGCGAGATAGAAATTTAATACATACATACATACATACATACATACATACATACTAAATTAAATTTTTGGTGGGAATTGGCATTTATATAGCTGCATAAACATGGTAATTTACAGAAATGAGTGCAAATCAAGCCAATTTTTATATATTGACCCCTTCTAAATTTGTGAGAGAATGGTGGAAAGCAGAATGAGATTTGAATGGATTTCAATGCATCTGCTCCAGAATGATGCCTTTTAATAGATTCAGATCACTATACAAACTAGTAAGTGACAACAAATTGAGCAATTTGATCTCCGCTTTCTTAAATACCATGGCAACACAGTAGAGTACCAGATTTCAAGGGCCAGGTCAGTTCCCAGAATACAACTGCTTCAACAGAAATAACACAAGCGACAAGATAGAACACCACTGCTTTTTGCCTACAGCTCACACTTGAGGGTGTTGTAATGCATCACAATGGAACTACAAACTGTTGTCAAGAGTGATCTGCTGGGAAGAGCAAAGAAGTCACAAGGAGCTGACCTTTGCTGGCACATAGACAGCTGGGTAACCTAAAAAACCCAATCACTGCTCAGAAACATATATTGCCAAATTTATGACAAGAAATTGTAACAGACCGAAATGTTGACTATGGCCTCTGATACTTTGCTTTGTCTCAGTGGTACTGTCCATTGTACCTACATGCCTACATGCCAATGTTAGCAATTCACATTGGATAACTACCCTAACTTTTAAATGTAGTGACTGGGCACAGATCATATACAAAGAGCAAGAACACCAAGAAAGGAGTGGTGTCCACAGTACTGGACACAGTATTGCTGATGTGAGTTACAGTTCTTTGGAACATCAAATTGTGTGGATGCATGGAACATATGACAACTGAACAGGAGTTCAAATAGAAACTCCTCAGTATTCTAGAATCAGAATAAAAAGTGAAGAATTGTGTCTGTCACAGATTATTCTGTCTCTGCTTTTTACAATTTTCAAAAGAAACATTCCCCACTGAATGGATGCTAATTTAATTATTAAGGAGGCTGCAGTCACAGTCACTATATTCAGATCTTCATTCTAGCAGAATAGCAGCTAATGTGTCTTCCAGATTCTGTGAACTACAACTCCCATTGGCCCAAGTCAGCATGATCAATGGTTAGGAATGATGTGAGATGGAGTCCAAAATAGCTAGAGGACATCACAATGTCCTTACTCCTAGAATGTGTATGGTGGGCAGGGGCGGGTTAACTGCATGCTAGCCTCCGTTCCTGACTTACATATGTTTACTATCACTACAAAAAGTCCTGCATGCACCGTTATATGTGCAGAGGGCTTTTCTGCATGACCAAGAACCCTGTGCTTTCAGGTTCCCCCAACACAAAGACAGAGGCTTATTCTTCTTTGTTGTAATCTTCTTCATTCGCATGGTTTGGGGTGGAGCCATGATGTGACTCCTCCCATGCATTCTTTGGAATCTATTGGAATAACCTTCTAGATCAGGAACAATGATCAGCAACGTTCAGTAGTTTAGCAACAACCAAAGGGCCAAAGGTTCCCCATACCCAATCCCAGACTCTAGGAAAAGGGCTGAGTTATGCTAGTATAGACAGATTTGGAGAGAAACACAGCTTTCGCCTCTGCCAAGAGAAACCTTGAATAGAGATAAGTTTTGCCTTCTCTGCTGTTTTTTGAAATTATGTTCCCGATGCCCCTTTGCGCAGACTGTCATCTAAATGCAGGATTGGTCCAGTACTGGTCCAGTAGGCTTTAAGACATTACCTTCCATTATGACTACAATTTAACATATCTGCTTCTAAATGTCTGCCACTTTCTTTCTGCTCTGGCCTTATGCTCATCACTTCCTGTTCCCTTTTTTGTGTGTGTGGTTTGCTCTGCCGCACACGTGTTTATTCCGAACAAGTTAGCAACATGCCTAATTATCCTTGCTGTAAGCATCCTGTGTATCATTAGCTCCTTCTGCTGGGGTGATTGTTCATTCATTTCTGTAGAGCAAATACGGCTTTGATGATCAAAATAGGATCTGTGAATTAAGGGGAGGGAGCATAATCAGACTGACACATAAATCCCAGTGAGAAATATGGCGACACGAAGCTATATGATAAAGTGGGCCTGGGGCAGTTTTCAGTAGGTCACTGGGATACTGGAGGCAATACATGGCCATCGATAGCCTTCTCCATGAATACGTCAAACACCCTTTTCAAACCATGTTGGTGGCCATCTCTGCATCCTATGGCTTGAATTCCATGGTTTTATCTATGTGTGAAGAAATGTTTCCTTTTGTCTGTCCTGAATAATTGCCTTTGTATTTTCCTCCTAATATACTCTAACATGTGCCCTCCCTCCCAATGCTAGACATGGGTGGTATTATTGAACTAAACAGTTGGGTGAGCAGAATGACTTCTGCTTGCACAGCAGGGCTGCCCTCTTCTCTTCTCCCTGCATACGCCCCGTACCATTCCCAAATCTGCTCTGGAGGATTGAGGGAACCCAGAGGACAGATTTAGGGCGTGAGCTGGGAGAGGAGGAAAGTTATTTCTCTTGTTCAAGGATATAGCTCTACATAGCTGTCAACCTTCCCTTTTTTGCGGGAAATTCCCTTATTCCAGCACCGTTTCCCGCTGCTATCCCGGATTGTTAGATATCCTGTAGACTATCTCCAGGACAGGTTGAGGCTGCTGATCCCTTATTTTCGAGGCTGCTGATCCTTTATTTTCAAATCTGAAAGTTGACAGCTATGTAGCTCTACCCTGAATATGACCTCTGGAATCAATGTGATGGTGCTGCCACCAGTGTCCCTTTCCTGATTAGCCCATTTTCTTTTTTGCTTTTGCCTCAATCTTGGTCACATTATGCTGGGGGTCAAACTAAATATGCCATTGTGAGAACGCAATTAGCACACACATGTTAATTACATAAATAGCAGCCGCAGGGGCCTCAGAGCAGCTTCAGGACCATACAGGAGGGTAGAAAACTTGTTCTTTTCCTGCCACATTCTGAACTAAAACCACAAAAAGCAGCTTCAGAGAATCATTTCAAGGGGAAGCCTCCCTAGGGAACATTGCTGCTTGAAATGCAAACGGCAGCTTTGGAAAGCCAATTTTGTCAAGTTTGTGACAGGGAAACAAAAATGTGCGTGTTAACTGCATCCATACAATTAAAGTTGCACCTAGTTTGGCTTTTCCCCCTGACAAATTCCATGTATAATTTTGTTGCTCATTCACCCAGTCTGAAGAGATCTTTTTCTCTTCAGTTCACTTAGGTATATACACCATTCTAAATACTCGATGTCATCTGCAAACTACGCTACCTATCTATGCTGTTTTCTTCTGCTGTGGTTACTGCTTAAAGAAACATATTTTCAATCTATAAGAGGTTTACAGAAGATACAGAGAAAAGGAGAATTACCCAGATAACCCATCCCAGCTGCTTTTAGCACTGTATAGTTCCAGACTAACATTTGTGAAGTAAACATGGGCCTACAACAACAGCAGAAAAAAAGTCACTTGGAGGAGGGTGACTATCAAGGGAAGAGTTAAGCACATACATTTCCTTCCTGCTACCTCAGCTTCAAAGCACTTTGCAGTGGTGGGAGGACTTCGTGTGGAAGGTTTGCCCAAGAAAGTTACAGCTGCACAAGAGAGACTTGTACTTGTTCTAATATCCTTGCATACCATCGCAAAGTGAAGGGCTGCACTTTTCTGGAATCTGCTGGTTCAGGCTTCTCCCCCGCCCCTCCCCTTTTCTTGGAGGAGAGTGTTGAAGAAAAGAATGCAGGCGAACCCTGTGTGAATGCTGAGAGATAATGCAAAAAAAACCCCTCTCATTTCACACACCCTGTCCCTCTCTGTACCTCCCCAGTTTACAGGCACCCACTGATGGATCTCTTGCAAAAAACCAAGAACAACTCTTGAACCATTTTCCTGGGGGAAAGCCCTTCCCTCCAGACCCCTGTGCTTCTTAGCTTTATCCAGCATTAGTTGCACTTGCTCACAGCTTCTGCTTACCTGTAATGTGGCCCTGGGGCAGCTGGTAATGGAACATGTACAGTGCTTTGCTCCCCCCTGGCAGTTTCTCTGTCAGAAGTGCCCTCGGGCTTTTCTTTGTGCTGGAACCTGAGCAGGAGCTAGCTGTGTCCTAATTGACATTTCCAACTACATTCTTACTCATGCGCTACTGTTCTCTCCCTTCCCATGGAATTCATAAGGCTTGATTCAGTCAAACATGCTCAGAATGTAAACACGGACTCATTTCAATACACTTGAAGCCAGCTAAGAACCCTCAAGAGAAGTATTTGGGGGTCTCTCTCTCTTTCTGTACTTTGTGGGGCATATATTGGGCCCTGTATATTTTTCAACATTTTAGCAGTCAGGCAGTTATGCTTAAAGACCTAAACCAAGTTTATTCAATTCCAGCGCTAAGTACCTCGAGATCCTGCCCACGGACAACTTGGCAAGTCGCTAGTCTGACAGAAGACAAATGAAACTGTTTAAGAATATATCCCCACAAAGGTCAAAAACAAACAACTTTTTAAAAATAAATAAATAAATAAATAAATAAATAAATAAATAAATTGCTTTTCTATTATATCTTGTCGACAACACATGCTATGACTGTAACATAGGTCAAAAACAAATTTCTGATAGGCTGGACAAGAAACCAAAGAACTTTTCTGAGCCCACAAAAAAGCAATACTGTAATCAGTATTTTATTCTGCACCTTTGTTCTGACTACTCAGTTAACGTGCAAATATTTTGAGGCCGTGTCTGAGTTGATAGCTACTGTGCACATAAAGAATGTTCATATCCGTAGTCACCAATGCTGTGGTTTTAAAAGCATCTTGGGATAGGCTTAGAACATGTAAGGAGCACAATAGATGCTCCGTGTTGTCTGCAGGCTGCCTCATCCCCTTGCATAGCACGTCTGGCCATAGACACACCTCCTGTGTGATTAGTGGCAGGTTAGTCCTCCAGTCTATTGTCTGGGATGGAGGAAGGAAGGAAGCTTTGCTGAAAGCAGCCACGTATTAACACATCAGCATCCAAATCAATATCTTCCCTGACAGGACTAATTCCACAGAGACATGGTGCCGCCAGCCACGCTGTAAGGGAAAGCCGTGCCGGTCCGGGAGAAATGCAGATGTGGAGGTGCCTGGGACCATGGCAGTCCTGGGACTAACACAGCTGGGGTGTAGGAATCGCCGCAAAGCTGCATGGTTTGCTAGGGAAAATGCCCTTGTATCAAGCTTGGACAGGTTTGTCTCCAATCTCCTGCTTCAGTATCACTTGTCTGTGTGCATCCCTCCTGCACCACCCCTTTGGTGCTTTCTCTTTGTCATTGTCTGTACCATTTTGCCTTTTGCTCTTGCTCATCTTCCTTCCTTCCTTTCTTCTCCTCAAGGTCTTGTAGCACATATTCTTTCCTTCAACCATTTCTCTCCCATCCTTCTCATTGACTTCTCAATCCCAGTCAATCCAGGGTGGCTTTTGCAGGCAGGGGGGAGGAAAGGCGTGGCACCTGTTGCTTATGTTTCTGCTGGAAGGGCGAAACTTCCTTTCAGCTTGTGGTTGCTGCCAGGTGTCGGGAATGAAGATCCAACTGCACAGCCCGAACCCATCCGCCAAGCTACCTGCTTCCCCAGCCGTTGGGAATTCACCTGCTTCCCCTTTCCTCTAATTGCTTGGGATGTTTGCTTGATTTAACGAACCCGTAAACACCACCTAAGAATGTTAATTGCTCCTATTTCCAGTGACACAAATTAAAAACACTACCACCACAAACAGAGCACAAGCAAAACAAGAGCAGGGAGGATACTTTGTTGAACTTGGCACCCTTCTGTTCAGTGGATGGAGTGAACTTTGCCATCAGCAGCAGTAGCTCATGCTCCACCCGTATAAAGCAAAGTTCAATGTTTAAGCATTCCAAGAAGAACTGGTACCCAAGCATCATTTCTCTGGGCACATCTGGTGTAAACTTGTAATATGGGCCCCTTTCCTCGTCCTCTCAGAAGGCTTTGCCTGCCTGATTTATTAAATAGGGTAGGTTGTTTGATGTCCTTGAGCTTTTTGATTCGCTCCCTTTGTTGGAACTGCTTAACCAAGGCTGTAAACCAGGCAGAGGCAAGCTCGGCCCTCCAGATGTTTTTGGGACTACAATTCCCATAATCCCTGACCACTGGTCCTGTTAGCTAGGGATGATGGGAGTTGTAGTCCCAAAACATCTGGAGGGCCAAGTTTGCCTATGCCTGCTGTAAACTATTGGAGGCAGAAATCAAAGTTCCATCTCCTACAGATGCAACTGATTCTTGTACCTTTGGTGTATAGGATCAGGAAAACTGCTCTTTTTCATCACTTGTGGATGCTCCGACCATAGTAACAACATCTGCCCTGGCATAGAAGAATCCTGCTAAGAGAGCTGCAGGGCGGAGGAGGCAGAAGCCGCAGTCTTCTATCCTGGTGCCTTCACACTATTTAGCTGGGTTAAGCGCAACTGTCCTTGGTGCTAAATTGCTTCCACACCTCAGAAAGCGTGAAAGGTTTTTTCCTGCCTCCTGTGCCCATGTTTTGCTATTTTAGTAGATACAGTTGGCAAATCTTTTCCCTCTGCACTTCATTCTCAGCTATTAGATATCAGTCATCTTTGATTTTTATAACATGATCCTTTTCGTTCTGTCTGACAAAACAGCTATACGAGGGGTCCTTTGGAGAAGGCTGAAAATTTTTGTAGTTTTTTAATTAGTATTTATATCCCTGAGCCACTGCATATGTGGGTGTATTTGATTATATGTGTGTACATACTTTTTAAATTAATAAAATAATGAAAATGAGAAAAAGGTGGCTAGCTGCCTCCGCTCCCCAAGTTTTACAACGTAGGAATCCTAGATTGTCTCTGTTTCTTGAGAGGGATAGACCTACCAACTAAAAAGGGGGTCCCTCTGTGAATCCTGCTACTCCATTAGCAATCAGCCTGAATAATGGGGAAAGGTACATTTTGCATGTGACAATTCCGTTCCCCCGCCTCTAGTCATTAATTACATAGGGAGCTGCCTTATATCGGATCACAATGCCTTGTTTATCTTGCCTGGCATTTTGTAGTCCCTGTCCTGAAACTGCCATGGCTGGAGATGCCAGTGGTTGAACATTGGACCCTCTGCATACAAGGCATATTCTCAACCACTGGTCCTGCTTCATTGCTCATCTGAACCTAGGAATCTGCATAGAATTAGAAAGAGATTCACAAAAAGGGCCGAAATTCCTTACGAGCTGCCCTTGTTCCATGGCTGGATGAGCGGGAGGCCTCAGGTCCTCTGAGAATTGGTTTTGGATATTGCATCAGAAGCACAAGGTTTGCTTGCTTACAGAAGCCAAGCTTCTCTTGCAATGCCCAAACCGATTCTTATAAATGTCTTCTCCATTTATTTCATCGGAACTCCACCCCCCCCCCCAAGCCAGGGGACTTTGCTCCCTAAGATTTTTCTCCCCAAATCTTTTTGTTCAGTCTCTCTTACTTCTTCACAGGATTATGAAACCTATCATTTATGATCAGTGCTCTTCCAAGGTGTTTGACGCCTCCACATTCTTCATTTACCCCATTTCAAGTCACGTGCCCCTCCCCCCATCACTTTATGCTTCATAAAACCAAACGATTGGATCCACGCACTTGAATGTAGGTCCTCCAGATACAAAGAGTGGTTGATTGTAGCCACACAGAATAAGTGAATCGCGTCATCTATCTGCATTTCTGCTGCATCTTCCTCCTAGAGGGAGGAGATGAAAGTGTTCTTCTCTTCCATGGGAGGACTGATGCCAACCCAGACTCTTTTGTTGTTGGTGTGCTACCTGCTATGGGATCAATGGGGGAAGTTGGCTCTGGTGGTCCCTCTGGTAGTCCTTGTTGCTGAAACACATTAATTCTTCCCCCTATCAGCCCTGTATTAACCTGAACTACCCATCAGAAGCAGAGATGCTCCAGTGTCCTGTACCTTCTTATTGTAATCCAGGAAGACAGGGGAAGAACAGATGGGAAATGACTGCTGCATTTCAGTATACGGAACTGTTGGAGAAACACACACAACAGTAGAGGGTGAGGTAGCGAGAATGATGCCAAAATAATGACTGCATCCTCTCCTGAACTGGGAATCTTAGACAGTGAGTCATGGATCTACGTATTTAATGAAAAAGAGGTAGAAATATTATGAAGATTGTAGGTTTGATCATGTGGATTGGAGAATGAGGTTAACAAGCCTGAATACAGTCCTTTGGGCAACTAGTAGAAGTCATTTTGACAAGAGATTCCTTGGAGGAGGTTTGGGGGCATGAAAGAAGAACAGAGTGTTCCCTTCTTCCAATATATGACAGAAAGGACTCTGGGGAATACATGTAACGAGGACTTTCTTTCTTTCTTTTTTTGTCCAAATAAGTTAGATCAATAGTGAATTTTCTCAGGGCTGCCAGCATTCTGTTTATGAAATCACAGGTCTTGCCATCTTAGTGTTTTTTTCTGTACCTCAAGCTCCTAAAATTTAAAATAGTCTTCAAGTTTTAGAAACTGAAAGCTTATTTTAAAATGCTTCTAAATGAATTACTATTCTTTAGCGTCAGCTTGTTATTTTGGAAGCGTGACTTACAATTTTAAAGGCATCCTCTGCTGTACTAACCATGCAACATATGCAGACTGCCTACACAATACACTTTCCCCCACATTTCAGGTGAATTGCTGCTCTATGGATGCCTCCAGACTGCCAGTATTCATTTAAATACCGGCAAATTGAAGTTTGTGAAGTTAAAGTGGATTAAAGTGTTCTGACTCTCAGACACAACAAACCCACTTTCAAACACAACACAAAATAGACTTTTTGCTGTAAGGAAAGTTATGGGAAAATGTGGGGTGACATTAGATTGGTGGAAAGCCATATAACCTTGACACAAACAAATCAGGGTGTGAATGCTCAATGAACAATGGACATCATACAACCTCCGCAGAAACTTTGTGCAAATGAATCAGAATGAGTAAGCTGGTTGCCAGAAGTGGCCTGTGTTCATGACAATGCTGAACCAGCTTTTCTTAAATTACTAGAATGTAAGATACTGAGATCAGCAATGTCAGTTCTGTAGAGCTCCAATGGACCAGGAGGGTCACTGGGGAGACGGCTTGGAAAAATATTTGAGTCTCAGAGAAGCCAACACTCATGGGTCACTAATCACCTTTTCTTAGTCAGCCATCCCATCGCCCTAATAATCTGCAGGCACTCACCAGCTTAATGTCTGTCCCATCAACTCATAGCAGCATTTTCTTCCTGCTAATGCTAGCAGGGCATAATGAGACAGGCAGGAAAGACAGCACCAAGCAGGAAAGTGACACACCAGCAGCATGGATCCAGGCTGCACAGGATCCCCCTGGCCACTAAACAGCTGGGTATCTGACCTAACACCTTCCTCCGTTGCTGCTGGTGAAGACAAGGCCTCCTTGGCTTTCCTCAGTCACTTGCGCTGCAGTGGTAGTGGAGTCCTATCTGCTGCAGCTCACCCAACACCGCTGTCCACATCTGACTCATTGGTTCTTGTTTGTGGATGGGGATGTGCATTTGCATATCTCATTGAAAGTGATCAGTGAAGACAGATGGCGCCAACAAGCATTCTGCTGTGCTTTTGAATGTGCATCAGACTTGTGCCGTAAAGTGATACATGTGCAGAAGCATGCTTACTTGTGAGGGTTTGCTTAGCTGCATTGGTAAGCCTGCCTCTAAGTGGGAACCACATTAAATTGCCTTTGTGGGAACCTGTCCCTGTGTTTAGCTCCTTAGCCTGGAACAGTTTGTGTCATGCTGGACAAACCCCTTGACCATGTTGCATCTGCTTTCCCATGCTGCAGGCAGTGGTGACTGGTGTCCATTGGACCTGGTGGGGCATAAGGCGAGGGACCAGTGACAGGCACAACCATAGCCAATGACAGGCAGAGCCAATTAATTTTAGTTTTGTTCCCACCCTCTTTTCTGCTGAGTTCTACAAGGGCAACACTGAGACTGAGAAGGATGAAACTTATAGGCAGCACCATCCGGTGGTGGAGACTGAAGTCAGATTGTGATTGGTGGGGCAGTGTTCCATTTGCACTAAAGGAGAGATCTCCACTGCCTATAGGGCTGTTGGCTTTTGAACGTCTCTTGCCTTCAGAGCTCTCAGCTTTCAGGCTGCGTATTGCTTCCTGACCACCACCTGGATTCAAGAGCCGCCATATTTTGTGGGGACAACCCCACTCCTCTGCTTGTCCTCCTAAAGAAGAAACAAAATAAAAAAATCCTTCCAGTAGCACCTTAGAGACCAACTAAGTTTGTTATTGGTATGAGCTTTCGTGTGCATGCACACTTCTTCAGATTTCATGTGCAGAAATGCACACAAAAGCTCATACCAATAACAAACTTAGTTGGTCTCTAAGGTGCTACTGGAAGGATTTTTTTTATTTGGTTTCAACTACGGCAGACCAACACGGCTACCAACCTGTAACTCCTACAGAAGGAGACTGAAAAGCTATTTCAAGTGTGGCTTTCTCCCCCAGTGCATTCAAACAGAGCTTCAGATAGCTGTGCTGTGCTTTTCATCCTGCAGGATTTCCCTGGGGCTGTGAAAGATCTCTAGGCGACGAGCTTGCAAATGGGTTCTTAATGCATTCCAAGATGCCCATTTGAAAGAACAAATGTGTATGTACAGAACATTACCTTTGGGAGCCCCACTGGAAATTTCAGGATGGATGTTGAAAATGGAGAGGCCATCAGATTCATCCAGCCTAGCATTATTGACTCTTACTGGCAGCTGCTCCCCTGGGTCCTGAGCAGAAGAAGGAATTTCCTATTACTTTATGAACATCAAAAACAACAAGAGTGCTGTAGCCCCCTAAAGACTACTATCATGCTATAAGTTTTCATAGACTGGAGCCCACTTCACAAGATGTATGAAGATGCATACTCAGTTGCAAATACATATCTAAATTGTATTATATTAGTGGGGTGTGTGTGTGTGTGTGTAAGTGTGTGTAAGCAGTGAAGTTGGAGGAAAATGAAATGCAAGAAACAGTGACAATGACAATTCAGTTGGAGCTATAATGTATACAAAACAAGTGTAGTGATAGGTGATAAAACAATCAAGATGGCAATGCTGAGTGAATTAACACCTGTAGCAGGATATAAAACCATTGTCTCTACTCAGATCCAAAAGAATAGAACTGAAATTCTTGATTAAATATAATCCAGGAGTTTCACATTGGAACCCATCCCTTGAAATTCCTTTATTCACATTTGGCCTCTTCAAGATCAATAGCAGAGCATCCTTGTAGAATGAAATGTTTTCCCACAAGGTTTCTGAACGCTACCATTTCCGATGTCATATTTGTGCCCTTATGATTCTTTTCTATGTGGGCTAGGCTGTTTGCCCTGTGTAGAATGTGGACGGGCATTTCTGACAGATGGTAGTAATGTATATGATGAAGATGAACAAGTAAATTGACCCTTGATGATGTGGCTGACATTTTTGGTTCCTGCAATTGTGTTGCCTGATTAGGTGTGTTGGGAGGACAGAGTTGGCATCTGGGTCAGCTGCAAGCTGCGGTTCCACAGGTTGTGTGGGCCATTGTTGCTGGTGAGTAGCTATTTCAGATGAGGGAGATTTACGTAACCAAAGACTGGCTCACCAACCATGGGCCAGGAGAACAAAGCATGCTTGATCTCACTGCTTAAAGTTCTCCCCATGTGGCTCTATACTGTGAATTACACTACGCATCTGGTAGATTCTAGCTCACAAAAGCTTATTTGTTATTTGCCACAATACTGGTGGTTGTTGTTTTTTTGTACTGCAACACAGATACTCTAGATACCCTCTGGAAATTGCCTTATATCTACCCCAGCATTGTGTATTCCAATGGGCAGAAGCTCTTTGGGGTCTTAGGCAGAGACTTTCCCCACTGTATGCTACATGATCCTTTTCAACAGAGATGCTGAGGATTGACCCTGAGACTTGAACCTGAGACTCGCTGCATGGCAAAGCATGTGCTGTGCCACTCAGCTATGCCCCACCCTGCCCAGCCCATTTAAATTTGCCTCTGCTTTCCCACAAACTCTTTGCTAATTACCTGACCATAGTATCATGGAATTGTAGAGTTGTAAGTGACCACGGGTGTCATCTAGGCCAATTCCCTGCAATGCAGGAATCTTTTGACCAACATGGGGCTCAAACCTGTGACCCTGAGATTAAGAGTCTGATGCTTTACCAGCTGAGCTATAGAGGTCTGATGAGGTCAGCCTCTCATCAGTCTGCTGTACTCAAGGCTGGTGAATTACTAAGAGAAAACAAATATGTATATAAAAAGAGACATAAAAGATGGTATTTATTCATGTGTAGAAGTCAAAACAGAGCTATCCGTCATTTAATACCTCTTTAGGAAACATTTAAAGCAACTTAGTGCTTATGTTTGCACTAGATAGATGCTGCCAGTGTGCACTGTAGGTCAGGTCATTTAAAACCACACTTAAAAGAAACCATCTGATAAATGTACCCCTTGTTTTGGAAACAAAAGGATAGTATTTCATGATAAATATGTTCAGGTTGTTTTATTTATTTATCTAGAGTATTTATAGGGCACTCTTCAGCAATGCTCTCAGAGTGGCAGCTTGCAATAAAATAATCAAACCACAATGCAATACAATGAGTCATAAACATCTCAATAAAACAAGACACAGAGGAGCAATAAATTAAGATAAAACAGTAACAGTAAATCTCATCAAGCACTTAAAAAACCTGGGCAAATAAAAAGGTTTTTACCTGGCACAGAAAAGAAAACAAGGCTAATGCCAGGTACCTCTACTGGTAGAGGGGATTCCAGAGAATTGGTGCCACAACAGAAGAGGCCCCTTGTCTTGCTGTCACCACCTCATCTCAGAAGATATGTTGGGAAGGGCTGTTGCTTCATGAATGAGCACATGCTTTGTGTGCAGAAAGTCCAGGAGGCGGATTTAGGGCAGCACAACTGGTTTTGCCACACTGGGCGCCAAGCCTAGGAGAGGCACTGTAGGACGCTGCCACTATGATGTAGTGAATTGAACATAACAGAAGGTGATATGCAGGAGTTGGGGTGCCAAATTTTGGGCTCACGCAGGGTGCCACTGAAATTTGAAAAACCAGAGTTTGCCCCTGGAAGGTAGGATCTCTGGTATCTCCAGTCAAAGCTGAGACGAACTCCTTTCTAGAAACTTGGAAAGTTGTTGTCATTCAGGAGTGAGCTAGGCAGGACAATGGTCTGACTTGGTATATGACAGCTTCTTGTGTTCCTAAGGTGGCAAGACTTTTAACACCCATAAATGTCCATATCAGAATAGATGCCTCTTCAAAGAACCTGGTGCCGAGCCACTTAGGATTCTGTAGGTCAGAACCAATACTTTGAATTGTACCTGGAAATGGATCACTGAGATGTGTTCCATATATTTGGCCATGCTGCTGCATTTTGCTCTTACTGTTGAACAGCACATTTCAAAATTCTAAATGAGATGTTTAGTTGATGCATATACAGATCCATTCTATCATCTATCTGTCTATTTGGCATGACCTGCAAGCCCTGTGACAAGTATATGGCTTTTTCCACACATGCTTTCTTCAGAGGCATTGCCAAAATCCTGAAGCTCTGGGGATGGGTCCTTTGCAGTGGTTGCCATAGGTCTGTGCTGACCATGGAAGGAAAGTGGCAGTTCAAGCCTGCAGCTCCTAAAAGCTATGGAGAGAGTGCTTTCAAAGTCTCCTTGAATGTTGCAGAGCATGGGCTGAACATATTGGTGTGGTCAGCACAGAACATCATTGTAGAGTGGCAGTTGCTATGGGAACGGTATACCGGTGTTGAGTGATAGGCAGCTAGCTCACCTATCTTCCCTAATAAGTATAAAGTGTCTCTCTTAAGAGTTCAAATTATAATAAATATGGGATTGGCTTAGCATGTTGAATATAGAATGGAAGCCACATGCTGGATTTTCATTCTTTAATGCTGCATATTAGTAGTAACATGTTTTTCTACTATTAACTTTGCTTATTACAGCAAGTACCAGGAACGAGGAAAATGAAAGCCTCCTGTAATTGCTTTATGTTTGCTATGTGTGTTCTGCAATATGCTTGCCCAAACACCCTAACTAACTTTCACGGAATGTATTTGCTCAAGAGATTTCTAATCAAACCTCCCCTCTCTTTTCTTCTCCCCACAAAAGGTTGAAAAAAATGATGACATTGACCAAAAGATTGAACAAGATGGCATCAAACCAGAAGATAAAGCTCATAAGGCAGCCACCAAAATTCAGGCTAGCTTCCGTGGACACATAACAAGGAAAAAGCTCAAGGGGGAGAAGAAGGGAGATTCCCAAACTACTGATGTTGAAGCTGGTGAGAAGAAGGAGGAAGTCCTCGCCAATGGCTTGGCGGATGGCAAAGCTGCTATTACAGAAGCTGCTCCAACTGAGAATGCCCTGCCTGCCGATGGCAGCAAAGGAGGAAGCACTCCAGCAGATGAGAAGCAGGGGGAGGGCACAGCTGACACTGGTTCAGAACAACCTGCCACAAAGGCCACTACTCCCGCTGCCCCGTCGGAGGAAAAGTCCGCTGCTGTTGCCGCTGAAACGGAAAGTGCCACTAAAGCTTCTACCGATAATTCACCATCCTTGAAGGCCGACGAAGCCCAAGTCAAGGAGGAACCTAAACAAGCCGAAGTGCCTGCCACTGTCACTACTGCCGTTACCCCCACTGCTGCAGAGGATGCTACTGCCAAGGCAACAGCACAACCCCAAACAGACACAGCGGAGAGTAGCCAAACCGAAGAGAAGACAGGTACGCTAACAATAGCAAGGGAGGAAAGCTGTCTTGGAATGGAGATAGAGTGGTGATGTGTGAGCTAGGAAATGGGGATTAACATTAGGATTAAGCCACCAGTGGTCCTTCATGAGAACAGGGCAGGTGTAGCTTTAAAGCAGGCAGCCATCTATCCTAAATGAAAGTTGGCAATTGACTGGCTCTGTGGTACTGCTCCATGATAGAGGAGCCCAATTTACAGTTCTTGGGCTTTGATGTGACCAGCAAGAGATTTATCTCCCTTGCTCTCCCCTGCAAACCTCATAAGGAGGTTTCACCCATAAGGAAAACAAACCTGTTTTCAAACATTATGAGAGATAACATTTTAAGTGTTGCAAGAGAGAAGTTTTAAAAACTCTGTCCACCACGATAGGGTTGGGTTGGGTGTCATAACATACCCCCAGTCACCAGATTATACCATTTATAATAAAGTTGCCATAACGTCTGGCCATTTCTGTCCATGAGTACTGCATTGCCTGATAAATTCACAACCCAGGGCAGCTGATTTGAGGTGTGATGAGAGAGCAGTAAATAGTTAACAATTTAATTTATTGTTGTATTTATACATCCAAAAGGTGGGGAGAGGTGTTCAGGTGCCAGAATAACTTGACCAGCTTTGGGTACTGTGTGTCTTGACTGGGCAGTGGGGTTGAGTAGTGCAATTTACTGTTCCACCCCAGGCAGCAAACTGCCTTGGGCCAGCACAGATTGAATTTTTTAGTTTATTTCATAAAATGCATACACCGATTGATTGAAAATCAACAACCACCACCCTCAAAGTGGTTTACAAAAGATAAAACAGTAAAATCAGAAAATTTCACAACCATACTTTTAAACCTACAAAAGTTAAAATACTAAAAACAAATTAAAATCACCTCAGCTTTCTAAGCATCTGGGTAGGCTTGTTGGAACAAGAATGTTTTTAGCAGGTGCCTAAAAGAGTACAGTGGAGACGTCTGCTTGATCTCAAGAGGCACAGAGTTCCAAAGTGCAGGTACTGCCACACTAAATGATTGAATTCTTACTAATGTGGAATGGGTATTGTGTGGCGCTTGTAGTAGTGCCAATTCCACCAATCGAAGTTATTGAGTGGGCACATGCAGGGTAAGACGAATGAACACAAATGGCAAAATGATAGTGGTAAGGTTTGTGGTGCAAGGGCGGTAAGGGGAAGACAACAGGCATTGGTGTGATAACCCAGAAAAGGTGGCTTATAATTGCAAAATCTGAAACCAGCATAGGAATTGTGTAGGTGGGCTCTATACTGGAGACTTAAACTACTAGTGTTTCCCTCTCCCCATCTAGCTCAAGCATCCTGCTCTCAAAGTGGCCAACCAGCAGTTTTTTGGGAAGCCGGCCAGCAGAACCTGAGCAAAACAACACTCACTCCACTTGTGATTCTCAACAATTATTATTTAGGGGCGTGCCACACAGCAATTATGGCTAGTAACCATTAATAGCCTTATTCTCCAAACAGCAATAGGCAAATAGTAAAATGTACAGCGTATCAGGCAGAAAGAGCAGCCAAACTGAAATGTATCCATTCTCCTTGGGTCATGTTTTCGTATGGCTTGATTCCAAATGACTTCAATGGAGATGGGCCAGAGATGATTTTGAATCACAGTTTCTGCCAAATTGATCTGTAAATCTCATGGGGAAGCAATGTCTCCAGTACCATAAAGCTAGTAATCTAAAACTTTGAGTGGGATGAACTGAATAAGCAAGGACACATAGGTTATGTGTATAATAAACTTCACAATTCTGGTTGACAAGGGTAAATTATTTTCAGCAGGAACTGAGCTTTTCTTGCTGGGGCCAGGGAGAAGAAAGAGGTGGGGGAAGGGATGGCAAAGAAGGTGCCTAGGGGCATTTTCAGTCAATAGGCATGTTGAAAGAGGCTGCAAAGCTCATTTGCTCCCGTGTAGTCCAATTAATCTCCATGGAACTGTGCCAGAGCAAATGGGCAGTGGAATATGGTCTGTGAAGAGACACTGGGTGCAGATGGCCCATCCTCAACTATGGCAAACCTTGTAAGGATCCTCCACTGGGTTCTGATTTAAATATTCCATTCTTTCATTTTCTGAATCAACCAATAGGCAGAGAGAGGCTTGTCTTGTAACAATTACAGTGGCGCCATACGCAAGGCAAGCATGGAAGCTTGGTTATGCCATGTATCAGTTTTGATTGTACTATAAAAGCACAGTGCCATGTATGCATTGTGTTACAATAATGCCAGTGTAACTCACTGTGAGGAGGCCAAGAAACCTTAGGTTGCCCATGGCTTGGCTCTAAAGTTGTCACTGAACTTCTCCCTCCAGTGAAGGTTTTCATCAGAAAGATAGCAAGGGGTGGGAGAAGAGGAACAATGACAAAATAAAAAACTTAGATTCAACAGCCCAGTAAAATGGCAACATTGCTAGGTAGAACCTAAATAGCTGAAAGATTGCCTCCATCCCTACAGCCTCTCTTGGGTATTAGACTCAGGAGAGGAGCTCTCTTGGTAGTTCTGCCACCCTCAGGAGTGCAGGAAATGCAGCCCAGGCTTTCTCTGTGGCAGCCCCTACATTGTGGAACACCCTCTCCACAGATATGCATCTTGCATCTTCATTATACAGTTTCAGCGGTATGCTGAAGACATACCTCTTTGTCTTGGACTCTGAGAATTCAGGTATTTTTGTGGGGCCCATCTCTTCTATATTTGGGTTAAACTATATAGCACTGCTTTTGCTTCAAATTGTTTTACTTGCCTTTATGATTGCATATAAATTGTTTACTTCTTTTATATTGTTTTAATTGTATTGCTGTAACCTGCCCTGGAACCTTACAGTGAAGGGTGGGTTAGAAATCCAATAAACAACAAAACAAATATTTGACAGAAACAGGGGCAAATTTTGATGCTCCTGGGCAGGCAAAACATCTTCAGGTATTTCAAGAGGAATTTCCAAGGTTCCATCTAGGATTTAACACTATAGTTGAATTCCAGGCTCTTTGAACAGTTCACATGCCAGCCTGGAGATCATGCTCCAGTTCACATAGCTGACTCAGCTTATTAAAACTAGACCATGAATTCTGCAAGAAAACCTATCTTTCCTTGAACAGATGAGAAGTTCGAGGGCTTTCCTCTACCCTTTGGCTCATGGTAGCAAAACCATTTCAAATCCAATACAAAAAGTGATAGGATTGATTATATTAGAATGAATTGTAGAATAGTAGTGAGAAATTGATTGAGCTGATTGAGCTATTAGTGGAAAATTGATTGGGGTTTTTGCTTGGAATTAAGCTGAGCAAAAATCAATGTTTGCTTAGCTTAATTGGCTCTAAATTAACATTGTCCAAACATTTCATAAAATTGTGAAATGAAGACAGGAATAAAAATGTTTGTGTCTACCCATGATGCCATTTTGTGGGCCCTCTTAGATACAAGGTGGAATTAAAATAGATTGGGTGAGTGAATATTCACTTTCCCTTTAAACTATAATTTAAAGGCGAGCAGGGCCACTTAACTGCTTTCATGGCACACCATGAAAAGGTGCTTGCTCACCTCATAAATGCTCCACCCTACTGTCTCCACAGTCAGGTGCCTCCCTTTAATCCACTTCCCACAAAGTAAATCCTTTCCTTCTCTCCCCTTAATGACCTGAGGGTGCTCTATGGTATACACCATGCATTACTCTCTAAAGGGGCCAGTGATAGCTGGCTTGGAGTGTGAAAGGTGGAACTGAACTTTCGTAGGAATTTCCTGAGTCTTCATAGAGATGCCTGACACTTGCTCTAAAAATCGTTGGCATTATTATTTCAGTGAGCAAAGGCTGGCACTGTAATTGGTAGTGGAAGGCTGCCAACAAATAAATAAATCTAGTTGGCTACAAGATGGTATCATTGGCTGGCTAATTTCCAAGGCACACTTGGCTCCCACTATTACAAAAAAGTAAATGCAGGTCAGCCCACATTTTTGCAGTGGTGTTCATCTGGAATAAATTTTCCTATAGTTACTGCCTCAATCTTCTAATTCAAGGACATGATCTCATGGGTGACATTGACAGTAGACATACCCTTCCCTTTATTTGTCCTATGTTTGGGAAACCATGATGTCATCTGAAATTGAGCAGTAAGCAGGAATTGCCTAGTGCATCAAGTAACTGCAGTAATCAAGATATTTCAGGACTTACAATTATAATAATCATTTTTATTTCTTAACATCAGGCACAACTGAGCTGGAATGTCTCTTGTGCAGGATCCATTGAAGTGATTGAAACATGCAACTTATTCTTGTAGAGATGTGGACATGTAATAATAATAATAATAATAAATTTTATTTATATCCCACCCTCCCCAGCCGAAGCCGGGCTCAGGGCGGCTAACAACAATGTACTGCTCTTTTACAAAAATGCTTGCTTAAAACTGATATTGTATAGGACCGGCATCCCCAAACTCGGCCCTCCAGATGTTTTGGGGCTACAATTCCCATCATCCCTGACCACTGGTCCTGTTAGCTAGGAATGGTGGGAGTTGTGGTCCCAAAACATCTGGAGGGCCGAGTTTGGAGGTGCATGGTATTGGAAGTCCAGGTTCCCTCTCTTCTATCCTGTAAGGATAGTCCCTACATTTGGAATTTACTCAACCTTTCTCATATAAGGATCACTATTGAACTTGGAAAATGCAACTGCTTCCCCCTAAGGTTCAGAAAATAGCTCAGTTTATTCTGAGTTCCATTATGCTACTGATGCTATCTCTCTGTCAACTTGTGAGCCACCAGGCCACCTTGTTTGTGCACATAACTTGTGCTATCTCAAGGGGTGGGATGGAGCTTTGAGTGAGCATAGGATTCTAACTAGGTTCCTCTCTTGCCACCTCACACTTCATGGCCACTGTGCTGGTGGTACTGCTCTTGTGTAAGGGCTCTACCAGGATCAATGTCCTTCCAAAGCCCAAGTATCTCTATGCTGGCATAAATATTTTTACAGTGGCACAGTGATGTCCTCTGCCAGATTAGGAGGTGATCCTATCCTGCCTGCTGGGCATAATTTGAAGATATGATTGTTCTGAAAGTCACTGCAAAGTTATCACATATATACCAGCTATTGCTCTAAAGCAATAAAAAGATCTATTTGTGGTAGATCACCTGGCTAGAAAAGGCCAGGTTTTCATGTGACAATGATCTCAAGGGTTACGTCGCTATCTGAAGAAGAAAGTATGCCTCTGTACTCAGGAAAGTCAAATTATGCATGTAAAGCTGGCAAAATCTCTCTCTCTTAATGTGGCACTGTATCTTTGCTGCATTGTTCTACATTAAGGCTTTCTCTGTCACCCCACACTCTCAGGTTGTTTTAGGGGTCTTTATATCTCAAGAACCTATGGATAACTATTCCATTCTACTTTCAGTTTCCTGGTGGACATGGATCTCTGTAGATGGTTACCAAAATGTTTGAAAAGCCATTTTATTTTATACAGGATAGTGGTAAAGAGACACATTTCAGCTACTTTGGGTATCACTTGTGCATACAGGATTGAGTCGGGGAAATGTCAGCTGTAATATAAAATGTATGAAGAAATCTAGTTCTAATGTGACCATTTTATCTGAGTATTTGAAACACCGTGCTTTGTAGCTGCTATCACACTGAGCAAATTTAGTGCCTGTTCCAATTTCACTTGCATTAATCCAGAGATCTATGCACTGATTTCTATTAAGTGAGCAAACACACTGGCTCCCCTGTGATGGCAATGGAAGGATTAACTATAATGTTCAATCTAGCTATGCAATATGTAATTTCTTTCTTCGCAAGCTCTGTATAACAAGGGCCACATGTATGTCTAAACTTGAAATCATATGCAACCTTGCGTTCTCCTGTGCAATGAAATCCAGTGTGGTTTCCACAAACTCCTTGTTCTTCCCTGTTTGTTTCTGGTCAGGAATGTTTATTGGCTTTATTGCTAATTATGAATGTTTTGCAAATACTCCTTCCCTCTCATAGATTGCATTTCCATTTTTAATACCAAGGGGTGATAAGTGCTTTCCCCATATTCTGGTATTACAACTATTGCTGGGCAACCTGTGATGTTGCTGGACTTCCAGCTGCCATGATCCCTAACCATGCTGGCTGATGGGAGATGGTTTGTTTTATTTATGAATACTTTGCATTATTTTCTGTGTATTACTGCAGCATTTTTATAATACTGTTATTGTTTAACTTAACAACATTTTCCATTAAGAAATTTTCTGAAAAGGGGACTATACATTACTTAAGGATGGGATTCACTTCACAAACTGTGTCAGCGGAAGTCCTGCACATTGACAGTGGCTTCTGCAATGGGGCTCCCCACTCTCCTCCTCCCATGCACTCCCCATAATTGGCTCAGGAGTGGGGTGAAGAACCCCCCAGAACCGCACATGTAGGAGATGGATGATTGTTCCATCTGGCAAGCTGCAACGCTTGCACAGAAGGAACGACCGTCACAGTGCTACCTTGAATTTTACCCAGAATAATTAAACAGCATAAGGAGGTTCACAGGTTCCCTAGTCATGGCTTTGGACATTTGGCAGAAGGGCTTTCCTGGTGATTTGCTGACTGTTCCCAAGGAAGTCACATGCTTCCTCCTCAGTCCCCTTTTAAATTATGTCTCTTAATCAGGAGACACAGTACCATTTAGGCTTTCCTAAGTCAGTTTTCTGCCTGAAGTAGAGCACCAAATGATGTCACTAGCCCATGTCTTATTCCAGCTTATTTGAGAGTTGCCAGGCACCCATTCTGTTAACTTTTAGGAATCAGGTTGAGACACATTTACACTCTCAGCCATTTTAATTGGAAGTATGTTAAATATTGGAAGGATGCTATGTTAGCTGTTGCTTTCACATCTAATTGGCATTTAATCATCTCAAATTTCGCTGATTTTAATTGTTTAATTGTATATATTATATTGCTGTTGTTACTCAGTTTTATTGTATAATGTAAACTGCCCTGGGATAAATATTATGGGTACCATATAAAAGCCTTGACTGTCTGAATGAATGAATATTTTTAGAATATGTTATTGCAGCACGATCCCATGTCTGTTCAAAAGTAAGTCCTATTGAATGAAATGGGGCTTACTCACAGGTAAGTGAGGTTGGGATTGCAGAGTTAGTTACCATAAGTAAAGTATGCTTCACTGTAAAAATCTCATCTCTCATCATCAAGATCACCCTTAGAGAAAGCAACTCTCATCATGTAGCCCTTTTGTTCCAAAGGGGTTTTCTCATCCCCTACTTCAAAGCCAGCTCTCATCTATTGCAAAGGGCTGCCTTTTCTTTCCCAGGTAACCTGAGCAGCAAAACAGACTTCAGCACAAAGATGGATTCTGCTTTAAAAACTATGACAACAACAACCAGTCAATGTCTCTAGCTTCTACATCACTGGCCAAGAGCTAGACTGATAGCAAGATAGAGATTATTTTCTAATTTCCTCCTAGGAACCTGCATATTAATTGCATCCCTGTGAGGAAATAGCTTCAAACATGCTTGTCTCTGATCAGCTCGATCAAAGTTTTTGAGAGCTAGGGATTGGGAATATAGGTACTCTTTTAATGCAGAAGAGCCTTCAGACTGGCTGGACTCATAGAAATGTTGTCCCACAACTTCTAAATAAGGATAGTTCAGAAATCATTCTCTCTACTGCTGTTTATGCTCTGTGTCCTAAAGGGGATCTGTGCTATCCCAGGTTCTGATACTGGTTTGTGTTATTGGTGGGATGAACATGCTGCCATGTTAATCAAAATCTCTTCCAGGGAAGCAGAAAGGGGAATTGATTTTTAACTTCAGGAATCATCTGGAAATATCTTTACTTCTAACATAAGATAACTTTTGCCTTTTGTCTATCCAGAGCATGCCCTCTCTTAATAGTCGACATTTCATTTTATTTCTTGATTATACTCCAAATCTACTTTCCCTTGAACATGTAAACTGAAAATAGTAAGGTCTTGCTTAATTAAGTCTGCATTGGGATCTGGGTGGTTGTCAACAGGCTCAGTTTGCCCTGTATGAGTGACATACTGCTTGGCTAGGCTAGTGAGAAAAACCTATGGGAGTCTGGTAAACTGGTAGACTTAGAAATTGGCAAGTGAGGCCAGGCTCTCTACACCTTGAAACTCATGTTGAATTGCTGATTGAGAATCTTGTTGCTTTGTTAATTGACCTATGGGTGAGAGTTT
Source organism: Podarcis filfolensis (assembly GCF_964270895.1). Taxonomy (NCBI): domain Eukaryota; kingdom Metazoa; phylum Chordata; class Lepidosauria; order Squamata; family Lacertidae; genus Podarcis; species Podarcis filfolensis. The sequence continues at coordinate 73,303,548 of NC_139607.1, forward strand.
CTGAATTTCTAGCAGTGATGGGGAAACTTTTTCACACTTAGGGCCACATGTCCTTCTGTGCAACCTTTCAGGGGCCACACACCAGTGATAAGGGTGGGGCCAGAAGGAAAAGTGGTCAGAGCAATGAAAGTAAGCCCTCCACTTTGTGCAGTTGGCTAGTTTCTACACACATGCACATACCCCTCCTTGTTCTTTGACTACCCCTGCCTAAAATCGTGTATGCCACAATGAAGTGAACACCACTTGCATGCTAGTCTTTGCATGTTAGATATTCAAGATCAATCTGCATTTCACAGTTTAACCAGGCTGTTGATAGAGAAAAACAAGATAAGAAACTATGGGAATATGTGCCTTGAAATAATGGATACTTCTGAGTGGACATGTATAAGTTGATTAAGCTGTATATCTGCCAGAACGTGTTAGAATGCAACTGGATTTGTTTGTGTCAGCATATGAGTAGGGTGCCCTGGTTGGCCCATCACCAGTGAGGTGATGGGCCAATCAGAACAGGTATTTCTAGCATCAGAAGGGAGAGATTTTTGAAACAATGTTGTTGTTTAGTCGTTTAGTTGTGTCCGACTCTTCGTGACCCCATGGACCAGAGCACACTAGGCACTCCTGTATTCCACTGCCTCCCGCAGTTTGGTCAGACTCGTGCTGGTAGCTTCGAGAACACTGTCCAGCCATCTCGTCCTCTGTCGTCCCCTTCTCTTTGTGCCCTCCATCTTTCCCAACATCAGGGTCTTTTCCAGGGAGTCTTCTCTTCTCATCAGGTGGCCAAAGTATTGGAGCCTCAGCTTCACTATTTGTCCTTCCAGTGAGCACTTAGGGCTGATTTCCTTAAGAATGGATAGGTTTGATCTTCTTGCAGTCCATGGGACTCTCAAGAGTCTCCTCCAGCACCACAATTCAAAATTTGAAACAATAAGACCAATTAAATATCACCAGACCTGTTATAATATCAGCAATAAGATTGCCAACACCTGCATTTCAAGCTAGCTTCTGATAACTATATACCTGGAGAGGTTTGCCCCCCCCCCCACAGAATAACCTACCCACGCAGCTCTTAAAAGCACAGAATTAAACTTTGAGAAGGCAGGAGATATAGTGCATTGTGCAGACCTGAGAGCCTGTTGTGTACAGTTGAGAAATGGCAATGTAGTTTACAGCAGTAACACAATCCCTTAATACCAGCATCTAATAGGCTAAACATTTCAGATGAAAACCAAAAGCTGCTAGAATATATTTTGGGATTTTGTGCTCAAAGGAGCAAATCCATTAGAAAACAGTCAAGGTTATATGGGCTACACTTTGTAATGTGCATTTCCACCTGTTTCACAGCATAAAGATTCATAGCGGAACATCCCTGCTAAGTGCACCTGGTCTAAGAACATCTGTTTATGGAATAATTCACAAGTGCCTTCCAATTTGTGAATGCTAGGGTCAGAAGAGTAAACAAACAAACAAACAAACAAACAAACAAACAAACCAGATACTGGCCAGCACTTATTCCGAACATCTACAGCAGCTCCATAAGCTTAGATATAGTCTTTCCATGAATACGGAAACAAGAGAGGCACATGTAGTCCTTTGTCGTATTGTATAATTGTGGTATGGCAATACAGTCCTTGTCCCGAGTTTCAATGCAGGATGAGTAAGTCCTAGTTATCCCTTTATTTTGTTAAAGCAAAAGCCCACCTTATCAAAGGGGCATCATAACATCAGGTTTCAGCAAAGCTACTCTAGGAGACAGGTGACTGAAAATATGGTCTCATTTTTTAGTACATTACAGGACTTCTAAGCTCCATTAGGGTCTTTCATGTGCTGAAAAATGGTTTCATAACAGATTTTGAGATTCATTTAAGAAGATACTGGGACATACAAATGCCTATGGGAAAAACTGATGAATGGCTTTGGGGTGTGAGTTGCATTGTCCACTCAGCTGGCTCTTGCCGCATCATGTAAGACTAGTATACTGTTTAACAGAAGTAGCTGCTTTCTCTGTAAACCTTTTACACTGCTTCTGAAGAATGTGGACTAAGTTTACAACCTTATATACACTTAGCTGAACAGAGTGGGCAATACTTTTGAATAGGCATGCATAGGATTCCACTGTTAGTCTTTTTCAAATATGGCCCCAAGCACTTCCCTCAATAAATGGGATACTTAAAGTACCTTATGAATCTCATCAGAATAGAATAGTGTGAATTCCATGCTAACTAGATTTTAAAAATAGATGGTTTTACTGGAGAAAGGCTGGAGCACTTCTACAGAACATCTGATTTGCATGTAGAAAGTCCTAGGTCCCCAGCATTTTCAGGCAGAAACCCTGGAGAGTAGCTGCCAATGAGTATAAACAATGTTGAGTTAGATGGACCAATGGTCCACTGAATTTCTGCAGAAACCTTGCAACCAAAAATTTGTTGCCTATACTCACTATTTTCTCACTAGAGCCTCTTTTGATGTATCCCTCAATTCTCTGCCCTCCCTCCTTTCAAGAGGGGCCGGAACTAATTAAATGCACCTGTTAACATGACTCAGAACTAATTACCATGACATTTTCACACCTGGGCTTCAATGACTCAGCACAAGAGCTCACTATTCCCTCTCTGGGCTTTTGGGAGTAGCAATTAATATGTCTGGCAGAGTGGGTGTATAAGGCCATCAGATGCTAGCATTAAAACCACTGCCTTTGTGGCTGGGCATGTGGGAGTTATTCACGGAGGGAAAACAATCTAATTAAGGTTGTCTTATGGATCACCATCCTGCCACATCATTCACAGAACTCAGTTTGTGTTTTAGGGGCCAGGTCTAGGGTGACCAGGTGAATAAGAGGACAGCACTTCTGTACCTTTACTAGTTGGGAAGAAGACTGAAACTTACACCTGCTGAAATTCCCTCTTCTGTACAGTTATTTAAAGTAAAAGAGCTTTAACGAGGCCAACCTAACTTGGGCCCAGTCTTGTATGGGATGTTCATCAGAGCTGAACATGCCTTCCTGTTTTGCCATGTTTGGCTCAACAAGAGACAGTGCAAATTCATTCATTTCAAATTCCTTACACCTTTCATGATTTTGCTTTTTCTTCTTGAAGGACATGTTGTTTCCCTTTGAGAATTATCAGATGGAGGAAATGATCATGGTGGGTAAGAGGATTAAACCTCTTGTGCCATCGTGTGTTTCCATAAGTGCTTATTGCAGTGTCTGAGGGCAGTGGTGGGTTTTCTGGGATATGCCCTTGGAAGCTGAGCTATGTGAATCGTTTGATTTTGTTGAAGTTAGAGTGGGTGCATTTTGTCTGTGTGGATTTTAAACAAAGTGTGCTAATTGTGTTGTGTTCTGGTTAAAGCCGCAGTCTTATTACCTCTTACTTAGGAGTAAGCACTATTGAACTCAGTGGGAGTTGAAGTCGGACGGACAGATGCACTTCTTGAGCTAATAGTAGCATTGAAAGGAGTGAGTGTCAACATGAAAGGGTCTGAGTAGTCATGCTTAAGACTCTGCTATAAGTGCCACTAGAGCAGCTTTCTTCAATTGAGTACCCACCAGATGTTCTGGACTCCATTTCCCATCAGCCCCTGCCAACATAGCAAGTTGTCAGGGATGATGGGAGTTGGAGTCCAAAAGGTCTGGAGGACCTCAGGTTGTGAGAGCCTGAACTAGGGACTAATTTTAAACCAACCAGGGTTGGTAGCTCGAGCACCAAGAGCAGAAGAACGGTAAAAATATATTTGAATGGACTTTCTCACTAACTGTCAAAGGATTGGTGCTCAAACCATTACAACTACCATCAGTACCACTTTTTTCACTGACTGCCCCAACAGATAACTTACAGCTTGCATGAACTACTGAGGTCCTACTGGAGGTTTAATGTCAGGACCCTGTAGGGAGCAATCTGTTTTTGGATGGGTAGCAGATTTCAGTCTTAAAGTATGGCATTTTTCTTTATTTATTACTAAGGCACACTGACACAGAATTAACTCCTAAAAGAAAACATATTTTAATCCATTTGCATGGCAGAAGTCAAATAACTCTGAGAGCTGAAGCAACTGATTTTGACCTCTGCCATCTTAACTGCAAGTGCTGGTAATTAGTGAGAGGAGGTAGCTGATGCTGTGTCCTCATAAGCAATTATGTTAGTCAGTGATAATGCTTGCATCCTTGACAAACTAATATGCTTGCATGAATATTCCTAACTTCATGTCACAGGTCTGGTCTGGTGTATCTGTTGTATGGTGCTTAATTGACACATCCTACGAAGGTGATACAATTGCAATATGTTAAACTAGAAACTATGGAACACAGCGACTAACTGGATTTTCATTTGATTATGTTAATAACGAGTGATACTTATGGTCAATCTGTCTCTCTGGTGGTACACGAATAGTGTGTGATTTCTTCACTGGCATTACTGAAAACTTCATGGAGGGAGGGTAGGAAACAGCCATGAATGCTTGGTTACTTTCTTGGCCAGAGTTGGCCATTCAAGAGCAGTAACACACATGGCAGAGCACAGTATTCCCAAAGCATTGCTCACTATGCTATTGGCTCTGTTACTGAGCACTGTGTTGGTTTGACATTGGTTTGGTAGTTCTAAGGGAGCTTCTGACTGTTCATACCTATGTTAGTGTAGTTCCCTTTACACACAGCTGAGATACGGAAGTCATTTCCCCATACTCCAGAAGCATGTGGATACCCCAGCCATGTGGGCATGGTTGATTGTGTGGGTCATCTTCTCTAGATCAGTGCAGTATTGGGGTGGAGGAGCCAAATGACTGGCCTATCCTTTGTGGTAGCAATACACAGTGCTCAATAGCAGTGGATTGCACCAAAGTAATGTAGACCTATCGCTGCATGTGGTGTGTGTCTGTACATTTTCTGATTCCATTCCATTCAGTTATCCAAGGTCTATCAGAATCCGTTTAGTCACCACTACCAATACTAGAATAAAGTCTGGAAAACAGCAGTATACAATATTTGAGCAGGTAGTGGGACAAGTCTTTGAATGAAGAAACAGACACATATTGACACAGTCACCTATTAGTTCATGCTGAGATTGCTAGAGTGATGCTTGGAAAACTTGATTCTGTGAACATCTTGTGCACTTGTTTCAATTTTCTGGACCACAGGGAGTTAAATGAAGATATAACACTACTGTACTGATTTCACATCATTTCCCCCCTGCAGTGAAAATATTTTGTGGGTGGGTGGAGGTTTTGTATAAATAAAAGCAAGTTTGTATGACAAGGTATTGGACTATTGGGTTGGGATGCCCTGCTCTTTTTACATAGGAGTAACTAAACCACAGAGCCTAGCGCTTGCTGATCAGAAGGTTGGCAGTTCTAATCCCTGTGACGGGGTGAGCTCCCATTGTTTGGTCCCAGCTCCTGTCCACCTAGCAGTTCGAAAGCATGTCAAAGTGCAAGTAGATAAATAGGTACTGCTCCAGCGGGAAGGTAAATGGCGTTTGTGTGCGCTGCTCTGGTTTGCCAGAAGTGGCTTAGTCATGCTGGCCACATGACCTGGAAGCTGTCTGCAGACAAACGCCAGCTCCCTCGGCCAGTAAAGCGAGATGAGCGCCGCAACCCCAGAGTCGTCCGCGACTGGACTTAACAATCAGGGGTCCCTTTACCTTTAACTAGCAAGGGCTTCCCTTAAATAAGCTTGTCCTTATATCAGAAGGAGATCTCTCTGTTTATCCTCCCTCCTTATTCCTCTCAACTATGAAAACAACCTCAAATAGATTGGCCCAGTTGACTCTTCTCTTCCTGAAACTTGTTTTAGTGCTATTGCAAGTCTGTGCGTATCTGTAGATATACACTGAGGTGAAAGGAGGTCAATCAAGCCTATCACTTGGATTGTTGGCCAATTTGCAGAGACAGGCAAAGTCATCTTGGCCACCTCCTTTATATGAGAGGTATAGGTTGGTGATGGAGCACCGTCTTTTGAAAAACCTCAGAGCTATAAGTTATAAGATATTCTGGTATGGTCCTTGGAACAACATTCTAGGCACCTATTGCACAGTATTTAGTGAGAAAATAGCAACAGTGCCATCTGCTGATAATTAAGGAACTGCAGCTATTGCTCCACTCATTGAGGCCTTCAAGAGTTCTCATGTTCAAACTGAATTCATTAATCAAGTAATTTTTATTATAGAGATCCTGTACACAAAAGGGGGGGAAAAGATTGCAGTGGAAAAGCATCTGCTCCTTATGACCACGTGCTTTGTATAGCATTTAGAAAAATACAGGGTGCTGAACTTTCCTCTTGTAAGTTACAAATTGTGAGATTTTTTTCCAGAGGTGTAGCCATGTTAATCTCTTGCACTGAAACCACTTTAAAGACATTGATGTGTAAATAAGCACATGTAGTCTGCAGCCCACATGGTCTTAATATTATCATTTTAATATTGCCATAATCATTATTGATATATTTCATCAGGAAGGCAGGTGAGAGTTAATAATAATAATAATAATAATAATAATAATAATAATTTACTATTATTACATTTATACCTCACACATCTGGCTGGATTGCCCTAGCCACTCTGGGTGGCTTCCAACACATAGGAAAACATAACAAAATGTCAAACATTAAAAACTTCCACTTACAGGGCTGCCTGTACCCAATGGTTTCTGCCTTTAGTTTGAGTATTATACTAGCAATCTTTGATTCAGGAGACAAGATGGAACTCTAATAATTACATTAAAATGGTAACAATGGCACAATCTCCCTCTCTTTTGTACAGAAAATGGAAAAATGGATTCTGGATGTCATTTTAACACCCATCCCAATTTTGTCATTTTCTCTTGTAGGGATCAATACCATCTCATAGCATGAATCCTTCCCCACCTCTTGTTTCCATGGCAACGCCTAGCAGTCAGGATTTTAAGGCCTACTGAAGGAGTGCCACACATACTTAGGTGACTCATAAATGGCATGCTGCTTTTTGACTATGGAGCTGGAAGACTACAACTGAAGTGGTATTTGGGGGAAGGTCATAACTATTTGTTTGGGTCCAGCATTCATAAAGGACTGCCTCCTTTTGTATCGGCCTTCCCAGACCCTTTAAGTGTCCCTGTTTTCCAAGGACAAGCCCAAATTTACAGAAGCCATCCTGGTTTCTGATTTGATCCCAGAATGTCCCTCTTTTCCTTAGAACATCCCTATTCTCATCCCGAGCTAAGGAGATAAGTAGCTATACAATCTTTAGAAGACATCTGAAGGCAGCCCTGTCTAGTGCAGTTTTTTTAATGTTTAGTTATGTTTTTATATGTTGGAAGCCACCCAGAGTGACTAGGGCAGGCATGGCCAAACTTGGCCCTCCAGATGTTTTGGGACTACAATTCCCATCATCCGTGACCACCGGTCCTGTTAGCTAGGGATGATGGGAGTTGTAGTCCCAAAACATCTGGAGGGCCAAGTTTGGTCATGCCTGGACTAGGGCAACCCAGCTAGATGGGTGGGGAATAATAATAATAATAATAATAATAATAATAATAATAATGTCCCTATTTTCATCAGAGAAATGTTGGAGGGTATGCCTTCCTGCTACCTAAAATCTAATAGTGAGGCCCTTATTTGTGTCCCATCTATGAAAGAAGCACAGTTGGCTGTGATAATAGTTAGGGCTTCTTCATTGGCTGAACTCAAACTGTGGAATACCTTGTCCCATGAAGTTTAGGTGGTCCATCTTTAATCACCTTCTGCTGACTATTAAAGACTTTTTAAAAATCTGTTATGCATGCACACACCCATAAAATGTATATTGTAGGAAGCATCCCACAGCTATTGAAGATTTCTTTTTGTCGCATCTTGGTAAACTTGTGTCCACTTCAACTGTGTAAAAACACTGACCAGTCCTTCATGGAGTACAGCACTTGACTCTGCATTCACATTAGTACCAGTCTTCACATACTTCTCTCAGAACAAATTTGAGAGTTTAAAAATAAGCACTCCAAAGGGCTAGGGGAAAAAAAATCTTTGCGGAACAACCACACGGGGTAGAAATAGCTTTTTAAACACTTGTACATGCAACATCTCCTTGCCAGCTGCCAGATGTCAACCCACAGCTGGAAACATATCCATGCCTGCAAATTCAAGCTGTGAAAAACACTTCACAGCTGTAGTTATGGTAAAGTCAGAATCCATACTTGGTAGGAATATCATGCAGGTGCTTCTGTCTGGGAGAACGGATCTTCGGAAGTCTATAACCCAACCCACCCGCACACATAAAAGCACTTAGCACAGAAAGCCTCAATTTGAATCATTTCCATCTTGGCAGATTTCAGATCCCTAATGTTTCCTGCACTCTGTGGACACACTCAAAACAACATATGCCTCAAGTGACTGTACCACAGAAGGTGAACCACATACTGAAGGGTGACGGCATGCTCATTAGAATTCACATGCTTTGACAATCAAACTGTTCTTGAAACAATTATTCCACTTGCCTCTGAACTTTTCTGACTGAACTTTTCAGTAAATGTTGTTCTGCTGCATTCTGGATTCCTCCCTCTTTTTTGTTGTTGTTGATGACACATTACCACAGTCTATCAGAGCTTTTTTTTTAAGGTAAAAGCCCCAAAGAACAGTGTTTGGGGTGTACCATAGTCTTAACAAGCCAAGATCTAGCACAAGGAATCAGATCTCAAATTTTAGCTGTGACCTGTGCAATGCTAAAATGTGGAACCCCCTGCCTCTCATGCAATGTTCTACCGCATTGTTATGGCACCCCCTTTAGCATGGTGCCCAGTGTGACTGCACTGGTTGTGTTACTCTAAAACCACCTCTGGTCAAGGTTCACACAATGTACCAGAAGCAAAGGTGAGGAGACTCCACAGTCAAACAAACCACCAGAGTTAGAGAGATATATTGCTTCCTAGACCACTACTGCCAATCCCCAGCTGCTGGTGGTAAAGGAATTTCAGGGGTAGTTTACTCATGAGTAGAACCCCTTACTCACAAACCACATGATGACTCAGGATCCATAGTCGCATGCTGTGATGTCTCTTTTATGCCAGGGCCTTTTGTTACTTGTGTTTTCATGGACCATGGGATAACTCCACCTCCTCTGACAGCTCCAAGGGCTCCTCAGCCGGTCCCACACTAAAGGGCTCCTCAAGGGAATCCACAACCTGCCCTTGACCTGTGGAGTGTCTGATTTGTCCATCAAGGACTCGGCATCAGGACCAGGCATGACAAACATTAGGAAAACATGCCCAGCAGTGGAGCAGGCTGCCTCTGAAAGTGGTGGACTTGCCTTAGCTGAAGGTTTTTAAGCATAAGCTGGATGGCTGCCTGTCAGGGACATGGTCATTCCATCTAGCCTTACAGATCTTGCACTGAACAAGCTCATCATCCCTGATGTCTTGCTAGCTAGGGATCATGGGAATTACAGTCCAAAAACAGCTGGAGACCCAAGTTTGAGAAACCCTGGACTAGATAATCTCCAAAGTACCATCCAACTCCTATTGTCAGCAGTTAGGTAGAAACACTCAGGGGAGAAGGGTGAGGATGGTGGGCCAGAGTGCTGTCCATTCCCCCAAGTCACTACTTCTTCTCTTTTACCTCTGAGCTGCCCTCAGAGCTACACAGCTGGCCAGATTTGGCTCAGGGGCTTCCAAGTGGAGATTCTTCACCTACAAGTCCTGCATGTGAGTGAATCTTTGAGTTTCACCCATGAGCCATCTCCACATACTGCGCTGCCTCCATGCGCTCCCTTACCTGCTGACTGAAATAAAACAAGCATGCTGATGAAATGTGTCTTCAAGATGATAGAACCGCTGTTGGCGGAGTGCTGTGTTATTTCCTCTGGAGCCGGAGAGAGTGAGTGGTGGGAGTGGGAGGCAGGCATTCAACAGGGAGACCTTCCCCTCCAAATAGCCCTAAATGTACCTCACAGTCTGCCATTCCCTCCCTGGGGTGTTTCTTTAGGTACAATTAAGGTTTCTGTGCTGGCGGAGGAAGCTCTGATGTTACTGTGTGAGCATGAGAGAAAGAGAGGGGGGAGAGAGACAGAGAGAATGAGAGTTGGGAAGGATGGAGAAATGAGCAGCAAGGCGTATATCAGGCATTTTGTTCTGCTGCCTGGGATATTCTCTCTCTCTCTCTCTCTCTCTCTCTCTCTCTGCTGAAGGTAGCTGTGGAGAGAGGAATGGGTGAGCTCGTCTTTCCTCCTGTGAATGCAGTCGTAACAGGGTTGAGGCATCACATTCACAAAGAGCATCACTCTCTCTCTCTCTCTCTCTCACGTCCCTCCCTCCCACCACCACCAGCAGCCCCCTTGAGTGATTTCTCTGGAGAGACATTACTGCTTTTGCCCATCAGCCAAAGTTGGAGGGTTTCCATGACGACCAGGCAGCTGGTGTCTAGACACAGTGAGAGATGCCTTGCAATGGAGCTGTGGTGCTCTCGCTTCCCTTCTCAACCCCTTACATACAAAAGCACACGCCCTGTGTTGCCTCCCTCCTCCTCGCCATTTACTACACACACACACACACACACACACACACACACACACACACGATGGTGTTTCTATTCCACAATCTTTAGCAAGAGGAAAGGATGGTGCAAGAACACCAAACGGAGCCTCCATCTACTCAGATTAATGAAGTCAGGAGGATGTTGCTTCAATGGATTTGGAGAGTGCTTAATTGGGTCAGGAAACAGCAAGCATCTCTCAGGATAGCACAAAGAGCTCCCTACCTCCCTTCTGCTCTTCTGTTAGGTTGAGGAAAATAGGTACATTAGAGAACACTTTTGTGTGGTGGGTGGGGCAGGAAGAAATAAAGTGTGTATAATATACATTTTTTGGGGAGCATACAAGGTAATTTCTAAAATACTGGTCACCTGAAGTACAGTTACCCCAAGACAATGCATTTCTTCTGTGACAATCAACCTGTTTTATTGAATTTGTTATTTTCAGCTCTTTATTTGCTTTACTTTTAAATACATTTTTATTCCCCCTTTCTGCCAAGGTGGTTTGCATTTTATAACCATAGCTTCTAATCAAAGAGACATGATACAGAGTTGGGAGGTTAGAGGAAGCAAAGCAAATTCAGACAACAGTTCTTTCATACTAGTTGCATAATGAACAACACAATCCTATACATGCCTACTCTGAAGTAAGTCCTGTGGGGTTTCATGGGACTTACTGCACCTGAAGTGTGCATAGGACCACAATGAAAGCTATAGAAGGATCAGGTGAGATGGGCTTTCCGGAGATGCTTCCTGGAGAGGAGAAGCTAAATCCAGAAGTGGCTTTCTGGGTGGGGTGCAGCCACAATGCTACCTTCCTTGTACGTGCACCACTGCTGCTTTTGAGGAGGGGGGTGGGTGGGAGATTTGTGCAGTGCAGACACATCCGCAGGAATCATGGATTGGCTCCACTGGTGCATTTGCACCACACTGACCTTCCTGCCCCTCCCCTTGCTCCCAACAAGCAAGTAGCCATGTTGGCTATGCTGTGCTTCCATGATCAGAAACTTTAATGCAGGCTTTACTGATGTTCTTAACAGTGACCTAGCTGCCAGAAAGCTAGTGTTGCAGCTCCACCTCACCTGAAGAGCCCCTTCTGCCCAAATCTGCATTCCATCTGAAAGAGATGTAGCTGTGTCGGTGCTGAACTAGTGCTTGCAGGTGGTAATGGGCTGGATAAGGCCTGAAAACATTAAAGCTGAATCCTGACAAGATGGAGGTTCTGCTTGTATGTCCAGAAATTGGGTGTTTCGCTTGTTCTGGAAGGAAACACACTTGTCTTAAAGGAGCAAGTAGGTAATCTGTGGTTGCTCCTAGATCCATCTCTGTCACTGGAGGCCCAGGTAGCATTCCTGGCAAGCAGGACCTATTTCCATTTTTTGTCATTCTTGGTCAATTCTTATAATCTGCGACATTGGGCTACACTGGAAGACATACCCTCCAACATGACGTGGCCCAAAACTGGGGCACCATCTTCTGGGTCTGCAGTTCCACATGAGTCACATGACCTGTGCAAGATCAAGGTCCCACAAAAAGTGTTTTCTTTTCAGGCACGGTGCCATGCAAAATTGCTGCCCCCCAAAGGCGCCATAGCTGAAAAAAGTGGGGGAAGCCATTTAACAAATTTGTAGAGCACCATTTGAGACCCTTTAACTAGATATCCTGGGACTGAACCTAAGACATCTGTGTGCCAAACCCCATTATTGAGCAGTAATATTTCACTTTTCTAAGATGCTATATCTCCTGATGGAGAAATAGCTTTAATTTCTCGATGGAGGACCCCACCCCCACTATTTTATTATATGTTGGCATATAAATCCTTTTATAAATAAAAGGAATGTATTATTGACATTAATTTATTAGCAGCCTGCTATATAATCATTTCAAGGTGATGAAGAATAAAACCAGAATAAAAAAACAGCTAAAAACACATAAATATAGCATTAAGTTCAAATTTTAATCAATTCTTAAAGGAAAAAAAAAACCATCTAATATGTTGATGCCATAAAACATCCTTGCTTTTCATTACAAAATCTCACCATTATTATTTCTGTAGACTTTGGTATACACAAGCAGATATCAAGTGGCCATTTAAGAATGTAGTGTTTAGTTAATACAGCTCCATTGAACTTGGTAGAGCCATTAGCCTGTTTGTTCTTAATTACCATGAGAAACAAATAATATTGGGTTATGAGAGAAATATCATTGGCTAAGGTTCTTTCCAAGGCCTTGGCTTTCCCACTTCTTTTCTAGATGTACTGCAGTCGTAATTCACCAAACAAAAGATAGTTCCTAGAAGCAAATATTTTTCAAACCATGGGTTATGAAGCTGGCTTGTTTAACAAGCCATTTTTTAAAGCAAACCAGGATTCCTGGATTGTAATGCTAAGCTGGCTCTTGGAAAGTTAAACTAAACTAGGAGAAGTCTTCCTGGATGCATGGGATGGGAAGGGGGAATACACCTGCCTGGCGCTTCACTTGGGCGGTTCATCAACATAATGCTAAACCATAGTTTAACGTTACATGTGAATGCAGCCATTAGCTTTACTAGTCCTAGGCAAATACAAGGCTAGGAACAGGTGAATGCTCACCTGATGAAATGTGGCTAGATTTGGCCCACAGATTTTCTAATGGAAATCTTGCCTCTAGGAAAGTGAAGTTCAATTGACTTCCAAGTTGCTGTGCCTTAGATCCAGGGATAAAAGCACTGTTCTACTTTCCTAATGGTCAGAGCAAAGGTCAAGGTGGATGCAAGCCAATCAAGTGGTTGATGTTGAGTGCCAAGGGAATTGTAATGGCTGTTTCCGAGTGAGCAGTGTCAACAATAAATATGAAAACCATGAAGGACAAATCCTCTGAGGCTGTTGGAAGGAATCTAGAGTGCTGATATGATTTATTTCTACTGGCACTGTGGTTGATCATTTAAAGATCCCACAGATATAAAAACAAAACCATAAGCCACCAGCCACAAAAAGAAAGTAAGATCAGTGGCAATGTGCTGTTGTCTGCTTCAATTTAATTAATCCTGGCAAGTCAAAGAGGGCTGGGCAGATCCCAAGAGACTGTCTTTTACCCAGAAATCCACTCAACCTAATTTCACCAATGTAGGGCAGCAGAAGGACTTGGCGCTCAGCCTACAGGCCATTAGCACATAGTGGAGATGGAGACAGCTGGGAATGCTGCCCTCAGTTGGAACTGGTGCCCCCCGCCCGCCTGACTCAGTTTTATAGCAACCAAGTTTGTATTTATTCACAGCACTCATTCATTTCCTGATAAATGAATGTGCACATCATCCTTGTCCTTTCAAGGAACTACAAAATGCACCAAGAAGCAAGGTTCTTAAGAAGCTGTGCCAGCAGGATTTTGCCTTATCTGCTGAAGGCCTCTTTGTTTACTGTAGTATGGTACAGAAGAGTGCTGGTGATTCCCAGGTGAAGGAAGAGCATTGGTTATTGGAATCTCCATGCACTAGACTCCAATTTACTTGAGAAAAGGTAAACTCTGTGTTAAGCACCTATCAGGTTGTTCCTTGGTTTAATAGTGCTACATGTGCAGAGAGAAAATGTTGAGATTGCTCGAACTGGGAATGGGTGGGGAGGCAGAAGTGGGTATTGAAAGTAAATGTAGATTACTGCATTGTTGGGAGTGAAAGCTAATCCAGAGTGCCCATCATAAGGCATTTACAATTCTTCCGCAAACCATGGTTTGGGAAGCAGTGTTATTAAACCACAAAAGGATAAGATGAACTCTCCTGGATCAGACAATAGTCCATGTATTGCAGTGTGCTGTTTCCAACAGTGATAAAGAGGAAGATCGTGGAAGGGCTATTAGAGGCAGACAGACAGAGGAGGAAGTCCATTTTCCATGAATATGCAATGACATTTGCCCACCAAATTGTAATTCTATGCATATTCAACGAAAACCCAATAATTCTTTTCTATTAAAGGTCCCATGTTCCCAGGTGAACTGACATGAAAAAGTCCTGCATGCCAAAATGAAGGGATTTCCCAAAGGCCAAAGTTACTTTGGAAGAGCTGTCAATGGCACCAGTGCAAGTAATGCCCCTTTGCTTTGGTTCAGGGAAACCTGGCTTTTTCTCACTTCAATCTCACAAATCTGGTCTCTTCTGACTCAATGTTTCTATCACCCAGATCACTTTCTAGTTTGTTTTATCTGCAGTTGCTTCCATTATTATTTTGGTCTTTAGAGGTGACCCAATAGTAATAGCTTAATTTTTCTATTATATACTGTGTATGCCCTCTGTATCCAATCCCTTCTGCCATGCCCCCTCCCCTGCTCTATTTAATTTTGCTCAGTGTAATTAATTAATTCAGTGTAACTATCACTCCCAGTTTCATTCAGTCATCAGCTTCTGTTGGAATCTCCATTTCTCCCATAACTATGCCTAGAAAGGATAAGGAATTCAGCAAGGCATGAGACTAGGAAGTGTAGGAGATACAGGGGCGCCAAAGTGGGGTTCTTCCCAAGCCACCCCCTTCACTGGCTCTGCTTCACACACCTCTCTGAATGTGTCATTGAACTCTAATAATACCTCTTGCGTGCCTGGATGCAGAAGAAAGAGACAGGTGTGTATATGTGTGTAGAAACTAGCCTACTGTACAAAGATAACATTTAGATGCATTGCTCCACCCATTTTAATTTTTATTTGCCTTTGGCTCTGCCCACCTCTGCAAGAAGGGGAAATGTTATTTTGAAATACTGTGGACTTTTAAATGTGTTTGTGGAAGGGGGTTATTGGTCTGTTTTTATTATGTATTTTGTGTTCTCATTTTGCATTTTTATGTTGTGAACCATTTTGTGATCTTCGGGTGAAGGGCAGTAGACAAATTTAACAAATAATAATAATATGGCACTTTGTCTTGCTCACCTCCTATAAATTCAGAAACTGGTGCCACGTCAAGTTACAAAGCAGAAGGATTCTGCGTTGCCAATTCAACATGAAGCTGTTGTTTTCGGGTGTACAGAGCTAGGTCCGCATTGCCAATTTCTAAGACTATTGGTCTACACAATTTCTAAATCCATACACACACAAACACACAACCGCTAGGCCCAGGAGCTTTCTAACCTGCATAGAATTAGTGTATTGAAGTCCCTTTATAACAAGAACAAGTAATGTGTGCCTCAGTCAGCTATTCAAGTGAACACGTAGAGGCTTAAAGTGGAGAGGGGATGAGGTGCATATGAAAGCCTCATTTCCAGAGTTGCAGAGCTCAACTGGAGTCATTCATGCAATCAGAAGAGGGGGCTCAATATGCTTAGAACCCTGATAGCACATGTTCAGCCAAATGTGCTTAGAAGCCATCTTTGGAACTTTCCCTGCTCAGGTCTGAAATGGAGCCTTCACATGGGGGGGGCATTGGGAGGGGGGCATTCCACCAACCCTCTTCCTAGCTTCAAGGTCATTCACTTGAACACCCAAATATGGCGCTCAACCTAATTTTTCCACAAGTTTCAATGTGTGAATCGAGGTTGGATTTACAACTTTGTGTTTGTATACCTTTCAGATGCTGTAGAAGAAACCAAACCTTCTGAAAGTGCCCAGCAGGAAGAAGCGAAAGAAGACGAGAGCAAGGCGGACCAAGAAAATGCCTGAACATTAAGAAATGACTCCCTGTTGCCCTGTGCTCCCTTCCTCTTTCCCCGTATCTCCCCTCCCTCCCTTGTTCCAATCTCACCCTCTCCCGCTCGCCCTTGGGCTGAGTCTGTCTGTCTTCCTTGTCCCCTCCGCTCCCCCCCACCCTTAACCCTTTTTCTCTCTGTGTGGCAAACATTTAAAGAAAAAAAAAGCAGGAAAAATCCCAGTCAAACAGTGTGGCTTAAACATTTTGTTTCTTGGTGTTGTTATGGCGAGTTTTTTGGTAATGATGATCCAATCATTTTGGGAAAATTCTTGCACTGTATCAGAATTGTTTGATCTGCGCGTGCGTGTGTTTGTCTGCCCACCACGAGTGCTCTCTCTCTCTCTCTCTCCTTCTCCCTCTCTCTCTCTCTCTGTTCCAAGTGTGTGTGCAATGTTACGTTCATCTGAGGAGTCCAAACCTATTGAGTGAGTTAAGGAAAGGAATAAAAAAAAAGAGAATGAACATTTTTCTTTTCTTTTCTCCCCTTTTCAATGTGATGATGATGATGATGATGGTGGAATGAACTAAAGGAGGCAAAACAAACAAAGCAAAAAAAGAAAAAAGAAAAAAAAGAAAAAAAGAAAACGGAAAACACAGAATGAGAATACAACCCCGGTTTGTTTTTAAAAAATAATAAAATAAAATAAAGCAAATGTGCCAATTAGCGTTACTTGTGACTCCCGGCTCCTTTTTCAAACTGCAGAATGACAATAAAGGAGAATAATTATGATGGTATCACTGTGATGCATTTCTGTAGCACATTGTATTTCAGTGGATCTTGTGTGTTTTGTGGATAGAAATTCATGCTTCAATTTTTATGCGGAGAACTTTTCTAAGGAGCAGTATATGTAAGAATGGCCACAGAAGTGTAATTTTCAGTCTGACATACACCAATTAAGGATCAGTTTTTTGATGTACATAGTAGACTGAAATTATTAAGGCACATAGGTTCATCCGTTCTGACATAACAAGGTACATGTAGCATCACATACTGCACAGTTTTTCTGTTCCATCTGCAGTCGCAGAGGATGGATGATTCAGGATCACCTAGCCGTTCCTTGTACACTTTCAGTGAAAATGAATGTCTGACAGATGTCAATATTATATGTCAGGTGTTAGCTAGGGAGGGAGGAGAAATCATCAGAAGGTCCCAGGGCAGGTTACAGCAATACAAAACACACCATTAAAAACAGATTAAAACAAAATTCCAATCACAATTAGAGTTTAGATAGATAGATAGTCAAATTAAGGTGCAATGAAGGTGTCAGACAAAGGTCTGTGGAGTAGGAATTCCACAATGTAGGGGCTGCCACAGAGAACGCCTTTTTCTGGGTCACCACCCCATTAATCTCTGAAGGCTTCCTGAAAATGAATGCCAAAATACAGCTTTTTTTTTTTAATTGCACTTCTCCAAATTTTGTGATGCAGTTCTCCAACCAAATGATGCATAAGAGTACATGCAGATTTGGGGAAAGCATGTCTAAAATGCATACATTTATGAAAATGGCATATGAAATGCATTATATTGGGAGAAGTTGGTTGCAAAAGTGTGGGCATTGCATACAAAATATTAGGAGAAATGCACCATAAAATGCTGATGAATTTTCACAAGGATTTTTTTTTTGGGGGGGGAGGGGAAATCTGCCACCGATGTGGAAATGGGGATAACAGAATGGATTATTAGAAAAACAAGAAACTGAAAATGACAGTTTTGTCCATCTCTAGCATTCAGGCTTTTGGAAATCCCAAGATCCAGCAACTGTAGCCAGTGGGAAATAGTGCCTGGGGGAAGGCAGACCCAATTACCTACTGCATCCCATGAGCTATATGTCCCCTTGGACAAGTACAGTTCTACAGCCGATTTATTCCTGATCAGGGATCCTAACAGCATAATTTAGAGAGAAAGAAAGACTTTGTTGTCACTATTGTTAAACCGCAAATTGTCCAGCAATCTACCTTCTGACCATCCCTGCTCTATGCAACTTCAGTCTCAACTTCCTGTAGCTTTACAGTGCCCTCTGCTGGTTGGCTGCTAATTTGCAAAAGAGGGAAATGTTTATTAGGCAGCGGTAGAAGGAAAGCACCGTAGAAGTTACAGGGACTACTATAGTTGATGAAACAGGTGGGTCTATATAGTCTAGAAATCTGACTTAGCCATTAGCAAATTCCCACTATTTGACAGAAACATATGTCTCCTATAATGCTTGTAGGTGTTGTGAATGAGTAGCTCAGTATCCCAGTTATGTACAGGTTAGCTTTAGGAGTAAAGTGAAAGACAATATAAGCCTCTGATCAAATCAGAGATCCTGCAGACCATCTCAGTGCCTCCTACCTGAATTATTTCCAAAGTACTTTGTGATATATTTAAATACCAGGCCTCCCTGGTCTTACCGGAACTTGAATAGCTCATTTTTGAGACAGCATCCCAAACAAGCTAGCTGAGGACCACCTGTTTTGAGTCAGTGGAGAACAGCTTCCTACAAAACCCCACAATTTTGCTAGTGTTCACTATCTGAATATACACTAGGACCAGTTTCCCTTATCTGATGAGACCTGACAGCCTCAATAGCTCAAGGCATGTATAGCTGTCTGCGTCTGCTGTTCTCTTTATTAGCTGTGAGAGCAAACAGTTTAATTGTATTACGGGAAAACCATTTTTTAAAGGATCCTTCTGTAAAAAAGCTCTTAAGATAATCATAAATCCTGCAGGTGATGCCCTCTCACTGCCCTGATTAATGTCACTATATTGTCTGCGAGCCTCTTTTTAATAGGACTTTCTTCTCAGTGAAGGCTGGAAACAATAGCCACGGTGACCCTAAGCAATAGTGTTATACAATAGCACATGCTTGATAAACCCGCTAGCCCCACAGCTGAAACACCCAAAAGGATGCTGTGTCCAGAGATGATGCTGAAGTTCTCTGATCTTGGGCTCACAAGTCAAAAACCTCCCTCAAAGGAGTACCAACAGCCCTTGGGCAAATGTGATCTCCCATGGTCCTCTGGGCTTAGAGTCCTGATGTGCTGTTGCACAGGAAGGAAGGGGATGAGGGGAGAGTGGGCAGTGGGGCTGGGCTTTAGGAAACACTGATGGCTGGTGGACACAGGGACATTTCTTCCAGGCTCTCAGATTGACTGGTACAATGAGGTTTTCCCATTCTGTCCTCCTCCCCTGGACGATCTCAGTACTTTTCAGAATTAATCCAAGATAAGTTTTGGAAACACTTCCATCTCTAGTCACCAAATACAGTGGAACCTTGGGTTGCAGACATAATCCGTGACAGAGGCACGTCTACAACCCGCCGTGTTCGCAAGCTGAAGTGCCGCGTCTGCGCAGGTGCCGGCGCAATTTGGCGCTTCTGCGCATGTGTGAAGCATGATTTAGTGCTGCTGTGCATGCGCAAGTGGCAAACCCCGGAAATAACCCATTCTGGTACTTCTGGGTTTCCCGCGGTCCGCAACCTGAAAACACGTAACCTGAAGCAAACATAACATGAGGTATGCCTGTAATTTGTTTGGAACAGTGTGTTTGAATAGAATCCTAGTTAAAAATGAGAATGCTGGGAAAGAAGTGAAAGGAAAGGAAAGGAAAGGAAAGGAAAGGAAAGGAAAGGAAAGGAAAGGAAAGGAAAGGGAAAGGGAGTGTATGGCAAACTCTGGGGCCTTAAGGAAGTTAAATCCCTGACATCTCCATACAGAGCTGAAAAAGATGCCTGCCTAGGAACTGGAAAGCTGCTGCCTACAATACTGAGTTAGATGGACCAATGGTCTGACTAAGGACTCAGCTACATTAGTAAACAAACAAACAAACAAACAAAAACAGTTTTACAAATGCGCTGTAACCCTGTGACACCAGATGGCGCTGTAGAGCTGTAATTGGAACTCTATGAAATTTTGCAACTTTGAGCTAGAAAACGGTTTTTTAAAGATCATTTTCAGGTTGTTTTTTAATAGCTGTGTAGATGCCTGTGTATAAGGCAGCTTCCTCTGTAAGGTGAATGAGTACAGTGTGGCAGATGGAATTTAAACTAACTATGTGAATTCTCCTAAGAAACTAATATGCTTCCTCTGCAGATGTTTTATTTAGGGAGGGGCAGTACTTCTGGTGGTGGAACTAACCTTCTGGGGTAGTTTGTCCACCATTAATCCCCACCCTGCACTCAGCTCTCACCTGGGACTCCCAGAAGCTGTCAGCATGTGACACCCCACGAACGGCTTCAACGGGCCAGCTAAACCAGGTGAGGGTAGTCAATGGGCCTCAAACCCTCTGTGAGTTAAGAACTTCCCCTGTATGCAAAGATAGGCTCCAGCAAATTGAGTGGATGAGACCAATAGTAGGTTCAACATTCAAGAAGGCTGTTTCTCTGCAGGTGGTAGAGGGAAGTGAGGGATAGTTGGCACTCGTCAACCTGGGAAAGCAGCTCATCTAGGAGAAAGAAAACTGATCCTGAACCCCCACTGCCTTGTGGGATATATTTGGGAGAAGAAAGGGCTAAGGAGTAAACTCTACACAAATCCAGAGTGGAGTCCCTAAGACAGTTGGGTGACAGCTTGTACGCTTCCTTCCAGCAATTCATGTGTAGCCAAAAATTTTGCTCTGCTTTCCTTTGGACCACATCAGTGAGGCTGAAAGGAGGGTCTTGTCATCTGGGCAGCGCAGGACCTCCATACACCCTGCCTAGGCTTGTACCCTGTGGAGATCACTTCGGTGTTGCTAACAGCAGTTTGCCTTCACCCCTGAAGGCACACTTCATTGTCCCTCAAGACAGATGGATGACAATAATGACAACATTTTTATCTTGCCTTTCCTCCAAGGTGGCATACATAGTTCTGCCATTTTCTCCTCTGGGCAAACCCTGAGCAAACCCATTGAGCAGACAACAATAAATCTTCACTAACTTTTGATTTTTTTTTACAAATGACTATTAACTTTTGAGAACACTGCCGATTAGCACAAGTGCCAAGGGAAAGGAAACAAGGGCTGCTTTAGAAGTCAGGCAAGGTAGCTCAGTCTAATAACCATCACCGACTTGAAAGCTTTTCTGAAACAATGAAATTGTACATTTATGCTTCACACTGTTCATTGCTAGGCTTTTTAAAGCCCTTGGGTCTGAAATCTCCAGCCACCTCTGAAACATAGCCGCTGTTTAACAAGGCATAACAAGTTTCAAGAGGAACACTGTTAACAGGTTAGCACTGCAAAGGCAAAGATGAATACAGGCCCTAATATATTAACCAGCTTTTGATCCTTTATTAATTTTTTTTAAAAAACCTAGAAGAACAAGGTTTAGTGCTACTGCTTAGATCAGGGATTTTCAAACTGTGAGCACTTTACGATGGATACCACACAGGATTCCAGAAGACCAGGTAAGCCAAGTCCACATCTTCTAATAAACAAGTAAGACATTTACCCAGAACTTTAGCCCAATTGTTTCCTCTTCCTCCTAGTTGCAGATTCCATTTATTCCACCATGATCCTAAACACACTGTGTCCCATTTCCTCCTACAAGATCCCTCCAGCCCTACTTCCTCCCCTCTCAGTCCTTAACACTAGCTCTCATTTTACACCATGATCCTTGGTGAAGGATCATTTTACACCATGATCCTTGGTGAATGGAGCATGAATTGGTTGTGGTAATCTTGCTGGCTTGGTTGGGGTCAGCCAGATGGGCCCCAGATAGCACTTTGGGACAGTGCTAATCTCCCCACTGTTGGAGGAGACTCTTGAGAGTCCCATGGACTGCTAGAAGATCAAACCTATCCATTCTGAAGGAAATCAGCCCTGAGTGCTCACTGGAAGGACAGATCCTGAAGCTGAGGCTCCAATACTTTGGCCACCTCATGAGAAGAGAAGACTCCCTGGAAAAGACCCTAATATTGGGAAAGATGGAGGGCACAAGGAGAAGGGGACGACAGAGGACGAGATGGTTGGATAGTGTTCTCGAAGCTACCAGCATGAGTTTGATCAAACTGCAGGAGGCAGTGGAAGACAGGAGTGCCTGGTGTGCTCTGGTCCATGGGGGTCATGAAGAGTTGGACACGACTAAACGACTAAACAACAACAACAATCTCCCCACAGCGGACCCACCTGGCTGGCAGGCTCACCAGGGCAGGGGCAATGATTCCACCCAGGCAAGATTTTTCCCTCACTCTTACAACACCCAAAAGCAACTCTACCTCCAGACCTGCTTCGAGATACCTTCTAAAAATGCAGGGCTAATGATGGGATGTCAGCATTGGGTCAGTATTGTAGTACCCGGATCAGTGAGAAAAGCATTATTAGCTTAGAGGATGGTAGGAAGCTGTTTTATATCAAACCAGACCATCCCTCCACTTGGCTCAGTATTGTCTTTTGCCTGTAGCTCGCCAGGGTTTCTGTCAGGAGTTTTTCCTCTGCCTGGCGATGCCACCGATCTACTGCATGCATAGATGTGCCCTACCACTGAGTAACAATTCTTCCTCATACTTGACGAGGTCAAGGTAAAACTTGACAAATCTTGCAATAAATAAAAATCCAGCTAGTTAGCATTTGTAGAAAATAAATAAATCTCATCCTCATATAAATCATGGCCAAGCTCTGATATTAGTTAGCAAATTTACAAAATTCAAGTGAATCGTCCCCAGGGTTCTTCTACATAGTTCACTTCAGTGTATGACATCAGTCCTGGGGGATCATTTTCACAGAATGCTGTGAGCAAAGTAGCACAAGATTTATATTTTGGGAACCAAGGTACTTTCATATTTGACAGTTTGAAAATATTAGCACAGAGAAAAGAGTGCCATCTAGTGTATCAGCAACTCATAACTGCTTGTAGCACCCAAAGGATTTTGAAGGCCGTCTTCTACCCTATAAAGATTTGCCAGACTTTGGTTAGCAAGTAAAAAGTAAGGGCAACCCAACCTTTGATCAGTTCATCATTTGTGTGTGCTGAAAATTTCTATGATGTAGTACAAAACAGCACCATCGTCTTATTTATTTCGTGTTTCAAATTCTGTGATTTGCTTGCAAATAAACTGGTTCTGCTGGCAGACAAACTAGTAAAGCATGTTGCTCTTTCAAAGATGAACTGAAATTCCTTTTAACATATAGACATTGAAGATCAAGATCATATTGTCAAAGGAAATGGTTCTCTAGTGTTACTGAAAACACTGTAGTCTATCTATGTAGGTAGGAATGACAAGATGCCTCTTCCATTTAATTTGCACCCTGTAGGCAATTATAGAAGCTCAGTGCAGACAAATATGTAGTTGGAATGAGCACATTACAAGGCTGAGCTCTTGTCTGCTGGGTTGTTTCTCTTTACCATGTGTTCATCAGAACCTCTATACAGAATCTGTGCACACAAACAGGGCATGATCCAGAGCCAGCTATGTGCTTTTCATTTGACTAACACTAATGCCTGAATAGGGCTAGTATTTCAGTTACTCATGCATTTTCTTCTCTATTCACCACAATTTTTTGCCAGGGCAAAAAAAAAAATCAAGGCATCAATTTCTGTGAACAAGTAGGGTGGTATTCAATTATGCCATCCAGTCAGCACTGGCAGATGTAACTGGCAAAGTGCACATACTAACATTGGACATAGTCATCATGGCTAGTAGCCATTGATATCCTCATTTTCCCTCCACACTGGCTACTACATTGAGGGTGGTGATGATGGTGGTGGTGGTGGTGGTGAATTCCATAGTTTATCAAAGTGCTGTGTAAAGAAGTACTTTGGAAGTCCTGAATCTTCTAATATTCACCTTCGTTGGTGGCAACAGAGTCAAATGACTGAGGACCACCCCCCCTCTCATGTTCCAGATTGACTCTACATCTGGGGTACTGTGAGAAATTAAAGTATCAGTGAGGCCCACCACCATGGGCTACTTAAAGCCAAAAAGGGGGTGGGAAGGAAAGAGGCCTGAAGCAGGTGTACCAGCAAATGGGTCCAGGGCTGCACAGTGGTCACAATTTCTCCTACCAGCTTGGTTTCCTCAAAATAAGAGTTTCACATGTCCAGGCAGAATAAAGAGAATAATAAATCTATAAAGAAACAAACAAACATATAGAACACCATTCACCAACTTGGTGAAAACCCATCTATCCAGTGTGATACAAAAATAATCTGGAAGGCACCAGGTCGGTGATACAGAAGAATGGGGGAAGCATATTTTCATGCAGTTTATCGGTGTGTGCTTTTATTTATACTTAAAACGAAGCCCGGCCTACCAAGGCAGAGGGGCTGCTGGTCCCTAGTCATTAGGCAGCAGCAGCCTGGCCTGTTTGCAGTCTTAGCCTCTGTAATCCTCACTGGTAGAGAGGTCATTAATAATGCTTTCTAGCCTGTCACTGCATGCTGCATCTTTTGAAATCTATGCCCCTCTGGGCCCATTAGAGGGAGGAACTATGTCTGCTGAAACATATGAGTCTGGCAAGTACTGCCTGCTGTTCTTGTCTCAAAGCCAACACCACCATCCTTGTACACTAAAGAAGGCTGGGAGACTCTGGGGGAGGATAGTGAGTGAGAATGGGGGTGGGGACTGAATCAGAGTTGGGGTTAAAGCTGAAAGCCTGTGCCTCAATAGAGAGAGCAGGAATGGTGCCTAGCCCGAAATCAATGTATGAAAAGGATTCTGGCATCGGATGAATAAATACAGGAAACCATTTACCAAGTAGTTCTTTCCCCCTCTGTGCATATAGCCACTTGGAAAATCAGTTATCCATAAGGAGGTCATCTTCCAGTGCCCCAGTGAGGTAAGTTGGATGGCTGAAGGGAGGGAGAGAAGGAGAGAGAGTATGCTTATGGTATTGTTTTGTAAAGTGTCCTGGAAGCATCACTGAAGGCAAAGACAATCTTTTAAACAAATATGTTTGGCCAAACATCTACTCTCAATGAGAAATCTAGAGAAATAGAGACTAATAAAATTTCTCCTTATTTAGGATGGCCATATTTCTAGAAGTTGAGCTTTTTTTGGGGGAAATGAATCTCAAAAGTTTTTTTAATGTCCTCAAAATCTCAGACATTTTCCTGATTTCCTGAAATTCCCCCTGGATGCTATTTTCTCTGGTTAAATCCTGAACATATCCAGGAAATTCCAGACGTATGTCGACTATGCCTTATTACTACTTTGAAGAATGCCAGAAAAAGTGGCTTAACAGCTGCTTAAATGTATGCTATGGTAATCACTTGGTTAATCTGCCCTCTTTACTCACCCCAGATCTCCACCCCCTGCGACAGGGGTGTGGAATTTTAGCAAGGATATTCTAATGACTCTTAGGCTGCAACACCCACTTGAAAACAGCAGGACTTACCGTACTTATGAGTACAGAACAATCCAAACCATCCTAATGTTGGACTGTGTCGAATTAGGTGGAGACATCACTCAGTTGACCTCCCACTAATTGCCAAACACACGTGGTGAGGAGGCCTGTGGTCAGAATCCTTGCTGGAAGAGGTCAGCTGGAAACCTCTGCATTGGGGCTCTGCTGCTCTGCAGAACTATGCCAGAAGGGGGTGGTTTTTGGATTAGTCTCATCCGCTCAATCCACCAGAATCTGTCTTCCCATGCAGTGGAAATCCCTAACTCCCTGAGAGTTTGAGACTCATTGGCTAGCCTCACCTGGTTTAGCCAGCCAGTCAAAGATGGTGTGGCCACTGTCACATGCTGACAGCTTATAGGCGCCACAGGTGAGAACTAAGTGCAGGGTGGAGACCAAAGTTGGACAAACTACCCCAGAAGGAGCGTGACCCCCACCAGAGGTACAGAGGAAAAGGCATAGAAAACAAAATCAAGGGGAGTGCTTTAAAACATGTATCAGGTAACCACATCCATCCTTGTGGACGGCAATATCTGGAATCAATCTAGATTGAAAGCAGCATCTTGAGGATGCGCACGAATGATTCCAGATTGAGAAGAATACACATTAGTGCTGCGAATGGGTTAGTGTGTGCTTAGCCAAAGACTTCAATGCTACGTAGACATCCTTGGGAGTAAGACCCATTGAACTTCCTTCTGTCCGCTCACATCAGATTTGACTGGTTGACTGTATGCAATGTTCCAGCAGCCTCAGTTCTGGGTAAGTTGTTTTAAATATTTGAATTCCATATGGTGAAATCCTGGGAATCTTCCAGCCGGTGTCTTATCACGTCACTTGTAGTTCTAAAATGTTCTTAATTCTGCTGGAGCTTCTCTGATCATTTATGGAACGGGAACAGGATTTTACGAAGACTCTGGTCTTTGAAATATTCATGGGGCTTTAGTGGTGTGTGATTCATTTACTCCCCCTCCACCTTGTCTTAATGGGATGCCCGAGATTGGAAGAGGAGAGAGGAAACTCTGCTGGGAGAGCACCAGAGACAGCTCACTTGGTCACGAACTGAACTGGCCATACTCCACCCTGCACTTGCCTCTCAGATGCTACCCAGCAGAACTGACATTGGCCCAGCAAATGGCCCTGAAGTAGCTGTAGTACAAGAGAAGCGGGGGTCTGCACGTCCTACATCCTTTCCCAGGTTAAATATAAATACATGAGTTATGTAAGAGAGCAGCTCATCACAGAGGGGTAAAAAGCAAAGGAGCATAATCAAACTGTTTTGACAGATCCATTTGTGGCATGTGCAGGGATGCCTCCATTACACAATTCTGAAAAACTCGCATTTGAAAATTTGTATTTCCCTATCACCTTGAGAACTATTTATTCAGTTTCTGTACTATATATACAACCATATTTTTGAGCTCCTAAATACTGTAATTTATCAGAATGACACAACTTAGGAAGGCTAGTAAGAAAACAAGTATTTCCTCAGGTAGATAGATTTGGAGATACGTGCTAGCAGTCAATGTGGATTCAATATATACCAACAACTAGGATCTGGTTTTCATATGAAGTAGACTGAGATGGACAACCCTGAAGTGGTATAATACTTTGTACCATCTCACATTTCGGGAGAGTGAGCCACATGTTTTAATGTTCCTCCACATTATTTTTTTAAAAAACCCGTAGAAAATGATAATAAAAACACCAAATATATACTTGGGAAAGATTCTGGCCCTGTTAAAGTTTAATGTACATAAAATGTTGTGTTTAAGTGCATTGTAAGTTTTTTTGTATTGGGACAGAGGTGGTGATTTTCCACTTGGGTGCAGTCAGCTGTCTTGTGGCAGTTTTAGGTCTCTCCATTCAACAGGAGATTCGAAACCTGAGTGTATATATGCCAATGATGTTACTTGCAACACAGACACAGAAGCTGTGAGATGCTGGCATGCTGGGAAAGGAAAGACTTGCTTAAGTTCTTTCTTGGACCAGAAGAAGAAACTTTATGAAATGGAACCATTGCTGGTTCTTGCCTTGTTACATTCTTTGTTATTCTTTAATTGTTCTGCAATTAAAACTATAAAACTCATTCTTGTGGTGAAGAGAATTCATTTCTGCACAAGAGTCCAGATCTGGGAACTCCATTGTCCAACTCAAACACTCTCTGCTCTGCTAGCTCCTATTTTTCTGTTTTCAGGGTGCATTAAAACAGGAAGGCACGACTGGCAGGGAGGTCAGAGGTGGGATCTAAGTAGAGTTGAGGCAGAAGCCAAGGTGGTTTGCACCTTCCATGGTTTTGCTCACAGCCCTTGAAGAGGGGCTCCTTGTGTATTTTGAGCAGTTCTACTCCAAATGCTTGCCACACCACTGCCCTGCAGGGGACACCCAAACAATACTGTAGAACAGAGTGTGAAAGGCAGGAACAATGTGCCAAATTTTAGCATTGTACAGGGAGCTGCTGAAATGTGAGAGCCCAAAGTCCATTACTGCTAGCATGAGTGAACTTGCTCCACTCTATATGGCATACAGTGGTACCTCGGGTTACAGACGCTTCAGGTTACAGACGCTTCAGCTTACAAACTCCGCTAACCCAGAAATAGTACTTCGGGTTAAGAACTTTGCTTCAGGATGAGAACAGAAATCACACGGCAGCAGTGGGAGGCCCCATTAGCTAAAGTGGTACCTCAGGTTAAGAACAGTTTCAGGTTAAGAATGGACCTCCAGAATGAATTAAGTTCTTAATTCGAGGTACCACTGTATTGCCAAAATATCACTTCTGTTACCAGTTGCCTTCAACACTCTCTTTTTCCATATATGCAACACACTATATACATTCTTGTAAATCAGACTTCTCCAATCTTGTGCTTCCCAAATAGCATTGGACTACAACTTCCATTATCCTTGACCATTTCCATCATGCATGCTGGCCCGATGGGAGTTTTAGTTGAAAAGGTTTGTAGGGCACCAGGCTTTGGAAAGCTGCTTCAAATTGTGCTTGAGCTGCATGCATTAATCATGCTTCCCCTACACATACCCGCTCTGGGAGGAGAATGTTTATGGAAGTGTTTGCCCTAGAATTTGCAGTATATTCATAAAATTCATTATTGACATGCCCAGAATCATCCTAATTACCAGGTATTCATTTCCGCCCACATGCTCCTCCAACGCAGATCTGCATGGTGTGTCAGTGAATAAGTCTACAGGTTTTCAGCCTGTTGCCATTTAGCTCAGATAATCAAGCATTCAATGCCTCTGCTATGGTTTTTTATTTATATAATGGAGCAGGCTTGCAAAGCAGAAGGAGATTTATAATAGAAATAGAGAGGAATGTGGGAGTGTGGTCATGAACCATGTCCTCAGATTCTCTCTCTGAGAAGAAAATAAACTCTGAAAATTAGTAATGTGCAGGTTTCCCTACACTTGAGCCATAATTGGGTCACAGAGCACTAATGTCATTCTTTGAATGTGTGAAAAAGACCACTTATTTTTCAAGGGTATGTAAATTGTCTCCCAGTGTTTTCCCCATAGATGTTCTCACAATGTCACCCAGTAACTATACTCTGTGTGTGTGTGTGTGTGTGTGTGTGTGTGTGTGTGGAGGAAGGCAGCATGTTTCCTACACCAAAGATGTTTAGATCACAACTGATCTTTTCCTATACCATCGTCCGGGTCTGCACAGATGATGAGTGGTAGAGACCACCACCTCAAAAGCCTTCCAGAGAGGAGGAGATGGGGAGCGAGTATATCAGCACCCAATGTGCATCACCTGTTTGGTTCCTCACACTTGCAACATTACCCTTGAACGCCTATTCACAAAGACATCTGACCATGAGCAATAGCCTTTTCAAATATGCACAGCTCAGTTTAACTGCCAAGTGATTGTGGCTTATATTTTCAAATCATATAGAAGAAGGTTCGAAATCCTTCTTGGTGGAGGAAAGTTGCATTAACACTGCTCCCTTTTCCTGCACAAAGCACCATCAATAGCACCGGATATAGGGATTTAGGATGCTGATCGGATGGGGTGCAAAACTGAGAGGATCCATAACTGAGAAGATCCATTTGGGGGTGCCAAATTTTGGGTTTACTCAAGGTTCCTCATTATCAAAGTTTGCCCCTGCCATAAAAACATATTCCTGTTCACTAAGGAATATCTGATTGGTTGGGAGCATCCATATGACCCAACCCACAAAGGAAACAGAAGCAGAACCAAAGATGCAAATGACATCTAGTGAAGCCAGTGGCACCCAGCAGGATAGATAAAGGGGAATATTTTTACTATTAAACCAGTTTCAGAGAGATATTTCTAAACCCTTCTCCTCAATTACTATTTTTGGGCCAACAATAAAAATGGGAAGATAATTATTTGCAGCCCAGAATCTTTAGCACTTGTTGGTAGAATGACACTGGAGTGAACAAGAGAGAAGAAACTTCTATAGAAATGCAGGGAGAGTGTAGGCAGGGCTGTCTTCCTTGAAGAATCTATTTTCCAGCATTTCATTACTTTGAAGTTAATCTCCTGAGTGCTCAGTGCCCTTTTTTTCCTTTCTAACTCGGTGCTTCCTGAAATGCACTTCCATTTGTCTGCCTTGTGTTAATTTTCCTTCAAATGCCTCGTGCTGGTGAACATTAGGGTCATAAATGCTCCCTCCCTTCTATTCTTCTTTCTGCCAGGTTCCTAAGCATGTCTTGCTCTGTTAGCTCTGCTATCAGTCTGCTGCAATGAGACTGACTTTCGCCTTTTGGTGATCCAGTGCTTTAGGAAGGTGAGGCTGAGAGTAAATGCAAGGCGCCCAGGACCTGACCCATGGCCAATGACCCATGGCATTCCAAATACATCCTTTGTTTCTGGGGTAATAGTCATCAGCTCAGATTCTTAAGAATGGCAAGTCTCCTGTGGTTTATAGCCGGTGTGAAGTTGGAATCCAAGTTGAAACATAGGGCCTGGTTTCAGGGCAGCTGAGAGGTAGGTGCAGGGGTAGTTATGTACAGTTTCTCTCTCCAGGCTTCATGGAAAGAAATTTATGAAGGAGAATGTGCAGGCACCTTTGTAAGTGATTTATGTGAGATGAGCCACTTGGCTGCACCCACCTACTAGTGGTTTTTAGCCATTGAGTGAAGTGAGAGCTGTGATTGTATGTTATTTGGACACCATGTGAGGCAGGTTAGGCTGAGAGCTGGGTGGAATCTAGACACATAAAAAACAACAATGCTGTTCAAAAAAGCATTTTGAATTTGTCATAAGCTCACCATCCCCATCTAGTGTCACACTTGTATAGTGCACTTAAAACACACTAAACATTATATTTGAAGCTGTATAGCTGAGTCCCTGGTGATTGGCCCATGACAGCAAGTGAGCAAAACCAACAATGAGTTAAGGATTTAAGATATAGTCATCCCCAGCCCTACCTGGAGTCACCAGGAATTAAACCTGGGATCATTTGCATGCAAAGCACACGCACATGCTCACACTCACACACTGGGATGGGGAGGCATTTTGTTGTTGCCCTTGTTACACTATTAGGAACCAGAAATCTTTGTTGATCTACTTCCCATTATCCAGAGATCTTTCAGTACATCCTGACCTACCTTTTGCTCACCTCTGGTCTAAAGGACTAGCTAGTCCATAGGATTCTGCGGCTGAGCATCTCCAAAACACTTTTGCAGTAACCTCTGGGAGCGATGAGACCTGAAGCCATGCTGTCACTCTCAGGGAAATTCTACAGGGAATAAACATGACTGCTCCTATGGTGTGTGCATAGAATCTCCCTGAGAGCAAGAGTGTCCTGAACCCCTGGTCTAACTGGTGGCAAATCATGGTGTCAAGTCCCCAGGCCAGGGTCAATCCATGTGTCTAAACCAAAGCACAGTCCCGTGGAAGTCCAGGAGCATCTAGGTAAAGGTCCATCAGCATCGGCAGCTGAGCAGACACAGCACCTCAGCTCTGCTGCCCTTTTATATTCTGCATGCTGATTGCATCATCTGGGCTTGATGAGGCATGTGACCCTCACCTGTTCCAAGCCTACTTCAGCTAAGAAATCCCACACCTCCTCCCAGAGCTAACAACCCCCACCTGGCCAGCTAGGGAGCTGGACTATGAGCCCTTGCCTGCCTCACCCTCTGCTCCTTATGCCTCAGAGTCCACCATGTTTGTGGAGACAGGGGCTCCTCTAGCTCTGGTGATGGGTCCTGCTGTTATGGTTCCTGTGCACTGACCCCCTATCCCCTCGTCATTCTCTGTCACCCTATGAGTACTTACGACACCAAACTCTCTGTCCCAATCCTCAGCTTGCCCTGGTGTGTCCCAGTCCCAGCTACACCCCTTGCAGGGATCCTTTCCCTCCTCTTCCTCCTCCCCATTGTTCTTCCGGTTCATGACAAACAGCATGTCATCAGGTCCCATCACTCCCAGGGGCCATTTTCAATATGCATGGTAGTAGGTGCCCTGCACACTAGCTACACCTCTAGGTGGCTGGCATTAATAGAAAAAGAATGGAAAGGGGAAAGGGGAAAGGGGAAAGGAAAGGAGATATTCAACCCTTCATCATGGAATCTGGCAGAACTGAGGATTCTGAGGTGGACCAACATCTGATCCAAGCAGTGCATATTGGGTGATCCAGCCTTGGAAGGTGAGTTTATCAAATTCCTCCCCATCCCTATGTGACAGTATCATCAATCACCCCTGAGGGTAGTACTAGGCTAGCTTAGGGAATGAAGGGCAGGCTGTCCTCCAATAGCTTTCTGCCACTTTGCACCTCCCACAATCCATGGCTTTAGCCAACTGTATAATCGTGCCCAATGGATGGAGCTTGTCTTAATAGCTGTGTGGATCCATGAAAGTGTTTTTTCTTTTCACCAGGGAGTGAACAGCTGCTGTAATGCATGTTTGGTAACATATTTTTGATGAAAAAAACAAACGATGATACCCTTCCCACTGAAAATAGTCATGTAGTGTAGAAAGTGCAAAGTTTTTGTTTGTGTCTGTAGGTTTATAGAAGCCAAAGTGTTGTATCTTTCCTGTACATTCACAATCAAACATAATCATCCGGAGTAACTTCACCATTACAAAAGAACCTGAATTCTGTGTTGGGATGACATGGAATCAATGGATTAGCTTCGCAAACTGAGGAGTCAAGAATCAGGAGTGTCTTGGTCCCAATTGAAATAAGCACTTGCCTATGAGCAACTCAGGGATGTGGGTGGTGCTGTGATCTAAACCACTGAGCCTACCTAGGGCTTGCCAATTGGAAGGTCGGCAGTTCGAATCCTCGCAATGGGGTGAGCTCCTGTTGCTCGGTCCCTGCTCCTGCCAACCTAGCAGTTCGAAAGCACGTCAGATTGCAAGTAGATGAAAAGGTACCACTCCAGCGGGAAGGTAAACAGTGTTTCCGTGTGCTGCTCTGGTTTCGCCAGAAGCGGCTTAGTCATGCTGGCCACAAGACCCAGAAAAACTGTCTGCAGACAAACGTCGGCTCCCTCGGCCAGTAAAGCGAGATGAGCGCCACAACCCCAGAGTCGTTTGTGACTGGGCTTAACTGTCAGGGGTCCTTTACCTTTACCTTTATGAGCAACTCAGATGGATTTCAATCTGATTTAGTCATACCATTCTCTGTGATCACAGACATTCAGGCTTCCCAAGTTCTTTGAAGCAGAAACAGGGTGGAAGGATATTCTTGTAAATAGATGTTATTTAATGAAACAATAAAATGTCATTTTCTTTTATTCGTGAATATGGTGCAATTGAGATGTATAGCACTTCATATAATAGCTTTATAAACAGTAAACAGTAGCAACAGTATGGGGGATGGGTGAATTTGCTCTCTTCCTCATTCCTGCCCATTCCATTTTGTGACACAGCCCCTCCCCATAAACATAGACATGACAAGAAATGAAGACTCAGCTCCTCCTTTTCACGTTTATTTCGTTTTTGTTTTTTGTGGGGTTTTTTTAAGACCACAGAAAGAGCAGAGCATTCATAGATGTAAATAAACAGAGACACAAAAACAGAAGTTAAATACATTGAGAAAAGAAAAAAAGAAAAAAAGCTTTTGTCATTTTTTTGTTTTTACACACACACTGCGCTTTTAAAAATTTTCTTCCACAGACCTAGGTTTGTTTGTTTGTTGAAAAACTGACAGAAATAAAACAAAACAAAATAAAATAGAATGGCCGTGTTTTCGTTTTCATTAAAGAGAAGTTCAGATCATGTCTACGGTGCTGGGGAAAAATATATATAAAGATATAGATATATATATATATTTATATGTATATAACACTGTTAATGAGGAGAATTCTAACTGCCCAGCAGTGCAGCAAGAAGGGACTGAATATTCTCCCCGAGACCCAAAGGAAAAATTTGGCTGCAGATGGGGGAATGGAAAAGGCCGGTAGTTGCTGGAGACAACTTTACCACCCTCTCCCTGCCCTGGTCTGCATAACCCTTTTCTTGTTAGCAGGAGCTCACCACAAGCCACAAAGCTTATGACTTTTATTATACAGCACGTCCAGCAAGTCTGTATCAGGTTGCATGTGCCATGGGGGAAGGTGGAGAAGGTGGGCGAGGTAATGGGGTGGTCGTAGTTCAGGAAGCAGAAGGGGTTGTGTGGTGGGATCTGCATGTGTCGCCGTGCAAGTGCATGTCTGCCTTTGACCAAAGTGGGGAGCAAATGAAACAACTTCAGAAGAAGGAAAACACTCTAGTTTGAGATAGGCTTTCAGTGAAAAGTAGTTAGGTGGCCATGTTCCTTGCATATTGTTGTTCCATGTAGGTTATGGTTGTTTCACACAGGGTTGGATCTAGATGACATTTGTTGTCCTTAGGTCCCATTAAAATGAATGGGACAAGTTAAACCATGACTCAACAGAAGTCCGATTAATTTCAGTGGGATCTAACACTCTGGATCCAACCCCTAGGAGTTAATTGAGCTACTAGGAATTACAGAAGCAACCAAGGCAGAGGACATATTTCTAACCCCACAAGTCACTTTCACAGGAGATGCTTGATACTTTTTTGAATTTCCCGCAACCCTATCAAGATATCGCACTGAGCGGCATTTTATATTTTATTTTACATTTTCATTTTACCCTTTCGTCAAAGAACTCAGGGTGGTATCTATTGTACCTGGCATGCATGAACAGGGCAGTGTGCATGGTTAATTCACAAGGCCAATTGTTTCGCACACTTAATTATATACCTTTATTTCCAGGAACTAGCATCTGAATTCAAAATGACTTTTTGTTTACCATGTCATCTACATTTAAAAATGTAGGGTGGGGTAGGATGCATTCTGTAGCATAACTTGTGAAGGTTTCTTTTGTGGTGCTTGGAGGATGGCATCTCAATTAACTGATGGCACCACATCACTTAGCGGAAATAAGTTCTGCATTGACTGGTTCCGTTGACGTGCTTGGTGGACAACCTTGCCTTGGACTGGCTCAAGTCATTCCTGTCCTTCTAACATGTGACGTTCCTTCTCTACCACCACTGGCTAATTACTTCTCAAGAGAGGAAGATGCCTTTCACAGATTCTGGTTTATTTGCTAAGATTAACATCCACAGTAATAACTAAGCATTTAAAGATATCACATTTCCCCATCAGGATCACTGTATGTCTTCAGATCTTTAAAGGGACAGATAAATGCAGCCTCTCTGAAATACACATACTTGTCATTCACAAGAGGGGGAAATTCTCTATGTAGCCCATGAACAGATGGCATCCTTATATATCTCTATAAACAAACAAACAAAAACTTGGGTATTTCCTTTCCTTCTCCCCTCTTCAATCACCTTTTGTTAATGCATATACATGCAAGGGTTACAGTCTTGCATAGTTTTTTTTTTGAAAGTCACTGAACACCTGACCAAAATTTTATTCTCCAGAAACCACATGCGTTCCACTTCAAAAACCTTTCCGATCATCATTCCTGTGAAAGATTTATTTCCATGTTTCTGTGAATTTGAAGCAAGAGTGAAATATATATTCCCTCTCAAAAGGGAGACTGAAAGCGTCCGTATCTCGCATCCCACAAGGAACAACCCAGAAATTTACATTCACAGGACATCTGGATGTTTGTAGTTTGGTGTGATATCAGGTGCAATGAGGACATCAACTGTGGCACTCGTTGGAGTTAGAACTGTTGCAGCAGATTGTACTAGCAAGTGTACAGAAGGAGTTATGTCCTTTCCATTCACTTGGAATCTTTCATGAGAAGGTGTAAAGGAATTACAGTACATGATGATGTATGGAGGTCTCCTTTGGTGTGGCTGAAAGCAAAGGCATCTCAGCCTGTCTCTGCCCCCGTTATTCAATGTCCATTAATCCCCTGAAAACGCTGGTGTGGCCTCAAATATTATATGTCTTTTTTTTTAGTGATCTAGAGGCATGATGAAAACGATGACATTTGCTTAGTTAATACTGAATTAAAGGCATAAAAACTTAACTTCCACTGAAGTCATTGACCATACTCCCATTGCCTTCATTGGCGTCAAAACTGTATCCTTGACTTTCGGAAGTGGTACCACTTAAAAGGATCAAATATGCACACAACATGTTGGGGAGAGAGCTTTTGATTTGTGATCTACGAACTCCAAGGCTGTGGGATGGAAATAATCAAGCTGTCAAGGTACACAGTGACCCTCAGACCTACCTCCTTGGTAGCTGACTTTTGCTGCATATGTAGCTGACTTTTGCTGCATAGCAAGACACATACAAATGATGGTGCGCTCCAAACATGCTTGGAGTTCGCATGTTCCAAGATGGCTGCCTCCATGCTCTCTCGGTATGCTGTGGAAGAGGCAAGCCTCCCGCTCCTTTTAAGCCTCAGTCACTTGGGGAAAGGTTAGAAATCTGCTAGCAAGTAATGGGTCATCTTAATACCTAAGTGTTTCTTCCTTTGCATGGATGTTACAGGACATTTCATGTCACTCTCGTATATTTACAAACTTGTAGAAGAAATACAATCTTTTTTTTGTATTTTTGTTTTTATAACACTAAATGTTAAACTTCCATCAATCAAACACGATTACACCTACAGTCTTGAGGAACTGGTGTCCCCTTCTGAATCACCACGCAGGCACGGTGACAGGCTGTAGCTTTTTTTTTTTTTTAAGGGCTGTGAGGGGGGGAAGGAAACAGGGAAGCAGGGACCACACGAGAGGAAAGAGTGGAAACACCATAATGCCCCACCATAAAGTTACTTGCTCTTTCTGACTCCCGGGAACACCTTGTGGCCTTAATGAAAAATAAAACAGATGGGTTCAGGGGCCAGTGAGAACTGAGGATGTTCAGTTCCTCTCAGGAAGCACAAAAGCAACATTTGAGTTTCCAGAGTAGGGACAAAAAACTAAATAATTCTTATTCCTCCGAAACAAGTACCACCCGACATTCTCTCATTAACTAGAGAATGCTAAAAGCTTTGTGACTCCCATGCAAGCTTTCTTTGAAAGTGCCTCTGAATACTTTCATATTACACAGAGGAGAAGCTTGGGCACAGAACAGATTAAAGTGTTGGCCAAGGTGCCATAATGAGTCAGGGGCAGAGGGCCTGGGGAATTTTGATTCCTACTCCTTTGTTCCAGCCATGAAGTCTGACAGTTTTCTCCTGTTTCCTGCTTCAGCCCATCTTCTCCTGTCTAAGGAAAACCCTGTGTTTTTGTTTTTTTTGTTTTTTTTGTTATTTTACAAGTATACTTTAAAAAACATAAGATTTGAGTCTTCTTTTCCTAAAAAACACACATTGCTGCCAGTAGCACAGTGTTTATCAGCAACTCTACAATAACCAAACAGTGCATTCAGCCCAACACTTATGTGAATGACCCAACCAAAGCAAAGCTAAAGAGCAGAAATGGCATTGACACAGAAGAACAATGTTAGTGATGAGGGATTCTGCACTTTGGGGGCGGGGGGATGAATGTGGTTTAGCTTCTTTCCCAATAGACCAGAAGTTCTACTGGGTTGGTGTGCTCACATCCCAAAAGTCCTGACAAAGGGATGAGAGGAGCCAACAATGATGAGAATCACCAAAGCAGAAGCTTAACTCCATTCCAGGAGCAGATGTATGGCTTGCAGTCACCAAGTCACACAAAGACTTAAGTCTTGCTTGCTCATCATGGTTTTCAGTCAATACCTCCAGGTATTTCTGCAGGTGCACTGGTGGTTCTGATATACAGTCCAGATATCACTGAATTATCCATCATTCCAGTTGTCCTTCACCTTGACTTTCTTAATATCTGACCAGTGTTGGAAGGAATAGATACATCACAAGATGCTCTTTTCAGTTCCTAAGCTACCTCCCTTCCTAGCTGAAATTTCTTTTGTCCGCAAATATTTTCTGGGTATCCAAATACCTCTCTTAATATCATTGTTTAGGAGGGGGTGGCAGGGAAGCTGGCATGGCCTACTTATCTGCCTGACCTCTCTGCCTCGTGTTGGAACACAGCTGTAGAATTCACCATGAGTGGAGACTGGGACTCCTATGAGGACTCCAAGGCTGTCCTTATAGCACATTTACCACTCCTGATTGCTCCCAGGACTCATCATTTTAAACAACAGTTACTAGGGATGGAGCTTTAAATCACAGGGAAAAGAGCCATGGGTGCTCTTGAGTTGCAAAAGTCGCTAGAAAGTGAATTTTCCCTTCATTTTTGGGCTGGTAAAATAGCATCTTTTCACAGTAAAATTATCCAGATTCTGAAAAATGCTAAAAGTAAATTGTGGGCTTATTTCAGAAGGCCATATTACAGAAGGACCACTTTGCTATAGCAAAGTGAAGGGGGAAAGTGATCTTCTGACAACTTTTTTGCATGAAAAAAATGGATTGCAAACCAGCCACTAGGGATGAGGAAATGGAATTTGTATCCTTGGCCAGGGACCAAGCCACAATGGTAGACAAGTATATCCAAGCACCCTTTTCTCTTCCTCTCCCCCCTACCACCCTGCTCCTAGGTAAATGTTTTCCCTCACTTTTCCAATGTTGCTACAAATAATAAAATAAAATAAAATAGGGATATTATAATTGAATTGTCGAGGGATAATCTTATTTGATGAGCATATAAACCGAGAGTGATGTAGAACTCTGTGTATGAGGTCTGAAATCCACTGAAAGAACCTATCTGGAACTGTTAGGAATAAAGGTAAAGGTAAAGGTACCCCTGCCCGTACGGGCCAGTCGTGTCCGACTCTAGGGTTGTGCGCCCATCTCACTTAAGAGGCCGGGGGCCAGCGCTGTCCAGAGACACTTCCAGGTCACGTGGCCAGTGTGACGAAGCTGCTCTGGCGAGCCGGCACCAGTGCAGCACACGGAAACGCCGTTTACCTTCCCGCTATAAAGCGGTACCTATTTATCTACTTGCACTTAATTGTGCTTTCGAGCTGCTAGGTGGGCATACAAGCGTTTAATTTGGGAGGGACAGACCTCAAGAGTTCAATATCGCTTCTTCTCCCTTCTTCAATGGCAAGTACCTCACTGGAGAAGCTCAGTTTGAGAAAAGGGAGGACAGTGAAGGAGCTTGCAGTTTCTTTAAAAAAATTATTATTAAAGAAACCTTCTATTTAGGGTGCTTTGTCCCAGAATTTTCCTTCATTGTGATGGATGTTTCTCAGAAAGAAGGGAAGTAAGTGTGTGTGTGTGTATTTGGATCCCCCGCCCCCGATCCTACATTTCCAGCTGGAATGAGCAAGGGGTTAAAACAGAACAATAATATATTTCTCACTTGAAACCCAGAGAGAAATCTACCCCCATCCCCAACTATTTTGTCTCATGTTCCTGGTATTCTGGACTTCCTTTTTTATTATGAAATGAATCCTTCCTGACTCCTATTTTCAGCTACTGAATCCCTATACTACTATTATTTGTTTTATTTATTTTGCTTATTCATCACCTTTCACAAAATTTTAGAAGGCAATGCACAATAACTAAAATACAAATTACAGATACAATTCTATCAGTTGTAGTGGATTCCTGCTATTGCGTTTTAAAAATTTGTATATTTCATATTTTGTGTGCATTATTTATTTCATTGAGACTTTTTGTATAAGGCAATTAATTTCTTAATGAACTAATTAATTATATAGGGAATCATATATCTGACTTCCGGCAAGTTTCAATACCAGTAGTGTTGGGAAGGATAAGTTGTTTCAGGTTTGAAAATAAAACTCTGGAACATTGACAAATTTCTCTTTAAAGCTCAGGGTAGAGGGGCATTTTACATGCAAATGTGCAATAAAATCCCAGCAGCTGCTTCTTGTATGGGGAAAAAAAAAAACAGATTCAGAAGGAGCAATTTGGAGTAGAGAACCAGTGGGGTACTCAACACTTCCCTCATCCATCACTTTCCCACTTAAAATCACATCCCCATAGTCATTTGCTCCTATGCAGTTACACATGTGTTTTTACTCTCATGATCATGGGTGGATTTCATTGCATGCATTTATATGTATAAGCCTGGCAAATAAACCCTATCCCTTGCTACTGGATATTTATGCCATTTCTGTAAACAGCATACTACCAAAAGCCATGGCAAGTGAGCCAACCCACAATCCAAGCAAAAGGAAGTGTTTTTGCTGGCGCAATTAAAACCAGCCCAAGTCACACACAGTGGCTTTTTTTCACCCAAACAGCTTCTCTCTCTCTCTCTCTCTCTCTCTCTCTCTCTCTCTCTCTCTCTCTCTCTCTCACACACACACACACACACACACACACAACCAGCACACCTTTTTGAAGTGTTGGCCAAATCACTAGCAGTACTTTTGTTCAGGCAGTTTTCAGAAAGCAGAACTTATGTGGAATAATCCATTTGGGATGATCCAGACTGGTGACCACAGTTGGCAAAGAACCTGCATGGTGACCTGTCAAGTCCACATGGTAGCTTCCTGCAGTAGTGGTCTGGGACACTTAGGTTGCAATCCTAAGGGTGTGTGTGTGAAATTAAATGTGGTTTAACTACTTCAGCCAATGCCCTACCAGGCTTTGCCAGAAGGATGGAAGTGAGGCACCTTTTATATTGCTCTGTTTCCAGACCTCAGGTTTGTTTGCTTGTTAGTTTAACATTTCTTTCCACTGTTTCCAAAGGGAGAGAAAGTGGGGAGAGAGGTTTAGAGACTCTTGGAAGTTGACTGGGAGGGCTCAGGATCCTTCAGACCCCGGTTGCTTCTCAGCACAACCCCTATTGGCCCTTTCAACACCGGAGCTCTGATATCAGTCGGGTCAGAGCACTGAAGGAGCCGGTGCTGTCAGAGAGGAAGGCTCATCCCACTCTGAATTGTCCTCTTTGATGTTGAATCTCTGTGTCAGAAGTCAGATGGGCAGATCTGAGTTATCTCATGTGATGCCCTCCTAGGGACCATAGGCTTTCAGCTTTACTTGCGAAACAAAAGGATGAGGAGCAATTTTCTATGTGAGTGACGAGGAAGCGCTCTCTTGCTCTCTCTGAAACTAAATTGTGGTTTGGAGATTCATTCTATCTGAGCAGCAGCAGCAGTTTTTGCCTTTTTGCAAGGCACACGATGTGTGCATGTGGGAAGGATTGCTTTGTAAATTTATTTCTCATCAGACCCATTCCACTGTAGCAAAATTCAGTGTTGGGTATTCCCCAAGAGCTGAATGCTCTCTCCTGTCTGTATCTCACCTTCCAACCACCCCTTACTTCTCTGTTCTGCTTCCTACCTTTACAGAATACTAACTGTCTAACAGTAAATTGCAAGTCTTGGAAGGATGGTACTGAGAAGCCTGGATGGCTGCTTAATTGACTGCCTGAGTCTGCCCCAAACTGCAGACCTCAGCGAAAATAAATCGCTAAAGCAGCAGGAGCGGATTCTGCCATGCTGTTGATCAAGGTGAGAGCTGTCTTGCTGTGTGGGCATGGAGCTACGGGGAGCTTTTTGTAAACGGCTG
This sequence comes from Podarcis filfolensis, assembly GCF_964270895.1. Classification (NCBI taxonomy): domain Eukaryota; kingdom Metazoa; phylum Chordata; class Lepidosauria; order Squamata; family Lacertidae; genus Podarcis; species Podarcis filfolensis. The sequence continues at coordinate 73,344,853 of NC_139607.1, forward strand.
GTACTCATTATAGTAAAAGGAAGGACTTAATGCATGTGTGAGAGCATGCATACACACATGTACACACACACACACACAGACACACACACACAGACACTTTAGATCTGTATTTCCAAACCGTAAATGACCACTTTTGCTAATACAGGAATTGCATTACAGGTTAGAACCACTCAGCTTCTACAACTGCTGATGGCACAGTTTAGTTATACTGATTTGAAATGATTGAGAAAAGGAGATATTTGTTGCTTAGCAATTCAGTGGAATGAAAACTATGGATGTGGAACTGGGCAATTTAGAAGAGTAGATTTCCCTTATGCAGTTCCTGCATCCCTCCCACTGCATCCTTGTAGATGAGGAATCTACAATTCCCCAAAGAGAAATAAGCATTTATATCAATCTTAGTGTTGTTTTTCAGAACCCACCCCTTTTTATGGATAAACTGAGACCATGCAGTTGGATTGCACTTGTGAGGTCTAACCAAATCTGTGGCTGGGGCAAAAGGCTGGTACTTTTACCACGGGTTTGACAATAAGCTATGAAGGACACTCGTTTTCCTTTAATCAACGCATGACATGGGCATATTATATTCATGTTATATTCCTGCTGCCAGTTACACTTGCAATTTCTAAAAATTGCAGGCAGCCTCTTTGGGCCAGGAATTCATAAGTAGTTCAGCTTACCCTTTCTGAGATATTTGGCACCAGGAATGGGAATTACAGGCAACTGTTAGTTTCATATCTGCCCAATTTTCAATGACAAACCAGTGCAAGTAAAGTACTGAAATAAACAAAGGTGACTCAATTACTGAAAGATAAGGTTCCAACTCACACCAGGGATGCACAGACCCCTCTTAGTGATCTGGCTTGAGACACACAATCTCTTCTCCATCTCCATCTGCAATTTATAATGAGCGTCCAATTAATCTCCTGCACTTGGATTACTTCTGTGGTAGGAATGCCAAAAGCCAAGCACAGTAAAAAATAAAAGAGAAAAAGTTTACACTAAAACAATCAAGTGGATAGTAGTTGCCTGTCAAACCTTTTTCAAACTTCCTTTTGCAAGGAGACCTCTGCTCAGGTTTTGGGAGATGGCTTACCTAAGTTTCAAACCATAGAAACTTTGTAAGTGTATTTCTGGTTATTTGAAGGGTATAAAGTCCAAATGATGATAGTAACAGAAATACTTTCTGGCAGATTTCTATTTGTTTTTACCATAGTCATAAGAAAGTTGGCTTTATAGAATGGCTATGTACCGCTGAGTGTTGAGTACAGTGCACCTTCCTGAGATTTCTAATCAGAGGAAAAGAGAATGGAAAGCCGATCAGGCTCAGGGGTCATCATGGTTACTAACCACAAAATTAATAATTTTAGAACCATTGTGAGATAAAATCCCTAATGGAGAATGGTCACTCTATTGTTTTTTTTTTGCTTTCCTCTAGTCATCCTATGAAGTCTGAGATCTCCCAGTTACCAGGGTCACCTGACTTTGACCCTGCCTATTTCAGTCCACACACAGAAAAGATGCCCACCAGTGCAAGGTAAGCATAGCAAAAAGGCTGGAGGATAAAGACCAAGGGATAGAGCAATGCTAGGGCTTTGTGTAGCCAAGCTACACATGCTGTAAGTAGCAGTGGCTGGTGCAATATAATTTGCACCTACAGCAGGGTTTCCCAAACTTGGATCTCTAGCTGTTTTCAGACTACAGTTCCCATCAACCCTGACCACTGGTTCTGCTAGCTAGGGGTAATGGGAGTTGTAGTCCAACAGCAGCTGGAGACCCAAATTTGGGAAACTCTGATCTGCAGGCTGCAGCAGTCTTTCTTCAGGAACTCTTCTCTTTGTCCTGAAGTTAATCTCTCTGGCTTCCTAGACCTTCTGATGAACCTCTTGGATTCTGTTGATTTCCCTCATTTCTTTGACTCCAGACCACTGGTCTTTTGTGCACAGAGCCTGCTTGGCCTTGACCAAGCCACTCAGCAGATCCTGATGCTGCTTTGCCTAAGGGCAGTGGACAGAACAAGCCCTCTGGACAATGGGCTATGCAGTTACAAGAAATTTACCAAACATTTGTCCACACTGTGAGATGTAATAGATCTAATCTCATTCAACCCTCTCTCATTCCAGACTTTGACACCCTCAAATCTTCATATAATTCATTCAGCAGCCTCTTTGGGACTTGGCTATCTATGGCCTTGGAGGCTCGCCAGTCCTGCTCTGATAAAAGCAAACTGAAGAGTTAAACAGGGACAATATATACGTTCCATTTGAAAGCTACCATGATGAATTCAGCTGGAGAACAGGAGAAGGCTAAGGATCAGCTCCTCAAAACTGGGATCACAAAAAGAAGTTGAGGCAAAATTTTGCTGGGGAAGACTTTGCTCATGTCCTTGCTCCCCTGCGTTCACATCCAAGCTAATGTTTGAACTCATGTACACAGCAAGTCATTATCTACAGCATGATGAGCTTATGTACACAGGGGCTGCCCCCTTTGCATGCTTTTGAGAGAGAGACACGCACACAGATACACCCATGCCTGCCCGTCTGTGAACACACACACACTTATGAGAGAAAGCGAGGCCTGTTAAGAACAAGAGGGCAGATGAGTAATGTTGGTATGTTTCGGCATAATCAAAACATTGTGGGCTTCAGGTACAAAGGAAAATATGGGAGAGCTCAATAGGGGAAGCAGCAAACAAAGGACCACATGGAGTTTCTTCATGGGACACCAGTAGCTACAGAAATTTGCATCACTGTTTGCCGGAAATCTGAAAAGGTTAAGTATCAATTTAAGAAATAAGCATGCCAATCAAAATGTTGTGACTATCAACACCAAAGCAAAGGCCATCTCTTTCCAGGAAGGAAGGAAGAAAGGAAGGAAGGAAGGAAGGAAGGAAGGAAGGAAGGAAGGAAGGAAGGAAGAAATGATATGAGGGAATGGAGAGAATAACAATAATTTCATTGTTGATATTTCTTTTTTACAGCATCTTGGCATCCTTGGCAGGATCCAGTCTCCACAGAGTGATCCATCTAGACTTCCTTACTCCTGGGTGGTCAGTGACTTGACAGTTTGTTGGAATAAATGTTGCTGAATCTTCTTCACTGAAATTTTCCCCCTTTGTTGCGGTACACACATAAAATTGTGAAAGAAACTGTCCTTTCCCCCGTTCTCTCGCTCTCGCTCTCTCTCTTGCTCTGTCTCCTGTATGACACATATTTTTGTTTTGCTTTGTGTGTTGTTGTTCTTGTTGTTGCTGGGTTTTTAATATTTTTTTTCCTTTTTTTAAAATTCGGATGTTATTAACATTTGCTGAGTAGGCAGAGCACGGAAGCTGCCAAGAGCCACAGTGGTACGGCCAGACACATTGATCCATTGCCTGCTATCCCTGTACCAGGTCCTATGGGATGAGAGAAAGAAGACAAAAAATAGGGGGTGGGGGATTACATACAAACTATACAAGAAGAGAAATACAAAGGAAAAGCCACACTCTAGCAGATAAGGTCCGTCTCCCCTGCCCCTGTATTTTTTGTGTCTCCTGCCAGGAGAAATCAGAATGGGAGTAGTTAAGATTAAAGCATGGCAGCTCCATGTTTTAATATGTTGCTTTTATTATTTATTATTGTTTATTAAATTTGTTAGTCACTTTAACTTACCCAAGGCATCCCAAAAATGCCTTATAACCAATTCCAGAGATGAGCAGATATATGAAGGAGAGAGAAATGCTATTGGGTGGAATTTGACATGACAAATATTCCATATGCATATGCACTGTCACTTGCCAGACAGAACAACCCCCCTCTTCTTCCCACACATACTGTTCCAGGGGTTTTCAGACCAACTGAGGACTGGAGAACTGCATTGCAAAAACGGAAGTCCTTGCGCAGGGCTTCTGCTGATGGGGCTTGTCAAGTGAATCCTGTCCATTATCTCCTTTTGGAGTCCAACTCCTCAATATTTTGAGTTCAGATTTGTATCCACATATATTACAGTGGTACCTCAGTTTTTGAATGTAATCCGTTCCAGAAGACCGTTTGAGTTATGAAATGCTCGAAAACCAAAAACTCAATACGGAATACTCAATACGGAAAACTCAACATGAAAGCTGAGTGGCATGTTCGACTTCCGAAGCGTGTTTGGAAACCGAAGCATTTACTTCTGGGTTTATGGCATTGAAAAACCGAAATGTTTGTCAATGAAGATATCTGAAAACTGAGGTACCACTGTACACACACACACACACACACACACACACACACACACACAATGAATAGCCTGCCTGGCAAGGATTTTAGGAAAAGGACAACAATATGTTGCTTTTTAAAGCATAAGGCTATCTAATCTACCTACTTTCTATCTATATCTATATCTATATCTATCTATCTATCTATCTATCTATCTATCTATCTATCTATCTGGTATCTATATGCCAAATATGTACCATGTAAGATGACAGACACAACCTAGTTACTTTGAGATGGGAGGGCAAACCTCAGAATCATCTGTTTGTACTCATTCAGTGTTGTGTGACAGCTACTAAGAAATCCCTCAAATCCCCATAAGTCATGGATGGTGTAGCTAAGGCCCTGATCTTAGATCCGGAGCACAGGGGAGTAGGGGGTCATTGCAGTATGTAGGATGCAAGCTGTTCAAAGGATTTATAGATAAAAATGTTTTCCTCATATAAGTTTCATTATCACATGAATTAGGGACTTCATAGCTGTGCTTTCTAACCACAAGACAAGATTATCAGTTGCCCCACAGCTTTCTCCTAGAAAGCACACTCTTTACCTCGGAATTGGAACAAACAGCAATCCGCCTCCAGCATCACACTGAGTTGAAGAAGGTGGAGTTGGGATTGATACCTGTTTTTGCTGGTAACTGACAGTTTCTCCCACCAAGGAATGGATCACAAGCTACTGAAAAGGTTATCAGCCTCCCATTAGGACTGGTCCCCATTTCCTGTCAGAAAGTCATGTGGGGGGCAGAGGGAGAGACTGAGCAGTGGCTCTCTCTTTGAGGTTTTGTTCCCTCCTCCATTCCTTGGGAGGCAGTGTGGTCCACCTGTTTGCTCTCCCTGTGTGTGGTGGCCCTTGAATGCCAGGACTCGTTATAATTCTGCACATTGACGACCGTCTGCTTACAGCCAGACGCTGGCTCCTCCGGGGCAGATTCATCACAGCACTCTAATCAATAAAACATGGAACCAATCAGCAAATGCCTTCAGTCCCAGGGGAGGTTGCATAATTATTTATCTGGTAATCGGGAGGGGGAATTATTTCAATGTAACGTTTGTGCTACTGCAGGGCAAGACCTATGGGGAGGAGCAACAGGAATGCCAGCAAAGCTTTGATTTTTACAAGGGTGGGGGAAACGGAAGGCGCTCACTGCCGCAGCAACAAATAATGCAGAATCGCAACAGGACTATTAACTGCTAACACGACGGACGTCCTTTCATTCAGCTTCCCATTTGCTACTCTCCTGCCTGGAATGATCTCCAGGCAGAGATTCCGTTTGGTATTCCCTGTAGTGGCAGCTCTGTACACCCTGCAATATATGCCTGTGAGTCAGTTGACGTTGCATTTTTCATTATGTAAATACAATAGAATCCTTTGCTCCAACCTGAACCTCAGCTATTCTTGAAGACTCCTATTTAGTTTATCTCTTTCTAGGTAGAGAAATTGGGGCCAAACAAACACTCTATGAAGTGCTCTTCCCTGGTCTAACTTCCAAGATTGTATGCAGGAAGCCCTGCTCAGAAAAAAAGGATATTTGTTATTGATCAAGTATTTGGGTGGAGGAGCAGAGGACTAAATTAAACCCACTCCTGCCCCCTCCTCACAAAACAGCTGATCAGTAAGATTGCTGATAAACTCACAAGGATAGGAGCGCTGTCTTAGCTGCTGTACACATATACATTTGGATCAAAATCCTAGTTATGTGAATTCTACTGAAGGAAACTGCACCAATTCTACTGTTTGAAACTGCACCAAAATCCCTATTTTTCCTTAGCTAAAATGCTTTAACTTGAGCTCTTGAGCCAAAACCCAGCTGTATAAACAAGTGCTCAGAGCCCTCTCCTTTATCAGTTTGTGATGGCAAGGATGGCCTTGACTGTACCAGTAGAACAGGGAAGACACGTCTGTGGCTTATCTTATATCCTGACCACAAAGACGCACAGACCTAGTCTGGGAACAACGCCAGAGGGTGTTCTTGGAGATGGTGACCTCTTGCTCCAAGATAAGAGTAGGAACAGGAAGATCCTTTTATGGTCAGAAGTACAGGAAGGAATATCCTTTTATGGTTAAGAGTGCCGGAGCAGGAACATCTGTGATGTCAACCTGCATGTACAAGCTGATGTGGCTGGATTCCTGGGGAAGGGGGAGAGGGTGCCTGGAGAATATATATACTGCATGAAATTTCTCATTTCTTTGGACTTGCTGTGGACTGACCGTGCAAGTGCCTTTCTGCTGTTCCGGAGAGCAGAAATAAAGAACTCTTTCTCTGAACCAGCCCTCGGTGTCATTTGACTTCCTTCCTCCTGTCCGGGAGCAATGCAGACCCAATCGGTGAACTCCAATAAGGCTACACTACTACAGAGAATTCTACTTTTGGACAGGGAATGCTGCTACACCTTGACGATAGTGACAACTCAACACAGCAAATTACCCCACTCCCTTTTTTCGCAGGAGAGGATGACTGAAAAAATGCAATGCCACCGCACCACCTTCCAATCAGCTATCAGGCTAAGGTCAAGAAGCTGGTTTTGGTGCATAAGGCCCTTTACAGTTTGGGACTAGCATATGTGAAATACTGTCTCATCCCTTATATACCTAATTGATGTCTGAGTTCTGCAGGTGAGGCCCTCCTACAGATATAATCTTATCAGGAGGTCTACTCTACACAAGGTAGGAACTGGACTTCCGGCATTTTAGAGAGATCATAGACTCAGAAAAGGGTTTTTTTTCAGGCATGACATTCAGAGACATGTGTTTTAGGACATCAAGCAAGACCACAGACCTGAAAAGAAACATTTTTTGGAGGTGGAATCTTGTCCCAAAATCATGCTAGAGGAAGTAACTCCCAATGGCTGCTGTGTTTTCACAGGGGGAAAAATGGCATGTCCAATTTTTTCTGGGGCAGTTTACGAATATGCTAGTATTTGTTGTGTGGTGGATATTGTATAGTGTCATCAGTCCTTGAATTAACATTATTAATAATATAGTATTTGCTGAATAACAGACTGTGTGTATGCACATTTAAATTTCATTAGCCATCATAGAACTCAGTGGGGTATACAAGATGTTTCTAGGAGGTCTCCCATATAGACACTGACCAAGCGCAAAACTGCTGAGCTTTGGCAATGCGCCCTTAGACTATGCCTTGGGATCAACACACTTCTGTTTACGGTGCCACTGTGAGAATAGGATGCTGGATTAGACAGGCCTTTGGCCTGATCCTGCAGGGATCTTTCTATATGCTTCGTCCATTTCAGCATCTTCAACAAAATATGGTATCAAAGATCCTATGAATCAGAAATGCCTTGAGATGATTTTACAGTGTGAATTGGTTAATGTATTATCCTACACTAGCTTTTGAATATATATATTTTTTCCTGACACGTCTGCTTAGTATTTTGTATCTTTTCTGCCATCTTCATGTGGAGAGTGAGGGCCTCCACTCTCGGCTCAGGGACAGGGCAAACTAATTTTTCTTCTGGTGTGGTGATCTTTTATGTTAAGGTAATTTCACTCAGATGGATCCCTTGTGTGACCATGAGATGCTAAAATCACAGCAGCAGCAGCAGTTGGTGAGACAGTGCAGGTAGAGTAGCGTTGCACACCAGTTCCTCAAATACTGAGCATCGCTGCTAGTTCCTCAGAGAGGGAGGCGATGGGGAGGTCAGAGTGGTGCTGCATGGCCGTGGAGCCTATCCAACATAACTGCCACCATGCTTGCAGTGTACCCCCATTGCACTAAGTTCCAGTGTCTCGCTGCTCTCCATCTCAAGCACCATTAGCAACATTCAGTGTTTGGAACTCAGCTGATGCTGCCATACCCTTGCTGCTACACTGACCACTTCTGAGTCACAGATGCAAGCATGACCACTTCTGAATTATACACGTAAACTGGTGATGAATGGGATAGTGCTGCAGGTTAAGATACTCCCCCCCCCCCGCCGCCCACAAGTAAGCACATAACAACCAATTCCCTTGTGGTGTGCTTAAGTAGCCCCTTTCTGCATTCAATATGATACAAGCTGGCGCTGAATTCTTGGACCTATTTGTCCTGCAAGACTAAAATGGTATGAACAATTTTCAAACAGTATATATTGCAAGTATATATTGCAACACACATGCTGAGATTATTAACATTATTCCGACATTATTAAGCATGCCACCAACTGAGCTGGCATCTTTAAGATAAACATTGGGAAACCTATTTGAATATTCAAGAAACATACAAAATGTATAGAATGGATATTTTTTCCTCTCTGACTGCTCACTTTCTTTAAGTACACTTTTGCTTTCCAATGCTTTCATGGCTTATTGGAGTTAGTACTGAGTCAAGAAGATTTAGGGCATTTCCACGGGGCAGAACTGTGGACGCTACTTATAAATGCAACCTTTCCCCCCCCCTAACATCCACATGGCACCATCCTCATCAAAATGTCATCTCATTCTCTCCAAACCCCCTATTTAATCTGGAGTTATTGTTTCTGTGTTGCTGTTTTTTAATTTACCAGATTTTTGTTTGGAAATGGTACATCTGGATTAAATGGGGAAATAATATGGAGCGTTATTTTGATGCGGAATACATCAACTGGGTACTTACAAAACCTGCATACCTGAGCAGCACGGAAATCCCACCTGCACTATACCTTTAAAGAAGTATTATACTACATTAAACAGTCATGACTTCCACCAAAGAATCCTAGTTTGTTAGGGAGACCCCTATTCCCTTCACAGAACTACATTTCCCAGAGTTCCCTGGTAAGAGGGCTTGATTGTTAAAACTGTCCTGGGAATGTATAATGCAGATGGGGCCTAAGTCTACAGTAAGCTCCCCTAACAGTCAGTCATCATTCCAGTGGTCTAATAATTAACCCAAATCTGATTTAAGCCCTACTTTACCATAAAACATTACAAGAAATCAAGCTATTAGTTTTCAAATGTAAGTCTTCCACTCACACAGCTTTAGCCCTGAACCCATAGCTCTTGTACTTAACATGAGTCATGTCTTCTTATGAAATAGCAAAAAGCTTAAGAAACTGCGTGGAAAACAAAAAGCAACAGCATGAAATACAGTTTCTATAGGAGCGGCATGAATCAGTGTCCCAGAATGGATGCATGAATAGTTCTGCAAGGCTTCCTAGAAATTATGTCAGCATCTGTTCAAATTTCCTTCAATAGCCATCTCTGGTTCAAATAGAATTTTAAAATAAGAAACACAACTCCAATGCAAGCTACCCAGGACAGGGCCTACCATCTTGCAAGTCTTTGGTATCTTATACTGTAATGCAGTTATGGCAATGCTGCCACATATTTTGTGTGTGTGTGGGGGGGGGGGCTTTGCCACCCTGTCCACTCCACTGGTCAACCCCGCACCAAACCTGCTACAATGCAATTTTCTTGTCTGATCAAACAAGAAATCATCCCAGCTTTCTCTCTTCTATTCTACAGCCCCATTTCACCCGTTTTTACCATGTCTGTGCCTTCTTCTCCCACCTCCTGTTCTGCAGCCCATGGTAACCTCCTGCATTTCCTCCCTACCACACATTGTAAATACTAAGCACCCTTTTCACCTTCTGCCCAAATATGAGGCCACACCTCCTATTCTGCAGCCCATTTCATACCCCCTCATTTCATCTCCACCCAATTCCCACACTTCCTTCCCTCCTTGTTTACAACCTTGCTTTGTATTCCCTGTTCACTCCTTCTTTCTCTTTCCTCCTCCCTTCTTTTCTCAATTACCTATTGCACACAAACCACTCCTTGCCTTCTCCTCTCTATTTTACAGCTCCTTTGCAAAGACACCACATTTTCATCTTCACCATGCTTTTCCTGCCTCCTTTTTTTAAACCTCCCTCTTGCACAGAGACCACCCCATTTCCATGCCTCCTCCCTATTCTGCAACCCTCCTAATTCTGTAGCTATATGTCTCTGTATCTTTAAGATGAATAGACTCTTAAGAACAAGCCCATCTGTTAGCTTGCTCAATTAGAGAAGATTAAATGATGGATATTGGATGTATATGGGTGTTTGGTTGTTCATAAAATACATGTTCCAATTATAAAATTGAATCAGGAACTTCATGTAAAGACAGCACACAGAGCCCAGGGTCGGAGGAAGGGGCTTGCGGTGGGTGTGGGGGCCACCCTGGGTGTCATCACTGAGGGGAGTGACAAAATGCCGGGCGGCACTCACCGCGGGGCCTGCAGCGTGCCCGAGCCATGCGTCTCCTAGGAGAGTCACAGTGGCTTGGGCACGCGCAGGCTCTGTGCTGCCCAAATGGTCCACCCACTGCCCCCCCAGCTGTAGGGCGGCTGAGTGGGAGGAGGCAGGCAGACTCTGGAGGCCCCGTGGTGAGCCCCGCCCCTGTGGGCTGCTCACCCCACCCCTATGGGTGCCTGAGTAGCTTCCTCTGCCGCTGACTGTACTAGGAGTGAAAAGGTTTAAGTAAAGCAGCGACAAGCAGCGACACTGAGAAGGAATAGTTGATGTTTTAAACAATGGCAGAAATGAAAGGGCACTGGGAGGAAAAGAGTGGTGGTTTTAAACAACGACAAAGGTTTGAGTAGAACAAGCAGGGGGGAACACTGAGAGGAAAATAGTGGTGGTTTAAAACTACAGTCATTCCTCATGTTACTTTTGCTTCATGTTACGTTCTTTCAGGTTACGTCCTGCGGCAACCTGGAAGTACCGGAAAAGGTTACTTCTGGGTTTCGCCACTCGTGCATGCGCAGATGCGCAAAATGACGTCACACGCATGTGCAGAAGCACCGAATCACAACCCGCGTGTGCGCAGACACGCCACGGCAGGTTGCGCTCTTTTCATGTTGCGAACGGGCCTCCCGAACGGACCCCGTTCATAACCAGAGGTACCACTGTATTATAGTGAGAAGGAAATTTCCTTCCAGACTCTATTTCCCAGACATATGGCAGCCGTATCCCTTCCCCATCTATTCAGGCTTCTCCCGTTGTTTTGAACCACCACTTTCCCCCTCTCAGTGTTCCCCCCTTCTTGCTCCTATGCCACAGCCACTGGTGTTGCGCAACCCACCTTCTCTTTTGCTCCAGTCCCCTGACTTCGTGCAAATTCTGGGTTGACATGAGGCACCTCAAAACCTCCCATGAGAGCTGCACTCTGACTTTATGCACATTCATATTTGTGGCACTACAAATCCTCCAGTGGGGACTGCATGATGAAAGACTAGTAGTGCAAATATAGTACATGGATGGTTTAGATTGATGGCAGAGGAAGGATTGGTAGGTAGAAGATTGTGGAGACAGTGCTTGGAGGAAGGTGGAAAGGGTTGGGGATTAGGAACAGACAGACCCTATGAGTCCATCTAGCTGGGTATTTTCTACACTAGCTGGCAATAGCTCTCCAGAATTTCACACAAGACAGTCTGTTTGGGACCTGTCTGTTTGTACCTCAGACCGTCTGCATGCTCTGCCATTTCGCTATGGCACTGCATGCAGCAGTTATGAAGATCCATGGACCAGATATGGCATTTTATCAAGCGTCCAAGATTTTGGATTCATTATCATTTTGAAATGGGTAGTCACTGATGCGAACTGTGATCTCTTGGGAAAACTAGGATGATGCATGGTGATCTGTGCCTTGTACTGAGGCAGAGAAAAAGGCTGGTAATGGAGTCAGCATGGTAGGAGATTCTTACATGGTCCACTAATGCTGCAGAGTGTGAGTGTGGGCACATGGGCATAGCAAAGGGGGGGGGGACAGGGGGCAGCTGCCCCCTCCAATCAATCAAAATCTATAAAAAATAATACAAATCTGAGGCTCTGCCCCTGTAACAAAAGCCTGTTCGCTCCTAACAAGAACCTGCCTGCCCAGCAAAACTCCTGGGCATGCACGCTTTTATCAGTAAAATGATGAATGGTGTTTTCTTCTTTATACCATTAGCAGTGGTGTAGCATGGGTTGTCAGCACCCGGGGCAAGGCAAGTAATTTGCGCCCCCTAACCCGTGGATTTGTGCCCCCTAACCCGTGGATTTGCGCCCCCTAACCCTAACCCCCAGATGTTGCGCCCGGTGCGGCCGGCCCCCCCTGCACCCCCCCCACGCTACGCCACTGATCATTAGAACTCTTTATCAAAACGGGGGAGGGAGAAAGTGAATGAGAGGGGAAGAGGGAGGAAGCGCTGGCAGCTGATCTTGTAGGCTTTGGTGCCACCTGCTGCATGCTATCTCTCACTGCAGCAAGGCTAATAAATATAGTGAGAAAAGCCCTTTGAGCAAGACTGGAAAATGTTTGTTGCATTTTAAAGAAACTATTTGTTACTACGGGGCAGCATTTGCCATTTCTAGAATTGTGATGTGGGCAAGTTTTGGGCAAACTAATTCCCTGTCCTCTGATCCTTTGCAAACCTTGACATCTCCAAAAGCTCACAGCCAAATGGTCACTTTAATTCTTGCTAATTCATTTCAAACCCAAAGACACAGCATGCTGAATTTCCCTGCTCTGTAATGGCAACATGCTGCTCTTTCCTTACAAACCTGCCCAATCATAATGTTTTTCAAACCTAACAATTCACATTTCAAGCATTGTTTGAATTGTTGTTTTTAATTTTTTACCACTGAGAATTTTATTTGATTGATGAAATGTGAATGGAAAGGAAAGGGAGAAAGGGCTTCAAATAGCTTAGCATTCTTAGTTTCAAGAATACTCTGTTGTAAGGTAGAGAGATGTAGATCTTAGCAAACAGCAAGGAACTTGCAGGTTAATAAAAAGTAGGTGGAATATGCTTTGTAGAGAGGTTGTGGAATTAGCAAATGGAAAATCACTAGGGGCATATGCAAGACAAGATTCAGTTCTGATCCCACTTTGGCACTTCAGAAAGTGAGATGATTCAGCTTGGACTGCTTTGGAGGAAACTCACTATGTATTGGATTCAAATCAAAACATCTCTTTAGAAAATACAGCACTTTGCGTAGTCCCATTGCAATAATGGGGAGAGCAACAAACAGGCACATGATGATTCGATGAAAATTGTAGGCACAGGTGTCCCTATGGATGATGCCAGCCAATTTCAGACAAATAGGTGCTGGGCTTGTGTGTGCGCACACACATTTGCATGCACACATGCAAGAAGCCTTTACATTTTGAGTTTTGTTTTTTGTTTTTAAAAAGTACCATTGCATATAATACTTTGGGTTTTGAAATCGGACCGAATTTGCAGACATAGCTGCTGCTTCTGAGAGAATGAAGCCTACCACCATACAGACAGATGGGTGCAGATATATTTTTTGTGCAATGTGAGTTTTTAAAGTTTGGGAGACAAAGATTCACTTACCCCTTGGGATTCAGGGTGGGTGGGATTTGTATAAATTGGCACATGTTGTAGCCATGTCTCTAGGTACGTAACCGGAAAAAATCAGATGGATAGGTGCATAAGTTAGGGAGTGTAGGCATTTTTAGGTGTTTTGTTCGTTCATTATTTGCTTGTTTGCTACCATTTGGGTGAAAATCAACCAATGTGTCCCATCAGTGTAAGAATTTCTACCTGCATAACAAGACGTCCCCCACTCTTTTCCCTCTGTGCATTCTTTGTAGCCTCCACAAAACTCTCCAGGGGGTTGTGGGAACCCTTCTAACAGATTCAGAAGGTGTGCAGCAGGAGGAGCAGGGGAGAACATCCCATTGCACATATCATATGTAACATTAGGTGTGGTGCAGCTTAAGATGTGACTGCCAAGGAACAACTGAGAGCCTTAAGGTGTATTGCTTCTGGACAAGTGAGGCTGGAATCAGCTGCACTGCAGAGTTCCCTATCAGGAACACTGTAGTTCAGTCAATCTCTGTCCAAGGTAGGGATTGCGCTAAGCACCAACCAGCTGGTTAGAAGCCTTAGGTGGAAAGACTTCCTTTACCCGTATGGTTTGTTTTCAGTTGATTCGTGATGGCAGCAAACTCCATTTCCTTTGCCTGCAAACCATGAAGGCAAAAAATTATTTACCATGGTGACTAATCCCACTGGTCAGAGTTGTCTGTGGTGGTTGGGAAAGGTCAGGATCTAGCCTGGTGGCCAGTTCCAGTTCCCAACTCCTTCTTTAGCAGGAAAGTGGTGCTCTGCCCTTTACTCTACCAGGTGACCAGTATGTAAGTGCTGGGTGAGTTTGACTTACATTCTGCGAATTCAATGGAACTTCACATACCTAGTTGGGGAGCTGGTGCCAGTACCCACCCACAGAGCAGGCAGCAGTAGGACACCAGGCATCTCCCAGTTAGTGCTGCCTCTCAAGCCATTCTTGGATGCCCTAATCACTGCAACTTTCTCTGTTGCCACAGACACACAGTTACAAAGTTCAGTAAGAAGATATCAGTACTCCTTCTACAATCATTTCAAAAAGCATTGTAACTGGAAATAAGGAGAGACTTGTTAAAGTTATTCCATTTAGGTTCAAAAAAACAAGCACCTATACTCTCCTCACTTACATTGCTGGCATTTTACTTTTGGGAAATGGATCCATTTTCACAGACACAGTGTCTGTGCCTTTGTGCTCCTTCAAATTGTTCCTGAAGCTTCAGGAAGAGACTGATTTGCTTTGGACACCCTTGAAGGACACTGTCTTTGGATAAGTCACATCCCTCTCTGAAGAGCACAATTTGGAATTCAGGATTCATCCAAAGCAAATGCAAAACTTATCTTGCTACATAATAGAATTGGAAGGATGTCATCACGCTGCAGTTTGCATGGCTGCCAACAGGTGGTTGAGCAAACTGTAGCATGACAACAGAATAGCAGGTGGGTGGCCCAGGTAGGCAAGTAAGGAAGTGGGAGGGCAGCTCAGCCAAGCAACAGAGGAACAGGTAGGATAAACTGGGGTAGCTTTCTAGCAACCATTATGGCTGTCAGTACATACCTCACACTGATGCCATCATTTCAGCCTCAGTGATATAGGAGGTCAGAGAGGAGAGAAGTAGCAGCAGAACAGAACAGTTGCTGGGGAGCTGCCCCAGTCTGTCCTGTCTACTCTTCTGTGGCTTGTCTGTGCTATGGTTTGGCTAAAGTGGAAGGGGAAGGGTGTAGCTTGGCTGAGCCTGTAGGTGAGTGAGACTGAGGGTGGTGGTGGGGAACAAGATGGATGAAGGGAGACAGGTGGGACATCAAGGTGGAAAGGATCAGCATGGAATGAGCTTTGCAAACTTTCTTGTGTATGTATTACTGCTGCCGCAGGCAGGCAGGAGGTAAACAAAGGCTGCGGTCTTCCTTCTCTCTCTTCAGGTGGGGAGAATGAAGGGGAGGAAAGAAGCTTATTTTTCTACTTTGTGTTGCCCCAAGAAGAGTGAGAATGAAGCCTGCAATTAAAAATGCAGGCTTTCTCTCTCTTTGTGCAGCAATGGCAGTTGCGAGTTGGAGAGGGAGATTCAGTCTCCCCTCTCCCGCGCTGCCAGTGGTTACAGTGAAATTCAAATGAATGGATAACAAAATGGAATCAATTTTAATGAGCAAACAGTGGAATGAATGACGGTTTAAATCATTATTGCATGCCCCTAATACAAATCACACATTCTCAATTTTCATTTGCCTGCAGAAACGGGTATATTCTATTCCAAAGACAGCCTTTTCACCATTTGCGGTATGAAATGCTTGCATGTTTTGTATGTTGTTACAAAAGAGTTCCTGTCTGGTGTAGTGGCAAATTCACTTTTTAAAAAATGTTTCTTGACACTGGAAGTCTGGCAAAGGCAAGAAAAAGGATCCCGAAGTGAGAATTGAGCTCAGTGCTACCAGGAAGAAGTTATGAATCTCCTGGGGCAATGGAGTGTTGATTAGCAAATCTGTAGGTGGTAATACTGGGCTCTAAACACAATATCACACTTCGCATGCAGTAGGAAAGGTTCTGTTTTAAAAAGAAATAGGGGCTGGAATCCATGAGAAGTGTTAGTAATTAGGTGTATAAATCTGATTTATATTTACTTACATGTGGCAGGGTAAGGGTGCATTTACATGATATTCAGAGAGGTTGGTTCTGTCTTTAAAAAATAATAATACACAGGGCTTTGCTAAAAAGTACACATTGCTTCAAGCTCTCTCATTTTCACTCCTTTTGCAAAAGTGGGTGTTGCCTGCCATCTAGTGGCATATCTGCATTTGGTCTCTGTACTTTAGCAAGAATCTATTCTTTTGCCACAAGGTGGAGAACTGGCACAAATTAGGAACTGGCAAGCATTTAAGAACTAATCTGTTAATAGTTCAGCAGTTAAAGAGCAGCAAATCTCTTTATCTGATCTATAAGTCTCATATGTAATGAGAACTTATTAAGAAATGACACATCTTCTAAAATTGGAAACAATGAGAACAATGAGAATTGAACAGGAGGTTTGTGTATTGCTTAACCCCACAGCCACCAACGTAGCATCTGTGTGCACAGTGACATCCTTAAGGTCTTCACCTGGCGCCCACAAAGCCTCTGAACCTCCCCACTCACCATCTCCTTGGTCATGAAGTAGTGAGGGTGGTAACCTCTCCCTCCTTAAAGTAAAGTTAAAAGCCAGTGCCCAGCTTAGCCTCAAATCTCTGAAAAGTTAACAGGCCTAATTAAGGCACATGACTTGCACAGCCCCAGGTTTTGCTTAAAATACAATGGCAAATCCTAAACCACAGTCTAGAGCAGGGTTTCCTAAACCTAGCAGGACCAGAGCTCAGGGATGATGGAAATTGAAGTCCCAAAACAGGTAGAGACTCAGGTTTGGGAAACTCCGGTCTAGAGGAAAACATGAACAACTTATAAATCCAAATTTTGCTTTCCCCAAATATAACCCAGGGCCAAGCAGAATTAAAAGGGCACAACTGAGGGAGAGGATTTTGAGTTCACGCACTGGGGGTGGGGAATTCATGAGGACTGAGGGGGACAATCCCAACCACACTTTATATGTTTAAAAAATGCCTTGGCAAATATGCCTCTGAATGAATGTGGGAATTACAAGTGGAGAGATTGTAGTTGTGCTCAGAACCTGCTTTTAGGCTTCCCATGGGCATCTTGTTGGCCACTGTGAGAGCAGGATGCTGGGCTAGGTGGGCCTTATCTGGCAGGCTCTTCTTAGGTTCTTATGATGAAGACTGGAAACACCAGGGAGATCTGAACGTGGACTCTTGAATTGCTGTATTTTAGCCGTCGCCAACCTGCTGTGCTCCAGTAGTTTTGGACTACAACTCCCACCAGCGCCAGCCAGCACATGCTGATGGGAGTTGTAGTCCACAATATCTGACAGGCACCAGGTTCATAAAGGCTATTGTGTGCAATGATGCTTGTGCCTACTGTATTCCTTGATGTGTCTTAGGAACAAAGCAGAAATAGGTAAAGAGAAACAAGTTATGCAGCTGGAGCAAAAACACAGAGGAAGGGACATATTTCGTCTCCCCCCTCGAGGCCTGGAGAGCTTGGGGTTTTACACATGCCAGCACCTCAGCTAGAAGTCATTTTTCTAGTCTGCTGACTCTGTTTGCCAGGGTTTCTGAAGATGAAATCTTTATTATCAGGGAGGCTTAAAAGGGGGGGGGGGTACTGTTAATTCCATTTTCAAGGTCATGCTTTGAAAGTTATTAATTTCTTTCTTCCAAGGCTCTGTACTCAGTTCCAAGGCTTTGGGGGTTTGCAGCTGGTACTTAGTAGGCTACACTTAGGGATTTTCCCTCCTGCTTCTCCGTTGTACAGGGAAAAATATCCCCAATTTCGCTGCTAGAAGCATCAAGTTCATAATGCTCTATTTGCATCCTATTCTCATTCTAAGGGCTTGCCCACACTTCCGCTTGTCCTGTTGCTTTCCTCTGGGAAAACCCACTCTCCGCTGCTGAATTGGAGCAAACGTTAATAAGCTTTTCTGCAGAAACCAGGTTTTTCCTTACAGAAAGTTGAACCCATAACTGTTGTTTATAAATGCTTATGGAACTTTGCAAGAGAGTAGTTCAGGAACTTAGATATATGTGGAAGAGGGAATTAGAATATTTTATATGGAATGTTCCTTTGGATTTGAAATTGAGATCAATCCAGCAAAATAAATATTTTCAGGCACATTGGACTCCACAACATAGGAAGGTACTGCCCATTACAGATATAGTTTGAGATGTGGTGCTGAAAATGTCTCATTGAGGCATATAGTGTGGGCTTGTACAGTGATATATTCTTTTTGGTCTGAAGTTGCTGCTGTATCAAGTTGCATTGGCAAAATCCTTGCTATTTGCAGATGCTCAGGCACTTTTAAATTAAATTCCCATCATACAGGGATTAATGACAGGAAGGACAACAAAAGAGGATTTTGCAAACCCTTATGATCATCAAGGGATTTATACTTCAATAGACCCAATGTCTATCATGCAGTGATCTGAGGACCTAACTGCCTTGGCTTCATTTCAACATATTTCTTTATAGATATCAATGTCATGTGGATACCTATTTGGACATCTGGAGGGCTTATATCAACCTGTATGTTTAACTTAAGATGGATGTACTGATGTTTATTCTATCTTTAATGTGTGCTGGTGGTGATTATTAGTATTCTTTTGCTTTCATATTATTAATTTTCACAATTCTTTCCTTTTCCTTTTCTCATTGTTAAATTTGCAAATAAAAAACAAATAAAAAGCAAGCGTACTTCATTTTCTCCTTGATCTTACTTGTTAGCAGGGGTAGCCAGTGTAGTGTCCTCCAGAAGTTACTGCACTCAAACTCCCATTAGCCCACCAGCATGACCAATGGTCAGGGATGGTGGGAGTTGTAGTCAAACCATGTCAGAATGAATCACAGCGCCTACCCCTGATCTAAAGTTCCATTCACACTTCAGGCTCAAAAAGCATTCGACTTTGTGGAGTCATAGGGAGGAACAGTCTTAGACAGTAGGTCTCAGTGTTGCTGCATAAGCAACATATTGATAGTAGTAAACAGCTACTATGGTCCATTAAACCATAGTACGCTTTTCAAAGGGTACGATGTGTTCTCGCTAATTAGCTACCCAATGGGCCACACGGAGAGATTGACAAAGAACACTTCTGTATTTTCACTTTTGTGAATGCTATTGTATCACCCTGTCACACTGTGTTCTGGTCACTTGACCGTTTGTGGGCGGCATTCTGTTATTTTCTTCTGAAGAAATTTGTCTTGCCATTGCTTCTCTCTCACACTAAGATCACATTGCATTTGCTCAAAGAGCATGACAGAACTTTTAAGACTGATGAAATCCCTCCACTCTACAAGAACAACTTGTACTGTGGCAATTCCCCGAGTGGGAGGATATTTTCAAGCAGTGCTGAGACTACTTGAACTTCCCTCGAGTGCAAGGCAGGGCACTGCAAAACTTCAGAATAAGTAATCTACTACTGAAGTGTCTCCTCACAACTGCAGTTTAAATCACATTTGCCACCAATGTCCTGCCTAGAACATGATCTCATTTGCCACTGTAGCAAGGATGGGGAATTTGTAGCCCTCCAGATGTTGTTGCACTCCAACTCCTATCAGTCACAGCTAGTGTAGCTGATGAACAGGGCTGGCATCCAACAACAGCTGGAAGCCACAGGCTCCTCATCCCTGCACTATAGCCATTCTAATAACTTGTGCACAAAGAAGATTCCATTGACTCAGACGTCTTTTGTTTAGTTTTTCTTTTGAGATCTGAATTTTGAACTAATGATCTCAAAGGGTAGATAAATGCTCAGCATGATAAGAAGAGGACACAGGTAGGATGGACTTTACATTATGGAGGACAAAGGAGGAAACTGATGCCAAGCTATCATTTTGGAGCAGCCCCATGTAGTTTGTTTTTTATAACAACAACAACAACAACAACAACAACAACAACAACAACAATTATGTAACATTTAGTTATGCCCTCCACAACTGCCCCTATCCTCATGCTGTACTTTCCTGATTATGGGAATCTATTTTACATTTCTACAAACACAGGCAACATGGGGATGCATAGGACCGGAATGTTTCCCCTGCGTTTTCTTCCCTTGGAAGCCCATCCATTTGGAAACCATTCTCTGCTTTTCTACAAGACCAAGTTCTTTGGAAAGGACTTGCTGTTTTTGTTGTTAGCATAAGCTAGCATATGCAGTGGTATTAAATCATGCAAGCCCAGTCATGTGTAATGTGCTTTTTTATTATTGCCAATGCTGAATGGGAACAGTGTCACCAACAGGCTCAGCCCCGGTGCCTGAGTCCAGAAGATAAAACCAACACTTCCCAAAATGATTTTACCAACATGGGTTAGTGAATGGAAAGGCTGTTCACTGGGGGAAATAACCATATGGGAAGCCAATTTGTTAGGCAAATCCTTTGATGGCCTGTGATGTGTGGAAATGGTAAAAGGGGAAGCTGTTTGCTGTTTGGCTGCCACTGCCTTAAGAGAGAATAATTTGAGGTTAAAGTGAGACATGCCACCCCACTCCACTCCCACTGCCACCCTTTTAAATTCCCATTTACCATTACAGAACCAGATACTGTTATTTGAATGGGAACTTAGTGACAAGGGAACGGACAGAGGAGAAAGCAAAAGCAGTTGCCTTACTTATACACTTTCAGCCTCTCTGCTTATTAAAACCTAAAAGGATACCAACTATTAATGGGACAGCAGACTTTTTTCTTTCAAAAAAATTGTTTTTTTTTAAATACAAGTGCCTATAAAAACAGAAGGCAAGCATAATCTTTAAGCAGGTTTCTCTCTTCTTCCAGACTGGTGATATGTATTATTAGGGACTCATCTAAAAACAAAGAAAATACTCTTCTTTCTTCAAAAACCTTTGTTGAAATATATAGACGAAGCTTATGTGAATTTAAACGCAGCATACATCAGTTGACCCAAATGCATATGATTCATTCTTAATTTTGGTTGTAATCCAAATTTATATACATTTTTACCATACCCTTTTCTCAAGGAGTTCAGGTTGGCATAGATGGGGCTGTATGTTCATGTGTGATTCTCTACATTTAAAGTTCTAAGCAAATGTTTGGCTATCTCATTCTTGGAATTGTTTTGTCCTGCTTATAACACTGATACTCAGTATATTTGTCTTTTGGAAACCTCTCCCCCACCCTCAGTTTATTCCAAATCAGTCATTTTCTTCCATCATTTGACTGAACTCTGAACAATGACTTTACTTTTTACATGATCCCTGTTCTGGTTGTCTCGTTTTTATCTTTAAAGCAAGATATGTTGTTACCCAATCAGCTTCATATCCAAGTGGGATTTTGAACCCTGGTCTATTCAGGCAATCATAAGCACTCTCCCCCTAACACATCACTGGGTCCCCAGTATATGTTTGCATATGCAAAATAAGGGGTGAGCAGCTAAATGACTGTAATGCAGGAAGCCACCAAAACTGAGGATCACCAAGGTTAGATTGGCTCTCTGGCACACCTCATATCTGCTTTGGAGCTTAGAAGAATCTGTTGAAGGTCCAAAATGGTTTGAAGCCTGGACTTGTATTTAGGTATTTAGGCTCTTGCATATGCCAACAGCATCATCAGAATACACCATGAAGCTTGGCAGGATTAGAACTTTCCTGCTCATGCTGAATGGGTCCCCTCAATTATCCAGCATAAACAGAAGTAGAGATAAGGTATAATTTAGTTCACAGAACCACCCAAATTCTCACTTCTCCAAGCAATGCACAAACCAAAACACAGCTCTCTGGTGAAATTTGCACTTCTCTGAATTTTGTAAATCTATCCATATATGGAATGTTACTCTTACACTCATGTTAGATTCAAATCTGATTAATATGCACAGCCTTATACAAAGCTAGTCCTAAGTATGCCTTTTGAGAATTATGAGCTCATTTTAAAAGATGGACCAGCAAAACACGTCCCCATCACTTGATTTGACTTGGTTAGATCAAGGGAAGAAAGTTGTTATCACATTTCTTGCACACAGAAAGCCATCCAGAGAGAGTGAGTTTGTTGCTAGGACAGAGTGATCCCATTTACTGGGGGACTCCTGGACAACAGAAACCCTTGTTAAAAATATAAATCCATCAAACAGAAAGTTGGTCATACCTTTTTGAGGAAGCTCCTATTTTTGCCTTGAATCCCTCCAACCAACCCCTTTCTCACTATAGCCTATAGCCCACCATTATACCCATCCTCCAAATGAAAGTGTTAGTACAAGCTAGAATATCTACATCTAAGAGGAAACTAGCTACAATCTACAGTCAATGCAGGGCCATTCTCCAATCAGCGTCTGCTTTACATAAACGGAACTGTTATTCTCCCACCACCACCAACCTCGTCTACTTGGACTCACTTACTGTAATCATGTGTCTGGTTTAGGTATGTGAAAAGAGTGGCTGATTAAATTCAGCATTACCACCACTTTGCTATTGCATCATCAGAAAGCACAAGGGGCAATGGCAGCTGGAGAACAAGGAAGGTGAAAGGAATTGAACTTTAAGCTAGAAGTGGATACAAGACACGAGGGACAGCTTGGTTTAGGAAGCTGGTGAACCTGGTAGAACTTGAGACTGTGCTGCCTCCACTATCGTTCTGCTTGTGTGGGGAGACGTTTGCCCAAGATTTTGGTTTAGAACTGAAATGGGGGGCGTGGGAAACTTATCTATAGAAGCACATTGAAACCCACAGCACTTTTAGCAGAAGAATGCGCACTCTAAAAATACCTTTGCTCTGGCATCTAAAAAGATCAAAATAGCTTTATTAGACAGTAAACAAGTTTTTGTTAGGTAATCCACAGTGGCTTGCATCCCAGGCAATGCAATAGCGACAGCCTTTTCTATACCTATCTGGCTGCTGTTGCCTGTGGTGACTACATAACGCTCATAGGTTAATGGTGACAAAATAGTAAATCATTGCACAGGATATTTTATGAAAATGCTGCTTTACAATGAGAATGGTTTGCCTTTAACAGCAAAGACCCATACTAATAAAGTTTAAAAAATCAGAAATGATTCCAATGTGTCCTTGTAATGCCCATGTGGTCAGGAAATGCTAATTCATATTAAACACAACAAAACAAGCGCCACAGCCTAAGGCTTTAAGAGCAAGGGTGATATGATCAAAATCTTAGAGGAGCGCATTCATGTCTGAGAAAAGAAGCCATGTCTACACAGTTTAGGGATTCGATAATATTTTTCCTGAGGCTCTATCAAGAGGTGAATTGTAAAGGCAGAGCGAACAGTTAGTAAAGCACCAATACCTGTGCTAATTGCCCATGGCAAAGAAACTGCTGGGAACATTTGGCAGAGAAATAAGGTTCTACATATTAAAATTATAGATTTGCTCAGTAATCCAGGATGCACTGAAGGTAGACTAGGATGTAGCTTATGTGAATCAAAATCGAATGCTTGAGCATTAATTCAAGCATGGAATAAATCACACTGACACATTATACATTCAAGATAAAGTGCTATTAAAACTTTACAGGTTAAAGTTTTGATCATGTGGGTACAAATATATATTTCTCTGCTGATATTTTCATTCAGAACTGTAGAATTTTAGAACGGGAAGGGGCCCAAATCTAGTCATCTAGTCCAATTCCCTGCAATGCCTCAGTCCAGAGAATCCTATGCATGTTACTTCTAAGTTCCAGTGTTCAATATGTTTTAAAGTAAGAGTGTACCCTTGAAGTATAGGATTTACTCCCTGGTAAGTGTGATTAGGACTGTAGCTTTATCCTTAGGCAGGAATGAAGTGAGACCAATATATTCCTTACCCGATAAAACCACAAATCTAAAAAAAAATCAAAAAAAATCTGGGTTAATTGCCAACGCTTTAAGGTCAGCTTTGGGGGCTCAGTTCTGTGTCTCATTATCAGATGGATATTTAACAAGGTGCAAGGCAGTGGTGGCATCTAAACTGCTTCTCAGATACGTTCTATTACTTTTTTCAGTAAAGAAATTTTAATATTCAACTTGTCCTGCTGTGAGATAATTATTTCAGGTAAGTTTTTTATTGTTAATAATTGTATTTATTTAGCTTTTAAACTTGAAGCTACTTTGGGTGGATACATACATATATCTGGATGCAAACAAATACAGCCAAATGATAACTATGAGTAAAGCATTCCTTATATGTGTTGTGCGTGCATGTTTTTAAGGCACACACAATGTGGGTGATTAATTTAAATATAACTCTTTGTTTTCAATAAAACCTAAATTTAATTAATATAGAGATGCTAAACACAATCCCAGAGCAGCCCTTTAAAGATGTTATTCTTGTATCTGTGTACATTTTCATTCCTGCTTCATATGATAATCATATTTATTTGATTTATTTTTAGACTGCTTGTTTGCAAATGGCCTACTTTATTGCTTTTCTTCAGCTTTATGGTAAATAAATATACAGGATTTAATTTAATGGTACATTGTTTTTGTATCTGCTTTCCTTTAATTGTATTTGTAGATTTGCCTCTGTTTACCCAGTTGTAGCCAGTGGCTACAATGTTCTAACCATCTTAGTTTCCCCATGAAAATGTGTGGATTCCCTTTGAACAAATGACAGCAAGCAAGTGACAATACCAACAGGTTGTATACCCTCATCCTCTTGATTAATAATCAGTGCTGCTATTGCTGCACTGCAGATGTGGGAAACATCATTATGCTACCAGATGATTAGCAGGTGGGTGGTCCTAGTCATATGTCAAAGTTGGCCTTCCCACTAGACCAAAAGGGTTTCCCACACCTGCTGTATTGGCTGTGAGGGTTTGTTGTTGTTGTTCTGGAACCAAGTTGCCCTCGCAGACCAGCGACTCTCAAAATTATGTTGCGAACTGCCCTAAGATCTATGGATGAAGGGTGGGATACAAATTCAATAAATAAATAAATATCAATGGTGCAGAGAGTGGAAATAAGTGCTTCCATTTCTATTAAGCCTATTGGATACCATTGTCACTGGGTGTCTTCCAATAATAAAAGCACACACCAGTGCTGTGTGGGAGCCTGGGGGTGCTTTTTCAAAGACATACCTTGAACCTGGATCACCAAGAAACTGAGTGAACAGCAGAGCTGGTGAAATTACCGGAGGCTGATATTTTTCAATATCTCCTGCTATTCATTCGGCATTTAGGGCAGGCCCAAGAAAGACCATCCTCATTGCAAGAGAGCATATTCCACATATAGAATTCAAGTGAACAGGCAGACAAACTGTACCTTAACATTGCCAATGGGACAGTGTCTTCTACTGCACCTGAAGGCAGCAGACCAACTTAGGGAGAGAAGAGGAAATCATAGTCTCCAACACCTTGCTGTCACTCCCTGAGAACGCTAATCCTCTGCATTGCTGCCTGGACAACCACCTCACTCTCCGTAATGGTAAAGGGACGTAGTGGACTACCTGACCATCATACACCAGAGCATTCAAACAAATTGTTACTATGGGGGGGTAATCATCCCATGTTGGCTTCTTCACTTTAGTTTTGAGCTAGTGGATTCAAGATGACATAGTCTTCTCATTGGCTCATACCAGCTCAGAATTGAGGTCAGTCCTTTTAAAAAGACCTCAACTCAGTCTCTTCCTCCATGAGAAATATTTACAATGTCGGGTATAGAAGGTTAGTCTAGAAGCCTCCTCTCTGCTAGGTCAGCTTTCCACGTGAAGTGAGCTTGTAACTGGGTGTTTTAATAATGACTTTTTTTCAACTTTCAGATCAACCATCTCCCATATGCATTCTGAGGTGATACTTGTCTGTGAGGGGCTATACTATATGGGTCTATATAGGTTTTCTGTTAGAGAGTAATTGAAGACTGAAGAACAAATGAAAAATCTCTAATGTGCTGAATTGTTAAAAGATTCAGGTGACCTAAGTTTAAAAGACCAATGGCTTAAGAGTTGAACAGCTGAGTTTGCCAGCAATGGGGCACGTAGATATAAGGGCAGGAGCAACCAGAGTGTAGACACGGTGTCTTATTTTTACACAACAAATAAACTATTTCCTCTTCCCTGGTTCATCCTACTTATTGAATTGATGGAGAATGACCCAGCTTAAGAGCTACTGTGACACAAAACATATACTGACCTGGAAAAGGATTGGGGAGTGTGGGTAATATTTTCTCTAAGGAGTGAGAAAAACAACAAAACAAAACAATAAGCAACATGCACTTTCCACATTCAGCAAGCAACAGTTACAAACCTGGAGTGCTTCCCAACCTGAAATTGCTTTGATTCAAAAGAACATTTGCTCTTCCCAAAGCACCTAAGTGTGTGATGAGGCAGGGAGGAACCATCTGAAGGAGACACAAACTGAATAAGCAATATACAGAATATAAAGGGAATTATGATGCCTTCTGTGAGGGAACTTGAGTGCCATGATTTCACTATCCAAATATCACCACAAGATCCCAATACACAGTTCTTTGACCTAGTAATCTTTTGCCTATTTTGCTTTGGTGTTAAATTTGTATTGTTAATATGTTTGGTTAACTATGCTGAACTGCAAGCAGCAAAGACATTCTAGACACTTTCTACTCTGTACATGCAGGCCATGTTCAAGAATCAATGGTGGCATCTCCTTCTTACAAACTCAATTGCATTTTATGTCTTGATTTATCTTTAAACCCTTTTGTCTCATGGCAGAATCTCCAAAATACCAATGAAAAATGTGGATTTCACGGACAATGTTGCAGCATTTCCTAGTCAGCTTCCAAAATAAATGACTTAAGGGACCACCCTCTCTCTCTTAAGAGGAAAGATCTTGATTAAATGACAAACGTCACCACCGAAGAATCTGTTATGCAAATGACTCCCAGGAACATAGCATGTTTGGGTACAATCTGGAGAAGCTTGGTTTACATCTTCATTCAGGCTTTTACAGACTGGGAAACTGGGATAAGAAGAGGGGAGAGAAAGAAATTATTGTCCAGAAATCAGTGGCAGAGCCAGGGTGAGCTAATCAGAGGCTGGCCACAAGGCTGAAGCATATGTGTAATCTATCTCAATGTAGGGCTTTGAATTATTTATGTACTAAATTTATTTATTTCATTCCATTTATTAATCTCTTCCTATGAAGCATCTCAAATTCCCAGTGATGCCATCAGTAGTACAACAGAATCCAGTCCCCACCAGCGTTCTTGGTGCCAGGGATGGATGCCTGGCACAGAAACCTCCATAAAGGCTATGTAGCTGTTTGACTGGTGCCTGTCACTGCTGCCTCATCACTGCCAAATATGTTCGGGCTAAGGGAAGAGGTTGTGGGGGTTAGACCTCAGCAGCAAACTCCAATATGAGCCACACCCAAATTTAAAAGGATCTAGGACTAAGCTTTGATGGTATTGGGGCAAGGCTATTTGAACAGAAGGAGCTAACATTCTGCCTTTGTATTGTTTTTGTTATTAATTAATATTATTTACTTGCCCTTCAACAGCAGGTCCCAGTCCAGGTTACAACAATTTAAAATTAAATTAAATTAAATTAAATAACAGCTAAAACAAATCACAGTCACAGGAATAAGCTGGGTCCTGAAAACTCACATCACAGTTGTCAAAGGCCAAGGTTAAAAGCATTCACCAAAAACTGCACAGAGAAGATGGCAGGCACACCTCTGTGGGGAGTGCATTCATAACCAGGTGGCTGTACAAAAACTGCAAGCTCTAGGCAGAAGCATAGCTAGGAATGACAATATATGCTGGATGTCCCCTCTGAGCTTATGGGAGCTTCATGAAGCTCATCACAGGTTAAAGCATTTCCTGGCGGATCTCTCAAGAAGTCAGCCAGTCATTATTTGCTTATAAACCTCTTCAGGCACCAACGGTGCAATGCTCCTTAGGCAGAGCACACCGTGCTATTACAACCCGACTTGTTGTGGAAGCTCTATAAGCCAATCAGGCTACAGCAGGTCAAGCACATCCCTGTGACTAATGACAGATCTCCCTGCACTAACTGCCTTAATGGGAGTGTTTGATGTCACAGCAGGTGCTGGAAGATATTGTCTTTTGGCTTGGAAAAATACACAGCCAGGCTGGAACTTAGTGTTTATGTAGCAATGGGGGCCTATTGTTCGGGGAAAACAGTCAGCTTCAGTGACAGGATTTCCTTGTTATTTAGTGCGCTTAAATAACATAAGCCCATTACCTTTCCCTCGCACAGTTGGCAAGACACTTCTTCACAAGTGGTTATTCTGAAGCGTTCTGGCCTCATTATTACATTGCTTTGTACAAAACGGCAGTACCTTTCCCCGGCCTGCTGTGCAACACCCTTCTTACTCCACCCCATTCCTGCCCTAATAATTCCACCTCGCCTTGTTACTCTCTGTGATACTATAGCTCTTGAGTAAAATGCTTAAGGCAAGCATGAAATGAAAAGCACGCTAGCCACTGGTCTGCTGCACAGTCCGTTCATTAAATCACAACTGAGAGCTGGTCCACATGTTACAACCACAAAGAAAAGTCTGCATGAAATTGCCACGTGTGGCCTCTGCGTCTGTGGGCCAAGTGAAACTTATGCAGCAAAAGGAGCAGGGAAAAAATTTATCCATGCTACATTTTGTAGAAGTTTTGAGAAAACAACCTGGTTCACTGGATGACTTACTCCCCTCTGAAAACTTGCCGTGCAGGGATAGCTGACATATGATGGCAGCTACTTTGTCAAGTGCCTTTCCACCCATGCGACTGAAAACTGTGCTCTAGTTTTTATGCTGCCAATCAATTATTATACGTGCTCCAGTTTTTATGCTGCCAATCAATTATCATTTTAAAGTATTTATAGGCCACGTTTTGTAGCGCAAGCCCTTCAAGATGGCTTATGTACCTATCTGATGTTCATATGAAGCTAGCGGGTTGTAAACAATGCTTCCCGTGGTCAGTGTGTGCATGTTCAGGAAGGCTGTGTTATCATGTGGTTCTAAAATGGCGATGCAATGGAGCGTGTGCTTGCTCCTGAGACCTCATACCGCCTGCTCAGCCTGTACATTTGCACCAGGATTATATTACGCAGCTATCATAAATCTCCAGGGCTCTCTTCAAAGGAAAGCCGCTTGGTAAAATATGACCTGAATTTCCCACAGCATTTGCAGCAAATACTGCTAAGTTATATTGATATTAGGTGACTGAGTGCAAGTGTTTTAGTTGTGTGGATGGGGAGGCAGGATTACACCCACTTGCCTTGCTCCCTCCCTCCGTTTGAGGCACATAGGCTGCATTTGCATATGGGACATTTAACATCTGCACAGTCCTGCTGTGACATCTCAGAATTTATTTATCAATAATTAACTTAATTCAAAATAAGAAAAGAGGTTTCAATATACTGGACACACAAAACCTACACATTCCAATCTGTTCTCAGAAAATTTGGGGGACTTGTTTTCTGAGCCTTGGTTCTATTCTCCACCATTTCTCCCCCACCTCTTTTTGTGATTCAGAATAAGGCTTGTGAAATGTATGTTTGCCCAGGTTTTCTTCCACCACCAAAATTTCTGCATGGTTGTGGCTTATGGTGCAGTTCTAAGTTCTACTGAATTCAGTAGGGCTTACTCCCTTGCCAGTGTGTATAGGATTGCAGCATTGTTTGGGGTTTTAATAAAAAAATACTCTGTTTTTCTTCAATGCTTTCCAGATCTCAGTCCATTGATGCCACTAAAATTTGATAAATGAACCTACGAGCTGTCAAACAATTGATTGAATTATATACATTGCTGCACATATTGACAGCCAATGTCTCTCAAAGAGACAGGAAGCTGTCTAAAGCAAATGCTTTCTTTCACCTGGTATTTAGAGGAGATACTTCTGATGTGTTGATCACTATATTCTGCAGTGATGATAGCACTTGGGCCTTTCTGATCAATTTCAGGGCATTGTCCTCCGACAGTTTGTTATTACTCCTGTTGCTGTGTGTTTCAATCTTGTTCCTCTCCTGCCTAGCTCTGCTTCATTTCGTTGGACAAATCCTCCCATTTCTAAATGGCCATAGGAATGACAGGTATAAATCTCCACTGACGACAGATATTCCCACCTCCTTTGGGTCCAGTCCCTTACTTCCCAAAGTGCATTTTGCTTTAGGTGGTGCTGCGTATTGAGGCCCACCTCTGCCTTTTTCACGCTCTGCCTGGGATCATCCATCACTTATTTTTGTCCCTTCCTAGGCTGCATTTTCAAATAATTTGCAGGACCCAATAAGCCCCGTGCACCCTTTTGCTATGGGCAAAGCCACAAACATTTCACTTTGCCCCTATTCTGCAGTTTCAATCTCGGCTCCTGTCATTTTTCAACCACTACAGAACCTTCTGGCACTGACATTCCATCTGCCTCTCAAAGGAGAGGATATCTTTGAACAAATTTGTTCTCTATTAAAAAGCATGAAAAGTCTCTTACTGATGCTTCAATCCCTTTGATTCCGAAAAAGAAAACCACCCAAAAGGGGAGGGCTGTATCACTTGCTCTAGTTTGTTCTTGGATGTGAGGCCAAGCAGGCTTGGAGGGGTATTTCAAAATGGCTTGTGCTTCCTTTTGCTTCTTTCTGAAGCTTAATGATAGCCAATTATAAACTACCAGGCCTCCAATTATACACTTCTTTAACACAGAAATACTAAGTTTTTCTCATCTTCGTGGACTACATAGGAAATTTGTTCCAGGTCCGTCCCCCCCCCCAACTTATCTAAAAGCTAGAGAGAAGTGTTCATCTTTAGTCACAGGAGAAAAGCTACTTTATTTTTTAAAAAAACAAAGATGTACAGTATATACACATTTAATTGCATGCAGAGTGGCTTTGGATGTTATACAGATATAAAGAGAGTAGGAATTGCAAGTACCCCCGGCTTCCTGTTGCTCTCAGTAGATATTTAATGGCCTGGTTTGCACATAATACTGCACTATGTCTTATGACATTGTGATCTGAAGCCATGGTTTGTTGTTGGTTTGCTTTCACTATGTCTTGGTGTTCTGTGTGAACCCAGCACCTTTCTTTAACTGTGGTTTGTTTGAATACCCTACCTCAGACAACCAAACTACAAAGGTATGAGGCAAGAGCAGCTGGGGAAAACACCCAAACTTTGAGAGAATCAAGCCTGGGCTTGTTTGATTGTGGGACAACTCATGATGAACTTGGGGTTTGTTAAAGAAACCATGGTTGTACCTGCAACTTGAGCTTCCTGCTCTCTTTGCATAACATCTAAGCTGCTCACATTTGCTAACTTTGATGTGGAGGCACCACCACTAGTGCAGTAGTCCACTGGTCTACTACATTCATGCCCACGCCAATAATTTTTCGTTGCCATTTCTTTTCAAGAGCTTCCCACATCACCCCCAAATCACTTTTTACTATCCCACCAAATTTACCATTTAATCAGCAGAGTGGTGAGAGCAGATGCTGAATAGGAAATAAGCAAAGAGGTGTTGTGGTATGCCTTACTAACTGCATTCTGGGCAGTATTTTTTAAAATGTAAAATAGTAATAATATTATAATAATTTATTATTTATACCCCGCTCATCTCACTGGGTTTCCCCAGCCACTCTGGGCAGCTTCCAACAAAATATTAAAATACAGTAGTCCTTAGATATTAAAAGCTTTCCTAAACAGGGCTGCCTTCAGATGTCTTCTAAAAGTCTGGTAGTTGTTTTTTCCTTTGACATCTGGTGGGAGGGCCTTCCACAGGGCGGGCGCCACTACCGAGAAGGCCCTCTGCCTGGTTCCCTGTAACTTCGCTTCTTGCAGTAAGGGAACCGCCAGAAGGCCCTCAGCGCTGGACCTCGGTGTCTGGGCAGAATGATGGGGGTGGAGATGCTCCTTCAGGGCGGCATTCAAGACTGTGCTAAGGTGACCATTCTATCAGTGTAAGTGTTTCTGCTTGCCAGAAGGAACAATCTCTCCTCTCCTAACCCTACACCCCATTCTGGGGATTCTCCCAACCCTCCTGAGCAGAATAGGGGTTGTTCAAATGGAGGAAAGTGCCATTGTGCTAACTGATCTAAGAAGGCTCATCTAGAAGTCTCTCTCTGTTAGCCTTTTCCAACCTGGTGTACTTCAGGCATTTTGGACTACAATTCTCATAATCCCTGACCATTAACTATGCTGGTTGTGGGTGATGGGACTTATACTCCAGGTTGGATATTTTTTTTTTAATCCTAGATAAAAAACTGAGAAAATAATAATTAAAAAAAATTAGATCCCCATGGATTTCCTTTTATTTATTCTTTGGGTATATACTACTGGCTTCCCATAAAACCCTGGGCTTGGCCCTATCATGCATCATACCCCAGTTTGTCCATCTGTTATAAAAGTATCAACAACATTCATCCATCTCCTAGCCATTTATATTTTTCATTTTCCGTAATATCTTATATCATCACAGGTGAGTAGGTCAGAGCTATAGCAGGTCAAATTATTTGTGTTAACTGAGTTTGCCCTCAGGGATATTTCAAATCAATGAAGACCTTATAAAGAAACTGCTGATAGAAAAAGAAATAATAGCCCCCAACTCCATATATAATGTACAGGGGAGATTATGGACTGAACTTTAGAAATTTATTACAGAGAAGTAAACCTTGGATATGTCAGGTCTGATCTGAAGGTTTGATTAGATTTCCTGGAAACAACTGCAAAGCAAGGTCATGTTTAGTTAGGAAATCATGCTGATTCCTTTTTCTTTTAGTCAAATTAATAAAGAATTAAGAGAAGAAAAATGTTCATAAAATAGAATCCAGCAAAGGGTGTGTGGGGGGGAGCGAATAATTCAGCTGATTTCTTAGCCTAATTATTCTCTTTTAAAAAAATAAAGTTGGAAGATATGATTCTGCACCTAAAACCAGAATTTGCTCTCAGAATGATCTCTTATAGTCTCACAGCCTTTTCTAGACATGAAATATTGATTGGATTTAAGACTATCTGATGTTGTTCTATATCACAACTGAAATGCCATTTTTATGGTTTGCATGTTGGGCTAATAGAAAGTTAAAATGCAGGGCTACTGTTCAAAATTAGGAATGACCTACAGTTAGTAATTTTGTGTACAAAAACACATTCAGCTGTAGTTAGTTAGCACAGACTTCCTCACCTTTGCCTTATATTCAGCAGGATTGGCCAAAGACATTTTGGCACCTGAGGTGAACCACAAAATGTAGCCTCCCCTCCCTGCCAAGGAAGAAGGGGTGAGTGATCTACACTAGGAACAAGGGGGGAATAAAGATCTACATCAGGATCTGCTGCCCCTGTTAAGCCTGCCACCTAGGGCAGTCAACTCACCTTGCCACATATGTGGGCCGGCCCTGAGATTTAGTATCATCTGTTCTCATAGTCTCTGAAAACAGTCACATCCTTTCAAGTCATTTTTTTCAGTTCTGTTTCTGCTTTGTGACCTTATTCCCCTTTCAGTTTCTCATTTCCGCACTTTCCCCAGCCTCCCCTTTCTTTCTCCCAGTTGCGAACCGCCATCGTCTTACCAAGTGTTCAAAAGGCCTTTTCATTGTTTTGTCCATATGGTGGTCTGGTACCAGTTTTCTCTTTAAATAGATTATGATGGTGGTTTTTCCCATGTTCTATGATGAACAAGGACAGAGCAGGTTGCCTTTTCTTACAGTCATGTACATTGGATTTCAAGTATGAATGTGGCCATGTCTTTTACTGTTATGGTAAGAAAATTCACAGAGGAAAAGTCTCCATGCCTCCTCTCCAGTTCAGCCACCAGTGCCCCCTGGGAAAGGGGTCTACAGAAGATCAGCCCCCACACCCAAACAATGTAGACCATGGCATGAGAGGCTGCCAAGGGAGTAGTATATCACCTCAGGTTTGGCAGTGGCCTGCCATGTTTGGGGTGATCCTTTAGTAGCTCCCCACTCCACATCCTAAGTTGTTCAAGAGGGGCTCCTGGCCCTCTGGAGAGATTTTTCATGGGGTAAATGGGTGGAAGAAGGACAGTACAGGAAACTTTATTTGGGAATCCTTTTCTTACTGCAAAATATGCATTTTTTTTTAAACCCACTTGGACTTTTTCTTCCCTCTTCCATACTTACTGTAGAGAAATAGGCTAGCATTTGTGATTCCCAGTTTGTTGGTAGCCACACAGGTGTAGTTGCCATAATGTTCTTCAGTGACGTTGGCCACTGTTAGGAAAGATTGGCTCCCTGTGCTCCTGATCTCCAGACCATTGGCATTATTTATCCTGAGAACCAAGAAAAGTAATTGGTAAATACAGTCATGGTACGAATTCACTCGCGTGCTCCTCATATGCTAAGAGAAAAGAATGAAACTATATAGAGACTGGAAGGCAGACATGTAAATAAACAGAGAGGGAGGGAGACTGGGACAAAAGATGAACAGGAGATAAGGGTGGGAACATAAGAATAAAGAATTCGAAAGAAAAGGGAGAGGGAGGGAATTATAGATTTTTAAGTAGTTCATAAATAATAAATATTACTCTTGTTTCTGCCACTTTGTTATCTAAATTAGACTCCAAGCCCTTCAGAAGGACTTGCAGTTTACGTGCATTGTGCTTGGTTTGTTTGTATTTTATGCTCTTCACAAATCATAATTATTAATACTTGCATGAAGACAAAAAAAAAACTTTGAAAAAGCTAAAAGTGGAAGAAGACAAGGGAAGCAAGAAATAAAACTGAGATAAAGGCAAACAGCTTCACCACAGAGTTGATCAACTCAGACAGTGTGGCTCTTGTATGGACTGTGTACTTTGCAGCAGTAAGAATGGGATGACTGCAAGTTGGATTTCTATTTGAATCACCACTGACTTTGGACAGAGTTGTAGGAGACTTTGTAGTATACTTTGAGCAAACCTACACATTGCCTTCCATCATGTGTCTTCAAATGCGATGTTGCGTATCCTTGATAAATTTGGTTGTGAGTGGCATATCCAGGGCAGAAAGGGTAGGTTCATGGGAGGGCCCTTAAACACCCATTTTCTCCCCCATTTCCCTCCCACAACACTGTGTTTTGTTGTGTTCAGTGAATTAACTGCACTATCTCCTTAAGCAAAATCCATTTTAAAATGTAGGTTGTAAAACACTGATTGTAGAAAGAACAAGGGGCCTTAGGTTTCTTTCTTCCTTTTACTAGACATCAAAGATAACATATGAAAATATATATAAGCGGTATAATTACCTAGTGTCATCTCTGTACCACTCAAAATCAGGTGTAGGAACAGCAGAGGCTGCACACTTAAGTGAAACTGGTCGTCCGGTAGCAGATTCATTGCTCTTGGATTCCGTGATAGTTGGAGGGTCTGCAGGAGAGAAAGACTTTTTGGAGCCATGATGGGAGGAACAAAGCCGTTCAAAGCAGTAGATACCCAAGCTTATCTACACTTTTGCATGAAACAGAAAGACCCCTTGAATAGAAGGTGACATTAAGGTTGCCAAAAAATGACAAAAGTGAAGGAAACAAGCGATTACGAGTCACTCACCTGTTACAAGGGGATAAAAGCATAAATGGAAATTAAAGGGAGAAGATTCAGATGGGTGAATGTTGCAGACAAGTTGAACTGATTTGGGGTCATTATTGAAACTGCTGGTTGCAGCAGCTGAGGAATCACAAGTGTGGTTTACTCCTTCCCATCTCTGAGGCCCCTCTTGCTATCCTGACATCTGTGTCCTTGGTGGAGCATGCCACACATGCACCTTACCTACAATGACTGCTTCATGTGCTTCTACTTTAGTATCAAAGTGTCCAGCCATAGGTGTAGGTCTATCTTTGCCAACCTGGTGCCCTGCATATCCCCCCCCCACAATTCCCAGCAACTCCAATCAGTATACTGTATGCTGACTGTGACTGATGGGAGTTATAGTAATCTAAAACATCTGAAGGATACAAGTCTGACAAAGGCTGATGTAGGATATTACTTCAGGGTGTTTCTTCCTTTGCTATCAACAGTACCACCACCATTTCTGTGGCTGAGTGGTTGAGGCTGTCAAGATCACAGCTTTCCTGTTTTTACTGAGTTTGCAGAAATAAGCTGTTATGATTTCAAGAGGAAAGGGATCAGATCCCTTTGGAAAAAGGAAATGTGTTTTTATACACAAAAGAGGTGGTTGTGGGGAATATAATATGCCCTGTTTAGTTAGCACAAAATCTTTATTTCAAGAACTCGACCTTGCTATGAAACGGTCACCGAGACTTAGGGATAAAGAAGGCAAACACCAGGAGAACTGCCGGGTGTTTTTTTCAAAACCTCACTGTGCGAATGTATTTTTGTCGGCAGTAAATCTCTTTGCCATCTGCAGCGAGACAAACCATTTCCGCTCCATTGGACCTCACACACGAGATGAGTCATGAAATGAACAAATACCTTTCTACAGACCTGAAAGCTACACCACCAGGCCTAGCAATGCTTTGTTTTCCTGTTCCCTGCCAAGGAGCTGACTCTCTCACTTTCAGCAGCATTCTTCATATTAGCCACGCTCCACAACACTTTAAGAGAGACATTCTAGGCAGGCCCATGGCCAGTTCCATTGGCTTTAATCCTGATCGCCCATCGCCCTGTCTAAGAGACTCCAGGCCAACTGATTTCAGTTGCTAAGAAAAACAGCAGTTCGCCTTTGCTGAGAAGGAATTGTGAGGGAATTTGCAATAGCCTGGCTGGATCTGAAAGAGGCCTGTATTTACTTGCTATTTATTTATGTTATTATGTTTCTAGAGGAGGAACAAGTGACTAAAATACAAAAATAGCTGCTGTTCTGACTTTTACCCCCAGCTCCTTTTCTCTTAGTAGACCATCTGATACGAAGCACTAAAATCCTACATGCACACTGACTTGTGAATAAGCTCTGCTGAACTCCATGGGCTTACTTCCAAGAAATCGTACATATGGACAGGCTGCATGAAAGATATATGCTGCTTCTTAAGAATGTTGATACCTTAAATGAAGGGCAAGCAATTGTGAAGGGCAAGGATAGCAGAAGGAGATTCCTCTCCTTCACTTCCCTAATTGGGATGCAGATTTAGCTGTGGCAGCCCCACAGATTTGGGATGTTTCTCAGTTTGTTCCACAGTATCATATCTGGGCACGCTGTTTTGTCCACCAAGCCCAACAGATTCTAGAGGTCGAACCTGAAGCCTTCTATGTCATAGGTGCCAACTCTCTGGGGCCCTAGGTGCCCGAGCACCCACCAAATTCCCATGAAGGAGCCAGGCACCCACAAACTTTGGTGCCAGGACCATGCCCACTGCATGGC